>NC_137161.1:73833703-74433703 GCF_951394435.1 Stenella coeruleoalba
TATCACCAGAGACAGGGAATTCAGGGCCCCGAAGGCTGTATAAACAAACCTTGTTACTTCACTAATTTGCTACCCCAAGCCCAAACACCTTTGTCTCGTCAATTCTTCACAAATTTATTGTTTCCTTGTCTAAAAGGTATAAAGCTGCCTGCTTCGGTCACTTACTTTGAGTCTCATATTTTTGTATGAGTTCCCACGTATATGAAATGAAATCTGTTTTTCTCCTGTTAATCTGCCTTGTGTCAGTTTAATGATCCAACCAGCTAAAGAACCCAGAAGAAAAAGTCTTCCTCCCCTACACCTCCAAAAGAGGTAAAAGAATGGGATTAAACTGTAACACATTGTTCTATAATGTGTTTCCCTTCCTCCAACCCTTCCCCCCGCCTCCACTTTTATTGTCTTGGACGTTATGTAATATTATAGGTCTCTATAGGACACACAGGTAGGTACGTCTCATTTGTAAAAACTACCCAATTCTTCACAATAAGGAAGTATTGCAATTTATTAATACTTACGTGTTACGGATGGTTATTTTCAGGTCTTCCAAAGCAGAAAACATCTCTGTATGTATATCCTTAGAATTTAGATACATTTATTTCTGGAGGATAGATACCTAAATGTAAGGTATACATATTTAAAATTTTAAAGATACCACCAGGTTATTTTCCTAAATGTCTGTAGCAATTGATACTTCCATCAGTAAATGTGTGAAAGTGGTGGTCCCTCCGCCCCCATCCTTGCCAGTATCAGAATTTTTTAACTTTTCCTCAATATGATGGATAGAAAATTATTTTTCATTATTTTGCATTTCTCTGAGAGAAGGTGACCATCTTATTTTGCATTTATTTCTAGTGCTTGGGGCTGAGTATAAGACTATTTTATTGGTTTGTCCTGACTTGCTGGCATTCCACCTGACTTAAATGTTCCATGTATTTTCTTTCAATCATATTTTCTCTGAACTTTCTTGAAGTATCTTTTGTCATTCGGAAATTTCACTTTTTTGGGTTGTTAAATCCTTCAGTATTTTCCTTTATAATTTCCAGGTTTCTATTTTCCTTAAGAAAGCCTCTTTTACTCTTAGGGTAAAATATTTTCCTATATTTTTGAACACTTTATTGTCTATATTTTCTCATGCCTTTATTTTTACACTTAGCTCTATAATTCATGTAAAATTAATTTTCTTTATGTTATGATGTAGGAGTTTGGCTCTATTAGACAGATAGCCAATTATACAGATGTCTTTGAGCGAATCACCCATTTTTTGCTCATCATATTGAAACATCCATAATCTACAGTTTCTACTTCTTTTGTAACACATTAGCACAAACTTAGCAGTTTAAAATACACAAACTTGTTACCTTATGGTTCTGTATGTCGGAAGCCGGGTTCAGATCTAACTGGACTAAAATCACGGGGTCGGCTGTGTCCGTCCTGGGAGCTCTTAGGCGAGAATCCATTTCCTCACTATCTCAGGCTGTTGGTAGAATTTAGTTCCTTTCAGGCCCCCATTTCCTTGATGGCTGTCAGCTGAGGGTCCTTCCCAGCTTCTGGAAGCTGCCTGCGTTGTTTGGGTCGTGGTTCCGTTCCTCCATCTTCGACGCCAGCAATAGTGGGCGAGTATCCCGCTTCAAATCTCTCCTGCCCCTTCTCCCATCCTTACTTCTCTCTGAGCCACTCGTTCTACTTTCCTTGTCCATTTTTATTTTATTATTATTTTAAAATCTAAGTTTCCTTTATTTTATTTATTTGTTTTTATTATTTTTGGCTGCATTGGGTCTTTGTTGCTGCGCGCGGGCTTTCTCTAGCTGCGGCGAGCAGGGGCTACTCTTTGTTGCGGTGCACAGGCTTCTCATTGCAGTGGCTTCTCTTGTTGCAGAGCAAGGGCCCTAGGCATGGGGGCTTCAGTAGTTGTGGCTCGTGGGCTCTAGAGTGCAGGGTCAGTAGTTGTGGCACACGGGCTCAGTAGTTGTGGCTCGCGGGCTCTAGAGCGCAGGCTCAGTAGTTGTGGCGCACGGGCTTAGCTGCTCTGCGGCATGTGGGATCTTCCCGGACTAGGGCTCGAACCCGTGTTCCCTGCGTTGGCAGGCGGATTCTTAACCACTGCATCACCAGGGAAGCCCCTTTTAACTGTTTTTTACTCAAAAGAAAAATCCCAAATGCAGTGATGACGAGCCCTTTAAAAAATAATATTCTATACTATTATGAAATCTTAATTATGGCAGCATGTTCAACACAATTATTGAACACCTGAACTATCACCATATCTCTGAGAAAATCAGGCGGTTATCATTCAAGTTTTACACAATTATCTCTTTATACAGATTTCACTAAGAAATGCTTTCTTTATTCCCTTTTGTCATGCCAATACATGTCCAAAATCTTTCTATAATCTGCAAAGTTTTAACTGTAAAACCACAAACTATTTTACCTTGATTACATGCAAGATTCCTAGTCTTGATCCTACCTCTGCACGACAGTAATAAATAAGCTTGTGGCCCTTTTTCCTTGAAAAGTATGCCAACTATGCTCGTCTGCCACAGGAAGAGTGCCACTCAAGAAACTTTTGGCATTCGAGTGTATCACCAGATGGAAAAATCTCCTAAGATATGAATAGCACTGAGTGTAGAAGACAGCTCTGTTCCTCTCTGCAGTAAAAATGACTCTGTTCTTTTCAATTCCACAACCCATTTATCTCCATTCTCTACCAACCAAAAATATGTAGGAATTTGGTGAAACTGGTGACTCTTCCTCTGGGGTGTTTGGAAGGGGGCCCTGGGCCATTCAAGTACACGTGCTCAGAGTGTTGTAAAACTGTTAGGTCAGGACTATACTTCTAGCTCAGAAGAACTGTTGCTGCTATAAAATTACATTTAGACTCGTTAATTTTGTAGGTACCATTAATATACATGTGGAGATGAAAATCAATGGCCTTCATCATCCCAGACATTAAATGCTGTTAGTGGCAAACTATTTATCCACGATCACCTCTAATATGCTGCAGCAGAAATGTATTTTCAAATAATCAATACCTTGAAATTTCAGTAATTTAAGAGCAAGTACACAAAAAATTCTAAATAAGGAAATGCACTACTACCAAAATCATAGGGACCTCATGATGTGGGCTTAAGGGTAGCATGCAGGTTAAAATCATGTGTGTGGCTACTGTTTACAATAATGAGTGCTGCTACCCAATTTCCCCTATCACAGCCCCACAGAATATGTGCGTATGACACCCTGGGGTAAATGTGAGTGGCTGCTTGCAGGCAGAGATAAAAGCCCTCAGGACTGAGGGGATCTGTGCAGACACAAACCACCAGCGGCACAGCAGCATGCATGGGTATGAACGGTGGGAGGCTCTGGCTTAGCTGACAAAAACTCAGTCAAGCTTTAAAGATGGATTTGAAAAAGTCATTACCTGTCCTCACTTCTGATGGCATGGACCCCCACCGAGAGAGGATGCTTATAACTCCACAGACACTTATTCCACAACTATAAGGTCCAAACCATGGAGGGATACACACAGCTGGCTAACCTCCTGCCCTTGAGCTGCTCACAATCTAGCGTGCCAGGAAGGTGTTTAAGCAGCTCTCTATAACACAAGGTAGGGCAAAAATCAAGGTCAACCAGGGAATTTCAAAGTGGTATGAGGTTACATAAGCTGGAACAAATAGTTGTGTATGGGTACAAGGGAAACTTCAAAGAAAAGAGCTCTGCTAATAGAGGTTTAATTCTGAAACGTCATTCTGGCCAAATGTACACAATAAAGCTTGCGTTGAAAAAGCAAAATAAACCGATAATCCTTAAGGTAATCCATTATAGCAGTGCTCCTGGGAAGATAATCATGAACCAAACTTTTTAACCACTTCTGAATAATGAGATTAATATAAGGTAGAAAATTTTTTATTTTTTATAGGTTCAGAAACATGACTCTGATTTACATTTGACAATTCTTGAAGTTCCAGCTTTTTAGAAGAAATGAGTATGAGAATGGGAAAAAACTTAAGGCAATGTTATGGTAACATTTATCTTTTTTCTATTCAAGATGCAGCTCTTGAACATTTTTAGTAATTATGACTTTCGACCTGAAACATTGCTTTAACTGTTTAAGCTAGAAATAAAGTGTAAACTTCATTGGTTAAAGTAATTTCCTGGGACTTCAAGTTTTGATCATTTTTGTAAAACAACAAACTATGTAAGTAAAATGGAATCAGTGAGGGGGTCATCTTGAAGACTGTATCTGAACAGTAGTTTAATTTCACCGTTAAAGAAAGTGTGTCTTAAGAATATTTCTTCCAACACTATGAGAAAAATGTTTGACTTCAATCAACCAATCAGGAACTGTTCAAATCAAGAACTCTTTTTCACTTAAAAACTTCTGTGCATAAAATACATCTGTATGGGGCCTTCCCTGGTGGCGCGGTGGTTGAGAGTTCGCCTGCCGATGCAGGGGACACGGGTTTGTGCCCCGGTCCGGGAGGATCCCACGTGCCGCGGAGCGGCTGGGCCCGTGAGCCATGGCCGCTGAGCCTGTGCGTCCGGAGCCTGTGCTCTGCAACGGGAGAGGCCGCAGCAGTGGGAGGCCCACGTATCACAAAAAAAAATAATAATAATAAAAAATAAAAATACATCTGTATGTTTATTTTGAGGGAAACCCTACTTTGTATTCTAGACTATCTCTTTTGAGGATAAGTAGATTTAAAAAAACTTGCACATTGTCTATTTAAGTGTTCAAATACTAAAACACTCAAGTTCAATTACATCCCAAATCATATCTCTAAGGTTTATCAGGTATTTAACAGAACAGGCCCTGTTCTGAGCACTCCTCCTCCTGACTTGTTTAATCCTGCTAAGAACTCTCCCATCCTACCAGACAAGAGGCAGAGAAAAGAAAAAGGTAGGAAGCTGTCTAGAAATACAAGCCATAGTTTAACAAAAATAAGCAGTGGTTTTATTGATTACGTATATTTTCAACTCTAGTAATATATATTATAAACTTTAAGAATTAGAATAAATGGCTGTATTTTTTACCAAGAATAATCTAGGCTATGGCAGCATGTTTGATGAACATTATTGAAGTCCTGCACAGTCATCATCTATCTATTTTTCAGAAAATCAAGAAGTCATCATCCAAGCTTTGTATTAGGTCACGAGACAGTTACCCCTATACACACACTTCATTAAGTAGAAATAAGACATTACACATTTTCTTTTTTGGCAAATCCTCCCTTTCTGTCATACAGATATATCCTCCCAAAGTTGTTTTCTTATAATGTACAAAACTTATTTTTTATCCACAAGAGTTGTGTCAAATAACTTTCACCCTGGAAAGCTCAAAGGCATGAGGCAGTAACAAAATGCTACTCTGGACTCTGTATTTCACTTTTGCCTAAAACCCTGTTTGATAATTAAAACTAAATGAATCCCACATTATAATACTTACGTAGGAAAGTCTTTTTGTGTACATGTTTGCCACAAAGATGGAAAGTGTCAACTCATCTGAGCAAGTATTTGGCAGATCACAGAAAGAAAACAGGGCTGTGGGAAACGCAAACGCTTTAGTGTTTGACAGCTGAAGAGACTGGTGACTGTCACTCCAATTTCTCATCTCCTTCTTCCACGTCTTTCAAACTGAGTACTTCCAAAGAGCCTTTGCCTTTTGTCTCCTTTTTTACGAGCTCATCGATTTCTCGGAAGCAGCCGGGGTCGATGAGACACACCTGAAACATTGAACACAGCTGTTGACCACATGAGGAAGAGCAGTACCATAGAATGGACACAGCTTTCACTTCATATGAGACAAACACACCATACATTCCAGGTCTCTCTACAACCACAGATAAGACAACGCACAGGACGGTGGGCTGGGCTCTGGTCCAGCCTCTGCCCTTAGGTATGCACGCAGGCCCCTGTGACAAGGCATTATTCTCCCTACTGAGGACTTCCAGATTCCTCAGCTGTAAAACGAAGTGGTTGGATTAGAAGGCTATGGTTCTTTTCATACTAAAATTTAGCGTTAAAATTTACAGTTCAATGAAATCATCTCTTTGTAGCCACATATGAAGAAAAAAAAAAAGAGGTGGAAGGCCTATTTAGAAACCATGTGCAAAGTTTTGCAAAGATTTTAGAACTTCAGAGCGTCAGATGTGTTGTTTTACATCTACAGTGGAAAGGGCAACAGTCCTCTAGAGCTCATTTATTTGTCAAGAAGCTATAAAGCTCTAAGACGTGGGTTTGCAGACAGCTGAATTTACACGATGTCTGAAGCTGCAGGGTGAGGACCCAAAGACATGATGTTTTTGCTGCTTCTTTAAAATGTTCTGTGGTAAATGAGACTGACAAACTTTTAGTCCTAGTGCCAATCTCCTCATTAATAGAAGACTCACTGTAAAATATATTCTCATCGAAAATGAGCATTGACCAAAATCATTTTATCATGAATAATTTAACTAAAAAAGCAAACAAAAAGTGTAAGTGTTCTTAATGACAATTTGGTTCTACGGAGACCTTGACTGTCTTACCTAATTCTAGTTAAGACATTACTGGAAATGTCTTACTGTTCACACCTTCTAAATGTGACAGATTTATGACTAGAGAAGTATTTTGGTAACGTGGAAGCAAAGAAACAAGAGTATGTTAATCTTACAATATCTAACTGTTGACCATAGTCTTCACTTTCTATAACCTTGATGAGTGGCTTGAGTTTTTCTTTCAGCTTCTTCCCTTCATTCACTGGAAGAATGAACCGAAGTCTCATGTGAGCACGTTCTATCTTCATTTTCTCCTTTAACTGCTTTATCACTTCCAAAGCCTATCAAGACAAAATTAAAAACGTCTGTAATTTCTTTGCTTCTTCTGCTGCATTACTGCAGAAGGTATTCAAAACAAAGCAGTTTCCACCTAGCTGGACTGGGCAATGGTTTCTTAGATGACATGAAGAACATTAGCAACCACAGGAAAAAAATAGATAAATTGGGCTTCAAGATTAAAACCTTTTGTTCTTCAAAAAACTATCAAGAAAGTGAAAAGACAACCCACAGAATATGACAAAATACTGGCAAATCGTGCATTTGATACGGTACTAGTATCCAAGATATATAAAGAACTCTTACAACTCAACAATGAAGAGACAACTAATCAACTAAAAAATGGTCAAAGGATCTGAAGAGTGATTTCTCCAAAGAAGACAAAGGGTCAATACGCCCATGAAAATATGCGCAAATTATCAGTCATTAGGGAAATGCAAATCAAAACCAGAACAATACCCCCAGGATGGCTATAATCAAGAAGTCGGACAATAACAAACATCACTGAGGATGTGGAGAAACTGGAACCCTTGTACACTGATTGTGGAAATGTAAAATGGCTCAGCTGTTTCGGAAACTGGCTGAGCAATTCCTCAAAAGGTTAATACAGTCACCATATGAGCTAGCAATTCTGTTCCTGGGTATAGAGAAATGGAAACATACGTCCACACAAAAATTTGTAATCAATTTCATAGCAGCATTATTCATGATAGCTAAAAAGTGGGAACAACCCAAATGTCCACCAACTGATGAATGAACAAAAGGTGGTATTTCCATACAATGAACTATTATTCAGTCCTAAGAAGGAAAAAAGTACTGATAGATGCTACAACATGGATTAACCTTGAAAGGGCCACATACTGTATGACTCCATTTATATGAAATGTGCAGAATAGACAAGTCAATAAAAACAGAAATAAAATTTGCAGTTGCCTTATTCCCTCCTTACGAGACAGGGGAATGAGAAGTGACTGCCAACAGGTACAGGGTTTCATTTTGGGGTGATGAAATGTTCTCAAATTAGGTAGCAGGGAAGGGTGCAAAAACTTTGTGAGTATACGACTGAACTGTAGGCTTTAAATGGGTGACTTTTATAGTGTATGTATTATACAAATATTAAAGAAAAATCTAACAACTGGGGTTAAAATGATGCTTTAAAAATCCAAGTTTTATCTTTGTAAAAACATTTTTTACTTTATATTGGAGTATAATTGATTAACAATGATGTGTTAGTTACAGGTGTACAGCAAAGGGATTCAGTTATACCCATACAAGTATCCATTCTGTTTCAAATTCTTTTCCCATTTAGGTTATTACAGAATATTGAGCCAAGCTCCCTGTGCTATACAGTAGGTCCTTGTTGGAAGAATCCAAGTTTTATCTTTAAAGTCTGACTTGGATAGGAAGATGAGAGTCCTAGTATATTTGTGTTTAGTTAAAACAAATTCCATCACTTCTCTCTAAAACCTCCATCGTTCCCCTCCCCTGTACCCAAAACCTCCTCCCACTTGCTTCCAAGTAGTGCCATTTTGTTATTACCGACCAACTATTTTAATGTTTTCCTCAGAGAACACTGATTTTCATGGACACTTTTTGACATTAAAAAACAACTCACCTGCTGTTTTGTACTCTTGTTGGGTTTGACCGAATAGTGGATGTCCTTCATGGCTCTCTCGATAAGGATAACGGTGTACGGTCTCTTTGTTTCAGGGTTCACACATTTGTCGGCCACAATAGTTGCAATGTCCCTAAACATCTGCTCCAGCTGTGTGTGCCGTTCTTTATCTGACACTTGAACCTCTCCTTTAGTTAAAATCTTAAAAAACCCAACAAGTTTAAGAAAAGTAATATCTTTATTCCACACTACTTGTTAACTAACCACAGGAATTAATAACTGGGGAGAAAATTAAATTTCATCCTCTTCAGCTACTGATATTTGGTAATAACTTGAGCTTTGCCTAAAGGGATTATCTTGTTCCAAAATCTTACTTATTTAGATGGGGAATGGGGTAAAGGTAATCTTAGCAGAGGGTGTAAATGATGAAATACCTGAAAAGGAATTCTATTTTCAGGTATATTACACTAAAAATATATAAATGAACAAAATAATGCAGCTTAGTAGGAAATCTGATTTCTGGAGGCTTTGGCAAAAAATCCAAGTCCTGAATTATTAAAAGTGATGCTGCACGGATCGAATTATTGCACAGTAACTGTTCACTCCAAAAAAATAGTACTTTAAAGTTTAACATACCTGTAATCTAATATCTAATACTACTGGATATTAGGGTCAATTATGCTGCAACTGTTAGAACCCACCTGCTTACAGATTTCAGTCTGGTCATCTGTTCCAAACGCACTGATGAGATCTTCCTTCTTTGCAACCTGACCTTTAGAGACATTTACAAACACTGAGTGGGTCTGCAGAACTTCATCAAGGTCTTTTTCCCTTGGGAGGACAGGAGAGAAAGTCCTAAGTGAGTATGCTTGAAACTTCGAAGTTCATTCACATTTAAATACAAGAAGGCGTCGATATGAATAGTAAGAAACAACAAATACTCCTAAATGACCCTCGGTTCCAGGGGACCATTTTGTAACCCAGAACTCCATTTGTATTCGCAGTTACTCAGAGGTGAAAAACGTCGCGGGAGTCTGTGTGCCATCACTGAAGGGTGGGGTCCGGCTGCTGCCAAGGAATTCCAGCCCCTAGATGGCAGCAGTGAAGAACTTATACGCACTTCGGTGCAACTACTGGGCTGAGATCTGTGACAAACGCACGAATTACAGAAGCACCCGGAAAACTAGGCCCTTTGCCTTTATCATTATTCTGACGAAAGGACCACAGTTATGGGGGTTTCTTGGCTGTGGCTTTTATGACACCCGGGAAGCAAAGTAAAACCAAGCCCCAAACCAAACCGACCAAACAAAAAAAAAGGGAACGTCTGGTTTAGACCCTAAGCCCGGGCAGCAGGAGTAGGTTTCCCATTTCCTTCCCTGGCGAGACACCAGCTAGGCCCATTCGTTAGACGACCAAAGGAGGCCGCCTTTGAGGCTACCAGCTCCGGCCAGGGCCCAGAGGGAGAGTGTCACTCACACGCCGCTCCGCCAGCCCACGACTTTGTTTTTGTAGCACGCGATTTCGAAGCGCTTCCCGGCTCGCTTCATTCGTACTACGGCCACATTGGTCAGGCGTATCTGGTTGGTGGGGGTGAAGATCGACATCGTGGCCGCTCACAGACCTTGGGTCCGGCGAACCAAGGCAAACCTGCGCTGCCGGCCTCAGGGCTAACTGAGCCTCGATATAACCACTCGGCGGCGCGTGGCCCAGTAACGCCCTCAGACTGCGCAGCGCCGTTACTAACTCGGCCGAAACGATCCACCCACGCAACTTACTGCGCAGGCGTCAGGTGTTAAGAAAACCGGGCGAGGAGGAGGGAGCTAGAACGTCTGCGCATTGTGGCTTTTACGACACTGCTCCACGCCCGGAAAGAGTGGGTCTCTTCCTTGACGTAATTTTCTTTCCGGAATGAACGAAAGAGCTCTGATTGGTTGGTGGAGCTAATGTTTGGTGACCGGGTGGAAACTCAGTGCCGGGCACCTCACAGTTCCGCGGAGTTCCGGGCCACGCCCACATTACCCTTTCGTTATAGAAAAGTTTTAACACAAAAAACGTAGAGAAAAAAGTGTAATGAACTGCCATGTACCCATCACCCCGCTTCAACAATTATCAACATTTTGCCGTTCTTGTTTCATTTTCCCTCTTTTTTTTTGTTGGAGTATTTTAAAGCAAATCATCATAAAGTTTTAGCTTTAAATACTTCAGTCTAAACTCCTAACAAATACACCCAACGAGATTAACCATAATTCCTTAATAGTGTCTCATTGCTAGTCCATAATCAAATTTCCCCTAAATAATGCCTTTTTACAGTCGGTGTGTTTCAAATGAGATTCAAACAGGCTCACATATTGCATTCGGTTGGCGATGCCCTTAGTTTCTTAACGCCGACTTTCCCTCCCCCACCCCCTCCTTTTTTTGCGTGCTTCTCTCCAGATTCGCCCCTCTCAAGCGCGGATTCCTGAGCCGCAGGCAGCACTCCCGCTTCCTTGCCGGGAGCTCTGGGAGGTGCTTTTCTCTGGGCCCGCCCCCTTCCTCCTCTGAGCCAATCCGGACAGGTCTGCGAGTGGCATGGCTGACCCCAGGTCCTCCGACTGTGGGCGCCCAGCTAATGCTACGAGGTATTTCTGGTGGTCTCCCAGTATCCACGCCGGACAATAAGTTTTTTAGGTCTGCAGTCCTGGTGTCTTGTCGGGCCGCAGGGCTCGGGCTCTGAGGAGAATGGGTAAGGTCCACAGGCGGGTAAGGTTCTTGGGGTGGGAAGGGCGGAAACCGTTTTTCTGAGACCCTCGGGCCCCTTCCTCCAGAGTGTGTTGCCCTTGTTAGCCCGGGACCGGTGCCGCTGGGGGCAAGGGAGGACTGATCCCTGCTCGTGACCTGGCTTTTGCCTTTTCAGGCTAGGAGATGAGTTTAGAACTATGCTTCTAACCTCAAGCAAAAGACAGAGAAAACGTTCTCCCCCTTACCCACGTGTGTTGAGGACTTTTGGTCCTTTCCAGGAGTAGCACCTGTAAACCTCAAATCTTAGACCTCGCCTTTTGAAATTACCCCCAGGTTCAGCATTTGAGTCCAGGTCCATCCATATCTCCCTTAAAAAAAACTGGGACTTGAGGTCAGTTATTTGAGAACCCTTTGCAAGTAGATGTGGGTCTCTAAAAATAAAATTAAAAAAAAGAGGAATACGTGTAGTATTATTTTTCTTATGGAGCAGCGTAACAAAGCAAAATTAACTCATAATTCCACATAAAGTGTTTTGACTTTATGTTCCCTTCTTTTCCAAACGCTATATTCAAAGGAAGATAAAATTTTATATTCTTGTTTTGAATTAGCATTATCATGACAATTATATTACATATCACAGTGTCTTGTTTTTATTAGAGTTGCTTTTTATAGATTTCTTAGTGGGGTTGTTGAATATGAAGGTTGGTTTTTCTTTTTCTTTTTTTTTCTAAAATAAGAATGGATATCATTGTACATGTAACTTCAAATAAAATTACTTATATGTGTCATTTTAAATTTAGATCCTTCTTTGGATATGTGGGACTTCTCATCTTTAATATCATTATGGATAAACAGGTTTTACATATATTTGGGCTTTGCCTTTGGCTTTAGCCTTTGGATTTGTTTCCAGATTGTCATCAGAAAGCAGGTAAGTGGAGTTACTTTTTTTTTTTTTTAAATATATATTTATTTATTTATTTTTGGCTGTGTTGAGTCTTCGTTGCATGTGGGCTTTCTCTAGTTGCGGCGAGTGGGGGCTACTCTTTGTTGTGGTGCGTGGGCTTCTCATTGTAGCTTCTCATGTTACGGAGCATGGGCTCTAGGCACGCAGGCTTCAGTAGTTGCGGCATGCAGGCTCAGTAGTTGTGGCACACGGGCTTAGTTGCTCCGTAGCCTGTGGGATCCTCCCGGGCCAGGGCTTGAACCCGTGTCTCTTGCATTAGCAGGTGGATTCTTTACCACTGTGCCACCAGGGAAACCCAAGTGGAGTTACTTTTTCTAGGAGAGTATTTGGCATCAAATTTTATAGACAATGCAGAGTGCAGATTTTCTAAGGCTTCCAGAAAAATATAGAAATTCTAAAAGGAACTTTTGATCACTTTTATGTTTGGTCTTTAGAAATAGTTTTTCAATGCCAAAAAATTTTTCTTGTCAGTTTTTATAGACTAAGTTATTTACCTTTTCTTTGATGGGCTGTGGAAGTCTCATTGTTAAGATACAGGAAGGTTTTGTAATGAAAAATTAAACTTTTGCAAAAACCCCAAATCTGCTTAGCACCCTTAAGGGGTAGTAGTGTTCTCTTTTCCTTCCAGTAATTAAGAATCAGAAAATAAGTTTCTACTATTATTCCACTACAACACATTATGGGTGAAAGTACGTGTAGTTCTATCCTGGAAGGAATGGGAATCATTATAGTCTTAAGAAATGTGGGCCCTGCTTTTAAAAGGACCTAATTATACCAAGGGGTTAATATTTGAGGAGTACAATTGAAAAATTAAGAGAATAATAAAATGGGTCAGTATCTGAGCGGTTGATAATTTTCATTCCTAATGAAGTTGGGAAAATATTCAAACTTGATGGATTTTGTGTTTATTTCAAGAACAAAAACTCACAGGAGAAAACCGTTCCGAAAGCATCTCGGGATTTGATGACAAATGGCTATATCTCTCTTCAAAAGAAGGAAGTCTTTGTGTCTGGAGTGAAGATTTTCTATGGTTCTCAGACTGGCACAGCAAAGGTAAGAACTTATAATTTCACTTTTCATTGGGTCTCCTGATCTTTTAAGAAAATTTCTGAAAAGTGTTCTTTAGCAGTGAACTGAATTGGTCTTCTAATCTTTTTTCATCTTTGTTTTTCCTTTTTACAGCATACATTTTTCCTTTCTGGGGTGGTGGGTGAGTTTCATCTCCATTTCAGCTGATTGGGGGTGTCTGGTGGTCACTGTCATGCGGGGTCTTTGTTCTGAAGCTTGCTTCTTGCTCAGCAGAATGGAGACTTGGATTTCCAAGTCCATTACTGGGTATAGAAGTAGGGAAGATAGTGAAAAGTGGCAGCAGTATGTCCAGTATGGGCCCTGACGTTCACAACTTCACACATCTATTTAATGAAATGTATTTTGATTTCTCATAGTGTTAAAAGTGTTAATGATATACATTGAATACTGTGTAGATACCGGCTGCAGATATATAGCTGAAAGATGCTTTAATTGTATCTAGATGCTGCTTGCTTCTTTATTATAAAGGTCACAGCTATTTATTGCTTTCTAGGAAAAGATTCTAAGACTAACATGAAAATGAATTAAAAACAGAATTCCTTGTCATTATTTTGGTAGAGTATTAAAGAGGGTTCTACTGCCCTCTCGTGGATGTTTTGTAGAATACTACTTTTTAAAAGGTTTTTTCAGTATTTTGTTGCGTGTGTCATAATTGAAGGTCACTTATAATTAAGTTCAACCTTAAGCAGCAGAGGCAGGAAACTGGAAGAAACGTTAGAAAGGCATCTGAGCTGCGGAAACAAAGTCCTTTTATGTTACTCATAGAAGATCTCATTCTAGCCTCTCTTTTATGCCCGCTTTTATGTTTTTTTAAGATCAAATTAATACTTGCAGATGGTAACAAATCCAGGTGTACAGAGGGTTCATAATGAAAAGTACTCTTCAGAGAATCTATTTTAGCTATTGATATTTCTGTTTTTAATTCCTCTGAGGGTTATTTCTTGAACCTCCTTCTGCCATGTTTCTAGATTTATCAAGTTAGATAAAAGTTATTGACTCCTCGTATTAGTCAGTTCCTCACATCTCAGCGGCTTAATATTGTTGCCCACATCATTGTTGATATGAGTTAAATGGCCCCCCCTTCTTAAAGCTGTACCGTCTGAATTTCTCTATTTGTCTTTCACATTTGATTGATTCGTATTTGGCTTCGTATAGAAGACTCGGGCAGAATTTTTTTCTTACAACTTTGAGGGCATCACATCCTTGTCTTTTTTTAATAAATTTATTTATTTTTTATTTTATTTACTTTGGCTGCATTGGGTCTTCGTTACTGCATGCGGGCTTTCTCTAGTTGTGGCGATAGGGAGCTACTCTTTGTTGTGGTGCGTGGGCTTCTCATTGCGGTGGCTTCTCGTTGCAGAGCATGGGCTCTAGGTGTGCGGGCTTCAGTAGTTGTGGTGCACGGGTTCAGTAGTTGTGACTCGTGGGCTCTAGAGCGCAGGCTCAGTAGTTGTGGCTCACGGGTTTAGTTGTTCCGCAGCATGTGGGATCTTCGTGGATCAGGGCTCGAACCCGTGTCCCTGGCATTGGCAGATGGATTCTTAACCACTGCGCCACCAGGGAAGCCCCCTGGAAGCTTTTAGAATCATCCCTTTGTCCTAGATGGAGCTTTTGTGAGATGGTGTCTAGGTTGGGTCTTTTTCAGCCATTGTATTGTATACTTGGGCTGTTTTGTTTTGAAAATTCGTGTGCATTAATTCTGCTAATATTCCTTGGGTAAACTTCTTTCCCTTCTGTTTTCTCTGTTCTACTCGGTTAGTTGGATGTTGGACCTTTTGGATGGTCTCCTGTGTCTCAAATCCTCTCTCATACAAAAGTAACTTTCTTTCTGTTCTGGGTTCTTGGATTTCAATTCCAAACCTTTTTTTTGAATGTTTTAGTTCAGCTATAATGTTTTTAATCGCAAAAATGCCATTCTGTTCCATTTCTATTGCATCTTTTTCGTAATCTAAGAATATATTTCAGTGAGTTCCTTTTTCGGTTCCCTGATTTATCTGCTTCCTGCATGTTTCTGCTGCTGCTATTTCTCTTTCCTGTCACTTGTTCTCATCATGGTCTTGGTGATCCGTGGTTTTCTGTTCATATTTAGGATGGAATGATGGGGTAGCTGGCGTGGATTTTCTCTGTTAACTGTGTAAATAGACTTGTTTTCTCTAGTTGTAAGTTCTCACTGTATGCTGTGTGCAAGGTGGGTCAGTGTATGCCGGGTGACCTATCTACCTCACATCTCCCTCTAACTACCACCTCAATTTTATTTTATTTTTTATAGCATTACTCCTTGAAAGTGTTGTCTGTGCTTGCTGTCTCTAATTTCTCTACTCCTGTCTTTCTTGACCCACTCCAGTTAGGCTTGTGTGCCCCAGCCTGCTCCCAGTGACTTTTATGTCGCTAATTAATTCTCAGTCTTCATCTTACTTGACCTCTTAGCTGCACGACAGCTCCTTCCTTGTTGACATACTTTCTCCATTGAACTTTTGGGACACTCTTCTCTAGGTTCTCCTCCTCTGCTGAGGCTAGTCTGCCTCGCTATCATTTGCAGGTTTCTCCTCATCTTCTTGCCCTCCAAAGATAGGAGCATCCCAGGGCACAGTTCTTGAGACTATGTCTTTATCTGCACTCACTTCATTCTCTAAGGGATCTTGTTATCTAGAGCTTTCAGTTCTATTTATTGGAATTTGACAGAGTTTTTCTGTAAAGGGCTAGATAGTTTATTTTACATATGTTTTTTAGGTTTGCAGGTTTCGCAAGGCGTATGGCCTTTGTTGCAGCTGTTCAGCTCTGCTGATGTCGTGTGAAAGCAGCCATGGACAATGTGTAAATAAATGAGCATGACTGTATTCCAGTAACCTTTACCTATAAAGACAGAGGGCCGGATTTGGCCTGCAGCCCTCAGTGTGCTGATCCCTGTAGTAGACGGTGGCCTCTAAATTTATGTTTCTAATCTGACTTTTCCTCTCAACCCCAGACCCTCATCCCCAGCTGCCTATCTTAGATCTTCCTGTGGATGGATGTGTAGTAGGCGACTCAGAATTAGTGTGCTCACAACTAAACTCCCAATTTTGTGCCCAAACCTGTTCCCCCTCTAATTTTTCCCATTCCGATAAATGGCAACTTCATCCTTCCAGTTGCCCAGTTCAAAAAAACCTTTGACTTCTCTCTTTTTCTTACTACCCACATCCAGTCTGTCAGCACATACTGTGTGTTCTACTTTCAGAATAGATCCAGGTTCCAGTCCCTTCTTACCGCCTTCACTGCTGCTGCCCTGGCCTAAGCCAGCCTCCCTCATATTTTGTCTGGGTTAATGTGGTCATCTCATCCTCAGCCTCCTTCATTCAGCCCATCCCAGCAACCACAGGGACTGTGAGAACTTAGGCAAAATGGTGTTAATCATCTTGGCTTAAGACCGCGCAGTGACTCCCTCATTCACTTAAAGCAAATGCCAAAGCCCCCATGGTGGCCGAGAGGCCCTCACTTCTGCGTCTCCAGCATCTCCTTTACCTCATGTCCTTGGTCTCCCCCCTCCAGTCTTATTAATCTCCTTGCCGAGTGTGCTCACGCATTTGGGCCTTCTCACTTACACGTCCCTCTGCTGGGGATAGCCTCTGGCTTGCTCTCTCATTTCCTTCAGGTTTTGCTCAAGTCTTTATTTTTGAGGCCTGTGGCAGTGTTTTCTGACACCAAATAGTTGTTTTCCCACACCTGTTTTCCGATTCTGGTACTGTCTACCCGAGTTATTGTCAGATTGTCCCCACATCAGACACCAGTCACAAGTCCCGGGGCATGTGTACTCCTGACTGGCCAGCTATAAATTCAGGGGTTCCCACAGTCTCTTTCTTAGGTTTGCTGATTCCCTAGAATGACTCACAGAATGCAGGGAATTGCTTTGATTAGTCTACTGGTTTATAACAATGAATATAACTCAGAAAGAGACAAATGGGAGAGATGATGGGGCAGGTCTTGGGGGGAGGGGCGGCACAGAGCTTCTGTGTCCTATTTCAACGTGCCACCTCCTCGGCATATCAATGTGTCCCCCAATCCCTGTCATTTAGGGTTTTTTATGGAGATTTCATTACGTAAGCATGACTGATTAAATCATCGACCATATCTGATTGAACTTCATCTCCTGCCACCCCTCCCCTCCCCTCCCCACAGGGAGAGAAGATGTTGAAAGTTCTAAGCCTTTAATCCCAGGGTTGGTTTTCTGCTGACCAGCCCCCATCCTGAAGCCATCTAGTCCCCCACCGCAACCCCAATGAGTCATCTCATTAACATACCAAAGACAGCAAGTTCCAAGGATTTTAGGAGCTCTAGGAGCTCCCTGGAGGCAAAGACCAAATATTTATTTTTTATTATATACACCTGTCCTGGCCCTCCTTATGTAAAATAACAACTCTCCCCATGCCTCCAATACCGTATTCTTACGCCTTATCCTCTTTTCCTCCACAGCACTGGTCACCATGCGATATACTGTGTATTTTCTCATTTGTGTGTTTGTTCTCTCTCCGTCCATTAGAATATCTCCTTGAGGATGTTCCCTGATGCTCCTTAAGGGCAGGGAACATGTGTGCCTTGTTTCCTGTTGGGTAATATCGCCCAGAGCTGAGACTGGCCTGGTGGATGCCCAGTAAATGGCGAGGGCAGGCTTAGCTTTAGTCCTGGCAGGTGGCGAGCCAAGTGTTAGGCTACCAAGCCAGAAAGAGGAAGAGAATTTCCTGGGGTACCAACATCTGGCTAGAAGTTGTAGCTTTCCCCAGCCATTTGGTTCATTTTGTTTGGAGAAGAGGCTGGCAGGGGTCTGCCGGGGGGTAAAAGGTGAGTGTCGCTAAGGCTCTGTGTGCGCTGGTACCACATAATACGGATTCTCTGTATTCCACAGGGTCTTCTCTGGCCCACTGCTCCCTCCCTTTTTTTTTTTTTTTTTTTTTTTTTTGCGGTACGCGGGCCTCTCACTGCCGTGGCCTCTCCCGTTGCGGAGCACAGGCTCCGGACGCGCAGGCTCAGCAGCCATGGCTCCACGGGCCCAGCCGCCCCGCGGCATGTGGGATCTTCCCGGACCGGGGCACGAACCCGCGTCCCCTGCATCGGCAGGTGGACTCGCAACCACTGCGCTACCAGGGAAGCCCCTCCCTCCCATTTTTGCCCCAGTGACTGACTGATCCCAGAGCCCCTCTGGTTTTCTGTGTCCCCCGAGGCTTGCTTCTGTCTGTCAGCCTGCTGCTTTTTGCTTTCTGTCTTCCAGAAATGTGCTCACAGTTCTCATATTCCCCACTCTCTTCCCACTATGGTATTTCTTCTCCATCTATATGTTTATTCTAGTGGGGCAAACAGCTGAAATGTCTACCAGTACATATAATAAGTACATATAATCCCACATATGTACTTGTAGAGGGAGAACAACACAGCTGAGTGATGATCTCTGTAAAGATGCTTGAGAAAATGGTAGAAATGAGAATAAAATTTGTGTTTATGGTGATACATGTCAGTCACCGGAAAAGCTTTTCATGCTAAATGCCTCACTACCTTGCCAACAGGAATAAATGAAGACTGTATTTTTCATTTATTTAGCTTATTGAAGACTTTATTTGATTTTTTTCCCTCCTATCAGGGATTTGCGACAGTTCTTGCCGAAGCAGTTAGCTCCCTTGGTCTGCCTGTGGCACTTATTAATCTGAAGGAATATGACCCAGATGACCATCTAGTAGAAGAGGTTGGTAATTGTCTTATTTTCCCTTCAATCACAACTTTCAAATTTAATTGATCTCCTGTGTTCTGGGATAAAAAGACTCTTCAGAATAAATTTAATTTTCACGCTAAAGGATTCCAGTCGGTAGAGCGTTCAGTGTCAGTCAGGGGTGCTGAGTGTGTGGTGGCGTGCTGACTCGGGCGTGAGTGATGCGGGGCCGGCCCCTCTGGGGTGTTAGACTGAAAGCTTGGGTGGTTGGAAGTTCCCTCCTGCTTTGACTGTCATAATCAAAGAGGGTTGTCACTGATGGCCATGTGCCGGGCATGTGAACCACGTGTAGGCCTGCTGAAAGGTCAGGAGCCACTTGGGTGCCAGAAGCAGTATGGGTTTTGGAGTTAGAGAAATCTCTTTAACTGGCTGTGTGACCTCCAGGTGTAACGTCATATCTGTGAGAGCTTCATTTCATCACCTGAGGAATGCCCCGCCCCCTCCTCTAGCCATGCCCAGGTAGGGAAGTTGGCCTGACAGCAGCGGTTCTCCAAGCGTGGTCCTTGAACCGACAGTATCAGCATTTCCTGGGAACTCGTTAGAAATGCAGATTCTCAGGTCCTAGCCCAGCCCCGCGGAATCAAAGTCTGGATGTGGGGCTGTGTTTTAACAAGTGCCCCAGGTGATTCTGAAGCAGCTAAAGTTGGAGAAGCAGGTGGAACAGGCATTGACAAGCCTTTTCTATAAAGGGCCAGATGGTAAATATCTTCAGCTTTGTGGGCCACGCAGCTACTGAGTTCTGCCTTTGAGGCACAAAACAGCCAGAGATGGTATGTAAATGAGTGAGTGTGGCTGTGTTCCAATAAAATTTTATTTATAAAAACAGGCAGTGAGTGGGACTGGGCCTGCGGGCTGTAATTTGCCAGTCCCTTCTTAGTGGATAAACCTCTAGCTGTAAATGTGCATTTCTTTCTCCCCCAAGAAAACGTTGGAGTACAAGTGAGTGAGCTTGAATCTGCTCTAAATTATTTGTTAAAAATTATTAGCAAAAAAAAAAAAAATTATTAGCAAGCTTGGATACTTAATTATTCGTAAGGGATTACTTATAACTTACCTCCTGACTTGGAACTGTGAAGATGCACTCGAGCAGTTGAAATACTGTGGCTCACAGGACTGAAGATGTGTTTTGTTTCCCGTGGAGATGATGGTGCCAAGTGTTAAGTCACTTTACATTTAACGTTTTATGGCTTTGATTTTTCAGGGCATTTTTTAGAGATCTTTCTGTATTTCTTCCTGACTGATTTGGCTTTTGTTTCCAATATGACAAGCAGGAGCTGATAGGAATTTATAGTCTGGGAAATGGGATGAAGTACATGGTGAAGGGCACCAGGAGGTGTGGTGGGCTTTCTCCCCTGTGCAGGGTCCTGGCCCTGTTTGCTTTCTCTTTTGAAAATAAGTAACATTTCTAAAAGCACTCTTTGTCTTTAGAGGTTAGTGTGATATGAATGTCAGCATTTCAAAAAGGATTTTCTTCATTGAGATAACTTTATATCTTGGCTACTCTTCTGAAATAATGACTTTGTTGGTTAGGTTACCAGTAAAAATGTCTCTGCCTTCCTGGTTGCTACCTACACTGACGGTCGGCCGACTGAGAGCGCAGAGTGGTTCTGCAGGTGGCTAGAGGAAGCAGCCAATGACTTTCGATTTGGCAAAACGTACCTGAAGGGTGTGAGATACGCAGTGTTTGGCCTGGGAAATTCTGCATACGTGAGCCACTTCAACAAGGTAGGTACAAGGTAGGTACGTGTTGAATTGTAGGGATACATTCTCTTAAGTGAAAAAAAAAATCACCTACACAGGTACATATATGTGGGTGTATGTGAGACAATCTGTACTCTCTGGTACTTACTAATAAACTTTTTGTGTTATTCTTTTTATCGCTGGGAATTGCTACTGTATAGGAGGCTCTCAGTAAATTTTTATTGAATAAAATGAATGAAAATGCCTCCTGTTGTCTAGCGTCTTAGCGGCTTGTATTAATGGCCAGAGTCTAGCCTCCTGCCCCCAGGCAGGACCTTGTAGACGGAAGGTCCCTGATTCTTTGGACTTTCTCAACTACCTGTTCTGTTGTGGAATGACCTTTACTGCCCAAACTAATTCTTCACAAAGTTAACTTGTCTTTTAATCATTACTTTTCTTTTCTTTTTCTTCTTAAATTTTATTTATTTATTAGTTGTTTGTGCCGGGTCTTAGTTGTGGCAGGTGGGCTCCTTAGTTGTGGCACACGGGCTCCTTAGTTGTGGCAGGCAGGCTCCTTAGTTGCGGCATGCATGTGGGATCTCATCCCCGGACCAGGGATCGAACCTGGACCCACTACATTGGGAGCATGGAGCCTTAACCACTGCGCCACCAGGGAAGTCCCTAATCATTACTTTGTAAAGTGATGAAATAGAAGAAAAACATTCACTGCCCTTTATGTAATAAAATATTAATTGTTTCTTTTGTTCTCCTGGATCCTTTTTTCTGAGTGAAATTAACTTGGCTCCTTTTCCTTTGCATTCTCTATACTTTAAAAAAGAAAAATGTGTGGGCTTCCCTGGTGGCACAGTGGTTGAGAGTCCGCCTGCCGATGCAGGGGACATGGGTTCGTGCCCCGGTCCGGGAGGATCCCACATGCCGCGGAGCGGCTGGGCCCATGAGCCATGGCCACTGAGCCTGCGCGTCTGGAGCCTGTGCTCCGCGACGGGAGAGGCCCGCCACCGAAAAAAAAAAAAAAAAAAGAAAAATGTGGAGGCTCTCAGTTTCTTAGTGGTTCTGAAAAGTGATCAGAATTTTTTTACGTGTACCTCTCCCCAGATGTGAGCCCAACTCGGCTCACCTATTTTTGGTAGAACGTGAGGAAAGATGAAGGTGGAGATCTTTCTGTAAAAGTTGTTTTCATCCAGCTGTTCTATCAAGATGTGTATTCTCTGTGCCTGCCCCCCCCTCATATTTTCAAAGAAAGTAGACACAAGGTAAAATTCAGATATGTAAATATTTTGTTTACTGCCTTGCCACTTAGGAAGCCTGTTAAGTTTTTGAACTCTTAATTGTACTTCTTGATAACTCCTGTGCCTCAGCTTAAGTGCTTCATACTGTAATAAAATGCATCTCTGGCTTATGAAATCATGAGTCTTGCCAAATGGGCTCCGTTTGTACTTTGTTGTTTAATGGTCTTTGACCCCAGAGGCTTTATTTTAGAAGGAACTGATTTTGCTACTGAGTGATTTCATTCTGACCATGATTTAGAAGACTAGTTTTCAAATTCTTCATCAGGTACTAACCCTTAGTTTAACAAAATAATTTGTCGGTCCCTATATTTAAAAAAAAAAAAAAAAATCTTCCGCAGAATCTTACCTGAACGTATCAATGGCTGGAGGGCCTGAAGCCCTTTTGACTGGGCAGTTCCTTCTTCCTAGCAGCGGCCGGGAACAGGGCCCCAGTGGAACCCCAGGCTGTCGCAGAGCAGGCTGCCAGCCTCGGATCTGGAGGACTGTTGTAGCTCACCTGTCTCTTTCTCCTGCAGGTGGGGAAGGACGTGGACAAGTGGCTCTGGATGCTCGGCGCCCATCGCGTGATGTCCCGAGGGGAGGGTGACTGCAACGTGGTTAAAAGCAAACACGGCAGCATTGAGGCCGACTTCACAGCGTGGAAGGCTAGGTTCATCTCCCGGCTACAGGCGCTCTGTAAAGGAGAGAGAAAACCCTGTGGTGGCAACTGCAAGAAAGGCAAGTGCGAGTCTAATCAGCACGGCTCAGAGGCAATGGAGGCAGGGTCTCACGCTCAAGAGGGATTCCATCAGAGAGACGCTGAGGTACGGAGCCCACGTGTCCATGTCTCCCTGTTTTCCTCCTGCATTTGGAGGTGCTGAACCTTTCCTCTGTCCTGGGAAGCTCTTTCCTTGGCCTCTGGTTAGAAGGAAGAGCTGAAACTCATGTGGGGATGTTCTAGAGAGAGTGGGATCTTAGGATAAGCTATGTTGTGCTGGATGCTTTCCTAAATATGTTCTTTAATTGTTGCATTGCTGGAATCCAGTAGGTTTCTACCCCAGTTTGCAGGTTAGGAAACGGGTCTGGAGAAGTTGAATATGTCCCGGGCTGAGCTCATGTCTTTTTACCCCTAAACCACATATTCCTCCCAACCTCTTTTAACCTCCATTAATCACTCAAACTTGAAGGCTGCGAGTCATCCCAGATTCCTTTCTTTCATCCCTCACATTCTAAAAATTTCTCTTTCTTCAGATACCCCAGTTCCTTTGAAGCTTGTGTTACATCAGGCTATATCACTACTGTTGTTTTTGGGCCACCTGGTCGCTTGCATCATTTGGGAACAACTTGACATTCTGACTCCCTGTCTTTCTCGCCACCCTTGTTCCTGTCATTCCTCTTTGTGGCTGAGCCATCCACATAGATGATTTATCCTGTCCCTTTCCTGGCCTTCACACCCCCAGGAACCATTTTCTCCAGTGACCTCGGCCTCCCACTTCCGTGCTCACCTTTGACATTTCATGTCCCTATGACCTGAACTCTGAGCCCTCTCTGGTGCTCTTACTTTAAAGTTCTTTGGATCCCACGTTTTTTTCACAGGGTAGTGCTAACTGCTTACTTCACTTCTGTCTTTACCCAGTTTGAATTTTATACTCGTTCTCTTAAAAACATCTTCAATTCTCTTGCCATCCACTCCCTCTTCCAACCCAGTTGGCTAAGCCCCAAGCCAGGTTGGAACCTGTCTGCCTTCTCTTTGACCACAGATTGGTGACCACGGGCTCAGGTGTGCAGCCAGAACTGCCCCCAGTCTCCAGCATCCTCTCAACTCTCCGAGACCACTGTTCAGTGCTCTTTTTCCCCCACCCCTTCCTCCAGCTCTCATAGGAAGCCGACAGAGAATTCTCTTAGAGCCTCCCCGCGCTGTCTACAAATCCTGCCATCTTTTCTGCCACAGAGACCAAGTATCTAGTTCCTGTCAAGCCCACTCTGTGCATGCTCTGGGATCAAGGACTTTGTTCCCTTTGTTCCTTCATATATTGTATGTCTCTCCCCTGCACTGTTAATCTCTCTCTCTCTCCTAGGTGGTCCCCAGAAATACATAAACGTGCTCTAAACACGTTTGTTTAAACACAGGAATCACCTGCGTTTAAACAAACACAGAAAGCAAATAAGAAACAAGCCTTTCCTTTGTTCTGTGCCTTTCAGCTGCTGTTTCATTTTTCTGCTCTTTTTCTAGCCAGTCTCTTTGCTTTCGTTTGTTTATCTTCCCTCCAGTTGGCTCCTACCATTTTAAAAAACTTAAAAAAAATTTGAGGTAAAATTTGCAAAGCATAAAATTAACCATTTTAAAATACATACAATCTAGTGGTATTTAGTACATTTCCAATTTTGTGTAACCACTGCCTGTATCAAGTTCGAATACCTTTTCATCACCTCAAAAAAAACACTTACCCATTAAGCAGTCACTCTTCACTCCCTTTCCCTCAGCCCTGACAACCTCCACTTTGCTTTCTGTCTCTATGGATTTACTTATTCTGGATGTTTTATACAAGTGGAATCATTAATATGTGACCTTTCTTGTCTGACTTCTTTCACTTAGCATAAAAGAGTTTCATCCATGTTGTAGCATGTGTCAGTACTTCATTCCTTTTTATGGCTGAATAATATTCCATTGAATGGAATTGTTGATCCATTTATCTGTTGATGAGAATTCTGGTTTTTTCTACCTTTTGGCTATTGTGAATAGTGCTGCAATGATATTCATGTACAGGTGTTTGTTTGAGTAACTTTTCAGTTCCTTTGGGTATATACCTAGGAGTGGATTGCTGGATCTTGTGGTAATTCTATGTTTAACTTTTTGAGGAACCACCAAGCTGTTTTCCCCAGTGGCTGCACCTTTTTTTTTTTTTTTTTTTTGCCATACGCGGGCCTCTCACCGTTGTGGCCTCTCCCATTGCGGAGCACAGGCTCTGGACGCGCAGGCTCAGCGGCCATGGCTCACGGGCCCAGCCTCTCCGTGGCATGTGGGATCCTTCCAGACCGGGGCACGAACCCGTGTCCCCTACATTGGCAGGCGGACTCTCAACCACTGCGCCACCAGGGAAGCCCCAAGGCTGCACCTTTTTGCATTCCTACCAGCAATGTACAAGGCTTCCAATTTCTCCCCATCCTTGTCAACACTTTTTTTTTTTCTTAATTGTAGCCGTTCTAGTGAGTGTGAAGTGATGTCTCCTTGAGGGTTTTTTAATTTTTGTTTATTTTTTTAATTTTTAAAATTTTTATTGAAGTGTAGTTTATTTACAATTCTGTGTTAGTTTCATGTGTACAGGAAAGTGATTCAGTTATATATGCACACACATATATTTATATATATAAAGGCATATGTGTATATACTTTTTCAGATTCTTTTCCACTTATAGTTATTACAAGATATTGAATATAGTTCTCTGTGCCATGCAGTAGGTCCTTTTTGTTTATCTCTTACCAGATATATAACTTGCAAATATATCCTCCCATATAGACTTCCTTTTCACTTTCTTGGTCATGTTTTTTGATGCACTAAAGTTATTAATTTCCATGAAGATCAGTTTGTCCATATTTTCTTTTGTTGCTCATGCTGTAGGGGTCATATATATGAATCCATTGCCAAATCCAAGGTTATGAAGAGTTATTTCTATGTTTTCTTCTAAGAATATTATAGTTTTAGTTCTTATATTTAGGTCTTTGCTTCATTTTGAGTTAATGTTTGTGTATGGTGTGAGGTCAGGGTCCAGTTTTATTCTTTGGCATGTGTAGATCCATTTGTCCCAGCACCATTTGTTGAAAAGACAATTCTTTCTCGACTGAATGGATAGCACCCTTGTCAAAAGTCCATTGTCCACAGATGTGTGAGTTTATTTCTGGATTCTGTTCCACTGATCTGTATGTCTCTCCTTAGGTCAGTACCACACTGTAGATTTGTAGTTAAGTTTTGACATCAGGAGTCCTCCTACTTTGTTCTTTTTCAGTGTTGTTTTGGTTATTTTGGGTTCATTGCAATTCCATATGAATTTGAGAAGCAGTCTTTCCATTTCTGCAAAACACATTGTTGGGCTTTTGATAGGGACTGTATTGAGTTTGTAAATCACTTTGGATAGTATTGTCATCCTAACAGTATAAAGTCTTTCAGTCCGTAAACACGGGCTGTCTTTCCATTTATTTATGTGGTCTTTAGTTCCTTTCAGCAATATTTTGAGTTTTCAGTGTCCAAGTGTTTTACCTTGGTTAAATTTTTTCTTACGTATTTTATTCCATTAGAAGCTATTGAATTCCACAGTCATCAGAGAAGATACTTTGGTTGATTTTAATCTTGTTTTGTGGCCTAATGTATGGTCTGTCCTGGAGAATATTCCATGTGCACTTGAGAAAAATGTGTAGTCTCCTGTTTTTGGGTGGAATGTTCTCTATATATCTGTTAGGTCTAATGGATTATAGTGTTGTCCCAGTCCTCTATTTCCTTATTGATCTTCTATCCAGTTGTTCTATCCATTATTGAAAGTGGGGTATTGAAGTTTCCAACTGTTGTAGAATTATCTTTTCTCCCTTCTGTTTGTCAATTTTTACTTCATATGTTTTGGGCTCTGTTAGGTCCATATATGTTTATAATCATTAAGTCTTCTTGGTGGGTTAATACTTTTATCAATATATAATATCCTTTGTCTCTTGTAACAATTCTTGGCTTAAAGTCTATTTTGTCTGATGTTAGTATAGCTACCCTTGCTCTCTTTTGGTTATTATTTGCATGGCATATCTTTTTCTTTCTTTTTTTTATGTTTTTTTTTTTTTGGCCATGCCACGTGGCTTGCAGGATCTTAGTTCTCCAACCAGGGATCAAACCCAGGCCCCCTACAGTGGAAGCACAGAGTCCTAACCACTGGACCACCAGTGAATTCCCTGGAATATCTTTTTCTGTCCTTTGACTTTCAACCTGTTTTTATCTTTGTAGCTAATGTGAGTCTCTTGTAGACAAAGTGGAGTTGGTTCCCTTCCTTCTTCTTTGTTTTGATCCATTCTACTTGTCTCTGCCTTTTAATTGGAGAGTTTAACCCATTTTCACTTATAATAATTACTGATAAGCAAACGCTTCTGTCATTTAATTATACTTTCTATATATTTTACATCTTTTTGTTCCTTAATTTTTCCATTACTGCCGCCTTTTGTGTTTTATTGTTTTTTTTTGTGGTGTACCAATTTGATTCCTTTCTCATTTTCATTTCTGTACATTTTTAAGTTATGTTTTGGTAGTCACCCTGGGGATTACAGTTAACCTCTTTGACTTACACCACTCTATTTGTATTAACATCGCCTTTATATACAAAAACTGTGCTCCTATTCAGCTCTGTCACGTCCCCTCTATGTTATTGTTGTCACAAATTATGAGTTTACATGTTGTGTGCCCATTAACATGGATTTATAGTTAGTTATTTTATGCGTTTGTCTTTTAAATCATATAGGGAAAAAGGAATTATAATCAAAAATTACAGTAATACTGACTTTTATATTTAACCTATATACCTGACTTTAATTTTCCTTTTTCTTGGTTCCGTGTTTACTTGGTTTTTGTAAGCCTTTGGCTAATTTTCAGATTTCTGACAAAATGACATCTGTTGGTTTTTGCTTAATTTTTAGGTGTGTCTGTGGGGGAACAAGCCCTTGGAGTTACCTACTCTGGCGTTTTTGCTGATACCACTCATAGTTTTTAACATTAAAAAAATTTAAGTCAAAAAATATTTTTAAAATCAAAAGTAACACTTGTACATATAAAACTTCAAATAGTACTTAGAGGCTTATAATTAAACACTGTACTTCCTTGTCTATTTCTATCTAATTCTTATTTTCCCAAGGCAGCCACTTTTAATTCTTTTACCTTTTTCATTTATATTCTTAAATAATAGTCCCTTCTTGCTATTGATTTTTTAAAAATTTCAAAATCATACACACACACACACACACACACACACACACACACAGCATCACTTCCCTTCCTCTTGTATGGTTGTATCACACTTTCTGGTTGAACCATTATTCATTGTCATTATTGTAACTGTGTACGTATTTGTGTATCTGCCCTATATACTAGATTATTATATTTTCATTCTTATACACTTATTCTCCTTAAGATTATTGCTGCATTTTTAAAAATAAATTTATTTATTTATATTGTATTTTTGGCTGCATTGGGTCTTCGTTGCCACGCACAGGCTTTCTCTAGTTGTGGCGAGTGGGGGCTACTCTTCGTTGTGGTGCATGGGCTTCTCATTGCGGTGGCTTCTCTTGTTATGGAGCATGGGCTCTAGGTGCACAGGCTTCAGTAGTTGTGGCACGCAGCCTCAGTAGTTGTGGCTCACGGACTTTAGAGTGCAGGCTCAGTAGTTGTGGTGCACGGGCTTAGTTGCTCTGTGGCATGTGGGATCTTCCTGGACCAGGGCTTGAACCCGTGTCCCCTGCATTGGCAGGCGGCTTCTTAATCACTGTGCCACCAGGGAAGTCCCCTGTTGCTACATATGTTTTGATTTCTCTATAACCATCACTGATTCCAGAACTAACAGAACTGAAAGTTGTTTTTCAGTATTCTGTAGTTGTTATTGATTCTTGGTGGCTTCTCGTGTGCCCTCTCCTTCTGCTCCACTGTGGCGTGGCTGCCCTCTAAGCGTTGCTGCAGCTGAAGTCCTGTGTCTTCCATCCACAGCCTTCCTCTCGCCAGCTTCTTGGGTTTCCTAATTCTTGTGTCTCATATCTTCTTATCTCTCTACTGACTTTTGTTTTTTGGAGCACATTCTCCAGTAGCTCTTTGAGAAAGGGTGTTTTAAAGGTGAATTTTCAGACTTTTCATATCTGTGAGTCTTTATCCCATCTTCACAGTTGATTGATACTTTGGCTGCGTATAGAATTCTAGATGGGAGTTATTTTCTTTCAGAAAATGGAATGCATGATCCATTGTCTTCTAGTTAGGAGTGGAACCCAAGTTTAATTTGGTTCTGAATTTGTATTATATAATCTTTCTTCACCCCTCCTAGAAACCTTAAAACCTCCAAATAAAATCCCTCTAACTATCTATTCTTTGCTCCGTTCTTTCCCCCAAATTCTGTGCGTGT
Source organism: Stenella coeruleoalba (assembly GCF_951394435.1). Classification (NCBI taxonomy): domain Eukaryota; kingdom Metazoa; phylum Chordata; class Mammalia; order Artiodactyla; family Delphinidae; genus Stenella; species Stenella coeruleoalba. The sequence continues at coordinate 73,862,723 of NC_137161.1, forward strand.
TTTTCTTGCTTTCTCTGCTTGTACAGAACATTTTTTCTAGTTTATCTTTACACCAAGTATGCAGCCTTGTGGGTCCCCAGCTTTGACTCTTGTCTCCTGTGTGAGAATTTCCTCCTAGTATCATCCCTTCAACTTTACCTGCTCTTCCCTTGTCCTGTCCTGCTGTCAAAATAGGTTCTACAGATTCAGCAGATACTCTCAGCTCCATTTGTCACTTACCTCCTAGGATTCCCCTTTTTAGTTCATATTTGTCCTCTTTGGATTCCTTACGTTTTTGCCAACTCCATAATACGTTTAAAATTATGCTTTTAAAATGTAGGGACTTCCCTGGCAATCCAGTGGTTAAGACTCCATGGTTCCACTGCAGCTTTGTAGCCATATTGTTTCTGTTGCAGCTATCAGCTCTGTCATATTATTAAGAAAGTAGCCATAGATAATGTATAAATGATGGGCTCCTTTAGATTTGGCCTGAGGCTGGCTGGCCTCTAGCCCAAAATATCTCAAGTCCATCCAGTGAACTTACAATCTGGGAATGAATATTAGACACTTTGCTACTTTGCACAGTGTATTTCTGAAGCATTGATGTTCCAGCAGGAAGAGCCCTTTGGGAGCACCAGTGAGGAAGAGTCTGGTACTGAGGACCATCAGAGTCTAAAATCTGTCATTGATGTTGAAGACCTCGGCAAGATTATGGATCGTATGAAGAAAGAAAAGGTACTGTAATTTTGGGAAATGGTGAGCTGGGATCCGACAGTTGGTTGACATCTAGCATCTGTATTGGTGCATAGTCCATCTGAGCTCATAATTGGACAGTTTTAGTTCTTTGCCTCCTGTTTTGAGAGTTTTATACTTTTTTTGGCCATTATAACATGAAAATCTTTCTCAGCCCTGTGGAAATGAGCCCGTAGTAGAGTAGACATAACTGAGGAAAGGGTAGATGGTTAGAGGGACTTTCCTCAGTGTTGTGGCTGAAGATGACAGGCTGAGCAGCATGATAAGATTGGTGTTGATATTCCCAGCGGAACCCTCATGTAAAAGTGCTTCCCTGTCGTAGACCGAGTGGTGTTGGGCTTAGGGATGGCACGGTGGTCTGTGGGTGTTGAGGTCAGCTTAGGTGGAGGCCCTAGGAATCTAGGAAATGTTCATCTAGGTTGTCATTGTCTTAGTTACTCGAAGAGTAAGAGAATGTATGGTGTAGTAGGGTTTTATGCAGAGTCTAATGATCTAAAATTGAAATAACATTATATATACAATAATATAAAAATATAAAGTCTCAATTTATGTGTGAGTTTTGGGAAATGAGAATATCCTAAGGTAAAAATGTATCGATTGCATAAGTCTTAGAAACAAAAGAAGCAAACTGTGGAAGAATCCAGGAAAGCCTATGATAAAATTAACACAAACTCAAATGAAACAGTTCAGTAAGGCAGCAGGCCATAGTAAGGTAAAAAGTCAACGCCCTTTATATTCCCAGATAATAACCAGTTAGAAGCTGTGGTGGGAGAGGACCCCATTTACAGCAGCTACATAAAAAATAAGCACGCACATAGGGATACACTTCTGAAGAAATAATCTTAAATCTCTACGAGGAAGACTTTAAAACATTCCTGGAAGATCTAAAAGTGCCTTGAACAAATGAAAAGAGCTTCCTCGTTTTTAGATATGGTGACTCAGTATTGTAACGCTGTCAGTTCTTTTAAGTTAATACATGCATTTGATGCAATCCCATTAAAATTCCAGTAAGGTATTTTTTTTTGGAGCTAGACTGGTTGATTCATGTGGAAAAATAAACATGCAAGGGTAGTTAGGGAAACTTTGGCAAAAGTCATGATGAGAAAGGCTCGCCCTACCAGGTATTTAAACTTACTACAAGGCATCTGTAACTGACACTGTTGTACTGGCTCCCGATGAGACAGACCAATGCAACAGAATAAAATTCCAGGAATAGATCCAAGAATATAGGGAATTTCATATATGATAAAGGTGGTGTCTCTTTTCCCCAGGGGGAAGATGTACTTTTAAGATAAATGATGTTGACAACTGGCTAGCTACTCGTGAAAAGATAAATTGGCTCTGAAGCTCATACATACATCAGGATAAACTCCAATCTGAGGTAGATCACCAATCAGAGATATAAATGTTGAAAAATACGTAAATAATAGAATTAGATGCATTATTTAAAACTTGAAAAAAGATTTTGTATATGATCTGAAATCTGGAAACAATAAAACATTGAATATCAGTGATTTTTTAAAAAATTCACATAACTGTAGACAAAATCAAAAGACAAATGATAAAGTGAGGGAAAATATTTGCCCCTTATACTATAAAGAAGGAGTTAATTTTTCTACCATACATAGCACTCTTAAAAATTGAATGAAAAAAAAAAAGACTTTAGTAGAAAAAAATAGGAAAAACACATGAATAGGCGAGTCTCAGAAAAACCTCTACAAATAGACTTTAAACATATGAAAAAATCCTCAAATTCACTCGTAATAAAGGACATGCAAATTAAAACTACACTGATATACATTTCTCACCTAGAAAAATAGCAGAAATTCAAAAGTTGGACAATGCACAATTGGTGAGGCTCTGTGGAAACAGGCACCCATACCTTTCTGATGGGAGTCCAGAATGGTATACCCGTATGCAGGGGCTTTGGGCAGTCTTTACCAAATTCACACGCATTTACGCGTGATCCAGCAGGCCCAGATGTATAAATTTGCCTTGAAGATACATCTTCACAAATACAAAACAGCATCTGCACGAGGTTATGCCTTGCAGCAAGTTTAACAAACAGCTATTGGATACTGGCTGAAAAAAGCATGATGTACCCACACAGTATAATACTGTTGTACAGCTGTGAAAAATAATAAAGTGGATCCATGTGCATTAATGTGATTTCCAGGTGGTATGATGTGGAGGCTGATACGAACTTAAGATTTTTAAAAATGTACGTTTATTGTCATGTTATATTTGCAAATTTATAATTTAAGTGTGTGTGTGTATAAATAATATTTTGTGGCTGTGTTTGTTGAAAGGACCTTTTCATGTTCTGACACTAACTAACACCCAGTTAATTCAAATGACCTGCAGTTCAATTCAGTTCTGGCACTACCTGGAGTTAGTGTCAGACCCCCCATAGTCCTGTGCAAGACTGTCTCCACTTCAGTGGTAGCTGTAAGTCTAAGGGTCCACTTGGACTTCCGACCAACTGGTCATAAGTATGGGGGTTCTCATGTCCGATCCCCTCACGTTCGATAATTTGCTAGGATGACTCAACTCACTGAAAGCACTGTATAAATCTCCCTTGATTTACAATGGTGTTATGTCCCAATCAACCCATTTTAAGTTGAAAATTTTGTAAGTCAAAAACATATTTAATACACCTAACCTATCAAACATCAAAGCTTAGCCTAACCTACCTTAAACATACTCAGAACACTTAAATTAGCCTACATTTGGGCAGAATCATCTAACATAAAGCCTGTTTTATAATGAAGTGTTGAATGTTTCATGTAATCTATTGAATAACGTACTGAAAGTGAAAGAGTGGTTATAGGGGTGCAGAATGGTTTTGCGTGTATTGGTTGTTTATGCTCCTTTGTGATTGTGTGACTGACTGGGAGCCTTGGCTTGCTGGCATCACAAGAGTGTATTGTACTGCATATGGGTAGCCTGGGAAAAGACCAACATTCAAAATTCGAAGTAAGGTGTCTACTAAATTTGTATCGCTTTCGCAACATCAAACCATTGTAAGTCAGGGACTTATGGTTACAGTTTTGTAGCGAAGGATACAAATCAGAAACCACCAAATGGAAAGGAAGCGTAGGGCAAGATCTGAGAGTGGAGGGTTGGGGAAGAGACCCAGAGTTTCTATGCCCCCTCATCGTGGAATCTGGGCACATCACCCTCCCACCCCATCCATGTGTTCACCACCTAGGAAGCTCTCCTGAGCTTTATTTTTTACTTTATAAATTTATTTGTTTATTTATTTATTTTTGGCTGTGTCGAGTCTTCATTGCGGTGTGCGGGCTTCTCATTGCAGTGGCTTCTCTTGTTGCAGAGCACCGGCTCTAGGCGCGCGGGCTTCAGTAGTTGTGGCACGTGGGCTCAGTAGTGGCTTGTGGGCTCCAGAGCGCAGGCTCAGAAGTTGTGGTGCACAGGCTTAGTTGCTCCATAGCATGTGGGATCTTCCCGGACCAGGGCTCGAACCCATGTCCCTGTGTTGGCAGGTGGATTCTTAACCACTGCGCCACCAGGGAAGCCCTCTACTGAGCTTTAGCATCCAGAATTTTTATTGGGGTTTCATTATGTAGGCATGATTAATTAGATCATTGGCTAGGTGTTTGAACTCAATCTCCAGCCAGCCTCCCCTCCCCCTCATGTCTCTGGAGATCCAGCTGGCCCAAAGTTGCATTATGTGATTGTCTTCTGGTGACCAGCTCTTTTCCTGAAGCTATCTAGGGGCCCACTGTGAGTCACCTCGTTAGCATAACAAAGACACTTCTGTCTCTTTAGGAAATTTTTTGAAGCTCTGTGCCAGGAGCTAGGGACAAAGACCAGATGTATTCTTTATTGTGCCACAGACCTAGAAACAAACAGAGTAAGCACTCAGATCTTGTTTTCTAAAATCATTACCCTACTAAAAGGAACTAGGGCTCCTTGAAGAAATGGCTGATTCCAGGGTTGGGGAAGGGAGTGTAACAGATGAGCCTGGGATGTCTTGTTGAGTAGGTAGGTCCTCAGTGTCTAAAGGATATAGGAACCAGCTTGAGGAGTTTCTCACAGGCCAAATATGGGGCAGTTTGAACATCAAAAATCAACATAATGATGAACATAATGGATTATATTACATCAAATTAAAAAAAAATCAATCCTTGTGCTACTCAAAAAAAAAAGGGAGGCACAGGAGGAAGTTTTTTTTTTGGACTTTTTCTTTTTAACATTTTTATTGGAATATAATTGCTTTACAATGGTGTGTTAGTTTCTGCTGTATAATAAAGTGAATCAGCTATACATATACATATGTCCCCATATCTCCTCCCTCTTGCATCTCCCTCCCACCCTCCCTATCACACCCCCTAGGTGGTCACAAAGCACCAAGCTGATCTCCCTGTGCTATGTGGCTGCTTCCCACTAGCTATCTATTTTACATTTGGTAGTGTATAAAGTCCATGCCACTCTCTCACTTGTCCCAGGTTACCCTTCCCCCTCCCCGTGTGCTCAAGTCCATTCTCTATGTCTGCATCTTTATTCCTGTCCTGCCCCTAGGATTTTCAGAACCTTTTTTTTCTTTTTAGATTCCATATATATGTGTTAGCATACAGTATTTGTTTTTCTCTTTCTGACTTACTTCACTCTGTATGACAGTCTCTAGATCCATAAACATCTCAACAAATGACCCAATTTCGTTCCTTTTTATGGCTGAGTAATATTCCATTGTATATATGTACCACATCTTCTTTATCCGTTCATCTGTCGATGGGCATATAGGTTGCTTCCATGACCTGGCTATTGTAAGTACTGCTGCAATGAACATTGGGGTGCATGTGTCTTCTTGAATTATGGTTTTCTCTGGGTATATGCCCAGTAGTGGGATTGCTGGATCATATGGTAGTTCTATTTTTAGTTTTTTAAGGAACCTCCATACTGTTCTCCATAGTGGCTGTATCAATTTACATTCCCACCCACAGTGCAAGAGGGTTCCCTTTTCTTCATACCCTCTCCAGCATTTGTTATTTGTAGGTTTTCTGATGATGCCCATTCTTACTGGTGTGAGGTGATACCTCATGGTAGTTTTGGTTTACATTTCTCTAATAATTAGCGATGTTGAGCAGCTTTTCATGTGCTTGGCCATCTGCATGTCTTCTTTGGAGAAATGTCTATTTAGATCTTCTGCCCATTTTTGGATTGGGTTATTTGTTTTTTTAATATTGAGCTGCATGACCTGTTTATATATTTTGGAGATTGATCCTTTGTCCGTTGATTCGTTTGTAAATATTTTCTCCCATTCTGAGGGTTGTCTTTTTGTCTTGTTTATGGTTTCCTTTGCTGTGCAAAAGTTTTGAAGTTTCATTAGGTCCCATTTGTTTATTTTCGTTTTTATTTCCATTACTCTAGGAGGTGGATCAAAAAAGATCTTGCTGTGAGTTATGTCAAAGAGTGTTCTTCCTATGTTTTCCTCTAAGAGGTTTATAGTGTCCGGTCTTACATTTAGGTCTCTAATCCATTTTGAGTTTCTTTTTGTGAGTGGTGTTAGGGAGTGTTCTAATTTCATTCTTTTACATGTAGCTGTCCAGTTTGCCCAGCACCACTTATTGAAGAGACTGTTTTTTCTCCAATGTATATCCTTGCCTCCTTTGTCATAGATTAGTTGACCATAGGTGCGTGGGTTTATCTCTGGGCTTTCTATCTTGTTCCATTGATCTATGTTTCTGTTTTTTGTGCCAGTACCAGATTGTCTTGATTACTGTAGCTTTATAATATAGTCTGAAGTTAGGGAGTCTCATTCCTCCAGCTCCGTTTTTTTCCCTCAAGACTGCTATGGCTATTCGGGGTCTTTTGTGTCTCCATACAGATTTTAAGGTTTTTTTGTTCTAGTTCCATAAAAAATGCCATTGGTAATTTGATAGGGATTGCATTGAATCTGTAGATTACTTTGGGTAGTAGAGTCATTTTCACAATGTTGATTCTTCCAATCCAAGAACATGGTATATCTCTCCATCTGTTTGTATCATCTTTAATTTCTTTCATCAGTGTCTTATAGTTTTCTGCATACAGGTCCTTTGTCTACCTAGGTAGGTTTATTCCTAGGTATTTTATTCTTTTAGTTGCAATGGTAAATGGGAGTGTTTCCTTAATTTCTCTTTCAGATTTTTCATCATTAGTGTATAGGAATGCAAGATATTTCTGTGCATTAATTTTGTATCCTGCCACTTTACCAAATTCATTGATTAGCTCTAGTAGTTTTCTGGTGGCATCTTTAGGATTCTCTATGTATAGTATCATGTCATCTGCACACGGTGACAGTTTTACTTCTTCTTTTCCAATTTGTATTCCTTTTATTTCTTTTTCTTGTCTGATTGCCATGGCTAGGACTTCCAAAACGATGTTGAATAATAGTGGTGAGAGTGGACATCCTTGTCTCATTCCTGATCTTAGAGGAAATGCTTTCAGTTTTTCACCATTGAGAATGATGTTTGCTGTGGGTTTGTCATATATGGCCTTTATTATGTTGAGGTAGGCTCCCTCTGTGCCCACTCTCTGGAGAGTTTTTATCATAAATGGGTGTTGAATTTTGTCAAAAGCTTTTTCTGCATCTATGGAGATGATCATATGGTTTTTTTTTTTTTTAAGATTTTTTTGATGTAGACCATTTTTTAAAAATAATTAATTAATTAATATTTAATTTTGGCTGTGTTGGGTCTTCGTTTCTGTGCAAGGGCTTTCTCCAGTTGTGGTGAGCGGGGGCCACTCTTCGTTGCGGTGCGCGGACCTCTCAATGTTGTGGGCTCTCCCGTTGTGGAGCACAGGCTCCAGATGTGCAGGCTCAGTAGTTGTGGCTCACGGGCCTAGTTGCTCCGCGGCATGTGGGATCTTCCCAGACCAGGGCTCGAGCCCGTGTCCCCTGCATTGGCAGGCAGATTCTTAACCACTGTGCCACCAGGGAAGCCCGATCATATTGTTTTTATTCTTCAATTTGTTAATATGGTGTATCACATTGATTGATTTGCGTATATTGAAGAATCCTTGCATCCCTGGGATGAATCCCACTTGATCATGGTGCATGATCGTTTTAATATGTTGTTGGATTCTGCTTGCTAGTATTTTATTAAGGATTTTTGCATCTGTATTCATCAGTGATATTGGTCTGTAATTTTCTTTTTTTGTAGTATCTTTACCTGGTTTTGCTATCAGGGTGATGGTGGCCTCATAGAATGAGTTTGGAAGTGTTTCTTCCTCTGCAATTTTTTGGAAGAGTTTGAGAAGGATGGGTGTTAGCTCTTCTCTAAATGTTTGATAGAATTCACCTGTGAAGCCATCTGGTACTGGACTTTTGTTTGTTGGAAGATTTTAAATCACAGTTTCAATTTCATTACTTGTGATTGGTCTGTTCATATTTTCTATTTCTTCCTGGTTCAGTCTTGGAAGGTTATACCTTTCTAAGAATTTGTCCATTTCTTCCAGGTTGTCCATTTTATTGGCGTAGAGTTGCTTGTAGTAGTCTCTTAGGATGCTTTGTATTTCTGTGGTGTCTGTTGTAACTTCTCCTATTTCATTTCTAATTCTATTGATTTGAGTCCTCTCCCTCTTTTTCTTGATGAGTCTGGCTAATGTTTATCAATTTTGTTTATCTTCTCAAAGAACCAGCTTTTAGTTTTATTGATCTTTGCTATTGTTTTGTTTCTATTTCATTTATTTCTGCTCCGATCTTTATGATTTCTCTCCTTCTGCTAACTTTGGGTTGTGTTCGTTCTTCTTTCTCTAGTTCTTTTAGGTGTAAGGTTAGATTGTTTATTTGAGATTTTTCTTATTTCTTCAGGTAGGCTTGTATAGCTATAAACTTCCCTCTTAGAACTGCTTTTGCTGCATCCCATAGGTTTTGGATCGTCGTGTTTTCATTGTCATTTGTCTCTGGGTATTTTTTGATTTCCTCTTTGATTTCTTCAGTGATCTCTTGGTTATTTAGTAACGTATTGTTTCACCTCCATGTGTTTGTGGTGTTTACATTTTTTTCCCTGTAATTCATTTCTAATCTCATAGCATTGTGGTCGGAAAAGATGCTTGATATGATTTCAATTTTCTTAATTTTACTGAGGCTTGATTTGTGACCCAAGATATGAGCTATCCTGGAGAATGTTCCTTGCGCACTTGAGAAGAAAGTGTAATCTGCTGTTTTTGGATGGAATGTCCTATAAATATCAATTAAATCTATCTGGTCTGTTGTGTCATTCAAAGCTTCTGTTTCCTTATTTATTTTCATTTTTTATGATCTGTCCATTAGTGTAAGTAAGGTGTTAAAGTCCCCCACTATTATTGTGTTACTGTTGATTTCCTCTTTTATAGCTGTTAGCAGTTGCTTTATGTGTTGAGGTGCTCCTGTGTTGGGTGCATATATATTTATAATTGTTATATCTTCTTCTTGGATTGATCCCTTGATCATTATGTAGTGTCCTTCCGTGTCTCTTGTAAGGAGAAAGTCTTTACAGAAGGTTTACAGATTATAAATAAAGAGGGCATGATAGAATTAGAAAATTACCTGTTTGCAGTCCCTAGTGTAATAATTGATTTAAGCAAGGATTAGGTGAAATGTCTTTGAGCAACAGATATTGACATAGTCTCAAAACATCATGCCAGGAACTAAACCACTTAGACGTGCCAAAAATAAATAAATCAGTGTGGAAAAATAAATTCCCCGTAGATTATTTACTAAGCATAAAGGGAAAAATGTACGTTTACAAAGAATCAAATTTAGCATCATCATTTATGTTACAACTTGACCTTATGTACCTCCTGATATGATCTGTAGCAAGGTATATACGACATCATCTATGCAATTTTGTGTCAAAAAAGTTTAACCTGAATCTAATGGGGAAACAATCAGACAAATCCAGAATGTGGGACAGTCTAGGAGACAACAGGCCAGGCTCTTTAAAGAGTCTATGTTGTAGACAGTAACAGCAACAATAAAACTTGGGGTTGGTACTGTCCTAAGATTTTAAAAGACTAATGAAATATAAACAAATGCATTGTATAAACTTTGATCTTGAATCAAAGAGAAAAGGCCATTGTCTTGACATTGGGGACATTTGAATTGAATTTTCTATTGGGTAATATTAGATTTATGTTAATTTTTCTTATTGTAATAATGGTGTTGTAGTTCTATAGGTTCATATCTTTTTCTTGGAGCTGAATTTTGCAGTAATTTAAAGGTGAGGTGCTGTGGTGTCTGCAACATACTTTCAAGTGGTTTAGCAAAATTTTGTTTTTGTACATAACACACACATACATACATGTGCATAACGTATGTGTGTGTGTGTTTATAGATAGATATTGATCAAGCAAAAGTAGTGAATCTAGGTGAAGGGAATGTGGGTCTTCATTGTACCTTTCAACTTTTCTGAAGTTTTCAAGATAAAGAGTGTCCGGGGAACTATTTTCCTATGCCCACAAAATAAAACAAAAAAAAAACTAGTATCAACTGGATTATGAATTATTTATGATATTGCCATATGAGAATATCTACCTTTTTTTTTTTTTTTTTGTGGTTCGCGGGCCTCTCACTGTTGTGGCCTCTCCCGTTGCGGAGCACAGGTTCCGGACGCGCAGGCTCAGCGGCCATGGCTCATGGGCCCAGCTACTCCGCGGCATGTGGGATCTTCCCAGACCGGGGCACGAACCCGCGTCCCCTGCATCGGCAGGCAGACTCTCAACCACTGCGCCACCAGGGAAGCCCCTCTACCATTTTTTGATAGGACTAGTTGGTGAATAACTAGTTTTGAATTATATAAAAGTCTTGAGTACTTACTATATCTGTAAAACATGAAGACCTTCTAATTTTACTCTGGGTAGACTCATACCATAGCAAATGGTAATTTAAGGAAACAAATTTAACGATTATTTATTTAATTTTTCCTAGTTAAAATTAAAAATTTTTTTCACTATAGGGACTTCCCTGGTGGTCCAGTGGTTAAGACGCTGTGCTTCCACTGCAGGGGGCGTGGGTTCGGTCCCTGGTCGGGGAACTAAGATCCCACAAGCTGAGTGGCTCAGCCAAAAAAAATTAAATTAAATAAAAAAAAATTTTTTTCACTATAAATTGACATACTTGTAATAATGAAAATTTGGAAAATAGAGAAAGGGCAAAAACCTACCAGTAATTCTATCTCCTCATAAAAAATCGCTATTAATAATTAAATAAATACTGGAATATTTATTTAAATTTTATTTTATATGCACCTAAATTTCTATTTTTTAAAAAATTAATTAATTAATTTATGGCTGCATTGGGTCTTCGTTGCTGTGTGCAGGCTTTCTCTAGTTTCAGAGAGCACGGGCTACTCTTCGTTGTGGTGTGCGGTCTTCTCTTCGCGGTGGCTTCTCTTGTTGTGGAGCAGGGCCTCTAGGTGTATGGACTTCAGTAGTTGTGGCATGCGGGCTCAGTAGTTGTGGCTCGCTGGCTCTAGAGTGCAGGCTGAGTCGTTGTGGTGCACGGGCTTAGTTGCTTTGTGGCATGTGGGATCCTACTGGACCAGGGCTCAAACCCGTGTCCCCTGCATTGGCAGGCAGATTCCTAACCACTGCGCCACCAAGGAAGTCCCTAAATCTCTATTTTATTATAAAAATATTTATCATATTCAGACAGTCTTTATAACCTTATTTTAAAAATCTTACAGAAAAATCTTTCTAAAGTAATAAATACTGGTATAGTCTATGTTACAGCAAGGATTACTTTTGGGAAATATTGTAAAAGCTGCTTTACTTTGAGTTTTACTGTCCTTTTTCAACCCGCATGGGAGGGAGACCCCTTCCCCTGTCTTGGGATGAAAACTCTGGTGGACTCCATGACTTTTCTGGTCATTTTTGGTCATAAAGTATGACAGGCACTTCAAGGTACAAAGTCTTAATTTGGCGGTAGAATGTCCAGTCCTATGTAATACTAAGTAATACTAAATAAACGCAGTCCAAGTTTCCAGTTTAATTCAGAGTGAAACTTCTCCCCTCCTTATTGTCTGCTCTCTGGCCTATTTGCTAGTAGCTATTTTATAATATCTCCTTAGGGTTTGGGGTGTGGATGGGGGAAGCAGGAGATAAAGAGAAGTGGGGAAGTTCTTACTTGGCACTGTCACAAGGGGACTTTGTGCTCTCTCGTTGTCAGGTGTTTAAACTTGGCTCTTCTTCCAGGCAGCGTGTTTAGCACTCCTTTGGAGACGTCGTCCGTGGCTGTCTCCACACCTGGCGCCTTGCACTGAGCACGTGTACTCTGAGAAGTGTGCTTCTGATGGTCCTCACTCCTTCCTCGGGGCCCTGTACCTCTGGTTTCCCCTCTTTTGAGGTCTTTCATCTGTTCTCTCTGGTTGCCCAGTGGGTCAGGATTGAAGATCTCCCCCACCCCTACCCTGCTCCCAAGGGAATGCTCCTTAGTTCTTTATTCTGGGAGCACAGGCTGGTTCCTCTCCAGCAACAGTGCTCACTTGCTAAAGCAACTAGTCAGGCCTTCTGCTCTCTGGATTTCCTGGGCAGGAGTCATTCACCAGTCTGAGTGCAGAGGATACATAGCGGCTTCTTTGAGGTTCCTGGGGTTTGAGGTGAGAACACAGCCCTCCACCCCCAAACATCTCTTCATTTGAGGCAGATGAAGGAGCTCAAAATACCTTTCTAATATTCTCTGAAGAAATCCTCAAAACTCCTCTCTTGTTATCTCCGTACTCTCTACCCTTTCATATCCTTGATGTCAGGGAGGCACTTTTCAAGTTCTTAAACTTGTTCTCAGATATTTCCTTTGAAAATTTAATTTTTTTTTTTTTCCAATTTATCTTTTGGCCGTGCTGCATGGCTTGTGGGATCTTAGTTCCCCGACCAGGGATCGAATCCATGTCCCCTGTATTGGAAGCGCAGAGTCTTAACCACTGGACCACCAGGGAAGTCCCATCCTTTGAAAATTTATAACTTGATCTGACCCTCTCTTTGGAGTTTCATTTAATTTAATACCCTGTTTACATATGTTTAAAAAACTCAAAGAATACAGTCCCCTGTCCCTATTCTTCTTAAATGTACTTTTCACAGCTCAGTGCAGTTTACACTTTGACACTATTCTTCCAGGTATTTTACTGCCTTTACAAACACACCTGCATTTTGGTATAACTTCGTTTTTTTGGCTACACAGAATAATTTTGTACTCCGAGTCTACAGACTACTTTTTTCCATTTAACATGGCAGGTTTCCAGTCCTGTGATAGAGATCTGCCTAATTAATTTTAATGTTTATGTAGTAGTCCACAATTATGTCCCATAGTTATTTGACTCTTGTTGATTAACATTTAGGTGTTTCCTGATTTCTATAATGAGCACTCTCTTTTTTTTTAAAAAAACCTATTTTAATTCCTGAATTGTACTTTTTTTTTTCTTTTTTCTTTTGGTTGTGCCACGTGGCTTGTGGGAGTTCCCTGACCAGGGATTGAACCTGGGCCCAGCAATTACAGCACTGAATCCTAACCACTAGGCCACCAGGTCCCTATAATGAACACTCTTGCTCTTATATTTTTCATGACTGATAAATTTATCTTGAGTAAATTTGTAAAATTGAAATTTCTGGATCAAAGAGAATTTTATAATTTTGATGATATTTCTAAATTGCCCTGTAAAAAGCTGAAAACATTTTTATTTCTTCTTACTGCATAAGAGAGAGATGAGAATGCCTGTTTCTCTAAACCCTTGCCAACCCCCAGGTGTTCTCAATCTTTTAAATCTTACCAACCTGAAAGGTGAAAAATAATAACCTTAAAAAATAATAATTTGCATTTCTTTCATTTTGAGTGAGATTGAATGTATTTTTTTCCTGTGAAGCATCTCTTTCTGTCTGCCTGGAGTTAGACAGACTACAAAGTCTGAGGGCACAGTTCCTGAGACTGCTTTCACTTCTGACACCAACTGCAAGTTTGGGGGGGCTCCTAAAAACCTCCCTCAGATTCAGTCATTTGCTAGAAAGACTCACAGAACTCCCTGAAAGCTGTCACCCTCATGATTACGGTTCATTGCTAGGAAGGGGTACAGAAAAAGCAGCCAAAGGAGGAGATGCACAGAGCAGAGTCTGGGAAGCATGCATTCATTGTCCTCAGGATGTGCTACCCTCTCAGCACGGATGCGTGACATGACACGTGGAGCATCGCCAACCTGGGAAGCTCACCTGAGCTTCGGTGTCCAGAGTTTTTATGGGGGCTTCATTATGTAGGCATACCTGATTGATTGATTGCCCATGGGGTTGAATCCAGCCTACAGCATAGTACCCCCCAAATTTGGCATGAGTCACCCTAATAGCATAAACTGTCAAGTGCCTTTGAAGGGCCCACCATGAATAAAGATACTCCCAACACTCAGGAAGTTCCAGGGGGTTAGAGGTTACTTTCCAGGAACTGGGGAGAGGCCAGACTTCTCTTTGGGCAGGGCCAAATTCTTTACTACACACTGTCCTATGCCCGTTCTTATATTGGGATATTTGGTTCCTTTTGTAGAGATCATAACCCAAAAATACTCTATGAGTGTAAAACTAAACTATAGAATCCAAAATTATTTTCCGAATTTAAAATTATGATTGTTCCTGTTGCAGTATTTTGTTACTTATTTCCTAATACTTTGTGTGTTAGTGTTGTCGCTGTCACTTTTAGTAGCTTTTGTATTTTAGAAGCCCTGCAGAGGAGCTGTTAAGAATGACAAGTTTGTGGGATGTAGGTTCAGGGCCTGGGCCAGCCAGTTTGTAACTTGGCACTCTTAGGGCAAAGCTTAATCTTCTCTGGCCTTAATCCCCGTGTCTGAGAAACGTGGATCGAAACCTCTGCCTTCCTCACAGCGTTGTTGAGAGTCAGATAAGAACTGTGCGTGAAAATGCATTACAGTCTCTGAGAGCCTGAGAGATTAAAATGAGAAGTAAATATGCTTAGACATTTTAAATTTGCTTATGCATTCTGCTAGAGTTGGTCGTTCAGTCTGTTTTCAGGTTTTCTGCTGTTGTAATTAGCACTGGTCTGAGACCTTTTTTACTTAAAAGAGAGTGTTGATATTTTCTTGGTTTATATTTTCCCCAAGTTGAGATACTGGGTCAAAGCAAATATATAATTGTATGACTCTTAATAAAAATCTGAGTGATTTTAAAAGGTGAAACTGTCTTGAAATGGGATAGATTTCAGTGCATGAGATGCCTGATTTAGGTAGATTTCTGGATCTTCCAAGTTAAGAGAAGATATTTATAGCTTTATTTGTAGTGGGTGAAGAGTTTGGGACAATTTTTTTTCCAACTTCATTGAGATATGATTGACAAATAAAATTTTATGTACTTGGGTTGTACAATGTGATTTCTTTTTAGGGTGTATAATGTGGCGTTTGATATGTGTGTACAATGCTTAACCACAGCCCACACATCCCCACTTCATATTGCTAACATTGTGTGTGTGTGTGTGTGTGTGTGTGCGTGTGTGTGTGTGCGTGCGCGCTGAGAACACACAAGATGTACTTTCAGCAGATTTCACATGTACTGTAAAAGTTTGGAATAGTTTGCGGGTCCATTTTTTTCCTTTGCTTTTTCCTCTTATGTCCATTAGAGGGCACTGGAGAAAAAGCACTAAGGAAAAATTTGGATGTCCATGTAAATTATTTTTTGAAATAAAATGATTTTGGACTTTATGAACTTTAAGCAGCTGGCTTATGATATTTCAGGTTTCTCATAGAAATCACTCATAAAATCATCAGATCTAGGGGAAAAAATATATATATATTTCCAACTTCAGTGCAGCATGAAAATAACGGCCCCGTTTTTTGCTTTTCATTATTTTTGGGTTACAGCAGGGTTTCCAGATGTGTCCTGTGTGTTCATTTGATATTGGAGACAGTATACTAAAATTCAGTGATGGATGTTATTACTGCTTGGCTCTTCTTTTTCGTATCTCCGGGGAGCATTTTCTTTGGGGTCCATCCAGGCAGATTCCTGAGCTGCTTTCTGCCTGTTCATCATTCTACATCACCTTAATTGCCTTAGTTGTTACTGCAGAGGAAGCAGTACGCTCTAATACCTAAAAGCATCAGCTGTAGAGTTGGGCCAGAGCACTCCTACTGTAAGACCTCTTTTGAATGATATTCACTAACTTTCATGTGTCACAGTATCTCAGCTTGTGTGTCTGGGCAAGTTATTTCACTCTGTGTGCTAGAGTGGGAGACGATAACAGTAACTGCTTTATAAAGTTGTTTTGAAGATACAATAAGTTAATCCATCTAAAGCCTTTATTTTATTGCCTGCCACATAGTATGTCCTTGATAACTCATAAACGATTATTGTCTAAGGAGATACCTTCAAATGGGATATGTTTGGTCTGACTAGAACACCACCATAGTTTCTACCCCCCTCCCTCTGCAGCAAGGCAGTAATTCTAGGGCCAAAGAGAATTTGAAGGGTGGGAGTGAGAACTGAGAACAAGAGAGCTAGAGTTTGAAACGTTGCACATGCCATGTGCCGAGGGGATGGGGTGTTAGGGGAATATGGCAAGGTTGGGGAACTCTCTAAGCAGTTTAGTATGTTAAGAGTGGAGTGCGGTGGGGATGTGTGGAGAGGTGAAATAGAGAAGGAAGGCAGGGGCAGGATCCTGGAGGCCTTTTCATCCTCTGTCAGGAGAGTGTGAGCTTGGTCCTAAAGGCAGTGGGAAGCAATGTGAATTGATTGAATAGGATGAGTGGGCTGGAGGTGTGGGGAGAGAGAGCTCCAGGGTAGGTTCAGACGATTAGGAGCAGTCAAGTACACTAGATAATCTCATTCAGTCCTTACAAAGACCCTGGTATTGTACTGTCACCTCCACTTTATCATTTTACAGGGCAGGACACAAGCTTAGAGAAGCAAAGCAATTTGTCCAGAGTCGGATGGGGTGGGACCAAGCCCAGGCTCCATCTCTTTGTCTCACTCCCCTTTGCTGCTTCCCCAGAAGGGAAGTTGAGGAGTTTGGTTAGAGAACAGGGAGTCAGGAAGAGCCTGCCAAGGCTTAGGTTGTTTATTTTCTGTTTCTCTCGTGTTGTGCTTCTAAATGTAAAGCAGATTGCTACTTGTTTTCTTCCTGCAGTAAATAAATGTTGCTAAAATACTCCCCACAGCATGTTCTGGTTAAGCAGACGAACAGTGGTATCAGTATCATTAGTTTTGGAAATAAAGGCGGATGCTTGGTAATTACTCACCAGAGAAACATTTCAGTCTACAAAAGGAGCTTGGTGTGTCCAGTTCTGATTATAAGGCTGCATAGTACTGCAGTGTAACAGCATGAAGCTGGTTCTCCTTTCATAATTATTTTTAAGGCTTTAAGTGTTAAATTCACCCTCAAATGTAAGGTGACGTCTCTTCAACCCCAAGGTTGGCACTTAACCAACTAGGTGGAAGTTTTAACTTAAAGTCTTTAACAAATCCCCTTTTGTCTTGTTTTTATCCTAGGCAATATTGGGGTGGTACTGTGGTTTCTGGGATGAAGGTGTGAGAATGAATTCGGTAATATTGTATAATATCTTTTTCTTTCTTTTTTTTTTTTTTTTAAGAGAATTGGTACCACTTTTTGGCTCCCATTATTACAGCAGATTCATATATTTCCGTCTATTTATAAAGAACTTCTCACTTATTTATAGTCATTTTCCTAAGTGCCTAGGAAGTGAGCTTATAATCAGTTTTCCGTTTTGCGTATCAGAAAATAGCAGCTTGGAGAGGGCATGCGTTTTCTTTCAAGACAAGTGTGATGGGTTTGGGAGTTGGGGAGGGGTGGAAGGTTGGAGACAGGGCTATTGCAGTTGTCCCTTAGGTGAAACCAAGGCTGGGGGGCAAAAGCAGTGGCATTGTGGTTGGAGAGAACCCATACGTTGAGAATTAAAAGTTTAGAACTTGGTCACGCGTTGCCCAATGGGTGTGCAGGAGAGGAAGGAATCCAGATTGACCAGTTCTGGGATCTTCATTTATTTCTGCTTAGACTATGTAACGGCTATAAAAAAATAAATAAAAATATACGGGTCCTATGTCAGTTGTTATGTTGTTATATTCTGGGCAAACGGGAAAATGTCTGCAGATAGGAGATTAGAATTAGAATTTGAATGGGGCTTTGCACTTCCTTGGAGAGTGCTGTGAACCATTGTATTTCTTTTCAGAAATGGAGTTACTGCTGCATATGCAAGATAGGACTAAACTGTCATAGAGGGAAAGAATGATAAAATTTTGCCCTGAATACCCAAGACCTTTAATCATAGCCGCTGCTCTCTTTCCATGTGAATTATGTGTCCAGATGATTGAATCTGGAGTAGCTGCACTCACATTTTATAATAGATAATTTCTCTAGTGTTGGGACATTGACAGTGTTCCATGGCCATTCTTTTTTTTTTAAAATAAATTTATTTATTTATTTTTGGCTGTGTTGGGTCTTTGTTGTGGTGCGTGGGCTTCTTATTGCGGTACGCGGGCCTCTCACTGTTGTGGCCTCTCCCGTTGCGGAGCACAGGCTCTGGACGCGCAGGCTCAGCAGCCATGGCTCACGGGCCCAGCCGCTCCGCCGGCGTGTGGGATCTTCCCGAACCTGGGCACGAACCCGTGTCCCCTGTATCGGCAGGCGGACTCTCAACCACTGCGCCACCAGGGAACCCCTTGAGGGCAGATGTTGCCACCTACTATCAATTCTTGCATGATTAGTAGGGAATTACAGTAACTTGCTTCGGAATTACTTCAGACATTTAAATGCTCTCAAGGTCAAGGTTAGTTCACTTTGCTCCACCACAAGACTTCCTTGGAACTCAAGCTCACATCTTTGCTTTTAGGTCTGAAATAGACTTAAAAAAAAAAAAAAAGAACAAGCCATAGGATTCTTTTTTTTTTTTCTTTCTTTTAAAAAAATATTTGGTTGCACTGGGTCTTAGTTGCGGCAGGTGGGCTCCTTAGTTGCAGCATGCGAACTCTTAGTTGCGGCATGCATGTGGGATATAGTTCCCTGACCAGGGATTGAACCCAGTTCCCCTGCATTGGGAGCATGGAGTCTAATCCACTGTGCCACCAGGGAAGTCCCTGGTGGGACAGCAAATCCCTATTCACCTCCTGCCCAGGTTCAAACATGGATCATCCTCCTTTTTCTGTTTTAGTTTGACACAGACCCAAGACATCATGTCATCTGTGAGGTGTTGTCACTTTTAGGTAGAAAGGGCGTTGTTTTGAGTCTGCTCATTGATTCACTGGGGTCTAGACACTGAAAATGGACAGGCACTGAGGGTAGTTTAGGGCTCGGTGGTAGGGCTCCTGCTCAGGTGACTTATTTTGGTTCTGCAGCTCTTAGTAAGATCTGATGAATGTCTCCTCTGAAGTGTAACACAGACTTTGTGGGTTGTCTCAAAATGATTAATTAGCACTTTAACCGTCTTCCAAAAAGGTATTGAGGTAACTTTAAAATATATATACATGTAATGAGATTTAAAAAGAGAGGAAGAAATCAATGTAAACGGTGAATGGGGGTCATCTTGTAATATGACGTCACTGACAGAATATAAGACAAGGATGATGCAAGGCCTGATACAGTGATCAGAGTTGTGCTGTGAATTTTCTAGTGGCCAAAGTCAAAAGGAAACACAGTTTTATATTATCCTTCAGATTTATTTCTATCACTGAAGACAGATTTTCACCATGGGATCTTCTGTAAGAAGCCTTGGGGCTACAGGTGGAGGTGGTGGAGTGACTTGGGTTCTGAGCAGGTGGCTGGGCAGCTCAGAGCAATTTTTTGACTTGTTTTTGGGGTTTGCAGATGTTACAACCAGCACTACTATAATTTAGTGAAGTCCTATTATGTATCAGGCATTGTGCCAGGTAATTTTGTTTCATTTAATCTTCAACACAGTTCTGCTCCATAGATATTCCTTTTCTCTCTTTTCAGGTGAGGAAATTGAAATTTAGAGAAATAACTTGCTGAAGTTGGGCAGCTGTCTGTGCTCAGATTGTGAAAACTATTTGACATCTAGATAAGTGGATTATTGATTTATGTTTTGTGGATGTATGTGTTTGAATATGTAGTTACTTTTTTGGGGGGAAAAAAGCCCCTTGTGTGTCTTTAGCGCAGTGTGTGACTGGAAATGTGATCACTTGGAAGAGAACAGGTTTATGGGCTGTGTGGTTCGTGATGAACCCTTTTATCCATGCTACGTGTGTATGATTGTCGTGCTGTTATTTCACTTGCCCATTACCAATTCTGGGTTTCATTCTTTTCATTTTAATACAGAGAGAAAAGGAGCGGCAGGAAGGGGAAACTAGTTTGATCAGGAGCACAGTGAAGAATGAAGCCAGTGAAAGAAGAGCTATGATAACTCCTGCTCTCCGAGAAGCCCTTACTAAACAAGGTGAAAGTCCTCAAGAACTGTTATAATTCTACACTCTTAAGCCTTCTAAAAGAGGGAACATAAAATAGGGATTGCCAGGAGGAACAAAGATAAGGAAGTCCCGCTATAGTTGGCTCAGCTGCTGTGTGGTCGTGGCAGCTGTAGCTGTTTAAGGAGTCACGGTCTTGTTTCTGTGGATCACTTGTGTGTTGGCTGCCTGGACCAGCAAGGGTTCTTCTTTGCTTGGTTTATTGGGATGGTACTTTACCATCATTGAGGCTCAGGTATGCAGATGGAAGGTGCAATCATTGGCTTCTTTACACGTCACTGTTTATTAAGGGGAAATTATTAAACCTCATATGATATTAGGCTGGGTTAATTAGAAGTGTTTTATGTAGAAGTATATCTGGATTTCTGTGGTCCTACCTTATGAAGAAGGCTGCAGTTGAATGAACGAATGATATTGGTTTCCTGTAGAAGAAAGAGTAATAAACTGGGGGTGAGTAGACTGACTTCCTTCCCTCCCTCCCTCTTTCTATAATTATTGAGATCCTTTTATGTGACAGTTCCGGCAATGCAGAGGAACTTAAGATACTTGACATATCTCCTTCAAGGAGCTCTCAGCTTATTAGAGGAGACAGACAAAAATATACAGATTTTTTTACATAGAAATATATATGCCTTTTTTTTTTTTGCGGTACGTGGGCCTCTCACTATTGTGGCCTCTCCCGTTGTGGAGCACAGGCTCCGGACGCACAGGCTCGGTGGCCATGGCTCACGGGCCCAGCCACTCCACAGCATGTGGGATCTTCCCGGACCGGGGCACGAACCCGTGTCCCCTGCATCGGCAGGAGGGCCCTCAACCACTGCGCCACCAGGGAAGCCCTATATCCCTTTTCATTAGAGTAGAATAAAGTGATTTTTTTTTTACGTCAAATCATATTTAATACTTCTGATTACTGTTCAGTTTGTCAGTATTGATGCAAAATTAAGTCTCATTCATATAGGAATAAAGTGATTTTTATAATAGGTTTAAATCTGTCATCTTGCTGTTTGTTTTCTACTTGTCTCATGTGTTCTTGGATTTCCTTTCTCTTGTTTTACTGCCTTCTTTTAGATAGTTTTTTAAATTATATGATTCTGTTTTACATCCTTTGTTAGCTTATTAGCTATAGCACTGTGGTTGCTTAGTGGTTAGTGGTTGCTTGAGGTTTTATACTATCCTGTATCACAGTATATCCTCACTTGGTGTTACACCACTTCATGTAAAGTGGAAGAACCTTCAGTACTTCTGTTTTTGCCCTCCTCAACCTCTGTGCAATTGTTTTCATACCTTTTACTTCTACACATGTTTTAAGCCCTGTACTAAATTGCTGTTCTTTTGGTTTAAACAATTATCTATTACAGATTTAAATAATTAGGAAAAAATTTTATATATTGACTCATGTAGTTACTACTTTTGGTACTTTTCATTCCTCTGTATAAGTCCGTGTTGTCTGATGGCCTTTTCCTTCTGCCTGAAGGACTCCTTTTTGCATTTCTTGTAGTGTGGGTTTGTTGATGATGAATTTTTTCAGCTTTTGTATATCTGAAAAAGGCTTTCTTTTGCCTTCATTTTTGAAGGATTTTTTTGTTATTTAATTTTATTTTATTTTTGAAGGATTTTTAGTTTTTTGATGTGTCTAGAATTGGCAGTTTTTTTCTTTTTTGCACTTTAAGGGTGTTCTTCCACTGTCTGCTGGATCACGGTGCTTCTCATGAGGGCTCTGCAGTCGTCTTTTGTTCGTTCCTTTCAAATGTAATGTTTTTTACCCCCTGATTTTCTTCTAACAACTGATTTTGAATGATTTTAATTATAATATGTCTCAGTGTAGTTTTCTTCATGCTTCTTGGGATTTGTTGAGCTTCTTGGTTCTGTGGATGTATAGTTTTAATCAAATTTGGACAAATTTTGGACATTATTTCTTCAAATATTTTTCTGCCACCCCCTCTCTTTCTTCTTTTTGGGGACTCCAATTACATGTATAATAGGCCACTTGAATTTGACCCATAGCTCACAGATGTGCTTTTCATATTTTAAAATTATTTTTTCTGTCCTGCTTTACCTGACTGGACAGTTTCTATTGCTGTCTTCAAGTTTAACTCAGTAATCTTTTCGTCTCTAAGTTGAATCTTCTAGTAATTCTATCCAGCGTATTTTTCCAGCTTAGATGTAGCTTTCATCTCTAGAAGTTCAGTTTAGGTCTTTTTCTATCTTCCATGTCTCTACTTAACTTTCAGAGCTTATGGAATACAATTATAACTTTTAATGTCCTTATCTGCTAACATCTATGTCATTTCTGAGTCAGTTTTGGCTGCTGGTTTATTCTCTCCATTATTGATCATGTTTTCCTATCTTTTTTGCATGCGTGGTAATCTTTGATTGGATGCCAGCTCTAATTTTATGTTTTTGGGTACTGGATAGTTTTGAATTCCTATAAACATTCTTGAACTTTGTTCTGGGATGAAGATAAATTACTTGGAAACAGCTTGAGCCTTTTCATCTTGCTTTTATGATTTGTTGGGTGAGACCAGAGCTGGCTCACTATACAGCTAATTTTTTCCCCCACCATTGAGGCAAAACACTTCTGTGTACTCTGCCCGGTGCCTTGGAATCTTGAGGTTTTCTGTCTGACTGGTAGGAACAGGCACAGTTCCCAGCTGGCTGTGAGTACCAGGCATGCCTTTAATCTTTTCAGATGGTTCCTTCCCATTACTGGGTAGTTTTTCTCTCACGTATGCACTAAGCAGTACTCAAGCAAGTACTTACAGGAATCCTCTGCAGACCCTTGAGTTCAATCTCTGTGTAGCTTTTGTCTCTCCAGTACTCAGTCTTGCAAACTTTAGCCACAGGGGCTCCCCTCTCTACTTCCGTGTCCTCAACTTGGGGAGAATACTGAGCTCTGCTTGTGTCATCTCTCCCTGCTGCACAGCCTGGCAACTTTCAAGGCAGTAAGCTTGGGTAATGGTAGGACTCAGCCTTGTTTGTTTCCCATCTCTCTTGGATGATCTTCCTTTGTTGCCTGATGTTTTGTAATTCTGAAAACTGTGGTTTCATGTATTTTGTTCAGCTTTTGGTATTTCAGGTGGGAGAGTAAATCTTTACTCTGTTACTCCATCTTGGTTACAAGCAGAATCCTACCCTGCAATTTTAGTAACTGCGTTGTGTGTACTGTGGTCAGCTACAGGGCTCTCCATCCTATACTGTGCAGTCTTTTCATACCTACCTAAATGCAGAATTTTGTAGAATCCTATGTATCTTGGGAGAGAAAGATATAAAGAACTAATATAATACAGTGTGATTTCTATGATAGTGGTATGAGCAACATATAATGTAGGAGTCCAAAAGAACTAGAATTTTCTCTGGGGATCTTTTAAATGCTTATTCTGTATCTGAGATTAGCTGATCAGTTGGACTCGGTTCCATCTTCAAGTAGATAAGCAGTGCTTTATTTATATGTGAGATGTTTACATAAATGTGGAAGAGGATAGAAGACAAAGCCCTGTAATGTTGCCACTAGAGACTTGTAATCCAAATTGACTTCGTTCCATTAATCATCACCCTATGAATATGGATGTTTAACCAGCCACTTATCCATTTATGCCATCATCCAGACTGTATTTCTCCATTTACCTCGTTTATCTGCAAGTCAAGAGTCTTTTTGCGCAAGAGACTCATGATAATTGTGGCTTATCACTTGAAGCCTCATGAGAAACTTTATTAAATGTCTTCTGAAATCACAATTTTCTACTTGTTTACTCTACTAGTTTGTTAAAATAAGGAAATGTGATTGCTTTGGCGTGGCTTTTCCATGCTTTTCGTGTCTTACGTGGGTCAAAATATTTAAATAGGTTGTGGAGCGGTGCTGAGAATTTATGTCAGGTTCCTAGAATTTGATTTTTCCCACTTTTGGGGGCAATATTTATTTTAATCTCCTGTTGCCCATCTGATTCTTTATTTATTTTTGAAGATTATTGATGACAGTTCCCCAGTCGTTCATTGTACTGAAATATACTGTTAGTTGTTTTTGCTGTATGGTCCAGTGCATGGTTCATTTTCATAAGTGTTTCTTGGGTCTTTGAAAAACATGTGCATCCTGTAGTTGTTGAGTGCAGTGCTCTCTATGTCCTTGATTGAGTTTACTGTGTTGCTTCAGATCTTAGAGCTCTATTGAGTTTTAATCTGTGAGATCTGTTATATACTGAGAGATCTTAAAATATCTCCCTGTGATTTTGGATTAGCTTATTGTTTCTGTATGTATTTTGAGTCCATGTTATTAGATGCATACATCTTTTAAATTGTATTATCATCCTGGTGAGTTAAACCTTAGTGGCATTGGATTGTTGTCTATCATTATTTAAACAAAGAAAAATGACTTTGCTACAGTTTTATAATCACTTTTTGATATGAGGTTTTGAATCAGTCCAACTTTGTGTTCCCTGTTTTTTCATTCAGGTTATCAGTTGATTGGGAGCCACTCTGGGGTGAAGCTTTGCAGGTGGACAAAGGTATTTGTTTTTATTCAAATATTATTTCTGTGTTATGCAACTTTTATATGGCTACTATATGCAACAAATTTACCATTTTAAAGGTATAATTTACATTTAAT
The DNA here is from genome assembly GCF_951394435.1 of Stenella coeruleoalba. Lineage (NCBI taxonomy): Eukaryota > Metazoa > Chordata > Mammalia > Artiodactyla > Delphinidae > Stenella > Stenella coeruleoalba. Next base: position 73,887,450 of record NC_137161.1, read on the forward strand.
AAAATGTAACGATTTTGAATGAATTAGTTAAGAGTTTAGCTTTTTCTTAACCTTTTGGTCACGACGCATGGCATGTGGGATCTTAGTTCCCCGACCAGGGATCAAACCCGTGGCCCTTGCATTGGAAGCGTGGAGTCTTAACCACTGGACCGCCAGGGAAGTCCAAGTTCAGCATATTTTGATGGATGTAAAAACCCTTATCCACCACCTGAATTAAGCTATAGACTACTTTCCTCACGCCGATAAATTCACTTATGCCCATTTCTGGTCAATACCCCCTCCTCCACAGCCAGGCAACAGTTGTTCTCGTTGCTATCACTGTAGTTTAGTTTTGCCTGTTGTAGAATTTCACATGAATAGGATCATATAATGTGTAGCTTTTTGCAAGTCGCTTCTTAAACTCAACATAAGGTTTCAGAGATTTATCCATATGTAATGTGTATCAGTAGTTCATTCCTTTTTATTGGTGAGTGCTATTCAGTAGTATGAGCATACCATAGTTTTCAGTCTGTTGATAGTTATTTGAGTTGTTCTCAGTTTTTGGCTCTTATGAATAAAACGGCTATGAATGTGTTTGTACAGAGGTTTTTTTGGTGAACGTATGTTTCGATTTCATTTGGGTACATACCTAGGAGTGGAATTGTTAAGTCGTAGGGCAGGTATACATTTAACTTTATAAGAAACTCCCCGTCTGTTTTCAGTGTGGTTGTACTATTTTATACTTGCATCAGCAATTTATGAAAGTTGCTACATATTCTCATCATCATGTGGGATTACACATCTTTTTCCTGATGAGTGTGAAGTGGTACCATTTTGGTTTTAATTTACATTTTGCTGATGACTATCGACGATGAGGAGCACCTTTTCATGTGCATATTGGCCTTTCATAGTTGTGAAGTGTCTGTTCAGATATTTTACCCAAGTTGAGTTGTCTGACTTTATATTATTGACTCGTAGGAGTTCTCTATATATTGTGGATATGAGTGTTTTGCCTGATGTTCAGTATGATTATTTTCTCCTAGTCTGTGGCTTCCTTTTTCATTTTCCTAGTGGTATCTTTTAAATTTTTTTTTTTAATTAATTAACTAACTTATTTATTTTTGGCTGTGTTGGGTCTTCATTGCTGCGTGCGGGCTTTCTCTAGTGGCAGCAAGCGGGGGCTACTCTTCATTGCGGTGCACAGGCTTCTCATTGCGGTGGTCTCTCTTGTTGCGGAGCATGGGCTCTAGGCACGTGGGCATTAGTAGTTGTGGCACGTGGGCTCATTAGTTGTGGCTCATAGGCTCTGGAGTGCAGGCTCAGTAGTTGTGGCACATGGGCCTAGTTGCTCCGCGGCATGTGGGATCTTCCTGGACCAGGACTTAAACCCATGTCCCCTGCATTGGCAGGTGGATTCTTAACCACTGTGCCACTAGGGAAGTCCCTCTTTTGAAGTTTTTAATTTGAATAAAGTCCAATTTATCATTTTTTTTGTATGGTTAATATTTTTTGTATTTTAAGAAATCTTTGTCAGCTTTAAGGTCACAAGGATAGTCTGTGTTTTCTTTTGGAAGCTTCATATATAGTTTTAACTTATGTTTGGGTCTGTGAATTAATTTTTATGAATGGTATAAGGTAAAGGTCAAGATTGTTCCTTCCTACCACCAGCCCCCTATATGGATATTTGGGTGTTTTAGTATCATTTGTTGAAAAAGATTTTCCTTCCACCATTGAATTACTTTTAGGACTTTGTAGAAAATTCAGTCAACTATATGGGTAGGCCTGTGTCTGGACTGCTCTTATGCTGTTGCATTGATGTGTTTGTCTATCCTGAAGCCAGTACCACATTGTCTTGATTACTCTGGCTTTGTAATAAGTCTGAAATCATGCAGTGTAAGTTCTCTGTGTTGTTTTTTAATTTTCAAGATTGTTTCCCCTCTTCTGGGCCTTTTGCATTTCCATATACATTTTAGGATCAGCCTGTGAATTTCTGTTGTTTGTATTTGTTCTGTTTTCTTAGATTCTATATTTGTCTGTTTGTCATCTCTTCACCACAGGGTCAATTACATGAACTGTAATTTCTTATTTTCTGCATTCTTGATGCTCTGCAGTCATATAGAGACTGCCCCTCCCCGGGGCCAATTCCTAAAGATTAACAGCAGCTTGCCTCGAGCATGCCTTTCATATGTAATTCTGAATCTGTAGCTTTCAGCTACCTCCTTATCTAACTCTCTCACATACCAAGCCAATATTTTCCCTGTCCTAAATCATCCCAGGCCCAGCTACCAGAAAACTGGAGATAGCCTTGTAGCTCAAAGCCCACTGGAATAATTCATACTAGCCAGTCCTGCACTGTTTACTTTGCTCTGCCTTTCCTTTCCTGAGGAAACCCCAGTAAAAGCTCTGGCCCAGGCTTCCCCCTCGCTCCTCTGTCTCCTGAACAAACCCTGTGTGGTGTGGTGTGCACCCTTCTCTTGGGATATGTAAGTAATATATTCCTTCAATAGCATTGGCCTATGTTGGCACTCAGTCACCTCCATAAATTAAAATCCTATGGGCACAAATAAGATAGCATTAAAAATTATTTTATTTTTAAATGAAAATACAGTGACAGTATTGTTAGTTTCAGATATATGACATAAGTTGACATTTGCATACGTTATGAAAGGATCACCACGATAAGTCTAGTAACCATCTGTCCCCCTACAAAGTTATTACAATATTGTTGACCATATTCCTTCTGTTGTATATTATATTCCTGTGATGTATTTATTATGTAGCTGGCGGTTTGAACTTCTTAATTCCCTTCACCTGGTTTGTCCATCCTCTCTCCTCTCCCTTCTGGCAATGACCCATTCTCTGTATGTGAGTCTGTTTTCATTTTGTTTTGTTTGTTTGTTTTGTTTTATAGATTCCACATATGAGTGAGATCATGTGGTATTTGTCTTTCTCTCTCTGACTTATTTTACTTACCATAGTACCCTCAAGGTCCATCCATGTTGTTGCAAATGTCAAGATTTCATTCTTTTTTATGATTGAGTAATATTCCATTGTGTGCGCGCGCATGCGCGCGCGCGCGCGCGTGCGCACACGCACACACACACACACACACCCTACAGTTTCTTTATCCATTCCTCTATCAATGGACACTAAGGTTGCTTCCATATCTTGGCTTTGTAAATAATGCTCCATTGAACATCAGAGTGCATATATCTTTTCCAACTACTGTTTTTGTTTTCTTTGGGTAAATATCCAGCAGTGAAATTGCTGTATCATATAGCAGTTCTATTTTTATTTTTTTGAGGAACTTCCATACTGTTCTCCATAGTGACTGCACCAGTTTACAGTCACACCAGCAGTGCATGAGGGTTCCTTTTTCTCTGCATCCTCTCCATCACTTATTATTTGTTGTCTTTTTGATGATAGTGATTCTGAAAGATGTGAGGTAGTATCTCATTGTGGTTTTGATTTGCATGTCCCTGATGATTAGTGTTGTTAATCATCTTTTCATGTGTCTGATGGCCATCTGCACTTCCTCTTTGGAAAAATGTCTACTCAGGTCCCCTGCCCATTCTTTATTTTTTAATTTTTATTATTTTTTTTTGGCTGCGTTGGATCTTCGTTGCTGCTTGCAGGCTTTCTCTAGATGTGGCAAGCGGGGGCTACTCTCCATTGTGGTGCGCAGGCTTCTCCTTGCGGTGGCTTCTCTTGTTGCAGAGCCCAGGCTCTAGGCGCAAAGGCTTCAGTAGTTGTGGTTTGCGGGCTCTAGGGTGCAGGCTCAGTAGTTGTGGTGCACGGGCTCAGTTGCTCCGTGGCATGTGGGATCTTCCCAATCCAGGGATCAAACCCATGTCCCCTGCATTGGCAGGCGGACTCTTAACCACTGCTCCACCAGGGAAGCCCCCCTGCCCATTCTTTAATCAGGTTGGTTGGTTGGTGGTTGTTGTTATTAAGTTGTATGTGTTTTTATGTATTTTGGATATTAACCCCTTATTGGATATATTGTTTGCAAATATCTTCTCCCATTTAGTAGGCTGCTTTTTTTGTTGTTGATAGCTTCCTTCACTGTGCAAAAGATTTTTAGTTTGATACAGTCCCATTTGTTTATTTTTGCTTTTGTTTCCCTTGCCTTAGGAGACAGATCCAAAAAATATTGCTAAGATTGATGTTAAAGGGCATGCCACCTATGTTTTCTTCTAGGAGTTTTATGGTTTCAGACCTTACATTTAAGTCTTTGATCCATTTTGAGTTTATTTTTGTATATGGTGAGAGAAAATAGTTGATTTTGATTCTTTTGCATGTAGCTGTCCAGTAATCCCAACATCATTTACTGAAGAGGTCGTCTTTTTCCCATTGTGTATTCTTGCCTCCTCAGTAGATTAGTTGACCGTGTAAGTGTACGTTTATTTCTGGGTTCTCTATTCTGTTCCTTTGATCTGTGTGGGTAGATTGGAAACAGAACTGGTAGTAAGAGTGGTTGAGGGAAGTGAGGTGGACCTCTGGTGACACTTTCAGAGTAAGATTTAAAGATGACAGGCACCCCCAAAATAAACAAGTTCAATTTCAAATAATTATTGCAAGATAGATTTCTCATCATTGTGCTATAAAAATGAATACATAAAATGACCACACTAACTTTTTAAACCACTTTGATTAGTGAGAATCCTGCATTTCATATGGCTGTTAACTTAATATTTGGTTCCAAGTCTACCGAAAGCATCTCAGATCTCTTCTGTAATGTATTTGTAGGTGACACCTACGAATGTAACATGGGATACAGGTATTGTGTTGGTGACTTAAATACTAGAAACAGCATTGTTCTCTGTGACATGGTTTTTCAAAATGCTGAAATTTCTTATAAAAGCTTTGCATCAAAGAAAGTGTTTTCTTTCCTCATTTTACATAATAGCTGCATTCCTGGAAAATTCAGTGTATGGTAACATGTGCAGAAGATACTTCATTGGTAAAATGAAGTTGGAATCTAAGCTTGGATGATTATAATAGGTTTTTCACAAGTATGGAGGTCTGGTGAGTCATTTGAAAGGAAGTGGATTAAAGGACACTTTTTGTGTGTGTGTTTGTGTGTGTGTGTGACTATCTTAAGCATTGCAGGAGATGTGAAACACTTGACCCCTCCCTTACTTTTTGCCAGTAGGGCCTCCCAACCATTTTGATAACAAAAGTATTTCCACAAATTTCCAAAATACCCCCCGGGGTAGTGTTGGCCCCATTGAGAACCTCTGCCCCAATCCATTTTCATTGCCAGCCTCGAAGTTCAGGTTGTCCTCTTGAACGTTGCAGCTAGCTTTTTTCCCTCTACTTCTGGCTTCCAGTGAATGCCCTCCCCCTCCCCCGCTCAATTTATCTGACGTTAACCAGGTTAATCTCAAGTTCAGTTCTCATTTAGCCATTCCGTTTTCAGAGCCTATGGTGGCTCTTCATTACTTCTTACTCAGTATTCAGTTCGGATGTGTAATAGGCATCTTGAACTTAATGTGTCAGAAACGGAATTCCTGAATCCTCTCCTAAATCTGTTCCCCTCAGTCTTCACTCCAGCAGTTTATGGCAGTGCTATCCTCTCAGTTGCTCAGGCCAAAAACCTGGGAGTCATTTATACTCTTCTGTTGTTTTTTTGTTTGTTTGTTTGTTTACCCTCCCACATCTATTCTGTGAGCAAATCTTTCAAAATATATCCAGAATGCAACTACTTACTTTTCACCTCTTGTACTCTTATACCTTGGTCCAAGTCACTGTCATGTATCCCTTTTATTATTTAAGTCATCTCCTGCCTGCTTTTCCTGGTTCCATTCTTGTCATCTCCACTGTCTGTTCCCTACACAGCAGCCAGATGTCTCACTCTTTCACTCAGAACCTCCAGGGGTTCCCATCTCACTCAGTCTGGTCTGCCATGCTCTGGTCCAGCCTTACTAGCCTTCGTGCTGTTCCCTGAATACACTGAACTCAGACTCCTCTGTGGCTTTTTGGTCTCTGTCTGCTCACTTAGATCTCTGCTCAGTGAGCCTCTATCAGAGAGGCTCTCCCTTGACCGCCTGATATAAAATAACAACCTTCCCCTCCTATCCCCTTACACTGCTTGGAATTTCTCCATAGCAATTATTACCACTTAATAGATTATATCTTGTTTATTGTCTGTCTCCTCCCTTCCCTTTTCAGGTCCTCCCCAACCTAAGAGTCTTTGTTTTTCTTTCCAATACCAAAAACAGAGCCTGGCATGTAGTAAACATTTGTCAGATGAATTATATAAAGCCCTGAACCCGAGGAAGACCCTACTTAGTGTAGTTCTGATCTACTTGTTCAGTTTTATTTTGTGTTTTAACCTTCATACATCATGTGCTGCTTCTCTTCCCTGCTCTGATCTCCACCTGACTGAATCCTACCCATGTGTACCAGTCAGGAAAACAGAAACCGTCCCGGGTATTTTAGCAAGAACAGATTTAATAAAGTAAATTAACTGACTGCTTACAAAGCCACTGAAAGGCTTGGGGTAGTGAAGGTCAGAGAGAACTGCTTGCTTTGAGAAAGTCGAAAAGTGCTGGACTCACAGGACCCTGCTGGAAGTGACCTGAGATGCTGGCAACATTAAAGCAAATGTTTCCCAGGAGCTTGCTTGGAAGCTGCTGCAGACTCAGTGTTTGTTGTATGCCCTTGTGTCTGCCAGCTGCTGCCAGGGAGGAATAATGGTTTCTCCTTTCTTGCCATCTAAATCTTGCATAAATGCCTCTTCTTGGTGGAGTCTAAATCAGAACCCCTTGGGCAAGGGAATCTGAGAAATAGGGTGTTAGGGCTCCTTACCCCCTGCTTAGAAGCGCAGGCACAGGACTCAGGATTAACAGCATGGTCTACCTCTTTGGATACTCAGCATCTGTACACACCCTTCTACCTGTATTTATGTTTTCAATCCATAATATAAATAAAACATTTGTGTGTGCCTAACCTGTTGCAACTGTTATTCATGCAAGGAAGGAGGTACTCACCCTCTCCTTTCACTCTCTTTTGAGATCCTCTAACCTAAGGATGACATTATAAGGTTAACCACCACTGACCCATCTTATATAAAACAGTTGGAGGGGAGGAGAAACAATTATATATATCCAAACAAGGAAGATAATGTGTACATTTATAACTCTGCTCATATTCACACTTGGTCAACTGGTCATGGTTGGTATTTATACCTTCCTTCTTCCACGGGGCAGACCATGTTCCTCTGTGCTCTATCAGTAATGCTTCCTTATCAGGTGTGTGATTCTGTCAATGAAGAGTTTGAGCCGGTACTGGCCCCTTCTGCAAGCTTTTCTGAAGTTCTCCTACTGTAAATGAGAATACTAAAGAGATGTTCCAGAGATCCCCTTGGTTCTTGACAAAATTTGTTTCTATGGCATGAGATGCTCCAAGGAGCCAGGGGCTAGTGTTAACTGTGGAGAGTCTGCTCTTTCAGGCTACAAGCCAACAAGTCACCTGGCAGAGTTTCATAGATGTTGGTGGAGGACCCAGGACTCCTGGGTCAAAGACAAAGCACAGCAGGCAGATTGAGATTCATGTCCAGTTGCGGAGACAGATTTCTGCTGCTTCCTGCTCCTTTTTCTTTCCTCAATCCTCCTCCTGTTTGTACTTTTTTAACAGTTTGTTTAACCAGTTTAGAATTTATTTTGCTCTGTTGTATGAAATAAATAACTAAATCAAGGGTTAGCAAACCTTTTCTTAAAGGGCCAGATGGTGACTTTATAAGGTTTGTGGGTCATACGATCTCGTTGCAACTTTTCACCTCTGCCATTGTAGCCCCAAAGCAGCTATAGATGTAAGTAAACAGATATGGGTGACAGTATTCCAGCAGAACTTTACTTATAGTAAACGGGCAATAGCCTGGCTTTGGCCCATGGGCTGCAGTTTATTGACCTCTGCATTGAACTCTCCATCCCCTGTCAAAAATGGAAGAGTCTGAAACTTTACCCTACTTGCAGGCTAGCAAGTTAGCCTGCCACAGGTTCATGGATGCTGGCAGAAGGCAAGTACAGTTTATTACTCATAGTAATAGCAGTAGCCAGAATATTATCATTTGCTCTGTTTCCTGAGCCCCGGTTCCCATAAAGCAGCACTAGGAAGGCCAGGTGTAACATCTGCACGTACATTGTAGGAGAGGAGCCCCAGGCTTAGGGAACATCAATCTTTTATAATTGGCAGTAATCCTGCCTGACCTTTGCCCTAGAGGGACACATCTTCATTATACTGAGCAGTAAACATACCCATCATTTGCCCCAGAGGGAGACACTGTATCTTCCAAGGCTATTCACTATGTAAAACTTTTTGAAAAGGTAGTCTAGAAAAAGGGCAGTCAGGGCCTCTGCTTGCAGGACATTCAGAGAAAGACCCATGGAGCATTGCCTCCCAACACCCCACCTCCATCCCCACCAGGTTGATGTACGCAGAGCCTATCTAGCAGTGGTATCTTGCATTCATTCAGTGTGGATCTGCTGGGCTACAGTTGTATTTTCGAGGTTGTATTGCTCTTATTTGCCTTGAGGATAAGAATTCATGAATTAATGAATCTGAGGTTATTTATAATCTTTTTCTCCTAGGTTCATAACATGAAAACTTGGTTCTAAGCATGTATTGCTCTCATGTGTTTTCTTTTTGCACCCAGCTTATCTACTAATTTTTAGATATGGGAGCATTTCCTTTCAAAATATAATGTCTAAAGACTTCCAGTCTGCACAAGATGGCATAAACCTTTTTCTCCTTGCTCCTTCCTGCTATGCACAACTCTAAACCCTGGAAAGCACAAGAGGCAACCAAACAAGAACTCTGGAATGGGGTAAGAGGAAGGCTGACTGGTTTGGGACCCCAGCACTGCAGGAACAACAGAGCAGCAGGATGTCTTACATCCCTCCACCTAAAGAAGAAGGCAGCCCAGACCCTGTGTTTACTGAGCCTTAATCTAGCAATAGAAGGCCACTCAGTTAGGCTTGTTTCTCCCTAGTATGGACTGGGAGTCCCTCTGACATATTCAAGTGAGCCCAGAACCACTGGCAAAGGGGATCAGTTGGGAGCCCCACCAATAAGCAGCTGGGACAAGTGCTTTCCTTCCCTGCTGGACCATAAATTCCCCTCTCCTGCTAAGAGATACCAGGCGGTCAAGTACAAGTGGAAAGAGAGAGACTCCTCCTTACCGCCTTACTCCTGCAACAGTCGACCTGGCCTGTGAAATATTCTCCATGCCTGCTGGGCCCAAGACTCCCTTCCCCCTCTGAGAGATACCATGGCGGCTGCGTGGCACTGGCAAGAGGGACACCACCACAAGAAGTGGCCCATCTGGGGAAGCCAAGCCTCTTTGTTTGTGTGTCCGGAGACTTCCCTCTCCCACTCAGAGTTACTGGGGCTGCCCAGGGCCATTGGCCAGAGGGACTCTGCCACACGAGCAGCCTGCTCTGGGAAGCCTGCTGGCCTGAGACTCGCCTCCTCCATTGAGAGACCTCTAGTGGGTCACCCTGGAGAAACCTCTTTCACCCACTCTGATGCTACCAGCGGAGATCAATGGGAGCCCAAGCAAAATTTCAATGCAAAGCCTCTGAAAATTAAACTGCCGTTGGAGCCACAGCATACAAAAATAGTCCAGGACCTGCAGGCTCAACCTAAACAAAGTGCCTGCTGCTAAAATGAAAGAATGAAATAGGATCTAGAGCCTCCTAACATAGTAGACAAAATGTCTAGGATGCAGTAAAAAAAAATCGCCTGTCATTCCAAGAACCGTGAAAATCACAACTTGAGCAAAAAAAGATAATGAACTGAAACCAACACCAGATGAATCAGATGGTGGAATCATCTGACAAGGATTTTAAAGCAGCTGTCATAAAAATGCTTCAGCAATCAGTTACAAAGTCTCTTGAAACAAATGAAAGAATAAAAAATCTCAGCAAAGAAATGGAAGTTATAAAAGGAACCAAGAAGGAATTATAAAATTGAAAAAATACAATAACAGAAATAAAAACTCACTGAATGGGCACAGTAATAGAGTGGAGATGACAGAGGATAGAGTCAGGGACCTTACCAAATAACAGAATGATCTGTGACCAGGACAAGTCAATAGAATTTAGCCAATCTGAACAGCAGAGAGAGCCAACTCCAAACAGGATAGAACCAAGGACATCCACATGGAGATACCCTAAAATTAATGATCTGAAAACTAAAGAAGAAAAATGTCTTGAAAGATGCTAGAGATAAACAATGAACTAACATCAATTTGATGTCAGATTTCTCATCTGAAATCATGGAGGCCAGAGGGAAAGCAGCACATGGTTTTCAAGTGTTGAAAGAAAATAACTGTCAGTCATGATTTCTGTGACTGGCAAAACTATCCTTCAAGAATGAAGATTAAATAAAGACATTATCAGGTGAAAGAAAACTGAAAGAATCTGTTTCTAGCAAATCTTCTCTTAAAGACCAGCTAAAGGAAGCTCTTCAACCTAATGAAGTGATAAAAGATTCTTAGAGCACCAGAAAGGAAGGCAGAATGATGGAAAGAGCAGAAATATGGGTACAAACAGTAAATGATCATTTTCCTTATAACTTTTATAAACCATATTTGATGATTGAAACAAAAATTATAACACCATGTGATACTCAAGACAATAATATTTAATTTAAAAGAGGGAAAATTAAAGAGATCTGAATGGAAGGGATGTTTCCACGCTTCACTTGAAGGTGGTAAAATGTTTTTACTGGTAGACTGTCATAGGTCTACTAGTATGTATATTTTTATACCCAGAACAACCACTACAAAAACTATACAAAGAGATACACTCAAAAACAAAAAAAAATTAAGATGGAATCCTAAAAATGTTTAAGTAACCTGTAGGAAATCAAGAAAAGACTAATAGGAATGAGAATCAGAGGGAACAAGAAACAAATAATAAAATAGTAGACTATTTTAGGGCTAATTCATAAATAATTACTTCAGATGTAAATATTCTACATATATCCATCAAATGATACAGGTTGGAAGAGTGGATTTAAAAAATGACCCAAATATAAGTTGTTTACAAGAAACTCACTTCAAATTCAGTGACACAGGTAGGTTGAGTAAAATGATAGAAAAATATATACCATGCCAACAGTAATCCAAAAAGCAGGATTGCCTGTATTAATACCAGATTAAGTAGACTTCAGAGCAAAGAAAATTACTAGAGACAGAGAGTGACATTTTGTAATGATAAGAAGATCAATCTACATTATATGAATATGTACCAAACATCAGAGGCTCAAAATAAATCAAGCAAAAGCTGACATAGTTGAATGGAGAAATTAGAAAAAAAACAAAAGAAACCAAACCCACAGTTATAGTTGGTCACTTTGAAATTGCCTCTCAGCAACTGCTAGAAGTACTAGACTGAAAATCACAAGGCTCTAGAAAATCTCAACAGTAGAGTTAACCAGTAGGATCTAGTTGACATATAGAGAACATACCACCCAGCAACAGGAGGATGTGCATTTCTTCCAAGTGCCGATGGAACATTCACCAAGATAGACCATGTCTTAGGCAATAGAACAAACCTCAGCAGATTTATAAGTATTAAAATCATACAGAGTGCGTTCTCTGACCATAATGGAATCAAACTAGAAATCAATAATAGAAACAAAAGGGAAATCTCTAAATATGTGGAAATTAAACATACATTTCTGAATAAGCCTTGGGTCAAAGAGGAAGTCTCAAAGGAAATGAAAAAATACATAGAACTGAATGATAGTAAAAAAAAAATAATTATATCGATGTATAGGATGCAGCTCAAGCAGTGCTCAGAGAGAAATTTCCAGCAATGCATACTTATATTAGAAATGAGGAAAGATCTCAAATCAGAAACCAATGAAAATTAAGTAAATGTAAATAAAAATCTAAATGTAAATCGAAATAAATGTTCATGGATTGAAAGACTCAATATTGTAAAACATCAATTTTGCCTGAATTGATCTGTGGGTTTAATGCAATTCCTATTAAAATCCCAGGAAGGTTTTTGTAGAAATAGACAACTTATTATAAAATTTAAAAGTAAAGGCACAGGAATGTAAAATAGCTTAAACAATATTGAGGAAGAATAAAAGGAGAGGAACCATATATCCAGATATTACAGCTTACTGTATTGCTACAGTAATCAGGACGGTATGGTGTTGGTGGAGGGACGGACACATAGATCAATGGGACAGAATGGAGATCTCAGAAACAAACCCACAAATATGCTTAATTGATTTTTTTACAAAGGTTCAAAAGCAATTCCTTGGAGGAAGGATAACCTTTCCAACTAATGGTGCTGGGGAAATTAGACATCCATAGGCAAAAAACCAAAAAAACCCCACTACCACCAAACCACATACACCAAAAGTACACACACTGACACATACACACACACAAACATACATAAAATACATACATCAAAATTAACTCAAAATGGATCAGGACCTTAAATCTAAAGTGTAAAACTTACAGAAAACTTTTTTTTTTTTTTTTTTTTTTTTTGCGGTACGCGGGGCTCTCACCGTTGTGGCCTCTCCTGTTGAGGAGCACAGGCTTTGGACGCGCAGGCTCAGCGGCCGTGGCTCATGGGCCCAGCCGCTCTGCGGCGTGTGGGATCCTCCTGGACCGGGGCACAAACCCATGTCCCCTGCATCGGCAGGCGGACTCTCAACCACTGCGCCACCAGGGAAGCTCAGAAAAGTTTTTAAAAGAAAAACATGCCATGCTTTTCACATGTGTCTGTCCCTTTATCCTTTTAGCCTTTCAGTATTCAGTTTGGGCATCTCACCTCTGAGGAGTTCTCACTGGTCCTGGAAGGCTGAGCCTGGTTGGTCATCTGTCCCATGGGCTCCAGTAGTACCATGCTGGACATTTGCCTTTTCTCTGCTTGCCCAGCATCTGAGTGTTTTCATGTTTGGGGAATTTCCCATTAAATGGGCTTTGTTTGATGTGAGGGCCCACTGCCTGCTGCAGAAGCTAAGGAAGACATACTGTTTCCTGGTACCACGTTGTGGCAACTTGGGTATAAAAGTGTCATCTAGGATAGTCATTCTTTTCAGCCGGAGACTTTGAGTGTGGAGTGAGTGATGGAAAGGGACTGGGACATGGAGAACTCATTCTTGTGCTGGTGGCAGCAGCATCTGCCATTCAGGGGTGGTGCTAGTGATGGTATCCAGAGAGGGGTGGTGTCTGTAGTATATGGCTTCTGGGGGATTGAGTGGTGGTCCCGCTGCCAGCCTTCCTTCGTTCTTGCCTTTATAATGGGTCTATGAGCTGTGAAATCCTTTCAATAAATTCTTTTTCTCTTTAGCCAGACTCCGTTTCTGTTGCTTGCAAAAGAATCGTAATTGATTCAATCAGACTGTCATAATAGTATTGCACATTTTTCTTGCTTACTTGCCATTTCCTCCAAACAGATCATGGGTAGGGGCTCTGTCTTATTAGTCATTGTACATTCAGTACACAGCATGCTTGAAGTACATTAACTAATTGCTAAATAATGAGTGAAACATGCAAGTCTTCAACTTGGTTTCTCCATTGGCGTGATGTTGATATTTAGTGGTAATTACTCTGTGACTTTTGCATGTGGTGGACTTTGTAGTTTTCAGTGTTACTTGCAAGATATAAATATTTTGTTTGCCTTCTTGAATATTTTATTGGGAACTTGGAAGAGAGTTTGTAGAAACAGTTATCCTGAACAATATTTTTCCTTCACTCTATTTTTCTTAGTGTAAGTACTAAGTGAGATGGACAGGGGAACCCCTTTTATCAGGACCAAAAAATAAGACTTTGTGATCAACTGACACAGTAGCAAGCTGGTAGATTTTATGTGGACAGCATTGTAATATCAGTACACTGATGTATATTATACACTGGTATATATGTGTAAAGGCTCTCCATCTATGTCTCCTCATTTGTTGTTCCCATTGTTAGTTCCATAGTATGTGAGTCACTTAGGCTCAAAACCTCAGTTATCTTGGATGACTTCCTCTGTTTTGCCCCTCTAATTGGGGATGGCACTGATTGTACCTCTGTAGTACCCTTCCTGTTTCCTCCACTAATGTTTTGAGACAAATCACCATGACCTTTCTTGCATAACCTCCTCACAGGTTTCACTTTTACTGAATCAAGCCCACCTTGCACAGAGCTCCTAGACGGATCTTTCTGATGATACCTCAGGAAGCTTGATAGTATCTTGTGATTCCAACCCTGAGTTGATCTGCAGTGTTTCTTCAAATTACCTTTCTTACTGCACTTCCCGTGGTTTTACCAATCACATATTAAATAGTGTTCTTTTCTGGAATAATCTGTTTCTTGTGTACATGCTGTTTGCCCCCTCAACAGTCTCAGTATATTCAAATTCTACCATTTGGTTGACATAGAATATGCTCCAGGTTGCATTCCTTAACCCACCCTCCTTTGTTAAATGCAGAGATACTCTTTCAGATGAGCGCTACACCGCCCCCCCCATTCTGAGAGCCTGTCTTATCTCTCCTTTGGCATTATATATTATTGTACTAATATTTGAGGCAGTTGGGTGGATTTGAAAATGAAAGCATCCATGGTCCTCCCTATAGAACTTTCAGAGTTAATGAATCATAGATTTATCTCATTAGGTTGTAGAAAACCCAGAGCAGTATCAAAACCCAAACACCATCAAAACACTATAAGGCTTTAATGTTAATTTTCTGCCTCATGCAGCTACCAGTAGGGGTACTTATGCTTACGAAACGCATGGTTTCTTCTTTAAAATGATGCCTTGGTGTTTTGTTTCCTTGCTGTGAGGACTTTATTCAAATTATCGTTTGTTTTGTACTTTCACAGTCCATGCTCCGAGGGAGAGGAGGTTGCTATAAACATACGTTCTATGGCATTGAAAGCCATCGTTGCATGGAAACTACCCCGAGCTTGGCGTGTGCAAATAAATGTGTCTTCTGTTGGCGGTAAGTAAAAATGAATGGCCATGGTGACCAAATATGTGATGATCTGTAATAATCAATTTCTGCCCAACACTGTACTCAGATTTACCTAAAGCTCTGTTGTTTCTGTAATTAATCCCCTTTTTCATTCCTAATATTATATTTATGCATTTGTTGTTTTTTTTCTTGATCAGTTTTATCAGGGGCTTGCCAATTTTTTTTTTTTTTAAAAGATGCTGCATTAGGTCTTCGTTGCTGCATGCAGGCTTTCTCTAGCTGCAGTGAGTTGGGGCTACTCTTTGTTGCGGTATGTGGGCTTCTCATTGTGGTGGCTTCTCTTGTTGTGGAGCATGGACTCTAGGTGCGTGGGCTTCAGTAGTTGTGGCACGCGGGCTCAGTAGTTGTGGCATGCGGGCTCAGTAGTTCTGGCTTGCAGGCTCTAGAGCGCTGGTTCAGTAGTTGTGGCGCATGGGCTCTAGAGCGCAGGCTCAGTAGTTGTGGTACGTGGGCTTAGTTGCTCCACGGCATGTGGGATCTTCCCGGACCAGGGCTTGACCTGTGTCCCCTGCATTGGCAGGCGGCTTCTTAACCACTGAGCCACCAGAGAAGTCCTGCAAAAGTCTTTATTACTCCATTTTTGGAATGATATTTGCACTGGGTATAGAATTCTGAGTTGACAAGTTTGTTTCCTTTATGCATTCTTTCAGGTGTCATTATAGTTTCATCTGGCTTATTTGTTTTCTGATGAGTTTTCAGAAATAATTTTTAACCTTTGTTCTTAAGTAGTGTGTCCTTTTTCTCTAAGTTGAAGGTTTTCTTATTTTCTTTTGTTTTCATTAGTTTAGATACTGTATTTTTAGGCTGTTTTTTTTTTTTTGCGGTACGCGGGCCTCTCG
The DNA here is from genome assembly GCF_951394435.1 of Stenella coeruleoalba. Taxonomy (NCBI): domain Eukaryota; kingdom Metazoa; phylum Chordata; class Mammalia; order Artiodactyla; family Delphinidae; genus Stenella; species Stenella coeruleoalba. The sequence goes on from NC_137161.1 coordinate 73,903,265, forward strand.
CTGTTGTGGCCTCTCCCGTCCGGAGCACAGGCTCCGGACACGCAGGCTCAGTGGCCATGGCTCACGGGCCCAGCCGCTCCGCGGCATGTGGGGTCTTCCCGGACCGGGGCACGAACCCGTGTCTCCTGCATCGGCAGGCGGACTCTCAACCACTGCGCCACCAGGGAAGCCCTAGGCTGTTTTCAAAATACCCTGGTTGTTGTTTTGCGAGTTCCTTCGATCTGTGGTTAATTGTTTCTCATTAACTTTGGAAAATTGTTGGCCATAATTTTTCTACATTTTTTTCTGCTTTGTTCCTTTCTGGGATTTCAATTAGGTCTTCCCATTGCACTGCCTCTCAGAGAGGGTCTTGCAACAATATTCTACTGGTGGTCGTTACTGGATGCTTGTTGGCCTGGTGTTGTATGGCTGCGAGAGGGCTGCACGTTTTATATTGTCCCGAGTAAGTCTCAGTCTTGGCCAGGCACTTGCCATCTACCCCTCTCTGCTAGGTGTCATGACTCAAAATAAGTTGTAAACTACAGCTATAAGTAGCTGAGCTTTTTGTAGGAAACCAACCCTGATTTTATAATTATATGGACTCCTTCATAGGAGGTAACTAGCTGAGGTTTAATGCAGGGAGTCCTTTAGAACTTCTGCCTCTTTTTTCTAGGCACCACACCAATCCAGTGGGTACTGAATGGCGGTGGAAGATGGACCAGCCTGAAATGATCTTAAAGGAAGCCATTGAAAACCATCAGAACATGATGAAGCAGTTTAGAGGTATTTATTATCCCTCTACAAAGGGATGCTAATAGCCTGAATTAAATTGGCAGAGGAATTGCCTCCTTTGGCAGGATTTTGTCCTTGCTGGCAGTTCTCATATAGGAAAGTGAAAACTTTGTAGAAATATTATATATGTCTTGGCCTTTTTAGTTTTTACTAATAACTTTATATCTTATATGATGGGAGAATTAAAAAACTTAATTCAAAGCTTAGCTATTTATAATGTGGTACACTCAGCCTGTGAGTTTTGCCTGGAAGTATATCCTCATTCTTCCTAAAAACTTTTGCTATTGTTCTGTCTTGTTGGGTACAAAGCAGCCTTGTGGATGGACTGAGAATTTTAGAGCACTGGAAAATTCTTAAGTAATATCAGTTGGTATTGGGAAAGCATTTTTGAATAAATGCCTTACAAAAAAGGAGGGTTAATATTAATCAGATTTCCTCCACATGATCCACAGTGATGTGTAGAATTCTGCCACTCAGTTTCTAGAATTTCCTGATCCAGTTGTGTCTCATAGTTCAAAGTATTTGACTCTACTGGAGATGGCTGGTTCTCAAGCTTTAGTGTGCATCAGAATCGTGCATTAAAGTAGAGATTCCTGGTCTCCTTCCCCAGAGAATGATTCAGTAAGTCTGAGGTAGCAACCGAGAATGTGCATTTTGAGATTTCCTGGTGGTATCGATGTTATTGAACTGGGGACCATACTTTGAGACCCACTACCGTAGATAGATGTGGAGGACTTGTAAAGTGATATAACGACAGCTGCAGATGATCAACTGAAATAAATCTATTAGGTTCCCTGTTAAATGTGCATGCCTCTGTCTCCACCTGCCACTGGTTAGTCCTCTCCTCTTTATCCTTTCCTTTCATATACAACAACAAAAAAGATGAATTGCAACCATGGTTGTTTTGACATAGGCCCTCTTGTGGTGCTAGCATCATCAATGGGAGTCTTTATAAACCCCAGTAATTAGCATTTTGAAGATCAGGTGATTCTTTGATGCGAAGAAATTTGTTCGGTCAGGTCACTGCTTCTTGAGGTCTCAGTGCTTCTGATGTTGTTTTCCTAACATCACCCAGCAGTTCTCCAGGTCTCAGCGACACTGCCTGGGTGTCCGACAAATTTAATTCAATCCTGACACTGTCTGGAGATAGCATCAGGCCCCGCAGGTTAAGGATTCAGTCCTATAAGACTGCCCCCCACTTCAGCTGCCAATCACAAGTCTGGGATGTTACCTGTGCTTCTGGCTATAAATTGGAAGTTCCCACACCCTCCTCCTTGGATTCCTGGTTTGTTAGAGTGGCTCACAGAACAGAGAAACATTTACTTATTTTTGCCATGTTATTATAAAGGATATATAGAGGTCACAGAAGAACAGCCAGGTGGAGAAGTACATCTGGAATGGTCCCAAGGCCAGGAGCTTCTGTCGCCATGGAGTTGGCCACCCTCCTGGCATGCTCACCAACCCAGAAGCTCATCAGATCTTGTTCAAGAGACTATAGAGCTTAATTTGTAGCCCCCTCTTCCCTTTCTCACAGGTCTGTGTGGTTGAAAGTTCCAGTCCCTTAAACACTTGGTCTTTCTGGTGACCAGCCCCAGCCTGAGGCTATTTAGGGATCCTGCCCTATGTCACCCCATTTGCATAAATTTAGGTATGCTCAAAGGGGTCTCCTTATGAAGGACAAAAGACACTCCTACCACTCAGGAAATCCCAGGGGTTCTAGGAGCTCTGTGTGGGGAACCAGGAACAAAGACCAAATCTATTTGTTATTTTTTACCGCGGTACTTCTTATTACTCTTCTGATTTCCTAGGAGAAGTTGGGAAAGCAATGCAAATAATGATTCAAGATCAATAATAATTTATAAAGGATAGTCAGTTATACCTTTATTTTATTCTTTATGAATTTTCTAGAGAAAGTTGCCCTGTACATATTTGTGTGTGTCTGTGTATGTGCTAACCTATTGTACATCTTCAGAGATGCTAATAAATATTTTAATATTTCATCTTGGCTTTTAGTCTCAAGCATTTTTTTTTTGAACAAGTCATTTTCTCTTATTTGGATAAAGCAGTGTCTCTTACCAGTCTTTTGGAAAATTAAATGAAACTGTGTGGTGAAGAACTAGGAAGTCTCCACATCAGGAATTTATTAGCTTTTCTTAGACTGTTTGTTGATTTAGTTAATATTATTGATTGTTGATCTTCAAATAAACCATATGCCTTTTAAATAAATTTCAAGGCAAAGTCTTGTTTTCTTTTGGATAGTTACTAGTCAGAATTCTCCAGAGAAACAGAGTCAACACACCCACTGTGTGGGTGTGTGTGTGTATATATATATATATATATAGATAGATAGATATAGATTGATAGAGTGAGATTGGCTTAAGGAATTGGATCATGTAATCGTGCAGGTTTGGCCAATCAAAAAGATAGATTAAAAATAATCCATTGGGGTAGACCAGCAGGCTGGAAATTTAAGAAGAATTGCAGTTCAGATGCAGAGGCAGTCTGCTGGCAGAATTCCTTCTTGCTTGGGGGAGGTCAGCCTTTGTTCTTTTAAGGCTTTCAGTTGATTGGGTGAGGTCCACCCACATTAGAGAGGGCAGTCTGCTTTACTCAAAGCCCACTGCCTTAAACGTTAATCTCATCCAAAAGACACCTTCATGGCAATATCCAGAATAATGTTTGACCAAATATCTGGGCACCATGGCCCAGCCAAGTTGACAGGTAAAATGAATCATCCCTGGTAATAATATCAGAAGCAGGGAAATGCCAGTAATTTGTCTTTAGAGTCTAATCAGTTTCTTTTGGTTTAGTGCCTAAAGAGTCAGTTGAACCCTTAAATAATGGGGTGATGGCTGAAGATGTGTGTTTCCTGGACATCTGGGAATCTCCCTGAATAAACTGTGTCCCAGGGGACTTGTATGGGAGGAAGCAGTCCTGAGGAGTAGACATTCATTTTTCCATTCCGAGATGTCCTTGATACAGAACGACAATCTGAGTTTTGACGGTAATTTTTCTGACAGGAGTATTTTTGCAAGTGCACTTTAAATGGAAATAAGAGATGAATAAATCATGAGGCTGCCTTTCTTCACGTTAATAACATGTGTTAGGTGAGGTCGGTGAACACTAGTCTTTGTTGTCTGCCTAGCTTGTTGGAGGGTGCAGAAAGGTATACCTGGTTAGTAACCTTGTGCTTGCCTTTTTTTTTTAATATTTATTTTTATTTATTATTTATTTATTTATGCTGCGCTGGGTCTCAGTTGTGGCACACAGAATCTTTAGTTGCAGCATGCAGACTTCTTAGTTGAGGCATGTGGACTCCTAGTTGCAGCATGCATGCGGGATCTAGTTCGCCAACCAGGGATCGAACCCGGGCTCCCCCCGCCCCCCACATTGGAAGGGCGGAGTCTTACTCACTGGACCACCAGGGAAATCCCACCTTGTGCTTGCTTTAATCAGTAGGTATCTCAGATGGTTTGTCTTTAGGTATCCATGGTGTAAGAGACAAAAGGGTTTTAAAACATATATATATATATATATATATATATAGTCTTGTAGGGGGAGGACAGATACAGGATTGCAGGGAGAAAGGAAGAGCATGTCTGTGAACAAGTGAATCCTGAGTAGGGGTGAGAATGCCTAAGGGGGTGAGGGTGACCGCCAAACATTCAACAACTGCCATTCATTTCATCCTTAGAAATAGCTTTGATAGAGTATCTACTTTGCCCTTGTAATTCTCACAAAGGATTCTTTTTGCATACCTTAATTAATTGACTTGACAAAATGTTACCATGTCAGCAAATCATGTCTTTATAGAATCGACAATAAATTTTCTAGAAAGGTTTCCAAATTGGAACTGGTTGATATTTGTACACTGACACTCTTCAGGGTACCAAAGCAGTTTTTCTTTAAAGTAGTAGTAGAAAATAGGTGTATATTTGAAGGTGTGATGGGCAGTAGACAGGTCGGCACATGGGCATAAAGGAGCTCTCATTATATTTTCACTAAGATGAGAACTTCCTTAGTTTCCAATTTTTGGATGGTGGTGACTATTTGTTAATGCTTTTTACTTTATTCTGTGCTTAATCAAGACATTACTTTTTTGAAAATCTGTCTCATTGCTATCATAACCAAAGCAAATCCTGCTGTGAAACTATAGTATTAGAAAAGGAAAAAAAAAAAAAACTAATTACCAAAGGATGAAATACATAATTTGTAAGAATCCAAAGTTCTTCTGGAAGACTGGGGTGGTCTACGATACAAAAATGTTAATTTTTTTCTTTTTATTATAACTTTGGCAAAATGATAGAATTTTAATATTTCAGAGTATTATGTTTTCTATGTTCTTGGCTCTTGGCAGTAAGTAATCTGGTGTTCAAATTGATGGTTGTTTACTGTGGGCATTCAACTTGGCAGTGAGATTTTATAACTTCACTCAGTCTTTATCAATGGTTATAATCTAAAGTTTTCTTTTTTAATGAACCTGAATTCCTCCTGCAATCAGTGAAATCTCTATATTCTACCTTTTATTCATCCTTAAGGGTATAAATAAAACAGGTCACCCTCCTTTCTGGATAGTCAGCTTCAGGGTGAGGATGGTGAGACTAATGCAAGTGACTCTACCTCTTCTGAACCGAGTGCCATCACCTGGGTGCAGCTCTGACACACATCCTACTTTTGGATGGTAAAGATGCAGGAACGTAACTAACTCTAGATTTCATATCAGCCCCTGGTGGAGAGTCTATTATTTTTTCCTAGTTCCACATTTATTCCCTTTTTAAAATTTACAGTACTTTATTTTTACCCTTTAATATACCATGGTTATTTTTCCTTACTAATAACATGAATTGATCTGATTTCTTTTTTTTAAATTATTATTTATTTATTTTATTTATTTATTTTTGGCTGCGTTGGGTCTTCTTTGCTGCATGCGGGCTTTCTCTAGTTGCGGTGAGCGGGGGCTACTCTAGGTTGCTGTGCGCAGGCTTCTCACTGCGGTGGCTTCTCTTGTTGCGGAGCACGGGCTCTAGGCGCGTGGGCTTCAGTAGTTGTGGCACGACGCTCTAGAGCGCAGGCTCAGTAGTTGTGGCGCGTGGGCTTAGTTGCTCCACAGCATGTGGAATCTTACCGGACCAGGGCTCGAACCCATGTCCCCTGCATTGGCAGGTGGATTCTTAACCACTGCATCACCAGGGAAGCCCTGATTTCTTTTTTAATCTAAACTTCTTAAAAAATCGTATTATGAAAATGTCCAAGTATACACAAAATAGAATGGCACAATAAACCCCCATATCCTTTTCTCCCCTATTTAAAAATTGTCAAAATTTTGGCATACTTACTTCTCTATCTCCCCTTTTTTCTTTGCTGAAGTAATTAAGACAAATCCCAAGTATCACATTTGCCTTCAAACTTCAATATGAATCTCTTTTAAACGTTAGATTTTTTTCATCAACACAATATCATTATCACAGCTAATAAAATTATTATTATTTTTAACATGACTGTTTTCTTCCAGGTTTACTGAGGTACAGTTGACATATAGCATTGTGTAAGTTTCTTCCAGGTTTACTGAGGTACAGTTGACATATAGCATTGTGTAAGCATTGTGTTTTCTTCCAGGTTTACTGAGGTACAATTGATACATAGCATTGTGTCATGTACAACATGACAATTTGATATATAGACAGGCTGTGAAATAATTACCACAATATGATTAGTTCCATTTCCTTCTTAGTTTGTCATTTTCTGGGTATCTCCACTTTAGCCTTTCCTTAGAGGTCACTCATTAATAGTTTCCCTTACTCTAGCTTGGAGTCCTGTTTTACAGGGTGCTTTCCTAGCCCGTGATGATCACCCGCTCTCTCCTATGGGTCTGGTTCAGTCATTTGATGATCGTATTTTTGCGTAGGATGAGACTTGTTGTGCGTACTGTTGTTTTTGCCTCTGAGTGTCCAGCTTTAGCTGAGTGGCCAGCCTTGAGCACACTTTGAAGATATACTCATCTTTTAAACATTCCCTTTTCATGCATCTATTCTCAATTCCAAGGGCAATCACTGTCTTTTCAGTTATTTCATTGATCATCAAAGCAGCTTTCTTCCCATGACTTTTATTAGCTTTCCCCTTTATATGCATGCAAAATTAACTTTACATTGATTACAAGTAGGTCAGAATTACAGTGCAACTCGGCCTTTTTTCAAAATGCTCACTGCCGCCCTCTAAATACCACCATAGCAGGGAGAAATAGTTTTCAGAGAATGGAGTTCAGGTTTCTTTAGCTCAGCTTCCCATCAGTTCAGCTGACATCAAGTGAGTGAACCCTCTCTGTGAGGAAAGTCCTCGGTGCTGAAGGTGCAAATGTGAAGGTGACATCATTTGTTGCTAGATGTTTTAATCTATAGTTTAAGCTAGAAGTGAAGTAATGCGAAAAATAAAGGGTCTCCAACAGATGGTCCTCAGGAACGAGGTGTGCTGAAGTATACATCCAAAAGGAATGTCGGGGAGGCGGGGAAGAGAACACCGCCTGCTAATTGTTTTCCGAAGTTTATTTATGAAATAAACATCATAGTAGAAGTGGCTGTATCAAAGATATATTATATATGACTTTCAGCCAGGAGGGGTTCTTAGGAACATCTTTGGCCAGGAGCTATATTGTTATTTGAGAAGAAAGAAGAAAATGTTTTATTTCTGATTGGTCCAATCTTTAGAAAGAGGAATACTCACACATATCAATTATACCTCAATTTAAAAAAAGGCATAAGAAAGTATTCAGAATAGAGGGGGGGGGGTTAATCAACCCCCAAAGGAATAGGAATACTCTACATTGAACCTTATATCATTTTTTAAAAAAATTATTTATTTTTGGCTGTGTTGCGTCTTCATTGCTGCGTGTGGTCTTTCTCTAGCTGTTCTTAGTGGGGGCTACTCTTCGTTGTGGTGCGCAGGCTTCTCATCGTGGTGGCTTCTCTTGTTGCGGAGCACCGGCTCTAGGCATGTGGGGTTCAGTAGTTGTGGCACGCGGGGTCAGTAGTTGTGGCTCACGGGGTTGAGAGCGCAGGCTCAGTAGTTGTGGTGCACGGGCCTAGTTGCTCCGCAGCATGTGGGATCTTCCCGGACCAGGGTTTGAACCCATGTCGCCTGTGTTGGCAGGCAGATTCCTAACCACTGCACCACCAGGGAAGCCCGAACCTTATATCATTTTTATTTCTGGGTTATTCAGCTTATTGCTATGACCTTAGGATAAAAATTCTGGAATCTTAAGTTTTTGCTTTGGCATCTTTCAGTGAGGTAAGGAGTGCTTCCTAGTTAATATGATGACTGTAGTGAGTATTCAGGATCAGGACGCTGTTCAGGCTGAGAAATGTCACAAAACTTGCTTAAGAAAAAACAAAAACAAAGAAAACTAACAACGACAACAACAATAAAAACCTCCAAACCGAAAAACAAAAACAACAACAACAAAACAAAACCAAAGCAGAGTTTAGAGGTGAAAGGGATAAGGTTTAGGGAAACATGAAGTGAACAGGCTCTGTGTGTGTGAGTGAGAGAGAGAGAGAGAGAGACAGAGAGACAGACAGACACACAGTGGGAAATATCCCTATAGATTTGCTACTGAAATGTAGTGTCTGCTGTTGCCTGGGCTGTCCTCCGGCCCCAGGACTGCTTTCCATTAGAAATTTGGAGGATGTCTTATTTTCTGACATATTTCTTTGAGGACAGTGAAAGACAGCATGAGGTTGAGTCCCTGAGGGCCTTGTTTTTGGAGGAGCACTGTAATCGCCTCTGACAGTGAGCATGAAATAGAAATGTGCTTCTTGAAGGAGAGAACCAAGGTTTTACATATTCTCAGTGCCTTACTTTTGAGAAAATTAGGATATTTTAAAATCCCAGAATTATTCTTTTAAAGCCTTACCCACAGGCTTTTTCTTGGTCTTGGTTTTTGTTTGTTTTCATAGGTGTCTGATATTTATTAGCTGTAGCTCTCCGAGAAGATAGCAGTTGATCTCTTTGCCTGTAAGTTTTCCTCATTCTTCCCTGGTAACGTCCTTTGTTGGTCCCTCTTCTTTCCTCAGATATGTGATTGCGTAGACTTAAGTCCTTGGTCCTCTTCTCTAACTGCCTTTTTTGCCTTGGTAATCTGCTTCGGGCCCTTGGATAGAAATACCATCCATTTCACAAAAATGTTTATTTCCACATAGGCCTTTCTCCCAGAATCCAAACTTGAATGTTGGACACACATTCAGCTATCTAACAGACATATTAAACTTCACGTGTCCAAAGTTGAACACATGGTATCTACCTCCACCCCCCCCAATACTTGTTACCCCCATGTTACCCCTAAGGCTTTCTTACCGCCAACTTGTCTCAATTGATGGTGACTCTTGCTTAGTCCAAAAACTTTATAGAAATCATTGACACCTGTTTCTCATAACCTACATCCAATCCATTAGAAAATCCTTCAAACGTACCTTCAAAATAGAGCCTTTGACTATACCTTTGAAATAGGCCCAGCTGATAAGCCCTTCTTGCCACCTCCACTGCCACCACCTTGGTCCAAGCCACCATCATTTCTTGCTTAGATTATGTAATATCCTTGTGGCAGGTTAGCCTCTCTGCTTGCCCCTCTGTTCTCAACATAGCACCCAATGTGATCCACCCTTCTTAGGCCACCCTTCTCAAAACCCTGCCGTGGCCATCCATGCTACTCAGATTCCATGGACATGTCAGCATCTCCCTGCTGTCTCGGGTGGGGGAGGGAAGGCAGGAGAGGCAGGCAGGCACAGTCGGTGTGACTTTATGTAAATACATAGCAATTTCTGTCTGACTTTTTTGCTTTTTCATTTCTCTAAAAGCGTTTCTATATGGTACCAGTCCTTCTTCCACCACTTGCTTTAGTCTTGGTGCCCGTATCATAGGAGGAGGGTCCATGTCGTAAAAGAAGTCAAAAGCAGTCTTGAATAATCGAACGCTTCTGAGATTGCCTGGTGTCCATTGGCTTGTGGCACTGCTTCTTCTCTGTCTTCTTCCTCGTCGTCTGGCACTGGTTAGGAAGCGCTCATCTCCATGCAGTCATCTTCTGTTCGCTCCTCTGGTGTGGTGTCTGCTAGCTCTTGAATTTCTCCAAGACCCATATCTTGAAGCCCCACCTTTTTTGTTGTTGTTGTTGTTGTTAACTGTATCCACAATCCCTTTCGTGATTTCCTTGATTGGCTCTGTTGTAAATCCCGTGAAGTCATGCCCAACAAATAGACACAGTTTTCTGTAGCAGGAATTTATTGTTTTTGGCTTGATGGCTTTCACACATTTTTCTAGAACAAGGATGGCATCTTCAGTGGTGTAACCCTTTCAGACTTTCCTAATGTTCTGTCTGTCAGGGATCTGACAGTCCTTTCTGTAGACTACCATGTGTAATGAGCCTTAAAGGTCCTTCTGACCCCCTGATCTAGAGGCTGAATTAGAGATGTTGTGTGTGGGGGCAAGGAGACCACTTTGACGCCTTTGGTGTTGAACTCATGGGGTCTGGATGGCCAGGGGCATTGTCCAATATCAAACGATCTTTAAAAGACAGTCCCTTACCAGCAAGGTACTTCCTGACTTCAGGGACAAAGCATCCATGGAATCAGTCCAGAAAAAGTGTTCTCATTGTCCAGGCCTTCTTTCTGTACAACCAAAAGCCTGGCAGCTGGTTTTTATCTTTTCCCTCCAAGGCTCAGGGGTTAGCAGCTTTGTAGAGAAGGGCAGTCGTGATTGTAAACCCTACTGCATTTGCACAGAACGGTAGAGTTAGCCTACCCCTTCCTGCCTTAAATCCTGGTGCTGGCTTCTCTTCCTTACTAATAAATGTCCTTTGAGGCTTTTTTTTGCACCCCAGAATAGAGCAGTTTTGACTACATTAAAAACCCTTTCCGGCAGATATCCTTTCTTAATGATTTTCTTTGCTGGGAATTCCTTTGCTGCCTCTTGGTTGGCAGAAGCTGCTTCTCCTGTTACCTTGACATGTTAAAAACCAAGCCTCTTTCTAAAATCATCAAACCATCCTTTACTGGCATTACATTCTCGAGCTTTAGATCCTTCACCTTCCTTTTGCTTTAAGTTGTCATATAATGATTTTGCCTTTTGACTCATATTCATCTATAGGTATGCCTTTTTTATAACAATCCTGCACCCACATAAAAGCTGCATTTTCAATATGAGATACAAAGGCGTTTTGCAAAAAGCGCAAGGTTTTCACGCCTGCTCGTGTAGCTGCAGCGACAGCTTCATGAATTTCCTTTTCTTTTTTTTAAACAGTGGTCCTTACACTGGACTCATTTATCTTGAAGTGGCAGCCAACGGCAGCTGCAGATCTGAATCTGCGGTACATATCAAGCCATTCACCCTCTTCTTGTCATGCGATGATTTTTCTCTGCTTCTTGGGAGCACTTACAGCATCACTAATGGCACATCGTGTGGGTCCTGTGGTGTTATTTCAAGGTTCATAGTATTGCACAAACATGATGAAAACTACCAGAGAACTGCCAGAGATTGCCTTTTACTGCAATTTGCAATTGACTGGAGAGATGAACTGCTCACGTGGAGATGATGAGCCTCACGTGGCATGGCGTTTCAAGCAGATACTTTGCAACACTTGCGCTCAGTGTGGTAGCAACAGGAGATCCTAGGAAATTATTACTGAGATACAGTCGGTACTACGGTTAATTTTGTGCAGTTATGATTTAATACTGCAACTTTACGTTTGTTTACATTTCTCTGCACTGGGAATGGTGCTATGTGTGGTCCTTAAGTGTTTGTGTGAGTACGTTTTGATACATTTTAACTTTTTAAAAATTTATGTGTATTTGGGACTTCCCTGGCGGTCCAGTGGTTAAGACTCCGAGCTCCCAAGGTTCATCCCTGGTCGGGGAAGATCCTGCATGCCGTGTGGCTGGCCAAAAAAAAAAAAAATTTATGTGTATTTTATGGTAGTAAGTGATAAAATAGACAAGTATCTACATATATTTTATGCATTCGTGATATACCTAAGTTTTTCTTAAATTTTCTGGATATTTCTGTGCTGTGGGGGGCATCTGCTAGTTTTTTCAAATTGTCACAAATCTCCAAAAAATTTTCCTGTGTGTGTGTGTGTATATACATATACACACACACATATATATAAAAATCCACATATATGTGGGCCTGCACAGTTCTAGCCCTTGTTGTTCAAGGGTCAACTGTATGTTGAATTGAATGGAATTACCATTTTATTTAAAATAATGGAAATAATTGAATTTCTATTTCAATTCATGAAATAATTACTATAATAAAAATAAGATTTTTTTGAATGCTTATGTGCTGGGCCTGGTACCAGACCTGTTATTTCATGTGGCTTATTTCGTTGAATTCTTACAACTGTGTGCATGTGAAATTCCTATCTTATAGATTAGGGAATGGGTGTAGAGGGGGTGAGTGGCTTGACCCAGGAGACAGACCAGCCTAGTGGTAGAGCAAGAATTTGGACCTGGTGTGTCTGACTTCCAGTGGTTAGGGCCCGGCCACTGCTCAGTCATTCTGCTTTCTGAGTTTTAGGTTAATTTTGCAGTTCTGATTAAATCTGCCCTTCTACTCATCTCCCAGCGAGATTAAAGTTACTGATTTTTTTTTTTTTAACAAAAAGGAAATTTTATACTTAATGCTGAGTTGTCTTGGTAACACAGACTGCGTTACGGATCAAGTTTCATTTAAAACCTTGATTCACTTAAGATATTAGATTTCAATAACTTAAAAAATTATTCATCCCCCAAATACTGACATGAAATACATTCTTAGAATTGCAGTTAGGTAGTCATAAAAGAAGATAAAAGCTGCCACTTTTAGATTGTTCTGAGTTTAGCAGGCATTATGTTGGTTTGATGTCTTGGGTATTTACTTGCCCTTGCTTATTTCCAAGTAGATTGTGTGTGTGTGCCTGTGTGTGTGTGTAAAATAAAGTCACTTCCTGGAAACTAAAGCACAAGCAAGCAGTGAGAGCTAACTTCATTTTCTCCAGATTTGTTGTTGTTGTTCTTTAAGGTGATAGTGACTGGGATTTAATCATTTTAAGAAACCAGGGTAAAGGTGATGAGAAGAAAAACTCCTTAATGAATGTTTTTTTGTGTGTGCTAGGCCCTCTTCTAAAGCTTTTCCATGCATTATCTCATTTAATTCTAAGAAACATTCTTTGGGCTAAGTACTGCTTACAGTCAAGAAAACTACTTTTCAGAGACGGCTCATAAATGACTGAGAGGGAATATGAACGTGTTTCCTCCTACCTCCAATCTCGGTGAGGAATCTGTATCCTTTAGAGAGAATGTGTTCTTCAAAAAGAAACTAGCGTAATGGATAGAAATATCTGAAGTAAAGGAGATATATTTTTATTTGCCTTTTTAAGCAATTTCCAAGTCTTTCAAACTGTGTGTTAGATTGAGGGACTTTCAAGCATGCTTTTTATTTATTTATTTTTTTAATGCATGCTTTCCTACAGTACATCGAGTCTAGAGCAGTGCTGCTTAACCCATCCTGTCCACTCTAATCACATGGGGAGCATTTAAAAAATACGGATGTCTCAGGCTCTCGTCCCTAGAGGTTGCGATTTAATTGGCTTGGGATACTGCCTGGACACTGGGATTTTTTAAAGTTCTTTGGGTTATTTCTCAATGTCTAACTAGGGTCGAGAACCAATGGTGTGTGGCAGTGTGGCAGTGGATCCCCAAACATATTGGGATCACCTGGGGAGCTTCAAAAAGCTCCTGATGCCCCTGCCCCTCCCCCAAAGATGGTGATTTCATTGGTCTGTGCTGTGGCCTGGAATTTGGAACGTTGACAGTTCCAAGGTGATTCTAGTTGGCATATAAGTTTGGGGGCTTCTGGTTTATGCAGTGGTTTTTCACTTTGGCTGCACATTAGAATCACCTGAGGAACTTTTAAAGCTCCCGTTACTCTGGCTTGCATTCACTCCAGTTAAACAGAATCTTTGGCAGTGGACCTAGGCTGCTGTAGTTTACGATACTCTCCAGGTGATTCCAATATGAAGCCAAAGGTGAGAACTGCAGGCTTCTTTTTCTCTCCTCTCTTCTTTTGGACCGACTGCGTTTCGTTTCTCAATTCAAAATACCTGAGGAATGAAGGCGGCAATGATTGGTATAGGAGAGGCTTTCCTTATGCAGCTATATACTGAGTTCATTGTCTTAGACCAACATGAAAGAATGCAGAGCTAAGCAGATTATGGAAAGTAATACATTCTGTGTTCCAAATAATTAGCTAATAACAAAGTTAGTTTTGCCTGCTTGTATTGATGTAGTTTAATTAATACTAAAAGGAAGGATGAGATTGCTGATATAATAATTCTAGGTTTTTTTTTTCTGGTTTAATAATGTTAGGGTTGCCCCCCGCCCCCAGGCTCTTGTTTTGTAGTATTTGGTTGGTATCAAAAGTAATTTTGCCCTCTAAAATCAAAGAACCATTAAGAAAAATTTTTAAATTTTTAATTAAGAAAAATAAAAGTGATGTCCTCTATCTGTGCCTTATTGAGCTTGTTCCTTTCCACCATGTTCTCCAGGAGTGCCAGGTGTCAGAGAGGAACGCTTTGAGGAAGGAATGACAGTAAAGCACTGTGCATTATCCCTTGTGGGAGAACCCATCATGTACCCAGAAATCAACAGGTTTTTGAAGCTACTCCACGAGCGAAAAATCTCCAGTTTCCTGGTCACAAATGCACAGTTCCCTGCGGAAATCAGGTGAGTGGTCCAGCTTGTTAAGATACTGCTGCTTGACTCTGTGTTTGACTGAAAAGTAAAACTAACAGGCATTAATATATTCAGAAAGGACTTACTGATTACTAAGTACATACAAATGTTGGCTTTGAGGGGACAGAGCTCCTGCTTTTAAAAATCCATTCTATCGGGGAAGATAACATTAGTTTAAGAAATAGAGGCACAAATAAATTGCTGGGGGAATTCAAAAGAGAAAGCAATTTTTTTTTTAGATGAGAGAAGCAGGGTAAAACTTCTCAGAAAAGGCTTCATTAAATTTGGATCTTAAAGTATGGCTGGGATGGGTACTTGGGGAGATAGGAAACTGTGGATTTTTAATAAGAACTGTCCGAGAAAGTTACAGAGTTGGGGTATTTGGGATACCATTATGTAAATATAGTTGATTAGGACCACAGAGTGTGCGAAAGAGACTGGCAACTGGAACCCAGGTTGGAAAGGTTGGGACAAGGTTGCAGATGACTTCAAATGCTGTTCTTTAGAAAGAGCTTGCTTTCTGCAGAGTAGTCTGCCAGCACGGTATAAAGTGGGTGAGCCAAGAAGCAGGAAACTGGATAGCAGATTATACGTTTGTCTAGGTAAGAGTTAAAAGGATGAAAGTAAGACAGAATGAGGAGTCTTAAAAAAGGTATCACTGAGGCATGATAAGCTTGGCATACTGTTTGTATGGCTCTGTGAGCCCTGCACAGAAGAGGACTTAACTGGTGACTCGGAAAGTTCCAGCCATGTTGATTGCTAGGACTGTGGGGCCCTGTAACAGTCGAGGGATCGTGTGAGGAAGAAGCGGGTTTAGGAGGTAAGATGATGTGGTTGGTTTGGATGACTCGGAGGGCTCTCCAGGTAGAGATGACCATCTCCTGGGACCTGGAAATGACCTGATTTTGCATTATACTTGAACTATACACATATTACAGTACCAAAAACATTAACTTTTACTTGGTTGTTATTTACTTGTGCCTTCTTCATTAGACTGTGAGTCCCTGGGCCAGTGACCCCTGCTTATTTATCTTTATGCCACTAGTATAATTCCTGGCACACTGTAGGTGCTTGGTTTAGAATTTAGCATCATAGGAAATCAAAGAGTTGATTAAAATTATTAGTTACCAGGCAGTAAAGTGAAAATCAGTAACATTGTCACAAAGATAGCTAAATATTACTTTTTGAAGTTGTATAAAAAGTTAAAAGGGAAAGGTTTTAAAAAAAGTCAGTGTGTACATTTTGCATAGGGTTACTATTCCTTTTTTTAAATTTTTCTGTTAAGATCTTTGACTTTTCAAATGGCTCATGAGGGCGGGGTTCAGATAGAGTGGTGTTGGGATACACACACACACACACACACACACACACACACACACACACACACACAGAAAAAAGGAGTCTATCCCAAATTTAAGACATGCAGTCGTCCCTGGTATCTGAGGAGGACTGGTTCCAGGACTCCCTGCAAATACCAAACCCCACTGATGCTCAAGTTCCTTTTATAAAATGGTATAGTGTTTACATATAACCCACGCATATCCTCTCATACACTTTAAATCATCTCTAAATTATTTATAATACCCGATACATTGTAAATGCTCTGTAAATAGCTGCTGGCACATGGCAGATTCAAGGTTTGCCTTGGGGAACTTTTTGGAATCTTTTTTCCCTAGAATATTTTTGATTTGTAGTTGGTTGAATCCGTGGTTGTGGAACCCTCGGATACAGAGGGCCTACTGTAATGCCTAAAAAGAATTGAATGTTCCAGGAGTGGCATGTAAGCTAATAACCAGAGAGGGTGATTCATTGTTTGATAATACGTGGTATTCTTTGTGAATGCCATCATGGATTGAGGAAAATGATAGAGAATTAAATAAGATATGTACTTGAAAGTGGTCCAAGAGAAAATGGAAAGAGAAATTTCCTAGGTGCAGATAATATTGTTTTATTTCCGTGAATTAGGAGGACTCTAAATACCAATTGTCTCTGGTGTCCTACAGAAAAACAAGGCTATGGATTTACTAATATAGCACGGAGATCGTGAATTTTGGAAGTTAACCTCTAATGTTGATGCACTTTGCTCATTCAAATCAGCTGTTAGATGAACCTCTTGCAACCATTTTATCTTTGAGCATACACTAGGAAGTAATAATGTTCTCTGGGTGGTTGGCTGTGTACTAATTATTTTTTTTAATAACAAATTTCTAAATTACTACAGTGCCTAACCCATACTCTTGGTATCTTTTGAAGAAGATCCTGACTTTGTCAACTAGCCTTCCCTTGACCCACATGCAAGCATTACATTCAGGCTAGTGGCCTTTTCAGGATGCTTAACTTTGCTTTAAAAGGATCTCAGTCTCCCCTCCAGCTCTAAAGCATATGGTTCTTTGCTGACAGTTCACTGAAGGGAGTTTTCACAGTGAGTGGTCCTCGAGGATTTGTTGAAGATAGAAGCAGACACCTTAGGCAAATGAGAAAGCTTTTGCATTCTAGGTAGCTTTATGTTTTTGTTTGTTGACATAGAGGCTAATTAATAAAAGTGACAAGAATGTGTAAGACACTTAATGTTAATGATAGATCTGGTGGTGATTGCACACAAAAAAACCCCTTTCTCTTGAGAAAAAGCCTTCTTAGTTCCACAAAAGCAAGTGCCTTTATAATGGTATTTTTTAAAATTTAATTAATTAATTTTATTTTTATTTTTGGCTGTGTTGGGTCTTCGTTGCTGCGTGCAGGCTTTCTCTAGTTGTGGCGAGTGGGAGCTACTCTTTGTTGTGGTGCGCGGGCTTCTTGTTGCGGTGGCTTCTCTTGCTGTGGAGTGTGGGCTTCAGCAGTTGTGGCACACAGGCTCGCGGGCTCTAGAGCTCAGGCTCGGTAGCTGTGGCGCACGGGCTTAGTTGCTCCGCGGCATGTGGGATCTTCCCAGACCAGGGCTCAAACCCGTGTCCCCAGCATTGGCAGGCTGATTCTTAACCACTGCGCCACCAGGGAAGCCCCTGTAATGGTATTTTTGATCGGCGTAAAACTGATATATGATACACTGTAGCATGTATCAGTTATCTTTTGCTGTAACCACTTGCCTTAAAACTGAGTCAGTCAAACTAGCAACGATTCATTTAGCTTGTAATTCTGTGAATCGGCTGGGAGGTCTTTTCATCTTGGCTGGCTTTGCTGGTCTCAGTGTTGTTCATGTGTCTAGTCAGTTGGCAGATATGCTGGGATGGCTGGTTTATGATGGCCTTGCCTGGGACAACTGGGACCTCTATTCGTGTAGCCTCTTATCCTCCAGCAAGTCTGAAGTTGACCACGTGGTGGCAGGGTTTCAGTGAACAGCAAGAAAGGATAAACTCCAACACACAGGCATCGTTCAAGCCTCTGCTTGTGTCACGTTTGCTCACTTCTCCTTGGCTAAAGCAAGTCACGTGGCCAAGCTTGGAGTCAGTGAGGGGCACTCAAAGCTACATTGCAAAGGGTCATGGGTACAAGGAGAGGGAGAGTTTATGGCCATGTTTGTACTCTACCGAATAGCACAGCAGGCTGTGCTTTGTACAAGGAGGATAACCTTGAACGTACCAGGACTCGGTCTTTTTCAGGAACTTAATTAATCATGTGGGAAAGCTTGGAGAGTTCTTGAGACCAGAAGTCTCAAACTGGCAGTTGATAAGGAGTAGGTTTTATTTGTCCTGTAGCATGTTTAGAAACTTTTTTTTTCTTTTTTTAGCCAACATTTAAAATCCAGAAATTTTTCATAAAAGAGATTTCTGACTTTGGAGAAAAAGACAATCTGGCAAAAATTGTCAAGAGCCAAGTATGAAGTGCTGTTTTTACAACACCAGAACACTTCACTCTTATCTGTTTTTTTACTCACAACACTTCTAACACCGGATGTGTGTTTTTTTCCCCACACCAAGCAGTCCTCTAATTCTCTGCAGGCACCAGCTAGGTGTCCTGCAGTTCAGTTCCATTCTGACACTGTCTCCCTGGAGTTAGCACAGACCTCACAGGGTCAGGACTCAGTCCCAGGCTGCCCCCTGCTTCAGACACCAGTCACAGTCCCGGGCTGCCACCTGTACTTCTGATGAACCGACGGTACATTGGGGTGTCGCACAACCCCTCCTTGGGTTTGATAATTTGCTAGAACAGTTCACAGAGCTTGGGGAAAACAATTCGGTTACTGTTACTAGTTTATTATAAAGACTACAACTCTCAAACATCTGGATAGAAGGGTTGCATGTGACAAGATGTGGGGAAAAGGGCCCTGGGCTTCCCCACCCTCTCCAGACGCATCACCCTCCCAGCACCCAGTGTGTTCACCATCCCGGAAGCTCTCTTAAGCCGTCATTTGGGAGGGTTTTATGGAGGTTTCATTAGATAGGCAGGATTGATGAAATCATTGTGATTGGTCATTGGTGATTAGCTCAACCTCTAGCCCATCTCCCTTTCCTAGAGGTTGCAGGGGGAACTGAAAGTGCCAACCCTCTAATCACGTGGTCGGTTCTTCGGGCACCAGCCCCTCTCTGGAATGTGTCCATGGGCGCATCAGGAGTTACCCCATTAATATAAATTCTTGTATGGTTGAAAGGGGCTTATTATAGATAACAAAAGGCACTTCTCACCTCTGTCACTCGGGAAATACCAAGAGTTTTAGGAGCTCTGTGCCAGGAACTAGGGACAAAGACTGCATGTGTGTTCCTTATTGTCTGACAATATCACAGCAAGGAACGGCTGTCTTTTCTGTAAAGCCTCTGCTTTTCAGTTTGCCACGCTCTCCACCATTTTACTGTCTCCTCAGCCCTGAGGCTGAGTCTCATCTGCCACCTGTCAGAGGGATCGCACTGTAGATTCTCTTACAGCAGAGAAATTTCTGTCGCCATTTCTAACAGACATGAAACAACGAAAGGGAGACAGAGTACCACATACAAGAAAAATGGGAAGCATCTTGCTTTGAGTAAGGAAAGAATATTCTTGAATGTTTCACATGTAGTCTGTGTTTTGGTGTCCAAAGAACTTCTTTTTCCTTTAAAAGTGGCTTGCTTGGGCTTTCCTGGTGGCGCACTGGTTAAGAATCCGCCTGCCTATGCAGGAGACACGAGTTCGAGCCCTGGTCCAGGAAGATCCCACATGCCGCGGAGCAACTAAGCCCATGTGCCACAACTACTGAGCCTGTACTCTAGAGCCTGCGAGCCACAACTGCTGAGCCCGTGCGCCACAACTACTGAAGCCCACGTGCCTAGAACCCGTGCTCCACAACAAGAGAAGCCACTGCAATGAGAAGCCCGTGCCGCAACGAAGAGTAGCCCCTGCTCACCACAACTAGAAAAGCCCACACGTAGCAACAAAGACCCAATGCAGCCAAAATTAAATAAATAAAATAAACAAATTTTTAAAAATAAATAAATAAATGTATTAAATAAATAGCTAAATAAATAAAAAAGTGTCTTGGTTGACTCACATTATATCATACTTGGTTCCTGCAGACATGTGAGTTTAGGACTCTTATTCTTGAGACTGTATGGTCTATGCTTGCATTCAGCCCTGCAGTCAGAAAGGCCCATCACACCTGGGTATCACTGTCCCACTGGAGCACTCCCTGTCATTACTTCCTGTAAATTGTTCTGTGCTAAGATGTCAAAGACCTACGTGAGACATCTTGCTAAAAGTAGACCATGTTGTAAGGTAAGGAAGTTGTTGAGAAACACTGAACCTAGTTTGTGCTTACTTTGTGGACATTTGAATCCTATAACTGTGTCTCTTTATGAGCATGAGAAGATTTAGAGTCAAATGTTCAGCCCTTTGTCGACTGGCTCACTCTTAGCTTCATCTTTAGTTCACTTCTACACGATTTTCTTTTTTTTAAATTTTTTCGCAGAATCT
Source organism: Stenella coeruleoalba (assembly GCF_951394435.1). Taxonomy (NCBI): domain Eukaryota; kingdom Metazoa; phylum Chordata; class Mammalia; order Artiodactyla; family Delphinidae; genus Stenella; species Stenella coeruleoalba. The sequence continues at coordinate 73,923,667 of NC_137161.1, forward strand.
TTTTATTATTTTTAAAATATATAAAAACAACTACTCCCATCAGTAGCAATACAAGGTTTAACATTTTAACCAGATTTTCTCAGGCTTTTTTCTGATACCTTTAGGAGCTAATTATTTTGTCTACCCCTTCTTCTACACGGTTTTCTTAACTATTTCAGATTATTTTTAAGTTTACATTTAAAATCTTAAATTTTTTCTTTTGTGATAAGTATAGTTAATTCAAAGCTTTCTCCCTGCTAGCAGGCTTATCATAAGAAGACAGAGCTGTGTTCCATTTTTAACTATGACACGATTAACATTTAACTTCCTACACCTACCTCCTCCACCACCACAGAATTTGTCCCCGTGTACGTTTACTTTTGAGCACCTTCATTGAAACCATGTGTGAACTTTGTTTGTTCTCTTACTTCTTCCACTTGTATTTCTGTTATTTTGTTTGCTCTATGTTTTGTTTTCTCTAGTATTTGCTAAGATATTCACTATATGTGTTAGAGAACCTCTATAAATTGGACATCTCTTCACATATTAGTAAAATGTATCAAGAAATACATTAATTTTAATAAAAATAAAGTTTTCTTGTATGTATCAGCTCTACGTGGCTATAGGTAACAGTTACAATGAAATGAAGATTGATTATAAATACTACCTGATCCTTTCAATAGAAGTTTTTTTTTTCTCCCAGCCTGTTTTGTTTGTATTAAGTTTAAAATATAGTCTTCTTTTGTGTCTGTGAATTGATGGGACACTTTTCAAAACTATGCTTTTCTGGATGGGCTAAAAAAAAAAGAGAGACAGGCAGCACAGTGAAGTGATGAAGAGCTTGTGCTCTGTCTAGAAGAGACCTGGGTTTGAATCTTGACTGTATCTCTTGCTGTCTTTCTGACACTGGGAAGGTAACCTCTCAGTGCCCAGTTTCCTCATCTGTAAAATGATTGCAATAATAATGACTACCTTATAGTGGCATTGTTAGTGTATGAGATAATATATGAAAAGCACCTTGGAAAGGTAGGCTAAGTAATATTGGTCAAGTATACTTTAAGGCAAGAACCATTACTTGAGATAAGATGGAACATTTCTTAATTATAAAATATTAAACCTACCAGGAACGTAAAACAGTAATTCAAAATTTTTCAACAATCAGTAACATAATCTCAAAATTGGAGATTTTCAAAATAAGGAGAAATAGTAAGTTTTTAACACATTTCTCTCACACTGATAAAACAGGCAAATCAAAATCAGGAATAGTAGTGAAGATCTGAACAACTAAATTAACAAATTTAGCGTGTATTACAGAAATAGAGTATTGAATTGAGAAACTTTGGAATATAAATTCCTTTTAAGAGCACAGAAGTTGCTCTCAGAAAAATTACCAAATGGCCATATGCTGGGCATTATAGCAAGTTACAAGAAAGTATTGCAATCATGTAGATCATGCTATGTGAACACAATGCAATTAAACTATAAATCAGTACAAAAAGATAACTAGAATATTCCAATATGCTTATAATTTAAGCAATGCACTTTTCATTTGCTTATGGGTCAAAGAAGGAATATTGTGATGAATTGTGATGGAAATAAAAACAAAACTTGTTTGTTGGTTATTAGGAATAGCAGAGTACAGACCTTCAAAACCTACTCTTCTATAAAAACAGTGAGAATACCAGCAAAAATTGTCAGAATCAAATTCTTAATCAGAGGTATGCAACAATCTGAGGAACGTTTTTTTGCCCCCAGTAAATAGTATTTTTATTCTCATGTCAAAAAAGTATTTCTAGGGAATTTCCTGGTGGTCTAATGGTGAGGACTCCATGCTTCCAGTGCTGGGGGCCTGGGTTCAGTCCCTGGTTCGGGGAAGCTAAAATCCTGCAAGCTGCGTGGCGTGGCTAAAAAGAAAAAAGAGTGTTCCTATGATATGCATTAACAATACAAGAATATTTTGAATACTGCAGTGGTCTTTTTTTCTCCCAAGACTTCTTGCAACAGTACACTAGAATATTTGATTTTTGGATTCTGAGAAGCCAGTGGCTAAAGTAGAAACTGAAGGCTTTTGTTGAGGGGTATGTGTGGGTATGGGGATGGCCCTTTTTCTTTGGATCCAGGCTCTGTACAGTAAAGAGGAAGCAAAAAACAACTAAGTTAAATTAAAAAAAGATTTGTCTTTTAAGGCTCAGGATTGAAACTTAGCTTAGAAATGGGTTAAAGTAGGCTGTGGTGGAAACCCACTGTTCCTCAGAAAATTAGCTGAATTGCAATATGAACAGTAAGATTTGTGATGTGTTAACATGTCCTTATTCCATTCCAACTTCTCCAGCTCTGCAAACTAGTAGCCTACAGTCGTGGTAAAAACCAGTAGCCTGGCAGCCAGGGGAAGGGACAAAACAGAGTTGGAACTCTTTCAAAGTCCCATTCCTGGAGAACTGTCATTATATGGTATGTGTGGCAGTTCCCTGGCAACTCTCACTTACAGGGGTTGTGTTTGTTACAAGTGACTCAGAGTTTGTCCAGCACTGAAAGCCTTTCTCTCCGGTGTTTCTCATAAGCAATTATCAGTAATTGTTTAACTTCACAGCTGCCTGAGGCAGCAGTAACCGTTGGGGCAAACAGGAAGCTAACCAAATACTTAAAAGGAAAAGCCAGGGAATGAGATGTTTGTAGGGGACTTTGAGAAGCTCCAGCATGTTCCTGGAAATCTAGAAGACCATGTACACGGGCAGGGCTGTGGGTATGCCAGGGAAGACTTGAAAAGGCCCTATTTGCCCACCTCCACTTGATACATTGATGTCTTGAGCAGGTAGACAGTGAAAGCTAAGGCACAGTTGTCTAATGCCTGCCTGGACATCGAAGGCGTGCCCTAATATACACACATAGAGCCCCTCAGCAAAGGCTAGGAAACTTATTTTTTTTATTTTTTATTTTTTAGCTGTGTGCGGGCCTCTCACTGTTGTGGCCTCTCCCATTGCGGAGCGCAGGCTCAGCTGCCATGGCTCACGGGCCCAGTCGCTCCGCAGCATGTGGGATCTTCCCGGACTGGGGCATGAACCCGTGTCCCCTGCATCGGCAGGCGGACTCTCAACCACTGCGCCACCAGGGAAGCCCTAGGAGACTTATTGATTGAAGTCATTTAAGGATATCTCTGTCTGATCCTTACCTGACCACTAAGCTAATCAAACAGGGATTTTAGCGGTTAAACACAACCAAGAATACAGAATTTACCAAATTAGTTCAGTAACAACAAAAACAGCAAGCAGACAGAAAAGAAAAAAAAAAAAACCCTGGGTTGGGAGATACCTGATTTAGAATTGCCAAATGATATTATTTAAAATGTCCAGCTTTCGTAAAAAAAAAAAAAACATGAACTAGACACAGAAACAAGAGACTGTGGCCCATAACACAGGGAAGGAAACAGCTAATAGAAACTGTCCCTTTTTTGGATAGATTTCACATATAAGTATTGGATATTTGGGTCACTTCGGTTATTTTTTTGTCCAATAGGCGCATCAAAGTTACTATTGAAACCTCTAGATTTCTTGAAAACATAAATCTCTCTCCCTTTTTTCCTTTCTGTAGAGATGAGGAGGTTTCATTGTAGGTAGGATCTTGATATGATTATTGATTATTCTGGGTAGAATGAGGCCTAATCTCTTCAGGAAGGGAAGAAGGGAGAGGGATTTTTATGTTCAATTGCAGTGTTTTTCTATATATGATCATTTATAACTCAGAGATTTAAAATTAGCCGGATGAAGGGTCATCACAAAAATCATATCAAGATTCATAGGGTATTTTCACTGGGGATTGGGCTCAGAGTTATATATCCCTTTTATTGTATAGTCCTTTTTAATTGTTCTCAACAGCAATGTGAGATTCTGAGACACAGGAATTATGATGATGGTTTTAAGGATATAACTAAAATGATCCTGTCTCTGAATAGAATGGAGACAGACAAATGACTGTGCTTGGACCCTCATCGTCACGGGGAACAGAGACCAATAGCAGGCAGACATAAGATCCCTGAGGCTCAGAAAATCTCTCCAGTGTCCTTTTACTCCTTTTGAGCCCCTTAGGAATGAGCTCTACAGTTCCTTGGGGTTTTCCTCTTCTCCATTCTTCCTCTGATCCCTGGCCAAAGAGCTATAAAATTCCTGGTTGTAGCATCTCAGACATTTAGTAATGTCAAAAATTCCTTATTGCTAGTGTCAATGTCCAGGACTACTTTTTTTTTTTTTTTTTTTTTTTGCAAAATGGTGGTGGTTTGTAAGACATCTATGGCCTTTGGAATTTACTGTTCATACTCTTGAAGTAGTTATGGAGGTGTAGTGAAAAGGTCAGGCCGGTTCCCATTTTGCATCAGGCAGCTTTATGACAAAGTCCTGTGAGTATCAGACGATGATAGCCAGCCGTATTCATTAAGACAATCCTTTTTATGTTTGTAAAACATGAAATCCAGTTAAAGTAGCTTGTCTGTTATTAAAGAGGCCCCCAGCAAAAGGGGTGGTGAGACAAAATGCTGCCATTACAGTATGCTGTTGTTTTGCATTTCCAGTAATTGGTGTCCTTTGCTCGGTAGTGACACATTATTGAACTTTTAAGGATTCCGTTATATCAGTATTGGAGAGGGATTAAAGCAATGAGAGTCTGCCAGTGTTTTAATCATTCTTTCCTAACTTTGGTCAGAGCTTCTCCACTTTTAACAGCTTTGGGTTTAGGCCCTTCTGGTTTTTCCATATGTCACTAAGCCAGATGATTACAAGCATTTGTTTGGCCTACATTTCCTTAAAAGTTCTGTCAGCTGAAGTCAACAGTATCCACTAAAAAGTAGCTTGAAGTGTCTACCTGTATGGCTGGATGAAAAGAAAAATAGAGCTCCTGTCCTTCAAGGTCTTCCACTCAAAGATGGGTAAGGCCAATGCTGATAGATATAAAAAGCTCATCAGCCGCTTTGATGGTGAATGTTATGGCATGTGAATTATGTGGCAGTTTTTAAATGCCTAGACTTTGAAACAAAAAATGTATAAATAACATTCTAGGGGTAAATACAAGTCATGGAATAGTTATAGCAAATTAAGAATGGGAGAGTTTGGTCAGAGGATTATTAAGGGGGAATTTCTTTCTACTTCGAAATTCATTGAAGAGAGTGAATTATGAGACCTATTTGAAGGGAGAACAGAGGCTCTGGGAAAACGTACAATCTGGGCTTAAAACATAACTGGCAAGAAATCTGGTAGATGATGACATTGTGAAATGAGTCAGTGAATTTGAGCGAAGTGTAGAATGAGTGGTACTCATGGATGCGGATTAAGAAGGCAAAGAAAGATAAGAACCTACAACATACATTTTTCTTCTGGGTTGTGCTCTTTTGTAAGTGCTTGGCTGCTCTTTTTCTAACTCTGCATTGCTTACGGCTCCCTGATATGGGTCATTGTTCGCCCACACAGGGCTTGACTTTAAACCCACTCCTGCTCTCAGAGGCATAGGTGAGGCGTTGGTGTGGCTCTGTGCCCTTAAAGAAGCCTTGTTCTTGTGCCTTAGAAAACATCCATCAGCAAATTGATGATGGGAGGTGGCCCGTCAGCACAGACCCCTGTAGAAGTCTTAAGTGGCAGAGTTTATGAAGAAACTTTGGTCTGAGAACCCCTTGTTATTGTGCTGAGCTGATGGTGCCAGACCTAAAGCCTGATCTTGTTTTATTTTCCACTAAAATGTAGTGTTTGAAGAGAGACTAATTTTAAGTAATCCAATGTTTTCAGTTTATTAGGGATGGTGTCCAGTCATTTTAAAAAATAACCAACTGACATCCCATTCTGTCACATTAAAATCATGGCTTCAATCTTCTGGGAGAAGCAGAACCCTCTAGACCCCAGTGAAATGTTTAATCATCACATCTATTACAGATTGTAAATTTAACATCATGAAAAGCCCGACTTAGGCATAATTTTCTTCTTCTATTGTTGTATTTTTTTTTAAATTTTAAATTATCAAGGAACCTCAAACCAGTTACCCAGCTATACGTCAGTGTGGACGCCAGCACCAAAGAGAGCCTGAAGAAAATTGACCGCCCGCTCTTCAAGGATTTCTGGCAAAGATTCCTCGACAGTTTAAAAGCCTTGGCTGCAAAGGTAAGAATCATGACATCTTAAAAAAAAGATTTTTTTTTCCTTTAAAAAAAAAAAAAGACTAAAATCTTCAACTTTTTTCTAGACTTCCACTTTTATTATTCAGTAAATATTTATCGAGTTCCTCTTAAGTTTCTAGCACCCTGCCTTATATATATTATATGTCCTTCATGTATTTCAGGAGAGAGATGCACACTCCCAAAGCTAATTAATAAAACACGGGTAAGCGCAGTACATAGCAATCCTAGAAGAGGTGTCAGCAAATAGTATATGTTTAAATATGAAGTTAATTTTCCTGAATTTCTAGAACAAAATTTCCTACCCAATAAGGAACTCAACCCCAGAATGTCCGACCCCAATGTCTTTTCCTGCAAACAGTTGCCCCTTCTTAAATCTTCCTATTCTTTTAGACCTAAGGTACCTTCTGGTTCTTCTTTTCCATTGGCCCCTATGTCAATAGTTGGTATTTTCTGTTAGTTCTACCTCTTCTTCTCTTGTAGCCATTTCCCCTTTTCTGTTCTCTTTGCTTCTACCCTGCAGTTCCTCTTGGTTTACGCAAATCTAACTGATACTGACAGTCACTACAGGAGCTTAAAAAATTACAGTTTCCTATTCCTAGGGGGATTTGAGAATCCGCATTTTAAACATCTCGGGTGATTTTTGATGTGCAGCCAAATATATGGAAGTCACTGTCCCAGAAAACCTGCCTTTCTCTCCTTTGCCCGGCACTTACTGTGGCATTCCCACCCCGTCGCCGTCCGGCTGCAGTGAACGTTTCCAGACTCATCCTTCACCATGTTCCCCAGGAATGCTACACAGCCCTGCTTGTCTTGCTATTTCTGCAGGTGTGCCCAGCACTTGTCCCGAGTCCTTGGTTACCTCCTCAGAACCTAGACTGTCCTTTCTTTCCATTTTTTTGACTTGTAGAAATTCTATGCAACCTTCAAGTCTCAGCTTCATTATTACCTTTACTGCGAAGCCGTTTTCAGTTGCAAATAGCTGTCCCTGTCTGCCTTCCCAAGTTTTATATCTGTAAATACACTTCATTTCCTCTGTTTTATGCTAGCTTCTCTCTCCCCAACTGGATTCCTTACTCATGTCTGAATTCTAACACAACATAGTTAATGGTATTTGATAAATGTTTGTTAAAAGAATGAATGAGTGGAGACTCACCCAGAGCTCTGTAGTAGTGAGATGTACTCTACCCATTTTCTTGACTTTTCAGCTGATCAGAGCCGCCTTGCACCTCCCCCCCCCCGCCCCCTGCTTTTAAGCTTGAGAATTTAAATCTGTGCCTTTTTTGGTGATTAACACTGACATTATTTAAGACATTCAAAATAGGCATTGGTTTCTGATCTGTCTTGGATTATTTATAAAGCTAGCAAGTCAGATGCTTTTTGGTTCCTAAATTTTCTTCGTCTCTGGACTTCACCTTCAGCTGTATCCTCATTGCTTATTGCTGAGACAGGAGATACATAGCATTAAAATCAGAACGGATTTAGATGGAAGTAAACAGCAGGGGCTGGCAGTCTCAAACACATATGAGATTGTTATCTAGACCATATCCTGAGTCGGAATGTGGAAGATGAGAAATAGGCATTAGCAGAATGGCTCAATAGGCTCCTTTTTGCCAAAATTTTCCACAAAATGAATTCGTATCTTGAAGTTACAAGTAAGCCTTTGGATGTCCAGTTCAGTTGTAAGTACTCTGGATTGACTCATTGATAGTAACGCACTAACTTAAAGTTCTACAATATTTTCTAACCCATGAGCTTCTTACATATAATATCATAATTGTGTCCACGTAACAATAGTTGAAAAAGTTTCCTTGGGCTGTTTAAACTAGCTGCTCCCAGATTAGGGCAATTGCTCTCTAAGCATTTTGTAGCAATGAGTTTATGTTTCTCATTCTTGTATTGTTTACACTGTCATTTAAGAAAGATCTGCAGCAGGAAGCTGCTGTCAAAATAAAAAGTTTTCTTTAAATTAACTCAAGCTATGTTATTTCCTTTTGAATGTCTGATATTATTGGTATATTAGATACTATTAAGAAAGGTCGACTTTACTGCTGTTTAATACTGAAAAATAAGACATTTATGTTGTGACTATACTTACTAGCTAGGGTCAAATATATGATCACTGTCATCTGATAATCATTTGAGTTTTTCAATGAAAACTTTGAAATAAAAGTGATATTTGAGATGTTTCAATTAGAACATCCATACTGTTATCTTCTGTTACTTGTTTGAGCTTTAAGTATACCTGAGCAAGAAAAGACATTTGAAGAGAAAGAATTTCTTAAACTTTATAAACAAAGAAATCCGATTTTTCCCAAGCTTTTCAGCCTACGTATGATCTAGTACCACCCAAAGTAGAAGAAGGTAGCATATTTTGTTTTATTACTCTTGGCAAGTATAAAGGTTACATTTCAAGATTTTTATCCTTTGTCTAAATGTTCCTTTTCAAATATGAGGGGAGAAATAGATTGGTATTTGAGTATGTGGGGCTAAAAAGCAATTCCATCAAGATAACACAGCATAAAATGTGTTAGCTTCAATTTCTGGACATGGCAGCTACTTGTCGAACAGTCCTTTTTTAAAAAAAAAAAAAAAAGAAATCCGTCTTGTGCAAGACAGCACTGCCTACCTTTGGCAGTAGACTTTTTTTTAAAATAAATTTCTTTATTCATTTACTTAATTTTTGGCTGCGTTGGGTCTTTGCTGCTGTACGCGGGTTTTGTCTAGTTGCTGCAAGCAGGGGCTACTCTTTGTTGGCGGTGCATGGGCTTCTCATTGCGGTGGCTTCTCTTGTTGTGGAGCACGGGCTCTAGGCACGTGGGCTTCAGTAGTTGTGGCACGTGGGCTCAGTAGTTGTGGCTTGCAGGCTCCAGAGCACAGGCTCAGTAGTTGTGGCGCACAGGCTTAGTTACTCCGCTGATGTGGGATCTTCCTGGACCAGGGCTCGAACCTGTGTCCCCTGCAGTGGCAGGTGGATTCTTCACCACTGCACCACCAGGGAAGCCCTGACAGTAGACTTTTATCAGAAGTGTGACCAGATGTGTTTCTCTTGGCACATTATTATGCCAAGTTGAAGATCCAGCAGGAAATGGAAGTAATTAATCCTTTTCCACGTTTGAGCAATAATACTGATATTCTTGAAACCTCATGTTGGAAAGACAAAAATAATTTCCCGCATTACATATTTTGGGGTATCCAAAATGAACTTAGTTCTGTGGATGTGAGCATGCATTGACCTGATGTTATCGGAGGAATGTTGTTTCACTGTTAAGAAGGGCTTATTATACATGAATGAGATGGCTCTATATCTAATATTTAAATAAACCAAAGTATCCATGTGACCCACAACTGGCAGGTTTTAAAAAACTAATATTTGACCTTATCTCTGATTATAAAAATTACACATTGAATATAGAAATTTGGGGGGAAGTAAAGAGAAATATAAAGGAACAAATGAAGAAGCTACCTATAATTCCAGGACCTTGAGGCAGCTACTGCTGACATTTGGAAGTAGTACTTCTAGTTAATCCTTTGAGGGGGAGAGAGTGATTTATTTTGCATATATGATTCAATTTTATATGTTGCTATTTGTTAACATCAGGTCATGAGCAGTTTTGCATGCTATTAAAGTTTCTCTATGACCTTCAGGTTAAAGACAGCATAGTTTTTCATCAGTAACAGTGTGAGATAATACATATATTGGTCTCTGTCCCCAGTTCCTGGCACAGAGTTCCTAAAGCCCTTGTAACTTTCTAAGTGATAAGAGCATTAGGAGCGTCTTTTATTCTAATAAGGCACCTTGGAATTTTCAGCATCCCCCTGCCACACACACACACACACACACACACACACACACCCCTCTCTAGAGAGGGGAGATGGGCTGGAAATGAAGTTAATAATTGATTGTGCCTGCGAGAGGAAGCCTCCATAAAAATCCCACTAAGGGGTTTGGGGAGCTTCCAGGTTGGTGAACACATCCACATATCAGGAGGTTGGTGTGTCCCCAGCTCCATGGGGACAGAAGTGCCTGTGCTCAGGACCCTCCCAAGACCTCGCGTTATGTGTCTCTTCATCTGGTCGTTCATCTGTACCCTTTAATAAACTGGTTAACCTAAGTCAGTGTTTCCCTGAGTTCTGTGAGCTGCTGTAGCAAATTAATCAAACCAGAGGAGGGGGTTATGGGAACCTCTGATTTAGAGCCCATCAGCCAGAAGCACAGGTGATAACCTAGACTTGGGACTGGCCTCTCCAGTAGGGTGTAGTCTCAGAATTGAGTTAATTTGTAGGACACCAGCTGGTGTTGCAGAGAATTGCTTGGTGAGGGAAAATCCCCCGCACATTTGGTGACCAGAGGTGTCAGAAGTGAAGTGTTGTGTGTGAGTGGTAAAGCAGACACATGGGAGAGAAGACTGGGTTTTTCCCTCCTCACTCAGTTTCCTGCTTGTTGGCCAGTATCAGGGTCTCGCAAGACTGTGTTCCAGCCTGCTTCTCCATATCATGGGGGCCTGAGTGTAAATCAGGTTCCTGTCCTGAGCACACCTGAGAGGGGGCCTTGTGCCTCTGCTGCTCTCCAGTTGCAGCATGCACAGTTTGTTACTTGCTAACATTTCTAAAGTCAGATAGCCAGAGATGGCATGTCATATTTAATTGCTAGCATTGTTACTTTCATAAAGGAGAGACATAAAATTATGGTGCATAAAATAATTGTGTGTCTTACAATCTAGAATATCTTAGAGTCAATGAAATAGCCTGTCTTCTTCCCTCCTTTTTAGGACAAGCTAATCACCCCTCCATCATTCTGACTGGTTCCCCTGCTTATTGATCTATTTGGTTTATTTCCACCTCCCCTTATCGATGCCAAAGGCTTCTCTTGAGCCTTAGTCCATCTGGCTGTGGTCTGGATATTTGTTTCTTATTATTATCTTTTCTTAGGCTTTATCTTGCCCTTTACCTTTATCTAACCTGCGTGTACCCTCTCTGTAGGCATGGATCTTCCAGGTTGTTGATTCCACCCATCTTGGGTTTAATGCCATTTCACCCTCCTCTGGTTGGCTAAAAGGATATTCTGGTTTTAGCCACTTTTGAAATCAGACCAAGACTGCTGACCTTGATCTCTCCCATGGTGTTTTCCAAAGCCAGTGCCTACGAAGTGTTTGGCTACCCCCAGCCCCAGGAAATTCCCTAGTAAATAGGTTTTCTCCAGACCTGACTTCTGCCTAAGCTTTTTAAGGAAAGATGAACGTGTTGCATCTTAGGTTCATGTTGAGACATTAAGTGATGTCTAGTAGATCATTGCTTACATGACTTGGGGACTCAGAGGAATGTTGGAGTGTGAATATATAGATTTAGAAGTCATCTCTGTAGCGGTAGATTGCAGGTGAAGGCAAGAAAGTGGATGGAATTATCCAAGAAGTGTCTAAAGAGAGCCAAAGAAGGAAGCTTAGGGAAGACAACTTTTCAAGCTTTCAAGATGAAGAGTGTATATAGAGAGTGACTCTGGGAAGAATTTGATAATGATGTTGGTACAATCCCATGCAAGTATTGTGTATTACATACAATTCAAAGAAACAATGAGTTTTCATGAAGATATTGAGGGAAGGTTAAGGGGTGATGAAAAAGAAACTTGGTTTACCAGTTAGCCTCTAATGACTGTGTCAAAAAGAAGTAGAATACAGTGTTTTGCATAGAAACCGTTGTGTAGTGGGTCAAATGGAAGGGTGGAAGTGGGGAGAGTGAACAAAAGATATCAATGTAATGAATATTAACCTTTTGAACCGAGAGCAATAATATTGTTTAAAGAAGAAATTAAAGACATTTCCTTTTATGAGGTTAAACATTAGATAACCATATCTGCTAAAAACAAATTAGAAAATAAATATTCCCATAATGAAGAAAATAAGATGACTTATATGCTACCAGAATTCAAAGGTAAAAATACTATTACTATAGTGCTGTTTTTCTTCCAGAGTTTAATTTATGTGTATGTAAGTGTGTGTGTATTTTACTTATAAAATGAGATCATTACATATTTTTACAACTGTACTTTTTATGTAAAATATCATGAACAGCTCTATCAACTTCTGTCACCATACATTATTTTGCCCATTCTTGAACTTTTACATTTATTTATTTTATTTAGTTTTTATTTTTTTGTGGTACGCGGGCCTCTCACTGTTGTGGCCTCTCCCGTTGTGGAGCACAGGCTCCAGGCGCGCAGGCTCAGCGGCATGGCTCACGGGCCCAGCCGCTCCACGGCATGTGGGATCTTCCCGGACCGGGGCACGAACCCGTGTCCCCTGCATCGGCAGGCGGAATCTCAACCACTGCGCCACCAGGGAAGCCCCTTACATTTATTTTTGATTTGACTGTTTTTGAACTTTATACAAATAGAACCATTTATTATGTATTCCTTTGTGTCTGATTTTTTTTTTTTGCTCAGTACCCTGTTTGAGATTTCTCCATGACGTTATATGCAACAATTCATTCATTTTTACTGCTATATAGTATATGACTATACAACAAACTATTCAGTGTTTCTACCATTGGTGGACATTTGAATTGTTTTATGTTTTTCACTATTATGAATAATTTTTATCATTCTTGTAGCTATATAAATACACCTGCATTTCTCTTGGGTAAATATGCAGAGCGGAATTGTTAGATTACAGGGTAAGTGTACATCCCACTTTAGTAGACACTACCAGTTTTCCAAAGTAATTGTACCGATTTATATTTCTCCCAGCGGTGTGTGAGAAGGCCAGTTGTTCTACATTCTCTGACCTCCCTCCCACTTTAAAATTTAGCCATCTTCATTGTTGTTTAGTGATATTTCACTGTAGTTTTAGGTTGCATTTCCCCAGTGAATACCTTTCAATTTGAATACTTTTACAGATGCTGATTGGCCATTTGGCTATCCTTTTTATGTGAATTATGTGTTCAATTCTTTTGTTCCTTATTTATTTGGATTACTGTTGATTTTTTATTGACTTGTAGATGTTCTAAAATATATTCTGGATACCAGAGCTTTGTCAGGTACATGTTTTCAAGATACCTTCTAGTCTATCTTTGCCTTTTTACTCTTAATGATATATTTTGATAAACAGAAGTTCTTAATTTTAACAAAGCCCAATTTATTAATTTGTTGAAGTTTTATGGTTAGTGCTTTTCATGTCCTGTTTATGAAATCTTTGTCTACCCCAAGGTCATGAAGATATTTTCTTATTTTTTTTTTGTGAAAGCTTTATTTTTCTTTCACATTTGGGACTATGAATCATCTCAAATTAATTTTTTTAGGGTAATTTGAGGAGGATTTATTTAGTAAGGCCTTAATTATAAAAGTGTGTGGAAGGAATAGAGGAACCATTGGAATTGTGCCAAGGATCCTGGGGCCAGCAGCACCAGAGTATTACCATCCGCACAGGTGTCCAACAACAGGGGGATTGATTGCTAATATGAGTGGCTGACACTTACCAAATATTGGGTGGAGAGAGCTTTAAGCTTCCCCTTGTCCGTTTTTGCATTCTGATAGAAGTTTAGGGCATATTTCTGGACAAAGCTCTTAGGGGATACAGTTTTGGTAAGAGGGAGCAAAGAGTTAATTCAAAACTCTTGTTCATGCTTTTGCCCATAGGTAGATGAGGATTAGGTAGGCTGGGAGCTGGTCCTTCTTGAGGGGATTCTCTGACCTGGGGAGGCCTAGCTAGACCAAAGTACAGCCCAAAGGAAGGAGTAAGTGGTTTGGGGCAATTCTGCTGAGGGTCTGAAGGACAAAGTCTTGTCTTGGGGATACCTTTTCCTTTTTTTTAAGGAAAAAAAATTTTTTTCAATTTTATTGAGAAATAATTGACATATATCACTGTATCAGTTTAAGGCCTGTAGCCTGATTGTTTGAGTTACATATATTGTGAAATGTTTGCCACATCCATCTTTTTATGTTTTTATGATGTTAATTATCATTCTTTTGCTTCCACTCAGAGAACTGGCCTTTTAGCATTTCTTGTAAGGCGGGTCTGGTGGTGATAAAGTCCCCCAGGTTTTGTTTGTTTGGGAAAATCTTTCTCTTTCTGTGTCTGAAGGACAGCCTTACGGGGTATAGAATTCTTGGTTGACAGTTATTTTCTTTCAGTATTTTGAATATGACAGCTCATTCTCTCCTGGCCTGAAAAGTTTCTGTTGCAAAATTCACTGATTGTTTCATGGGAGTTCCCTTGTGAGTTCTCTTTTTTCTCTCACCACTCTTAAAATTCTTTCTTTGACTTTTGGCAATTTAATTATAATGTGTCTGGGTGTGATCCTGTTCAATTCAACCTGTTTGGGTCCTTTGGGCCTCATGGATCTGGATGTCCATTTCTCTCCCGAGGTTAGGAAGTTTTCAGCCATTATTGCTTTAAATATACTTTCTGTTCCTCTATCTTTCTCTTCTCTTTATGGAATTCCCATAATGCGAATATTGTTTATTTTCATGGTATCCCATAATTCCTGTAGGCTTCCTTCAATTTTTCATTTTTTTCCCCGTTTTGTTCCTTTGACAGTTTCCAATGTTCTGTCCTCCAAGTTGCTTATTATTTTGTTTTGTTTTCTTTTTTAAATGTGCGGTGAGTCTAATTTTGAAACTCTTTATTGAATTCTTTCGTTCAGTTACTCTATTTTTCAGTTCTAGGATTTCTGTTTGGGTTTCTTTGATGGTTACTGTTTCCTTGTTGAACTTCTCATTTTGTCCATGCATTGTTTTCTTAATTTTGTTTAGTTGTCTTTCTGTGTTTTCTTGTAGTTCTTGTAGTTAAGAGGATTATTCTGAATTCTTTGTGTGATAGTTCATCAGTCTGCATTTCTTTAGAGTCAGTTGTTGGAGCTATTAGTTTCTTTTGGTGGTTTCATATTTACCTGACTTTTGACGATCCTTGGTTCCTTACATATTTTTCTATGCATTTGAGTAATTGGGCTCTTCTTCCAGACTTCACAGGTTTGCTTTGGCAGAGACAGTTCTTCACCAGGCAGCTCAGTTTGGGTTTCTGGGTGTATCTTCTAGTAATGTCCTTGGGCAGCTGGGGCCTGCTATTCTGGTCTGCTTTGGGTGAGGCACTTGTTTGAGCTCTGAGAATGGGGATGGGGCAGAGTGCCACTGCCTGAGAAGTTTGTATAGGGCTGCTGGCTTGGTTCCCCACACAAGTGAGGCTGGAGGAGGGGCTCCATGCTTGCCTGGATCCTCTGATCAGGCTTACTCAATGGTCCTGACTGTGTACTATATTCTGTAGTAGATGGGGGCTGTGAATTAGCTTCCCTGCCCTGGCAGGCCAGCCAGATGGGATCCAGGTCCCGTATAGCTGGTTGTTTGGGGGCCTGAATCAGGCCAGAGTGTGCACTGAATTTCCTGGTCAGGAAAGGCCATCGGTTTTGTTCTGCAGGTCAGGGAGGCATGGGCTGTGCTCTCTGTTCAGTGCCGCTGTACATAGGGCCATTGAATGGGCTGTGGAGCTTCCCCTGTGCTCTGGTCAGACTCCCTGGTTGGACAGGCTGCAGGCTGTATTCAGCAATAAGTGGGCCTGTGAATTAGATTCCCAGCCTGGGTGCAGCGGGAGAAGAAGCTCTAAAACTGGTAAAGCTTTTTGTTTTCACACCCCAGGTTTCCTGACTGAGCAGGGCCATTGGCTTTGGTCTGCAGGCTCTCGGCTCTGCCTGCCCACCTCTCTGCTGGAGTCCTTCTGGACTGCACAGCTTCCAGGTGTTGTCACCAGCCCTTCTGGTCGGATGAGGCTGGAGGACACTGTCCACAGTGGATGGGATTGTGATTCAGCTCCTCGCTTGGGCACAGGCAAACTGGGCTCTAGGGCGGCAAAACTCCTTGTTTGAGGATCCGAATCAGGCAGATCTGCCCTCCCCCAAGTTCCTTGGTCAGAGCGCACCCTGGGTGCTCTGCAGGTGAGCAGAGCCGCTGGTTGGGGTCACTGCCTGGACACTGCAGGTATGAAGTCAGTCTCCCAAGATCCACATGCTGGTTGTGGCAGGCCCCTCCCCGCTTCTCTGTGACAGTCAGATTCTGAGTGTTTGCGCCCGAAGATTCCCTGCAGTCCCCTTGGTGCAGTGTCAGAATAAGGGCTCCCACAAAGCGACCCATTTTGCTGGGGGCAGGGAGGATGCTGCCTGTCCCCGCTGGGTTCTCTTCCTATTGGAGGAACTGGAGACTTAGGAGACCCCTCTGTGTGCTGCTGCACTACCCTGGGGTAGGGGCAGTGTGGTCAACGTGCAGCCCCTTCTCTTACCTTCTATCGCAGTCTGTCTTGGTCTCTGTGGTGCAGGGGGTGCTTCAGCCTCACCCCCGTGTTCTAGAATTCTCTCAGTGGTGTCTTGTTTTTGAGTAGTTGTTAGTAGTTCTTCTTTTTTTTTTTTTTTTTGATTTTTGATTTTATATAAAAACATTTGTTTTTGTTATTGTATCTATGGTGATGTGGCTTTTATCTTAAACAGGGTCTGCTGATAGATGCATTATTGTGGCAAGTAGTTCTAGGACTGGAATAAATGATAACATAGGATATCTCATCCTATGTTTGGTACACTATTCTTTTGTCGTAAAAGAATAAGAAGGTTTTGGTACTAAATGGGAGCTCATTCAAATCTTAACTCCTTGTTTCTACTATGGTTTTTTCAATGTATAAGGAAGGAACTCCCACCACTCCCCTTACCCCCCCCAAAAAAAGCTTTATTCTACCATAGATAAGAAAGATAAGAATTATGTAATCAGCAGAAGAGAATCATTTTCAATATGCAGACTAAATTCTACAAAGATTATTATGTACACATCAAATATTTTAGCTCATCATTGATCAGAAAGGTTAACATACCATGGTATCTGAATTGGAGTCTGTTCGTCTTCAATAGGCTCTTCGTCTGATGAGTCAAACTCACTTGTTTGCACTGAACTAGGCTTCAAAAGAAATCAGTTATGTTAAATAACTTTAAAGAATATTTACATATAGTTTTAGTATAGCTGATCCTTGCTTAAAGACAAACTGATGCATATTTGCAATTCACTCAAACCTGGAATATCAGAGAGATCAGTGATATCAATAATAAGCTATTGCTGTTTACTGTCCTATTAATAATTACAGCCCCATGTAGTGGAAAGAGTGTTGGATTGGGAACCAAGAAACCTGTCTTCTGGTCCTGGCTCTGCCACTTACTGTATAAACTTGGACAAGCGATGTCAGTTTCTACTGGATCTCAGTTTTCCAAAACTATAAAGTGAGATTTATTCATTCATTCATTCACAAACATTTCTTGGACACCTTCATTTGCCAAGCTCTGGAGATGCAAAGATCCATAAAATAAACAGCCTGCCTTCAGTATAATTGGAGAGACAATGTGTAAATAGATTCAAAAAAGTTAGAAGTGCTAAAATGGCACTATGCCCTTCAGAGCAGACAAGGGAGTGACTGACTGCTTAGGCAGCTGGAGAAAGCTTCACAGAGGAGAGATCCATTAGTTGGGTTTTGATGGATGAGCAGGAGGTTTTTAAGCAGATAGAGAAGTTAAGGCAATTAAGGCAAAAAGAGAAAGGGCTTTGTACAGTATATTCCCTTGGTGTCCGCGGGGGGTGGGGGGGGGTTGGTTGGTTCCAGGACCTCTCCCCCAACCGCGGGTTCCAAAATTCCCAGATGCTCAACTCCCTTACATAAAACGGACCAACATGGGACAGTTGGTCCTCTGCATCCACGGACACCGAGAGCTGACTGTATCCAGGAACTGTGACATCAGAGCAGAGAAGAGGAAGCTAAAGAAGTAGTTTTCTCTACCCCATTTCTCAATAAATAACCCCCAAACAGCCTAGCAATTTGGTTGGTGGGTGGGTGGGAGTACAGGTGGAATAACATGTCCCTAACTTTGTGAATCACTGGACTAGAGAGACTGAGATGAACTTTGTGTGCTGATCTAAGGAGTTGAAAATCACGTGGGAAGCATTTCTACATGGAAGATGTGTTATAGGACCAATAAAAAACACACCTTTCTTCTACTTCCTAGTTGGAACCAACTGAGGGATGAGACACTGGAGAGGCAAATGGAGATCAATATATCAGTTTTATTACTGACTGTCAGGTGGAGGGTGGAGGATGTGGCTTTAAAGCTGAGGTCAAGTGGGCTTGTCAATTCTTCACTCCAGAATTGGACTTATCCACCCAGGCACAGGCAGTGATGGACAACCCGTAGCTCCCCTGTGGCAGAGAGCACCCCAGATAGTACTCTCTGCAAAGAGAAGGGAAGGAACACACAGCTACTTGTGTTCAGTTCCTCCCAAACTCAGGGATCAGATCACTCACTCTTCCCCTTCTGGGGACAAGTGTAGAAAAGAGGCCAGGAGTGAAGGAGAGTTGATGTCCCTCCACATGGAAATATGGGGATTAGCAAGTGTAACTGCCTAATGTCTTTTCTAGCTCTGAAGCTATATTCTATTCTATAATGGTCTTATTTGTAACTACCAGATCACTTTACAGAGCCAATTTAGGCCATGGATTTGAGTTGCTTTGGATCTATCCGTATTATTATTATCAACTCAACTCAAATGGAGCCCCTTCAACAGGTTGTTAGCTCTGTCGGTAGGTGATGTGAGTCAGGTGGGGCTTCAGATCCTTAAGCCTGTTTTTTTCTTTCTTTAAGGCAGTTTTGATGATTCAAGAGTTTGTTTGCGTGGCCCATTCACTCAGGCTCTCCCAGCCAGCTTTACAAATCCTAACAGAGTTGGATGTTTCCGCTTCCCCAAGCCCAGAGATTCTTAACTCCAGGGAAAGGGACGCAGTGCCAGGTGGCCCCGTGGAATGGTGGCCGTGGTGACACACCCACAAGCTGGAGGGGTGTTAATCATCTTCCAGGAAGTTTTCCCCGTCCGCGGAGAGGACTGCTCCCCAGGGGGCCCAGGGCATCCCAGGATATGCTTTGGGGCTGGGGTATCAGGCTGAATGATGCACGGAGACACTTAAGCTCTCTATGCCTCAGTTCCTTCGTAAAAGGGGGCTCAGCCCTCTCTGGCAGGGCTGTCGTGAGGCTTAGGAGACCCTGCATGCGACAGCTCACAGCCCACAACAGGCGCACAGCGAATGTCTGTCTTCCCCTCGCCCGCCTCCGACACTATTCCTTCGCTGCCATCCTTCTTGCAGGTTCCGGGAAGCGCCACCTCCCCTTCCCTGGACGGTTACTGCGCGAGTCGTGTTGCGACCAGGCTGGGGCTGTCCCCGGGCTCAATAAGTCGCATCGGGGCCGCTCCCATCCCTGCGGCTCGGTTCCTCCAATCCCCGTCCCCACTCACCGGCTTCATAGCTGGCCGCCAGACAACCAGACCGGCCTCCTCCTACCTCGGGCAGCACCAGTGTCTCCGTTAGTAGTTCTTCTGAGAGGGAGTGAAGTCAGGAACAACCTCTGTTGCCCTCTTGGTGGTGTCACCCTCAGATACATTTTTATATATGGTATAACGTAGCAAGTCAAGGTTAATTTAAACTTTTGAAATCAGGTACTCTAAGTCTTCCAGCTTTTTCCTTCAAGATCTAGTCGTCTTTCTCTTTGTGAATTCTGCCTTTGGTGATGTGTTTGAGAAGTCCTCACCCACCTCTCCTGGGTTATAAAAATATTTATGCATATTTTCCTGTTCTTTCATGGCCTAATTTTAAAAAACTTGACTCTTTAATCCAACTGGGATACAATTTTGTATTCACTTTTATTTAGTTATCCAGGATCATTTATTGAATAATTCATCCTTTATGCATTGATGTGATAAGCTTATTGTATACTGAAACTTATATCAGTGCCAGTTCATTCCAAGGAGATGCTATATGTGTTGATTTTGACCTTTTTTTCCATTAACAGTGTGTCACAGACATTTTTCCACAGTAGTACATGTAACACTTCAGCACTGGTCTTATTGTCTGGGTACTATCTTATTCTGTGGGTCTAACAATTTAATTTGCAGGTCTTGTCTTTGGTGGCTTTCCCTTTCTCTCTCCTCCTCCTCCTCCCCCCGTAGTCTGTTTCCAGCACTTATGTGCCAGCGGTGCCTTGTGCTATCTTGTAACACGCCATCATAGTGCTTACCACAGTGGGTTGTGATTGCTTAGTTAATTGTCTTTCTTCTTGCAAACTGAAAGGTCCCAGAGAGAAGGCACAGTGTATGTCATGTCATTTTTGCTCTCCCAGCTCTTATCACAGTGTGACACACAATAGCCACATGATAAATGTTTGGTGAATGAGCAAATTAGATTTATCTCCTTTCCTTTTGATGTATATTTCATCGTTAACCGACAGTCTGTCTTGTGTAGCAGTTAAGAGCTTGGGATTCTTAAATAAGACTGCTCATGTTGGAGTCCTGTCTCTACCACTTCCTGGCTAATATTGGTCAAGAGACTCAGTTTTCTCATCTGTAAGATGGGGTTAATAGCAGTGCTGACCTCATAAGGTCTAGATAGAAACATCTAAAAACATCATGGGCTGCTTGTGTTTATGTTTTAAAGTATAATGCCCTCTATCCCCAATTTTGTAGGTATGATTAAATATTTTGGAGATGTAAAAAATAGAGTAAATAAGATGGTAAATACCAATATAACTACCATCTAGCTTAAGGAAATAAAACATTATAAATTCAGTTGCAGTCCCTATGAACCTCTTTTCTTTCATATTTCCTTTCCTTCCCTCTATTTCAGAGATAATCTGTGTCCTGTATTTGGTGTTTATCATTCTATGCTATTTTTATACTTCACTCTATATTTACAACTTTGTAAACAACAGAGCTGTTTTTCATATTTCAAAACCGTATATAATAGTATCATCATAGCATTCTGCAAGTTCTTCTTGTTTTGAGCATTAGAAAAAATCATATTTACCATTTTAACTATTTTTACATGTATAGTTCAGTGGTATTAAGAACGTTCACATTGTTGTTGAACCATCACCACAGTCCGTTTCCAGAGTTTTTTATCTTCCCAAACTGAAACTACACATCCATTAAGCAATAACTCCCCATTCCCTGCCCCCCCCACCGCCTTTTTTATTGTTTATTTGTTTAATATTATATTTGTGGATTTACTCATGCTGATACATTTAGCTTTTGAGACACTGTAACTGCTCTATAAGCATTCCATCTTATAAATATTCTACAATGTATTATTCATTCTCCTGTGGATGGGCATTTGAGTTTTTCTGAAGTTTTCAACTCTGCAGTGAACATTACTGAAAGTTTTCTTTGTATACACATGCAGTAGTTTCTTTAGGGTCCATACCTAGGAGTGAAAATTGCTGGATTGTAGGATATACACATCTTCCATTTAACTAGATTTTTTCAAAGTACTCAGGAGAGTGGCTTTGGAGACTAGTGTATTCGAGTTTCCATTTTCTGTCCTCACAAATACGTGGTATTGTCAGCTTTTAAGATATATACATCTTCCATTTAACTAGATTTTTTTCAAAGTACTCAGCTTTTTAACATTTTTAAGTTTGAATGTATTGTCATGCTTTTTTAAGTTTTGCCAGTCTGATGAATATGACTTGGTATCCATCAGGAGTTCTGGTTTTTATTTTACGTTCCTCTATTTAGTGGGGTGAATATCTGTGGGATGTCCTCCACCACCTGCAGGCTTGGCTGTAACCCTGGTCACCTTGCACCTGGCAGAGCGCTCTCCGGTGGGCCATTGCTGCAGCACGTGTTCAAGGTGGTAAAGTGTGGAAGATGTTATTAGTTGGATAGTCCGATGCTCTTGCTATAGTGAACTCCTTCACTGGCAAGAGTCCATCCTGATTCTCAGCATCGATAGTACTACCTAGACAATACACACGTGGCCTACTGCGTCTGGGGCCACAATGCCTGTGTTTGAATTCTGGGTCCACCCCTCAGAGCTTTGTGATCTTAGGCGCAGCATCCCTGTGCTTCAGTTCCTTTATCTGTAAGATGGGGATAAAGGAGCACTTGCCTCATAGGCTTGTTTTGAGGATTAAATGAATTATTGTGGAAAGTGCTTACTGGAATGGCCTATAAAACAGAGTAAGACTTAGTAAATGAAAACTTACTTATAAGCCTCCAAGATGGTTTAGTGAGAATTTATAATCTGTCATGTTGAGGACTTTATGTCCTCAGTTTTTAAAATATATATTCTTTTAAATAAAAATTATTCAGCTGACTTAAATTTATATCTGTTTTGAGTATGTACATTTTAAAGTATTCTGAGTTTACTTGGTCTCTGCTTTGAATGTTTATTCTCAAGACCAGAAATTGTTTGTTTGTTTATTTTAACTCTGTAACTCTCTCTAAGCAGGAGAACTTCCCTGCAGAAGGGAGGTTCTGAAAATGATTTTGATACAAATATCTGTAGTACATCATCTTCCCTGTTGCCTTACTTCATATGTATTTATCTGTGGATCATTTTTTATCTTGAATTTTAAAATGGAACAAATATTGGTAATACTTGAAGCAAGTATATATAGACACATGCATACACATATGTGTATACATGTGTGTGCATATATATTTTGGTGGCATCTCCATATTTATTTACATATATGTATAAAGTATGTATATATAAAATATATATTTTTTGCAGTAGCTTCAAATAAAAAAATGTAAGTTCCCAAACACTGGAAACTGTAATGATCACCATATGAAAAAAATTCTGTTTCCCTCTTAGACTTATCTTCATGAATCATCATTTTGCTTCATGATCTGTTAATGTTAGAGTGATAAGATCCCTTGATTTTGCCTGTAGACCTCATAAAAATACTAGTCAAGCGTCTTGTTTCTTTCCTTAAATATTTCTCAGTTGTATAATGGTGTATTTTGGGACAAGGATAGTTCTGAAAAAAAGATTTTTAAATGAAGTCTTAAAATAAAGGTAATAAAGTGAATAAAGTTAGGAAAGTTTAAAAAGTACTGAATTTAATGAAAATGCTACTACCAATCATTAAGAAAAAGACCAATAAAACAATAGAAAAATAAGCCAAAGATAAAAACCCTTAATGGAACATGAAATGCAAATGGCTTTTAAATACAAATAAAAATAACAGTAAGGAAAAAAGTACTCTCATATATTTCTGGTGAGAGTACAAATTGGTACAATCTCACCTTTGAAGGACACTTTTTTTAAAAAAAATATTTTCACTTAAAAAGAAATTAATTATTTATTTGGCTGTGTTGGGCCTTCGTTGCTGCGCACGGGCTTTCTCTAGTTGTGGCGAGTGGGGGCTACTCTTTGTTGCGGTGCACGGGCTTCTCATGCTGGTGGCCTCTCTTGTTGCGGAGCATGGGCTCTAGGTGCATGGGCTTCAGTAGTTGTGACATGCGGGCTCAGTAGTTGTGGCTTGTGGGCTCTAGAGCGCAGGCTTAGTAGTTGTGGCGCATGGCCTTTGTTGCTCCGCGGCATATGGGATCTTCCTGGAGCAGGGCTCGAACCCGTGTCCCCTGCATTGGCAGGCAGATTCTTAACCACTGCGCCACCAGGGAAGTCCCTTAAGGACACTTGTATGCTGTCTATTAAAATAAAAAGGGCATGTGCCTTTTGAATGAGCAGTTCACATCAAGTAATTTACCCTGAGACATACTTCCATCCACATGAAGTAAAATGTATAGAAGATTATTCATTGTGACATTACTTATAATAACAAAAGATTGGAAGCAAACTAAATATCCATCAGTAGAGAACCAATTAAATAAATTACGCTATGCACCTATACATTTGAATTCTTTTTGACTTGAGCGTCTGGAGGTAGAGGGAGCTCTTTGGCTGTTTTCCTCTTTGCACCTTTTCAGAGTGTTACTTATTTTCAAAAAGGATAACCATCAAGGAGCTGCCCCAAGAAGATAATTTTTTCTAGGGAAGAGAATTTTAAAAACTTTTATGTTCTTCTTCTTTCTAGTAGTAACAGACGTTATTGAAACTTGAGTAAAGCAGAGATGGTGGGATAGAAGCTAAAAAGCCCCTAGCAGAGAGCAGAAATTTGACGGATGTCAGATCATAGTGGGTTATAGAGAGTGGGTATTTTAATTGTCTCATGTACAAACATTTTCATTTTGAGCTCTTATTTCATTAACATTACACATATTTGTTTTTCCTAACTATTCTAACCAACACGTAATATAATTTCCCAAGAGTTAACACTAGTAATTAGTCATCTTAAACATGTTATTTGATCACCATTTGATACAATGTTTACTAAAAAACATTGAGTTCTTAGGACTTCCCTGGTGGTACAGTGGTTAGGACTCGGCGCTTCCACTGCACGGGGCACGGGTTCGATCCCTGGTTGGGGAACTAAGATCCCACGTGCCAACGTGGCCCTCCCCCCAAAAAAAATTTTATACTCCATCTCCTGTTGTTTTTGTTTGTTTTCCACCCATTAGAAGCTTTCAGGCAGTGATTTTTTTCTGTAGTTAGTGTTTAGTCAAAGTATTTGATTGGAACCTCATGGGGGTCTTTATAGTCCTTGGAAAGTGAGCATAGTGGAGGTATGTGACTCCATCATGGCACCATACCAGCTTCGTGACCTCGGCAAAACTACTGATCTCTGTAACCTTTGTTTTCTCACCAGTTAAGCGGGATTAGAGTATTGATAGTTCATGACTCACCAGATTGTGTTGAGGGGTTAAATGACATAATACAAGTAAAACTCTTAGTACATTGCTTGGGGCATGGGTTCAATAGTGTTAGTGCTATAAATTGTTTAAAAAAATTAGTTCTGATCTAAGTAGTGATCATTTGCCTCTTAAAATAATTTTTGGTTACAAATGATTCTCAACACTTTGGAGACTGTTTTTACTGCATTCATTTCAGCCACCTCTTACTTCGAGCTTACTATATTTCAAGTCCTGTGCTAGGCCCTGGATATAATTATATCTAGGATGTGGTCTGAGCCGTAGAAGAGTTGCAGTGTCCTGGGGACAAATACAGGCATACCTCACTTCACTGCACTTCGCTTTATTGTGCTTCGCAGATATTGTGTTTTTCACAGATTGAAGGTTTGTGGCAACCGTGTGTCGAGCAAGTCTTAATTGGCACTATTTTTCCAACAGCATTTGCTCACTTTGTGTTTCTTTGTCACGTTTTGGTAATTCTGGCACTATTTCATACTTTTTCATTACAATTATATTTGTTATGGTGTCTGTGATCAGTAATCTTTGTTACTACTACAACTAGCTGAAAGCTCAGATGACAGTTAGCATTTTTTAACAATAAAGTATTTCTTAAGTTAAGGTATGCACATTTTTTGAGACATAATGCTACCACATTTAATAGACTAAAGTAGAGTGTAAGCATAACTTTTATATGCACTGAGAAACCAAAATTGCAGTGGTCTGGAACTAATAAGCCTGCGGTATCTCTGAGGTCTGCCTATAGGCAGATAAACAGACAGTTTCAGCACATGGAGACAAGTGCTGGGGAAGGAGCACGCACACGGTCAGGAGAGACACTGGGATCAGAGTTGGGAAGGATCTGTATTACTCAAAAAATAAGAAGTAGTCCTAAAGAGCCAGCTCTCCACAGGTTAATAATGCCTAGCACACCAACAGAGTTTTAAAAAATCTGTTAAATAATTCTGTGGTTCTAAAAACATTCAATTAGTCATTTAACTGAAGCTGGAAAAGTATATACTAATTACTTTTTTTGACTTATATTGCACAAAAACATTAATAATAGTTGTATAACTGTGAAGTCATGGGTGACATTTAACATGTTTTCCAGGTTTTTTAAAAAATAAACAAAATCTATGATAATATCAGAGAGGAACAATTTATATTTTATCTTTAAAATTTTCTGTAATTTTATATAGGTCATTAATGTAGCAGTGGCTAATTTATCCAGTGGACGTTTCTAGATCCTGATGGCCTAAGCCAAGTACACAGAGTAGTATTCATTTCGGGTGGATGACTTTCAGGGTCAAAACTTTCTTTCTATTTGCGAAAGTGTCTTTTACGTGAAGCTGGCTGCGTATTGAGGTCAGCCCTGAGGAGATTGTGGCTTGAATAGTAGTGAATGATACTGACACACTGCAGCTCAAAAAATGAGAAATGGTTTTAAAGATCTGGTTATCCACAAGTTAATAGGGTTTTATCTACCCTTTGATCTTCGATTCATGTTATCAGATCGGCTGAAGGATATAGCAAGAGACATCTCTTCCAAATACAGGCACACCCTACCGACCATCTCCCTGTCAGTTGTTGGTTTACACCTTTTTGTTTTTAATACCCAAACACATACAGCATAGAAGCCTTTCAGTACAGTGTTTTAAATTGATGTTTACAAGGGCAAAATTTCTACTTATTTTCCAAAACTGAATACAGCATTTAAAGCAAAACGATATGCAAGAAAAATCTTGAATGGCATTCCAAATACAATTGGTAGATCATCAGAGTCAGGTGTAGACGATTTGAAAAGCTCACCATGTCAACCGAGGGAGCTTTGCTTCTCCGTGGTGCCGGCATGGAGAGGCCACTTGCCTTTACTGAGCAGCTGCCTTTAACCTTGTTTGTTTTCGGAGGTTAAGTCAGGAAGTAGTGTCTTATACATTTGGTAGCTAACGTAATAGTTGTTACATTTGTGAGCATCTTACCCTATTTTAGTTTCATTTTAAGCAAGTCTTTGGAGGCTTTGAGTTGATGTGTAACACATTTTAATTTTTCCCATTTAAAATAATGGGAAATATGCTTCACTTAGCATTTTTATGCATGCTGTTAGATTTCAGGAACAGATTACTACTCTTTGCTGGGAGATGCCTGTGTTACTGTAGTTTCATTATTTTTAATTATTTAGTGATTATGATGGCTCTTGAAATGTATTGGGTGTGTGTTTCCTATAGTCATTTTTCTCTGGATATCTTTCTGCTGCCCACTGTATTTTAAATTGCATTTTTCAGATTTATTCAGGGATGCGTGACTTATATTCTCTTTTGTTATCTTTATAGTTCTTGTTTAGGCATAAGTTTTGAGTTTTGGGTAACATAGCTGTAATCATACTATATGTATAACTTTGTCTCCTTTGCAACGTAAGTGTTTTTCCATGCTGTGATATAATCTTGCTCTACTATTCACTGATAATGATGGATTGCCTCCCTCTAATACTTAGCAGTCTTCCTTTGTATTTTTATTTTTATTATGATTCCCTCTTATGTGTGCATAAAATTTAATATACTCAATCATAAACAAATGTTTAAAAGATCTAAACTACACAAACTGCATTCATTCATTCAGCAAGTATAGATATTGCTAAATATTTGGTAAGGACTCTTCTAGCACTGCGAATCAGTAAATAAGGCACATAAGGCTCCTGTTCTCTGGTAGGAGAGACAGAAAACAAATAGATAAATAAAAATGTACCATTTATAGGCCACCGAACATAATGTGGTAAGACCAACAAAAGTTTAAGTAAACAGAGCCCAATCACTTGATAATTCAGAAGAGTAACTTGTAATTTTCATTAGGTAAAAGGAAATCAAAACTACAGTTACAGATATTTGTAAAATAGTGGAAGTCAGAATACTGCATAACAATATCCAGAATTGAACCAAAGGGGAATTGTATCACGTAGGATTCAGATTAACTACACATAGAGACTCCCAAATAGTGAGTGGGATAATCAAGTTAGAAATGTTTTTCCTTCTGATGTCACAGAAGCCCAAATAAAGGTGAACCAATGACTGATATGGCGGCTGTGAGATAGTAGAAAATACATGTATTGGTTTCTGTCCCCAGTTCCTGGCACAGATCTCCTAAAACTTTTGTAATTTCCTAAGTTAAGAGTGTCTTTTGTTCTAATACTGTTTTTGACTCTGGTTCCTGACACGGAGTTCCTAAATCCCTTGGAATTTCCTGGGTGTCTTTTGTTCTAATGAGGTGACTCTTGGTGGCCTTGTGGATGGGAACTGGTCACTAGAAACACCAAGCCAAGCTTAGAAGCTTGGAACTTTCACCCTATACCCATATCCTGCAGGAAGGGGAGAGGGGCTGGAAATTGAGTTAATGATCAATCATGCCTGCATGATGAAGGCTCCATAAAAATCCCAGAGGCACAGCGTTCAGGGAGCTTCTGGGTTACTGAAAACACGGAGGTGCTGGGAGAGTGGTGCCTGGAGAGAGCGTAGAAGCTCCTTACCCCTTCCCACATACCTTGCCTGCTCTGCTATTCCATCTCTATGGTCATCCGTATTCTTTATCATATCCTTTTATAATAAACTGGTATATAGTAAGTAAACTGTTTTCCTTAGTTCTGTGAACCGTTCTAGAAAATTAATTGCACCTGAGGAGGTCATGGGACTCGCCCATCAGAAGCACAGGTAACCACCTGAACTTGCAATTAGCATCTGAAGTGGGGGTGGGGCAGTCTGGAGGCACTGAGCCCTTCACTTTAGGGATCTGATGTTATCTCCAGGTAGGTAGTGTCAGAACTGAGTTGAATTGGAGGATACTCAGCCGGTGTCACATTCTTGCTTGGTGTGGGGAAAAAAACCCATACCTCTGGTGTCAGAAGTGTTGTGAATATGGTAGTAGTGGGAAAGTAAAGGAGAAACACAGGACAGAGTGTGAGTTTTTTCTTTTCAGTATTTTCACAGTGTCATCAGAGACCCAGGTTCCTATCTGACATTCAACATAATGACTTTTATTCTGAAGTTTACTTCATGGTCCAGAATACTTGCTAGAGCTCCAGCCATCATGTTGGTATTCCAGCCTTCATTTTGAGCAGGCAGTACAAGGATAGGTATTAGAAGAGCACATCTTTTTCCTTCTAAGATAATTTGTATAACTCTTCCTTTTACGTCTTTTTGGCCAGAACTTAGTCCCTTAGCCACATCTTGTGGAGGGAGGCTGAGAAATGTAATCTTCTAGCTGAGTATATTGTTGTCCCCAAATAGTTCAGACATTGTGCTTATAAGGAAGAAGGGGTGAATGGGTATTGGTAGGCGACTAGCAATCTATATCAATGAACTAAGCATTAAGTCAAGTAACAATAAAATAAGCCTATTAGGAAGAAGGAAGTAATCAAGATAAAAGAAGAAATCAATTAATTTGGATTAAAAACCCCCTAAATATAGGATGTATGGAAGGTTATTGATGCCCATCATCAAAGTAATCTCAGTGGTTTGGTGGAGATGGAAGGTGGATTGCACAGCATTTGTAAGGACAGAAAACAAACAACATCTTGGAAGGGAGACAGAAGGAGGATTTGGGGTTTGTTTGGGGTTGTTATTTATTCCTTGGTTTGAAGTGGAGGAGGCCGGAATACGAACATGTAGGTAGAAAGGAAGATGCAAGAGATAGTTGATCTTTATATACCTCTCAGAGAGAGGTATGTTTTATTTCGATTTTCTAGAATAATGGTTTTGTCAGTGTCTCAGGATTCTTGAGTTGTGGTGGTATATGTGTTATACTTACTCCGCACAGTGTTTTTAATAAGATTAAAAAAAAATTAGTCCCGGACAACGAGTTGGAACTGAGGTGCTTACCAAGGCTTATTTGCGAGGTAGGTATATCTGTGCTAGTGTCCACAGATCATGGATTTTCTTCTGGTAAAGGGCTGGGGGTGGGGAACACACCCAGGTGGTATGAACAGACATTTTCAAAAATGACCATCACTTTCAATTTGTTTTTAGTGATATTTGCTTTGACATTTCAAATAGCATTGAAGGAAAATTTTCATGTTTATTGAAAGTGGTTTGGGGTTACATGTGATTGAGATCTGCGGCCACAAATCAAGGAAGTCATCAGCCCCCCGTCACTGACAGACCAGGGGGCGTTTTCTCCTGCCACCTCATAGATGTCCTCCTCCTCCTCTTTAATATCTTCCAGATGGACTTATTCAAGGCCATTCATCTCAAAGCTTATTTTAAAATTTTAGCTTCGGTATTGCTATTTTGGACATTAGAATTGAACCTTTTTATGAGAATCATTGTGTTTGATTTATGAAAAGAGTGTGGAGAAAAAGGGTGTTAAAAAGAATGGTCGGAAGCTAATTTCTTTTGCTTATTGAACGCGGAAAGAAGGAAGCACTTTCTCAAATTGACATTTGAAGACCCTTTTTAGTGTATTTGGGAAATGAAGATAGTGGAAACCATGAGTTCTGTTTGACTTATGGCAATGTGAAGATAGCTTGCTCCTTTGACGTGGCCCAGAAGAAGGTAGTATGTGTGGCAGAAACTCATTGCCCACTTCACAGGAGTCAAGAAATTATGCCATTAGTTCCTTCATAGTCTGAGATACTGGATTGAAATCATATGTAGCCATTTGCACCTCCCCTTCATCCAGCCACACAGTGGGGGGAAAATGTGTTTTGCCTGTGACAAGTTAGAAATGTTCAAAATCATGTAAATAGAATTTGAGCAACCCTTGGAGTTTAATAACTTTATCTCTTCTAGTTTTTGAGTCTTTCTGATGACATGTCTTCTAGCTTTGGAGTTTGTGAAACAAACAAAAAACCCCTCTCTGCCTGTATTAAAAAACTCGAAGGGGATACGTCAGTCATCTTCCTCCTAACTCATGAACCGCATGCATCTCAAGATGTGGGGAGACCCTGTCCTGGTCCAGTGACTGAAGGAAGCTTCCATTTTATATTACCGTAAAGAACGTTTCTAGTTTTTTCCTGTTTCTGGTTCATGCTAGAAAATTATCTTCTTTTGACTATATGTACTTTGAAAATATCTGGTAGACACTGAAGACGCTGGAGAATCCTTCAGTTGTAGGTCTATTTGTATATTTATAACCAATTACAATTCAAGTGCATCTTCCCCAGGGGAAGGGCAGTGATTAGTTTTTACGCTCCTGATGGCCAGTTTCTGGGAGTGGTAGGATGTAGAGACTGAGGACGAGGATAGGAGAAAGGATGGAGACCATCTTAATTTCCAGAAGTTACTCCTCATAACCCCTAAGAGGGAAACAGGGTACACAAACCGCCTCGTGTGTTTTTAGATGGTTCCATTTAGTGGAGCTGCGTTTTGAACACAGTGGTTTCTTTACCGAAAGTAAAGATTATATCCTAAAAAAAAAAACCATGCAGTAGGAAAAGGCATGTTTGAAGAGTTTAGCACTTAAAGGAAAATTTAGATTGAAGTTGGGAATTACAGTGAAATCCCTTCTAAATACTATGTTCATTAAATAGGAGGACAAAGGAAATTGTACTGAATACAGAGAACATTAATAACATTTTACAAATCTTTAATTAGTATTGGGTACTATTCCGTTAGTTTCTACATCTCTGTACCTTGCCTGCAGTAACATTTCAGACTCCCCTACAGCAACCACATGACAATTGCAAATTTGTTTGTTTGTGCATAGTAAATGAAGCATTTTTTTTTCTTTCCTGTCTGACCCATGACTAAATTATTGACTTTTAGTTTTCACTGTAGTTCAAGAAATCAGAGAATTTGATGCTTAAAATTAAAAGCCTGTGGGGAGGGCTTCCCTGGTGGCGCAGTGGTTGGGGGTCCGCCTGCCGATGCAGGGGACGTGGGTTCGTGCCCCGGTCTCGGAAGATCCCACATGTCGCTGGGCGGCTGGGCCTGTGAGCCATGGCCGCTGGGCCTGCGCGTCCGGAGCCTGTGCTCCGCAACGGGAGAGGCTGCAGCAGTGAGAGGCCCACGTACCGCAAAAAAAAAAAAAAAAAAAAAAAAAAAAAGCCTGGGGATAAATTTTATTTAATCTATTTAGTTTATTATAGTTTAAAATGTTCTCCTTAACACAGAGTTAGCTACCTGTAGTGCCACCCAAGGTAACTAGACCGGACCTCACCAGAATATGGCACAATTAGAATTTCCTGCTTCCTGGTAGGTTCTAAGGTGCATTTTTATGGCCTGTGTTTGTTTTTTTTTTTTTTTTTTTTTTTTTTTGCGGTACGCGGGCCTCTCGCTGTTGTGGCCTCTCCCGTTGCGGAGCACAGGCTCCGGACGCGCAGGCTCAGCGGCCATGGCTCACGGGCCCAGCCGCTCCGCAGCATGTGGGATCTTCCTGGACCGGGGCACGAACCCGTGTCCCCTGCATTGGCAGGCGGACTCTCAACCATTGCGCCACCAGGGGAGCCCTGTTTTGTCTTCTTAATGATTACTCATGACTATACTCCAAAAACCTCCACTGCTCTACCTTTTATTTTCTATCCTTTTTTGTCTCTCACTAATACCGAGATCTCTTTTCTCTAACATTTCCAAGAGTAGTGATTCAAAATCCCTGTCCATTCTCATTTAAATGTTCACAGCAAAGGAAAATATATACAGGAATAAATCTCCAAGTGGTAGGATTTTACAAACAAGGAACCAGTGATCGACTTACATACATCATGAAATGATCACCACAGTAAGTTTAGTGAACATCCGTTGTCTTATATAGATACAAAATTAAAGAAATAGAAGAAAAAATATTTTCTCCTTGTGATGAGACTCTTAGGATTTACTTACTTAACAACTTTCATATGTAACGTACAGCAGTGTTCATTATGTTCATAACATTTTACAAATCTTTAATTAGTATTGGGTACTATTCTGTTGGGAACAACTAAGTATTGGGTACAACTAAGGTTGTACCTTGCATCCCTAGTACTTATAACCGGAAGTTTGTGCTGTTTTGGTTCAACTGTTTTTTTCTTTTGAGATGTTTGTGATTTTCATTGACTTCCAAATGCTTTTTATTAAGGACTTAGGATCTCTTTCTGTATATATACAAATACACACATAAACATATATATGTATGTATCTATATTTTTCTAAGTATGGTACGAGACAGGGATTCTTTTTCCCCTTTATGGATTATTGATTGAGCCAGCATCATTGTTGAATAATTTATCCTTTACCCCATGATTTGTAATGACTGCCTGTTGTAATCAGGTTTTCCTGTATTCATGGATGTTTCTGAACTTTCTACTCTGTTATATTGATTAATTTTTCTGTCTTGCCCCATTACCATACTGAGTTACTACCGCCTTGTGATAAGATTGATATTTAGTACAAAAGACCCCTCCTTCTTCAAAATTGTCTTGCTTATTCTTAGCCCCTTAATACATTTTCATATTTATTTTGGGATCATTTTGTCAGTTTTCTCTCCCACACAGACACACACACACAGACATAACTTTGGGATATTGATTGGAATTGCATTGAATTTACAGTTTAATTTGGGGAAATTGCCATCTTTATGAAGCCATGTCTTTGGTTGAAAGTTGCTTGTTCTGTCACTTTAATTTTTTTTGACTGAAATTTATCTTCTAATTGTAGATTCTGTTGGCTGTCTTTGTGAAATGTTACATTTCCACACATCTCTTGGAATTGTTTGCAGGCTCTTCTTGAGTAGGTGGTTGTTTTTGCTCACATGTGCACTCTAACAGGCGGCTAGGTCCAATTCCTGGTCCCGAGGCTGTTTCATTGTATATTTTTAGCCAGGTTTATTTGATTTTCATTTTTCATTTCATCTGTGTATCACTGCAGTGGGGATGGCTCAAGAGATGAGCTTAAGGTACCCCTTTGACTGTACATTCATTAATGTATGGTTTGGTAAATTATGCAAATCAGATAAGGATTTGGAATTAAAGGCTTAATTTTTGGCATTTTTGTGTCTGTATAGCAAGTACCGAACATCTTCCTTCTTCTTCCAGGCTCTTCTTCCTGTCATTCCAGATTCACTTTCTTATGAGTCAGACATGAGGTAAAGTGCTGTACACTCAGGCACATCTTGTCACTAACAGGCTTTCCAGGGAGGAAACTTTATAGGCTTACTTCAAGAACTGAGTCACCTTCTAATGAGTCTGGTTTTGCTTTTTGTGTGTGGGGGGTTTTTTTTTTTTTTTTTTTTTTTTTTTGCAGAGCCAAGCTTAGGCACAAGGAGGTTGTTAACAGTGGCTTACTGACAGCCTGAACGTCCCTTGACTACAAGGCATATGCATTTGGACAGTTGATCACCCAGGAAGGGAGCCTTTACTCTTTAATATTTGGGACTTGAACTTGTGAATTGTTACAAGTAGTATTTCTGGAGAAATAGATCTATCAGATTTATTGATGTTAGAGTTGTGTGGTTTCTGGCTGCCCCGTTATCCCTTTCAAATTTACTTTGTCTCAGTGGTTTTGTAAGATGTGTTCTGGGTATATCAAGATGCCCTTCTCATAACATCTTCTGCACATTTTGTGTCCCAGTGTTTCTGTCTGTTTTTGTCTGCTGCAGGATGATGGAGAGATTGTTTCCTGAGGGAACTTTGCCAGAGATTTTACTTTTTTGTCAATATCCTTGGACTTCCAAGTCGATGTGCTGCTTAGGTGACTGCCGTCCGTGTTTGCACCCTGGGGTAGGCTGTAACATAATCTTCTGCTTATTGATTTGTATGACATCATTCCTCTGACTTCTACTTACTCTTATGTAGATAGGCTACCTCTCTCATTTGTCTTGTGTTGGTGGCCTTAGACTTCTCAGTTTAGATCTCCTACATGAAAAGTAGAGAAACCGGTCCTATGATTTTGTAGTCAAGCCTTTCTTCCTCTAGAAATCTTACCATTTATTTATGATCTTTTATTTATTTTGGTTTTGTCTTTAGCTCTTTACATTGTCTCCCTTATTAATCGTCTTTTCTTTTTTTTCTTTGTTCTCATTTCTTTCCTTTTCCTTGAATTTCCATATTTAAAATTTCTGTGTTCATGGCTCTCAGGGTAATGGTCATTTTTGCACTGTGAAAGCTGTCCTGTTCAGAATGCCAGTAGAACCTTACCTCTTCTATTCTCTCCCAACCTCCAAAGGATGGAGAAACACCGCTCCATATTACTCCTTTGCTTTTCTGACATGTAAATACTGCTGGCTTTTTTTTTTTAATCCTGTAGTGGGGATTTTTTTTTTTCCTGCTATTGAGTGTTTACTTACAGCTTGTCTTTATACAGCTGCCAGTGCTCTTAGCCTCTATTGTGTTCGCATTTTGCACTTCTTGGCTTCCTCTTCTTGTGGTTTTTCAATAGATGAACTTATAGTAGCCCTTTGACCATACGTCGATTATACAGTAGGCCCTCCATATCCACCAGTTCCGCATCCACAGATTCAACCAACCACGGATCGAAAATATTCGGAAAAAAAAAATTCCAGAGAGTTTCAAAAAGGAAAACTTAGGGCTTCCCTGGTGGCGCAGTGGTTGAGAGTCCGCCTGCTGATGCAGGGGACACGGGTTCGTGCCCCGGTCTGGGAAGATCCCACATGCCGCGGAGCAGCTAGGCCCGTGAGCCATGGCCGCTGAGCCTGCGCGTCTGGAGCCTGTGCTCAATGGGAGAGGCCACAATAGTGAGAGGCCCGCATACTGCACACAAAAAAAAGAAAACTTAAATTTGCCTTGGAAGGCAACTGTTTGCATAGCATTTATAGTTGTATTTACAAATATGTGTGATCTCACCCTCCTCCTATTCCTTCACACAAGCAACATCTTCTTGGGTATTAACCATGTTACCAGGAGGATGTCAAGCCCTTCTTTTCGTTTTGCTATTGTGGGTAACATAGAGGTCCATGACTCTTCAAACTCTGGCCACACTCTGTCTCATATTCAAGTTGATTTGCATGGTCTTCTGAGGTTCTGCTGAACCTAAGACAAATCTTTTTCTACTTCCTTTACCAGATTTCTGGTCTTTGAGCAGGAGAATTTTGTTTAAGGCATCTGTTTAAGCATAGTTGAGATCAGGCATATCAAGAAACTGTTAAACTGATCCATTCTCATCTCAAGAGTCAGTACTATTAAAAAAATGTGTGTGTGTGTGTGTGTGTGTGCGTGTGCGCGCGCACATGAGTACAGGTTTTCTGACCCCACAACTTTTCTTGTATTTCATTCCCAGCCTTTTGTGTTTCCTTTGTGTATATGTATTTATGTCATTAATACTATGGTATGTGTACAGTTTTGTTTTTAGCTTTTTAAAAATTCAATGCTATTACATAAAAATTACCCCTCATTATTAAACATTCTTCTAAAACAATTATCCTCAGTGGGAGCAAGGGTATAGAAAAAAACAGGTCTCCCACCCCCTTCCTTCCCCTTTCTGAGAATCACATCTGCATTGAGCTCTCTTATTGTTAAGAATGTGTTTCTCCGCCATGTTGGAATTCATAACCTCTGTTTTGAAATAATCATCTTTAGTGTTAAATAGCTGTATCATAAATCATCTAGCTATTTCTTGGGATTGAACATATAGCTATTTCTTGGGATTGACATATTTATAATATCTCATTATTATAAATAAAGCTGGAATGAACATTCTTATTCATCAGTATTTGTCCACAAATTTTATCATTTCCAAAGCCTTAAAATCTTTAGAAATGCAATTATTGGATCAACATATTTGGATACTTTTCAGATTCTTTAATCATGTTGCCATGTAATTCCCAAAATGTTTGTACTGAATTATGCTTTTATCATCAGTGAATGAGTGTCTGTCTTGCTGTTCTCTAGGCAGTATTGAATATTGCTATTTAAAAATATCTTTGCCAATCTGATAAGCCAAAATGGTACCTCATTACTGCTTCAATTTGCATTTCTTTGATTACTAGTAACTCAGAACCATATTTTAGGAGACCATTTTTTCTTGTTTTGACACAGCCTCAACTCGAGTTCGTCTTGAATTGCAACTGTCAAGATAAATTGTTGAAATTAAGAGCTGTAGTCCTCGGATGTAATAACCTCATCCAGAATATGTAACACTGAAAGCTGCCTAATTAGAAGTGGCAGAATTCTAACTCATAACTGCATATTTTTAAACTTTTTTATTATGGATTTTTAAAACATTCAAGAGAAGAGAGAATAATGGAGGGAATTCCTGTGTAAGCAGTTATCAGCTTGACAGTTATCAGCATTCTACATTTCATGTTTCATCTGTCTTCCCAATTTTTGGGGGGTGGGGAAGCATTGGAATATTTCAAATCAGATAAATAGTATCATTTTATCTGCAAATACTTGTGTATTTAACGCATAAGGACATATTAAAAATGGAATGCCTCCTCCCAGCACTTTGCGTATATTTTTAAATTTTCTAATAGGATTTTTATATTGAAGTGTAGTTGATTTATTTTTTATATATATTTATATATATATATATATATATATATATAATTTTTTTGCGGTATGCAGGCCTCTCACTGTTGTGGCCTCTCCCGTTGCGGAGCACAGGCTCCGGACGTGCAGGCTCAGCGGCCATGGCTCATGGGCCTAGCTGCTCCGTGGCATGTGGGATCTTCCCGGACCGGGGCACGAACCCATGTCCCTTGCATCGGCAGGCAGACTCTCAACCACTGCGCCACCAGGGAAGCCCCTACAATATTTTTTAGTTTTACAGTAGAGTCATTCAGTATGTTTGTAGATTATACTCCGTTATAAGTTATTACAAGATAATGGCTATAATTGTTTGTGCTATACAATGTATCCTTGTTGCTTATCTATTTTATATGTAGTAGTTTATATCTTTTAATCCCATACTCCTAATTTATCCCTCCCCCTCCCCTTTCCCCTTTCGTAACCATAAGTTTGTTTTCTATGTCTGTGAGTCTGCTTCTGTTTTGTAAATAAATTGATTTGTATTACATTTTCTGATTCCACATGTAATTGATATCATATATTTGTCTTTCTTTGTCTGACTTACTTCACTTAGTATGATAATCTCTAGGTCCATCCATGTTGCTGCAAATGGCAGTATTTCATTCTTTTTTATGGCTGAGTAATATTCCATTTTATGGATTCCATCCATTCAATAAGATGGATACCACATCTTCTTTATCCATTCGTCTATCGATGGACATTTAGGTTGCTACCATGTCTTGGCTATTGTGAATACTGCTACTATGAACATTGGTGTGCATGTATCTTTTCGAATTAGAGTTTTCATCTTTCCCAGATATATGCCCAGGAGTGGGATGCTGGATCATATGGTAACTCTATTTTTAGTTTTTAAAGGAAACTCCATACTGTTCTCTACAGTGGCTGCACCACGTTACATTCCCATCAACAGTGTGGAAGGGTTCCCTTTTCTCCACACCCTCTTTAGCATTTAATATTTGTAGACTTTCTGATGATCGCCATTCTGACCAGCATGAGGTGATACCTCATTGTAGTTTTGATTTTCATTTTGGTTTGTTTCTGGTTTCTTTTGCTGTGCAAAAGCTTATAAGTTATTTTTTTTTTAAGCCCCTCATTTTCTGTCTTCCTCCTTATGTTGTTAATTTCACAGATTATGTTTTATACATTGCATGCCCATTAACATAGATTTATAATTATTGTTTTAGGTATATGTGTTTTAAATCACATAGGAACAAAAAAAGGAATTAGAAACCAAAAATAGAACAATACTGGCTTTCACATTTACATATTTAGTTATCTTTATCACAGTTCTTTACTCATGGTTTCAGGTTGCTGTCTGGTGTCCTTTCACGTCATCCTGAAGCATTCCCTTTAGCATTTCTTCTGTGGCAGTTCTGCTAATGATGAACTCCCTGAGCTTTTGTTTATCTGGAAATGACTTTATTTATTTATTGCTGCATTGGGTCTTTGTTGCTGCGTGTGGGCTTTCTCTAGTTGCAGCGAGCGGGGGCTACTCTTCGTTGCGGTGCGCAGGCTTCGCATTGTGGTGGCTTCTCTTGTTGTGGAGCGCGGGCTTCAGTAGTTGTAGCATGTGGGCTCAGTAGTTGTGGCTTGCGGGCTCTAGAGCGCAGGATCAGTAGTTGTGGCGCACTGGCTTAGCTGCTCCGCAGCATGTGGGATCTTCCCCAACCAGGGCTCGAACCCATGTCCCCTGCATTGGCAGGTGGATTCTTAACCACTGTGCCACCAGGGAAGTCCCTCTCCTTTATTTTTGAAGTATAGTTTTACCAGATGTAGAATTCTTCGTTGATAGTTTTTTTCTTTCAGCAATTTAAATATGTCATCCCACTGTCTCCTGACTGTTATGGTTGATGGTGAGAAATAGGCTCTGATCTTATCAAGGATCCCTGTACATGACAAGTCACTTCTCTTTTGCTGCTTTCAAGATTCTCTCTGTCTTTTGACAGTTTGATTATAATATATCTCAGTGTGCATCTCTTTGAGTTTATCCTACTTGAAGTTCGTTGTGCTTCTTCAATGTGTAGACTCATGTTTTTCATCAAATTTTGGAAGTTTTGGCCATTTTGTTTTCAAATATTATTTTTTGCCATTTTCTCTCTCCTTTCCTGAGATTTTCGTAATGAACATGTTGAACGTTTCATGGTGTTCTACAGGTCTTTAAAGAGAAATGTAAATAATAAACCTACAACCCTTCTCTTACTTCTCATCCTCAGAAGTAAGCACTATTAATGGCTTGATGTGTTTCCTTCTATGATTTCTTTTCCTGTTGGGTTGGATTTTCTTCACTGAGTCTTATAACATTGTCTTTGCCCTCTTTCTTTGATCTACATTTTCAGTTATTCATTACAGTTTGATTTGGTTGGTTACTTAGTTAATTTATTTTGGAAGTGATTCTATAATAATTTTCCTGCTTGTCTTCTTTGATTATAAAGAATACTTCATTTGGCTGCATCATGAATTATATCTTTGAATTTATTTTCTAATTCTTTGCTTATTTGACATATCAGATTGACACATTTTGTTTTGTCTCCCACGAACAGTAAAAAATTTAGTTAAGTAAAGCCATTTTAAGAATAAGTATGCTTTCTAAGAACTTTGAAAGATTCATTGCCCAATTTCTAGTAGAGGCAATATATATTCCTTTGCTTTTAGAAACAATGGTCGTCAGTGAGGGATTGTTTCAATTTTAAGGTTTTTTTGTTTGTTTTAAAGAGTTTAGAATTAATTTTTTGACAAGCATGATATGACTCGGTCAGCATTCAATTTGTTTTTTTGTTTTTTAATTGGGATATAGTTGCTTTACAGTGTTGTGTTAGTTTCTGCTGTACAGCAAAGTGAATCAGCCATATGTATACACATATCCCCTCCTTTTTGGATTTCCTTCCCTTTGAGGAGCCAGGCAGGAGTGGTGGAGTCTTACCTTGCTGGTTTCCTGGTTCCTTTCCTCTTGTGGTATTAACCATTGTTGCTAATTTCTTTTCTGACTTTGGTTTTGTTCATTTACTAGAATAAAATGTAGATTATACAACAGTCGGTACGTTGGTTGCTTGTTCACTGCTGTATCTCTAGCATCTAGTATTATACCTGGTGTACAGTGGGACCTGGTGACTGTTGGTTGAACTGATATCTGTGTGAACAAATGAATGTGTGTAACTGCTGCTGGTGGTGGTGATGATGGTAGCTAAAATTTATTCATAGTTTTCTATCTTCCAGGCTGTGTTCTAAGTTCTTTATTTGTTTTAGTTCTTTTAATTTTACAGCAATACTATGAGATATAGATACTGTTACTCTTCCTGTTTTACAGAGGCACAGAGAGCATGCCTGAGCTCACACAGCTGACTCCAGAGCCCAGTAGCTTAATTGCTACTATGTACTCTTTTCCTCATCTTATACTTTTTTCCTCTTTTCTCTCCTCCTTCCTAACTACTCAGACTTTTTCTACTTTGTACTTAATCCTTTTTTCCCTCACTTCCCTTTGATAAGCATTTAACATTTACCTTTGGAATTTTGACCTCAATTTTCACTCCATGTATTGGATTGGCCAAAAAGTTCGTTCAGGTTCTTCCGTACCACCCCGAAAGAACTTTTTGGCCAACCCAATATTTTCAGTCCGTGTACTGCTTCCCTCTAAGAAACAAACATAAGTTAAAACCCAAATTTAAACTCTGTCACAGAGATCTGGTCTGAATTCTAGAGGTTAACGTCTAGGTTTCTTGCTGCACAGCCTAGCTGCACATTGATTGTGATGTTACTTTCAGATCCACCCCTCCCTCCCATTTTATTGTGTTTGTTACTACC
The DNA here is from genome assembly GCF_951394435.1 of Stenella coeruleoalba. Classification (NCBI taxonomy): domain Eukaryota; kingdom Metazoa; phylum Chordata; class Mammalia; order Artiodactyla; family Delphinidae; genus Stenella; species Stenella coeruleoalba. The sequence goes on from NC_137161.1 coordinate 73,964,623, forward strand.
ACTGGGGGAAAAAAGTCCTAGACTCTCAAATTAAACAGAAAATACATGAAATTATAACATGCCAGCTACTTGACACTTTTTTACAAATCTCATTGTGACATTTTACAAGTCACATTGTAGCCTGAACAGAAAGTAGCTAAACTTTTTGCCTGAATTGGATACTTTGATCTTCATTTTTGTATTCTGTAGTATTACACGAACCCTGTCCCTACTAGATAATATGCCACATTCAGAAAATCCTGCAGTAATAACTGACCAGAACCTATGCAAATTAAAATTACTAAGTAAATCCCCAAACTGGGGAAAAAAATAGGTTTTATTCAAATTAAATTACTACAATACAATCCAGTTTCTACTCCAATTTTTTCTTTCTTTTTTTTTAATCTAAAAGAAGGATAAAATAAAGTGTTAAGTATGTCCTTTGCAAAGGAAATTCCAGCTCTCGCCTCTCAAGCAACATCTGTACTCAGTTTTTGTTTTAATTTGATCTAACTGGAGTATAACACAACTTTCTTCTATAGACTTTAGGAACTGCTTTAACTAATTTTAAACAGACTTTAAAGTCTCCAAAACCATCCTGTCGAGCAGGCTCCCTACAGACACAGTGAAACCCAGAATGTGAATTTCATAATTTGAAATAAAATCTAATGACATTTCTTTTTTAGTAACCCCATAGTGCTTTTCGTTGTCCTTAACAATCTGAACATTAGTAGGCTATAGATAAAAGGTAAATGTACTAAAATTAGTTATATCTGTTGATCAAAAGATATGAAGAAATCAGAAAGGAAAGCCATCAAGTGGATGAAAATATTTCTAATACAATTATAACAGCATTCTTACAGCCAGAATACATAAAGAATTTGAAAAACCCAGTAGTAAAAAGACAGCTATCCCAATAAAGAAATATTAAAAACATTTGAACAAGTACTTCACAAAAGAAGAGATCAGAATGGCCAAAAACATACTCAACTTCATCAGTAAACGGGCAAATACAAAATAGGACAGTGCAGGAATGGCTAAAGTTTAAAAGACTAACAACAAGTGTTGGTGAAGAAGAGAAGCAGCTGGAACTCTGATCCAGTGCAGGTGGAAGTATGGTGAAATGACTTTGGAAACCAATTTAGCAGTATCTGCACATCCTGTGATCCAGCATTTCCACTCTTAGGAACATTCAAGAAACATCCATTGGGAGTCAGGTACAGTAACAGTCATAGCAATGCTATTTTGTAAGAGACCCAAACTGGGGAAAAAAACCAACGAACCAACAACTTTCACTAATGTAAGTATTTTCATATACTGGAGTACTAAACAGCAGCAAAAATATATCTGAAGCTAAAGTCACCATCAAACTCAGTGAAAGAATTTCAGTGAAAGAAGCCAGACATAGAAGAATATGTCATAATAGCATTTCATAAAATTCCCTAAAGCAGGAAGAACTAAACTCTAGTGTTATGAGAGAGACCAGCATTTTATAATAACTAAAAACTGGAAATAATCTAGATGTCTATCAATGGGGGAACGGTTGAATAAATTATTGTATATTTATATAATGGAATATTAGATAACGAAGAAAATGAACAAATCTCAGCATGCAGCAACGTGGATGAACGTTATAAACACAGTGTTGTATGACAGAAGCAAGATGCAAAAAAGTCTATGGTTCCATGTATATAAATTTCAAACACAGGCAAAAACCTAAACTTTAATGTTGAAGTCAGGATATTAGATAGCTTTGGGGTAAAGGCAATGGATGGTGACTGCGTGATGAATATTTTCTTTGTGTTAATCCCTTGGGCTGTCCATTCGTGTTTTATGTATGTTTCTCTTTGTATGATTTCTTTCACAATTTGAAAAGGTTAAGCAACAAGAGAGAGAGTCTGCCTTGGATTCATTCTGCTTGGGTTCATATCCCAGCTTTGCTGCTTTCCAACTGTGTAACTTTGGGAAATTCACTTAGCAGCACTAGGCCTCTATTTCGTATCTGTAATGTGAAGCTAATAAACCTATTTTGTAAGATTTGTTGCAAAGATGAGACAAATATTGGAATCTTTGCTAAGATGTTAAACACAACAACAGCTGGCACATAGTAAGGGCTGACTCATTGCTAACTCTTGCTATTGTTATTGTTGGTATCATTGCCAGTTTATTTGTTGAAAGGAATTTTAAACTCCCGTTGGAATTACATTATATTTAGAAATCTATCATGGCTGTCCATGTAGGCTAGTTTTTTATGGTCTCAGAAATATTTACTTTTTTCACTCTCCATGTTATTTCATAAATAATCATCAAGTATTTTATAGATATATTTTAGAGTTGAAGTAGAATTTTCTTTGCCTTGCATTTTGTAGTTGTACATATAAGTATATATGTACCATACATATGGCATATAATAGCTAATACTTAGTATGACTTACTGCTGCCAACATGGTTCTAAGCGTTATGTAGATGGACACTTTTAATCCTGTGTAAACTCCCATTTTGCACAGATAGAAACTGAGACAGAGTTAAAGATGGCTAGTATGTGGTCTGGGATTCAGTCTGGGCTCAGAGTCCACATTTACCGCACTGCTCTATGCTAGGAAAGCTGCTCATTTTTCTATTTTTATTTGGTAACTGACCAATTGTACTTAATCTGATTTTCTTAGGTTGATTTTCTTAGGTTTCCAAGAAGCCAGCTATATCATTTGCAAGTAATTGTTTTTTGTATACTATCCACTTATTCTTTTTTTTTTTTTTTTTTTTTTTTTTGCGTTACGCGGGCCTCTCACTGTCGTGGCCTCTCCCATTGTGGAGCCCAGGCTCTGGACGCGCAGGCTCAGCGGCCATGGCTCACGGGCCCAGCCGCTCTGCGGCACGTGGGATCCTCCCGGACCGGGGCGCAAACCCGTGTCCCCTGCATTGGCAGGCGGACTCCCAACCACTGCGCCACCAAGGAAGCCCTATCCACTTATTCTTGTTCTTGCCTTATTGCTTTGATTTTAACTTTCAGGGAAGTGTTTATAAAAATAATAGAGTGGACATTCTGCTGTTATTCTGATTAAATAGAAATGCCTCTATTTTTTACATCTCTAAGAATGACATGGACTATTGACTGGAGAGTGTTTTCTTTATGTTAAGGATGTGTTTTTTAATTTTTGAGTTTACCAAATGGTTTTTCAGTTGTTCATTCTGTTTTAAAATCAGGGATGGGCTTTAAATGATACGAAATGTCTTTGTGTGTCTATAAGGTGATTGTATAACTTTTCTGTGTTGACCTATTGACGTGATGAATTGTATTAATATATAGTCTAATATTGAATCATCTTTGCATTTCTAGAATTTTTAACATAATGCTGAATTTCATTTGCTAAAATTTCTGTAAGATTTTTGCATATATAAGTACAAGTGAGATTGGCCTGCACTTCTCTACCATTTTTGTTAGGTTTTGGCATTGGGTGAATTCTAGCTATGTGAAGGGAATCTGGAAGATTTCTTTTTGTGCATTATACACTGCATTTTAAAAATAAGTTTTGAGTACATTTTCTGATATGGCTGCCTAATACTGTTCATCCCTAGGTTATCTTCAGACATGAGCAAAAGTAGAGAGATTGGCATTCTTTTTTTCTTTTCTTTTCTTTTTTTTTTTTTTTGCGGTACGCGGGCCTCTCACTGTTGTGGCCTCTCCCGTTGCGGAGCACAGGCTCCGGATGCGCAGGCTCAGCGGCCATGGCTCACGGGCCTAGCTGCTCCACGGCATGTGGGATCTTCCCAGACCGGGGCATGAACCCTCGTCCCATGCATCGGCAGGCAGACTCTCAACCACTGCGCCACCAGGGAAGCCCGACATTTTTTTAAATTGAAGTATAGTTGATGTACAATATTATATGTTTCAGGTGTACAGTATAGTGATTCACAAATTTTAAAGGTTATACTCCATTTATAGTTATTATAAAATATTGGCTATATTTCCTGTGTTGTACAATATATCCTTGTAGCTTATTTTATATATAATAGTTTATACTTCTTAATCCCCTACCCCTATCTTGCGTCTCCCCCCTCCCCTCTCCCCATTGGTAACTACTAATTTGTTCTTTATATCTGAGTCTCTTTTTTGTTATATTCACTAGTTTGTTGTAATTTTTATATTCCACATATAAGTGATATCATAAAGTATTTGTCTTTCTCTGTCTGACTTATTTCACTTAGCATAATGCCCTCCAAGTCCAACCATGTTGTTGCAAATGGCAAAATTTCATTCTTTTTTATGGCTGAGTAGTATTCCATTGTGTGTATATGTGTGTGTGTGTGTGTGTGTGTGTGTGTGTGTGTGTGTGTGTGTGTGTGTGTGTGTATATATATACACACACACACCACATTTTTATCCGTTCATCTGTTGGTGGACTTTAGGTTGCTTTCATATCTTGGCGATTGTAAATAATGCTGCTGTGAACACTGGGGTGCATGTAGAGAGAGATTGGTATCATTTTGTTCACGTCTTACTTCACTTTGTTTTTCTCTTGCGTATTTTGAGCCTTACTACTTAAAGCATGGTTTGAGGTTTAGCAGCATGGATACTACCCAGGAACTTGCTACAGATGGATGTAATCATGTGTACATAACTACACGTGTCACATCATCTTTGCCATATTCTATTGGTTAAAGGCAAGTTACAGGTTCTGCCCCCACTCTTTTTGTAGATTTTAAACTATCATTAATCACGTTGTTTTGAGATGTTTGAATAAGTCTTTGAACTTTTAGTAATTTGTCTAGGGTCCTGGAAGGGAGCTACAAAGTCAAAGGTATAAAGCTTTTAAAGGCTTGCATGACTGTTGTCTAATGGCTTTTCAGAAGATCAATACCTCTTTTGTTACATGGTAAACAAATAGCAACATTGACAGTTCATCAATGTGCCTTTTCTGCCAAGTAGAGATCATTAAATAATGAGGAAGCAGGAAAGAGGACAAGAGTGATTAGAAATCCTTACTGTAAATAACTTTGAGCAATTGATACCTGAAAGCCTGAAGGTTATGTGAATTAATTTTCACCAATCTAAACTGTTGGGTCAATTTACTATTTCTAACTAAATGGAATTCAGGGTATTTGTTAAGAACCTTTTGGGTGTCTTATCTAGTGTTTGATACTGTAAGTGAGAGAAGAAAAATATACCAATGTCTGTGCCTTTATAAGGCTTCTGGGAGTCTTATGACATTGTTTACGTTTTTTTCATCTTTCTACAAAATGCAACTTCAATAAATAGAAGTTCATGCCAGGTTTCACCTATGGGTTTAAGAAATTTGAAAATCTTCCTAGGTGATAAAAACAAAGTTGTGTTTTCCTCTGTTTTAGCAACAACGTACTGTCTATAGGCTGACTCTGGTGAAAGCATGGAACGTGGATGAACTCCAGGCCTATGCCAAGCTGGTGTCCCTGGGGAACCCTGACTTCATCGAGGTGAAGGTAAGCCCCTGCCGGCTAGTGTTGGGCACGTTCTCATTCTGCTTTGTTGGCCACGGTGCAATTACAATCTTCTAAAATTCTGCAGGAGGTCCCGGATGTTTTATTTATTCAGTCAGAAATATTAATCAAGATTCCTGGCACTGTTCTAGGTATTGGGGATAAGAGCAGTAAAGACTAAGCATTTGCTCTCACATATAAAAAGCTTATATTTTAGTGAGAGGTAGACCGTCAACAGAAAATGAATGTAGTGCTCACTACATAGTAACTTTAATATGCTGAGAAATAAAATACTGTTATAGTGAGTAATTGGTTGGCTTTCAACTACACTTTTACTATGGAAAACTTCAAATATATACAGAAGTAGAGAGACTGATGTAATGAACCCCATCCATCCATTACCAGCTTCAAAAATTACTAGCTCGTGTTTCAGCTGTACTCCTACCCATTTTCCTGCCCTTACCTGTGAAGCAAATCCCCACGTTATACCATTCATCCATAACTGTTTTAGTATGTATTTCTAAAAGATATGCACTCACTTTAAACACTTATTCAGAATACTGTTCTTACTAAACAGTTCTAACAATAATCTCATATATTGGAACATATAAGGTTTCAACTTGACCAGTTATTTTAACAGTATTTTTTAAAATTGAAGTAGAGTTAATATACAATATTGTGTTAGTTTCAGGTATACAGTGAAGTAATTCAGTTTTTTATATATATATATATATATATTTATTTATTTACACACACACACACACACACACACACATATATATATATATATATATATATAGTTTTTCAGGTTATTTTCCATTATAGGTTATTATAAGATGTTGAATACAGTTCCCTATGCTATATAGTAAATCCTTGTTGTTTATTTTATGTACAGTAGTGTTTATCTGTTAATCCAATACTCCTGATTTATTCTTCCCTTCCTCTCTTTCCCCTTTGGTAACTGTAAGTTTGTTTTCTATGTCTGTGAGTCTGTTTCTATTTTGTATGTAGATTCATTTGTACTCATTTTTAGATTCGTCACATAAATGATATCATATAATATTTCCCTTTCTCTTTCTGACTTAATTCACTTAGTATGATAATCTCTAGGTCCATCCATGTTACTGCAAATGGTAATATTTCATTATTTTTTATGGCTGAGTAATATTCCATTGTGTATATATACCACATCTTCTTAAACCAATTGTCTAAAGTATTTTTTAATCTGGATCCAAATAAGGGTCAGAATTGGATTATTTCTCTCTTAAATTTCTTTTAATCTATTAGTTCCTCTTCCATGTGTTTTTTTTCCCCCTTGTAATTTATTTTGTTGGAAAAAATGGATCATTTATCCTGGTTAGTTCCCCATATTTATATTTTAGATTTTGGTGATTGCATGTTGCTCTGCCCCTTAGATTTCCCGTGGATTGTTAGTTAGATCAAAATAAGATTGATCAGATTTGTGTGTGTGTGTGTGTGTGTGTATGTTTGCATTTCAAGATTATTTCATTGGTCGTAGTGTATGCTTCCAGCAGGAGCCATCTAATGTCTGGTTGTCACTGTCATGTTTTTGCCAGTGTTTCTTTGGGTTAGATACCTGTACGTGGATTGATGTGTCAGAGGGTAAATGCATATGCTGTTTTACTAGATATTGTGGTTGGCTGCTTTAGATTTCAAAAACAGGAAGGCTTTTCTGAGGAGATGACTCTTTTAAAAACTGATAACTGAATAGTAAGAAGCAGCACAACATGCAAAGGCTTGGGGTCAGAGCATTCTGGGCAGATGGCACAGCTGGTCCACAGAGCTCCTACATGATCTCCGTGGGGTAGTTGGAGTTGGCTGTGGTACAAGATGAATCAGAGTGGTGGGCTGGGGCCAGATTTTGTAAGGCCTTTCATGCATGGATAAGAGAATCAGATTTTATACTAAGTTTAACGATAGGCTTTTTTTTAAAACTAGGTGTGCTAGGAAGGGGTTTTAAACTGGAGAGTGATACGATCCGATTTATGATTTTGAAAGATCACCCTGCCATTGCCATGAGTGGATTATAGAGGGCAGTAGTAGAAGTAGGTAGACCGGTAACAAAACTTTTGCCAAGCAAGAGATGTGATGGCGTGGGGAAGGTCATTGGAGAGGACTGGGTGCACTTGTGATTTATTTTGGGAGTAGATCCAACAGAATTTGTTGTTAGATGACATGTAGGGTATGAAAGAACAAAAAGAATCAAGAATAGCACCTGGGTTTTTGACTTAAGCAATCGTGTGGATGTGGAACAGTTTGCTGAGATGGAAAAGACCAGTGGAGAAGGGAGGCAAATTTAGGGAGTAATTGCATGAGTTCTATGTTGACCTTAATACTTTGAGATAGCTTTTAAATAATCCAAGTGTAGGTTCAAAGTGTAGGTTCAAAGAAGCCACAGGTTCTATAAGCCTGGCGTTCTGGGGATAAGACAGGCCTGGCAGTAATGATTTAGAAGTCATCAGCTATAGAGTTTTCAGAGGCAGACAGCTTTCTTGGATAACTAAGAATACACAGAATGAGAGAAAGTGACCAGACAATTAACCCAGTCTCTCAAAGCTCCACTCTTCAGTTTATGTTTATGAAGCTGGATGCACTCTGTCACATCAGAGCATGTTTCAGCTTTACAGCCGTTTTTTAGTAAGTTCAGCATTCTGCATTACGTTCCTCTGGAGGGATGGGGAGGTGAGAGGAGCAGAGGAAATATTGCTGAGTGTGTAGCAGCCTCTAGTGAGGTCAAGACACTTTTCTTTTAAAATTGCTCTTAATTTCAAAAGGCTACTCTTGGCAAGAACTCTAATGATGCAGAGAGACAAGCTACACTTTAAATATACGCATCGGCTTAAGGAAACCTTGCCAACATCAGAGATTAGTGGTGTTTTAATTTATGGTTTAGCTATTAAAGAACGCTGCTTCAAATTATGCTGCAGTAAAACCTCTATTATTAACTTGGCTGGATCGCACTGTCACCTTTTTTTCTCCTTCTTTCTTTGCAGTCATGTTTCCTATAATGAAGAAGATATTTTGTAATCTGAAAAGAATCAACCAAATTTTAAAGAAAGATGGCTACTTTGTAAACAGTGTAATTCTCTGATGGGCATTTTGTAGTCGGACAAACTATTAACTAGGAAACAGATGAAGCCTTCTACTTATAGCTGAGATGTTATAATGACATAGTTTCTCTCAAACAAGATTTCCATTTTACTATTTTATCCCTGCATTTAACAAATATTTCTGAGCTGTCTTCATGTGCCAGGCCTCGTCAAAGCATCATAGGTACAAATCTTTTTTCTAAATTTGGATCTGCTGTTTGGGAAATGGATGTCTTATTGAACAAGGCAAAATCTACAGAAGTAAAATGAACTACTTTGAGAGATTTTTTTAATTGAAAAATCTTGGAGAAGTGTGTAACCTAATCACAATTTTAAATGTCTTATTTAAATTATAAAATATAAGGTAATAGACAACAGTTTGTGTGTATCGGGGAAAGCATGGGACGATCAGTTGGCTCTGGTAGGAGACCTGTAATATCAAGTACCTGGGGCTTTGAGGATCACATGGTTTATTAAATTCATCTCTCATTTGTCCAGCAAGTTAATGAAGTATCTTTCTCTTAAACTGAAGTAGGAAAAGGGATGTTTACAGAAAATAGTACACTATTAAGAAACAAAATGAGTTATAGGATAATTATTACTTGATCAAATTTTAACAGTATATGTTTGGATACATTTATATAAGAAAAGTATGGAAGGATACATATCAAATCATTAACAGTGTACGATTTGGGAGAAGGGGAAGGAAAGGCTTGTTTTACTTTTCATATTTCTGTGTTGTGTAAATTGTTGCAGTGAGCATGCATTACTTTTATAATTCAGATGATTGAAATGAAATCAGTAAATGGAGAAGGCATGCTTTCCTGTTCAGTAGGGTTAAACTATTTAATGTCTGAAAAGGCAGCTTTTTGTTGTTGTTGTCTTATTAATCAAAGTAAAATTTTCTAAAATGGAAGCGTTTTAAAAATAATAGTAATAAAGCCTCTGCAAAAAACATTTGGTAAGAGCTAGCAAGATGGCAGCCTAAGATGACCTCAGATTCCTCCAGAAGCAAACACTTAGAAGTAAATGCTACGGTAAACATACTTTTGAGAGAATAGTCAGTCTGTCAGGTCTGTAAGGGCATTCCTTAGGGGCTGTAAAAAGGGAGATTGCCTGGTGGTACTCTGCAGCTCCAGTAGAGACAGGATGTGGCAGAAGACTAGGCCCTTTCACCTTTAGTGAAAGGACGAATTAGGAAAAAATTCATCCTGACACAGAGTGGTACTTGGAGGCTTATGCCTTACCTATGCTTTTGGTAAAAAGAAAAAGTCTCCCAGGGCCTAACCCTGAAATGGGGTTGGTGTTAAAATTTAATAGTACCTCAAGGTCGCATAAATGCCCTGAAGATGTGAAATTGATAATACAAAGTGACCCTGGGCTAGTGAAATACCTGAGGCTCTCGGATCCATTTATATCCTTTTCCTGGATTTCCTGGATGTGTGTGTGTGTATGTGGAGGGTTCAGGGCGGGTCTCTCATAGTCTCAGGTGGGGAAGTTGTGTAAGCTTTGATACATTCCTAAAATGTATTCATTTAGCCTGCGACAGGTTACTTATCCTCCTTGAGCCTAAATTTCCTCAGTATTAAAATTAGAATACTAATATCAATTTAATGGACTTGTTTTGAGAATTCAAGGGGGTAACATATGCCTGGGTTCAGTAAATGTTTAGATCCCTTTCCATCAAGCACATTATTTAAAAATGAATCAATAGAAGCTGTTTCTCTATTATATTGATTTTCTCTTTTCTTTTACTGCTAGTCTTGTAAAATATTTCTCTGTTCCATTCCCTGTAAATTAACATGTATTTTAGCTTCATTAGGCTTAAGTAGACCTATATTTGCTAGCCTGGGAAGCTTAACCATCGTTATTTGCTTACTTGTTTGTGAAAATGTGTTTCGTGTTGTAAACATCTGCCTTATTGAAAAGCTTTCACAACACAATCCATCTGTAAATGAAATACCGTCTTTGTATTCTCTGCCTAGCACTGCACCTTGAGAAGAGTAAGTGCTCAGTAATTATTTGTTGTCAAATGATTTAAAACTCTCTTCGCATTAGCACCATGACTGTCTACAGAACTCAATCCTTGCAGAATGCATCTTGCAAAACAAATGTCAGCATAGTCTCAGTCTCTTTCTGCACACAAATGTAGGGAGTATTACCGGTTGTTCATGTATGTAGCAATACCTAACCAGTGATTATCAGTTGGTTCATAATCATTGAAGTGTAGAAAAATCTTGAAAAATATGAATTAAATTTTGTATTAGATCAGAAAAGAGTTCTGGAGTTTAATGTCAGAGGAACATGTGACTTGCTCTTTAGAACAGATTAGTTGGGGGTACAGAGAAGAATAGGGTGTGGCCCCCACCCTCTAAGAGCTCAGGATTTAGACACATCAAAGTTATGCCAGTTATCTGAGAAGAGAGATGCACAGGGTATGATGAGATTGGGATTAGATGGGATTGGAGTTCCTGGCCGAAGATCAAAGAGAGGGTGGAGAATTTAGCCAGGGAAAGACTGGGTGTGGAGTGGGGCAGTCCAGTCAGAAGGCCTCAGGTGCTAGGCTGAGAAACGTGGGCTGGTCTTTTGGTGGGGGGGACAGCTATTGAAGCATTTTTAAGATAAAGGAGTGACATGTATTGCTGCAAAAAGTTGTGAAGACATTTCTCCTCAAACTATCAGGGACAAAAACAATCATACCGGGAGTCTTTTGACAACCAGTCAGTTTAATTAGAATATCAAGAGCTCTTCCCACAGACTTTGAATCCCCAGGTAGACTTTGTAAGCAGCCCGTGAAAATGACCCGATGGCCCCCATGTCCTGGAGCCCAGTGGTCCATCCAGAAGTCACCAGTGTGATGGTGGGGTTGTGCTTTTCACTGCAAACAGGAAGACGCATAAGTGGTCCTGCTCTTCAGGAACTTTCTTTGGGTCTGCTTGTCACCTCTCAGCCTCTGGAATTCTGGAATGAGTGCTTTCAGTTGCCACATTATACCCATCTGTTTTCTTGAGGACACTGTTTTTCCAAAGTTGTGAGGCAAGAACTTGGTGCTGGTGATAAACAGGGTGGGAGTGGAAGGTGGTGCTGGGATCAGAAGGTGGCGGGCAGCTGCCATGTGAGGGAAAGCGCAATGTCTTTAGACTATTCAGGGGCAAGTGCGATCAGGAACCCAGTCTGGGCGGGTCGTCGGTAGACCGCAGTGTGCGATGAAATGAAGCAGCCCATGTAGAGCGGGGAGGACCGGAGGGAGGTGTTGAGGAGCCCAGCTGGGGGAGGGCTCAGGGAGGCCGTTCAGGGAGGCCGGTTTCTACCCATGGCAGTTCTGTCACGCGCAGGCTCGGCCTCCGCAGTCGGCTCAGGAAGTTACCCACACTCCCTACCTCCGAGGATTTTGTCCGGCCAAAATGAGAAGTTTTACGTGAAAATGCTTTGTTAATGGTAAAGCATCATGCGAACGTGTAGAGAAGTATAATGTGAAGGCATAGTGATGACCTATGGCAATCTCTCATTTCCTTTCCAAGCCAAATCTCTCCTTAGCATTTCATGCTTTATTATTGCTGAATAATCGATATTATTTTCCAAAGCCATTGTCATGAATATAAGATCTTACTTAGGGACTTTCCTGGTGATCCAGTGGGTAAGACTCCACGCTCCCAATGCAGGGGACCTGGGTTCCATCTCTGGTCGGGGAACTAGATCCCACATACTGCAACCAAGAAGCCCACATGCCGCAACTAAGACCCAGCACAGCCAAAATAAATTAAAAAAGAAGAAAAAAAAGATCTTACCTAAAACCTCTGCTTCAATGAACTAACATTTTAAATATTAAAAATAAATTCCTGGGACTTCCCTGATGGCACAGTGGTTAAGAATCTGCCTGCCAATGCAGGGGACACGGGTTCGAACCCTATTCCGGGAAGATGCCATGGAGCAACTAAGCCCGTGCGCCACAACTACTGAGCCTGTGCTCTAGAGCCCACGAGCCACAGCTGCTGAGCCCACGTGCCACAACCACTGAAGCCCATGTGCCTAGAGCCCGTGCTCTGCAACAAGAGAAGCCACTGCGATGAGAAGCCCGTGCAACGCAACAAAGAGTAGCGCCCGCTCGCTGCAACTAGAGAAAGCCCGCGTGCAGCAACGAAGACCCAACACAGCCATAAATAAATAAATAAATAAGAAAAGTATTATTAAAAAAATAAATTCCTTTGAATTAAGCAGTATCTACATGGTTGTTCATATATTTCGTCCCTCATAAACAGTATTTAAAGTGAAGTAAAGTTCATTTCTATGACTAATTTGACTTATGAATAAATCATTTTCATGTATTTGGGCAAGTTTAGTACAAGTTTTCAGCCACGCTTTCTTAAAGATTTTTTAAACTGTTGTATTATTTGCTTTTTTTTATTCAGCTAAAACCCAAATTCAGTTTAATGAATTCTGTAAATCAGTGGGCTAATAGAGAAGCTTCTCTTGATTATTGTAATTAAGCTGGGTCTCCTCTAGTTTATGTTCAGCAAAGGTCATCTCAGTGTAGTACACCAGTAAGTAGTCTTTGAACAGCCATCTGGAGTAGAGGGTTTTGCAGAACTCATCTGAGTTTTTGGCCCCCTCCCAGCACTGCCATCTGTAGGGTCAGGGTCACTCTGCAGTGCTCATTGTAGGCTTTTCATTTAATGTCATTCTGTCCCCTCCAGTCTGTGTGTGTGAGAGAGGGAGAGAGAGAGAGCGCGAGTGAGAGAGAACCTCATTCTATTTTAGTTATTCCCTACTTAGTAGCACATCTAGACTATTCGAGTCTTTTTTCAAGAAAGTTTGATTTCTTGGGTATTTACAGAGCCTACAGAGTTACGATAGTCAGTATTGAAAATTAGGCATTAATCACTTATCACTATGTAACTTACCAAATGGAAAACTTAGTTATAAAACTTTTGTGTCTTACATGCCTGGGCTGTCGGGTAGAATTAAAAAGAGTTAAAAACCAATTTATCTTACTGCATTTGTACTGAATGGGAATTTCTCTAGGGGGTGGGTACACGTATATACATGTAGGTGTGTGTAAAGGTATATATATACATATCTGTGTGTATATATGTATATGTATTTCTATACATGTATTTTCATTTTGGCATGATTCTGTGTTTATACATATCCACATAAAAATGCATTACAAAGTGATCTCCTTAGAATGATTCCAAAAGAATAATTTGAAAGGGATCCCTATCTGGCCCTTTACAGCATGTTTATCAACCTCAAATCTAAATTATACTAGAAAATAGGAGGTTATCTTATTTTCCCAGTCAGTAAATTATTCACTGAATTTTTATGGGTGTCAACTATACCTCCATTATTGTACTAGGGGATTATAATCCCATGAGAATTGATCTGTTACGGTGCACAAATGAATCTGAATGGAAAGACATGTTATTAGTTCAGATACATTATTGTGAGTAGACAGTGTAGATGGTGATGTAGCACAAAGCACAAGTACCCAAGAAGCATCAGGATTGTCAGAGTGTAAAGAGCACTGGCTGGGAGCTCCAGTGCTGTCTTTGTCACTCGCTACTTGTATGAGCTTCCAAGCAAATTTGATCATCTTTGTACTGCTTTCTTCACTTGAAGATGTGGATTGGCTTGGCCTGGACTGGATTGGTTGACCTGTAGAAGCCTTTCTGGCTCTGAAGCTCTTCCTCTGTGACATTTAAATAGGTCTGTAACTGTCTCTGACTGTTGTAATGTTTCCACAGGGTGTTACCTACTGTGGAGAGAGTTCGGCAAGCAGTCTTACCATGGCCAACGTGCCCTGGCACGAAGAAGTGGTGCGCTTTGTCTGTGAGTTGGTGGATCTGATCCCCGACTATGAAATTGCTTGTGAACACGAACATTCCAACTGCCTCCTGATAGCTCACAAGAAGGTAAGAACCAGTCAAGTATGCATTCTTCCATCACCCTTGTCCTTCCTGCTCTCTTTTCTCTTTATTTTCCCCTCACCTTATTATAATGAATATCTACTTGTTTGCTACCTTTCCTAAAACAAACATTAAGAAAGCCCCAAATTCAGTCTGTTGGACTCGTAAACTGTCTTTTCTGTGTGAGATTGCTTTGTTTTCAGCCCTCACCAAAGCACCTGAAGTGCTTTCTGGCTTGTAATTCGTGTGTACTGAGAAACAAAACAAAACACCCTTGTAATAACCTCTAGTCCTTTCCCAGAATGACAAGGGAAAGTGAAAATAGTAAACAACCCCCATATGAGTGTTTCTGGCTGTCAGAAGAAATATTGAGGTGTTTATCAAATTTTAGATCACTTTGAATCTTGGCCTCTGCAGAAATATTTCTGGGATTTTGGTTTTCCTTCTTCCTTTTTAGTGTTTTTATTAGACAGAACGAGTGTCTGAATCTAATGTATTTTTTAAGTAAATAATGCCTAGCAAAGGAGAAATTCAGCTTCTAGTAGAAGTAGGCCATTAAAAGGAAAAAAACCCAATCAGAAGGCCAGTGTTCGAGTAGCGATCATAATGATATGTCCTTACTTATTTATATTAATATATAATTAATATAAATAATTAATATTAATATATTAATATATTAATATTTATACAGAAATAATATTGTGTCTGGGATTTGATTCAAAATGATACGAAGTAAGAAATATGTGGGTGTGTAGATGGGTTGAGGGTTGTTGAGGCTAGATGATGGGAACACAGAGGTTTGTTTTACTCCTCTGCCTAGTTACCTGTTCAAACTTTCCATTTAAAAGTGCTTTTTAAAAAAGGGGACATGGTTGAACCTTGAAATCATTATTCTAGATGAAAAATCGACACAAAAGACTACATAATGTATGATTCCATTTATATGAAATGTCCAGAATAGGTAAATCCTTAGAGATAGGATGTGGTTTAGTGGTTGTTGCAAATTGGGGGAAGAGCAGACTGGGAAGTGACTGCTGATAGGTATGGGATTTCTTTTTGGAGTGATGAAAATGTTCTGGAATTATTTAGTGGTGTTGGTTGCACAACTTTGTGACTGTACTAAAAACCACTGAACTGTATACTTTAAAAGGTTGGATTTTATGGTTTGTGCATTATATCACAGTAAAGATAAATTAATACCAAAAAGGTAATAAAGAACGGGCTACCTTTTCTTATAAAAATGCTCCGTATGCAAGTAAAGTCAGGCTGAATTGAACACGAATCTCACTTTTTCCTCCCTCCACAACCTAAGTGGCTTCCTGAACAGCTTTGCAGGTTAATGATATTTAATAATATTAGAATCACTCAATTAAAATTTCACGTGGTCTAGTCTCAAACAAACAGGAGGTTAAAAGGCCCTCACGCCTTGGTGCCAATTAGATTGTATATATCTGACCTAATGATCTGTCAGACTTAAATATTTAGACAGAAGAATATGTACTGGGAGCATTAAGGAACAAAGAAATAAAGGCTACCTAGTATTTGAAACGTTAATAAAGTAGCTGCAAAGACAATTAACTTACAAAGTAAATCTTAAAAACTAAAGCCAAAACTGAATTTTATTTTCTAGCTTTTTATTCATTGTTACTTTTTTAGGTAAGGTAGCACCTTCAAAACAAATTGTTTGATTGGAGGGGCAGTGCTCTGGAAACAGTCCTGACAATGGTAGTAAAGTTCTCTCTTCTTCCATAAGGTCTTCACACCATAGCCAAAGATGTCTTTATAGAATGTAGATCTCTGCTGCTTAGGTGCCTTTGATTGACCTCCCATTGCTTTTAGCATGAAAATCAAAATCCTTAATGTGGCCCCTAGGGTCCTATGTGATCAGTCTCTGTCTGCCTCTCCAGCTTCTTCTGGAACCCCTCTTCCTTCTCTTTCTGCACTTCTTTCATTTTCTCAGCCACAGTAGGTCTTATTTTTCCTCCAGTTAGGCTGGGAATTATATACTTTTTCTACTCTTTTAGTGGGTGCACTAGAAATTACTACATGCAAACTTGACTAATCAGTCTAGTGTTAAAATACTTTTACTCTGTAACTGTGCAAAGCAAGGACTTTAGAACACAACCTCCATTTTTCCCTTCCCAACTCATGCTGTCATTGTTGTGTATGTTAATTATAAATGTAAGGACAGTATTGTTAATTGCTTTATGTAGTCGGTATTTATTTAGATTTACCTGCATTTTAAACATGATTTTGTTCTCTGTTCCTTTTTGCATTTTTGAGCCTCCATCTGGGACTGTTTTCTTTTTGCCCAAAAAGCACCTTTTAAAATTTCCTTTAGTGGGGGTCTGCTGATGGCATACTCTCAGTTTTTGTCCAAAAATGTATATTTTAGCTGGGTATCAAATTCTAGGTTGGCATTTGTTTCCTTTCACCACCATAAAGATATTCCCCTGTCTTTTAAGTTCCACTGATGAAAAGTCAGCTGTTAGTTTGTTGCTTCTTTTAAGGTGATTTGTTGTTTTCTTCCCTCTGGTTTCTTTTTCTCTCCCTTTGGTTTTATGCTCTAATGTGTCTAGACGTGAACTTCTTTTTATTTTCCTTTTTGGGACTTCTTGGGCTTCATAAATTTGTGGGTTGATACTTTCCATCATTGGTTGAAGACTTCTTAGCTTTTATTTCATTAAATATTTCTTCTTCCCCCGTATTTTTCTTCTGGAACTCCAGTTAAACATGTGTTATTGTATTTTTTATTTCACTTGGACAGTTTCTTTTGATTTGTATTCCAAGTCACTAATTTTTGCTTCCGCTGTGTCTCATATGCTATTAAATGCCACACCAATTTTAAAATTTTGGATAGTGTGTTTCTCAGTTAAATAATTTGTTTGTTTTGTTTGTTTCAAATATGATATATCACACTGTATCCTTTCCAGTTCCCTGCTGAAATTTTCAAGCTTGGCTTTTATCTTCTTGAATACTGGAAATTTCAGCTATTTCATTGTTTGTATCTGATAACTCCAATATCTAAAATCTCTGTGGATTTGTTTCTGTTATCTGTTGTTTCTGTTGGTTCTCAGTTATGTTGCCTTGTCTCCTTATGTACCTTATCTTATTATGTAGAAAATTATAGAAATAATATGAGGTTTAGGATTAGAATATCACTTCTGAGATTTGGAGACACGTTTTACCTCACTTTTTTCCTGTGGAAACTGATCAGATGGTGAAGAGACTTCCTTAAAGTCTCATAAAGTGGCTGAGCCAAATCTAGACCCACAACCTTCTGCCCTCTAGTCCATTGGTCTTTCTTATACTACAGGGCATCTTTTGATACCACTGACGCCATTCAAAGAAGAGTTTAAAACTGGGAAATTTTATGTTAGACCAATACTTGACTTCAGTCTCTAAGATTTCTTCTCTCTTCCCAGTGTAAACATGGACATAGGGGAAATAAATGGCACCGTATCTCATTCGGGCCAGTTGAGTTCTGTAAGTGTTTATTAGACATCTGCTGAGTTCTGACACCAGGCTGTGCAGTGAGGGCCGCAGCACCTCAGCCATGAAGAATGTCAAGCACAGCCATGGATGAAAAATCCAGTTTCTCTGCATCCTAACCAGCATTTGGTATTGTTTTTTTTGTTTTTTTTTTTTTTGCGGTACACGGGCCTCTCACTGTTGTGGCCTCTCCCGTTGCGGAGCACAGGCTCCGGACACGCAGGCTCAGCGGCCATGGCTCACGGGCCCAGCCACTTCGCGGCATGTGGGATCTTCCTGGACTGGGGCACGAACCCGTGTCCCCTGCATCGGCAGGCAGACTCTCAACCACTGCGCCACCAGGGAAGCCCTGGTGTTGTCATTTTTTAGGTTAGCTGTTCTAACAGGTTTGTCATGATCTCAGTGGGTCTTAATTTGCATATCATGAACATGATCTATTTAGATCTTTGATTTCGTTAATGAGCATTTTATAGTTTTTAGTATACAGGTCCTATACTTTGTTAGGTTTATACCTAAGTATTTTTCTGTTTTAGCAATTATAAATGGCATTGCATTTTTAATTTCAGTTGTCACAAGTTCACTGAATTCTGTAGAAATAGAATTAATTTTTGTATGTTGATCTTATATCCTGCAACCTTGCTGAGTCACTTATTATTTCCAGCAGGATTTTTTTAGTAGATTTCTTGGGGTGTTCAACATAGACCATTATATCTTCTACAAAAAGGGACAGTTTTGTTTCTTCTTTTTCAATTGGCATCCCTTTAATTTCCTTTACTTAATTACATTTTACTAAGACTTTGAGTACTTTATTGAATAAGAACAGTGATTTCGGACATTCTTGTCTTTTTCCGGAGAGTGTTTAGCCTTTCACTGTTTAATTTTATGTTAGCTGTAGGTTTTTTATACTTGCTCTTTTCCAAATTGGGGAAGTTTCCCTCTATTTCTAGTGTTTTGAGGGGTTTTATTGTGAATGGGTGTTTATTCACAATAAAATTATTAAGTCATATCCTTTTTCTCTGTTGCTATGAACATGTGATTTTTCTTCTTTTACCCATTAATATGATGGATTACATGGATTTTTGAATATTGGACCATGCTTGCATCCCTGAAATAAAATAAACCCTTCTTAGTCATAGTGTGTATTTCTTTTTTATATATTGCTGAATTCTTTTTGCTAATATTTTTAAAAAGATTTTTGCTTCTATGTTCATGAGGAATATAGGTCTGTAGTTTTCTTTTTTTATACTGTCTATGATTTTAGTATTAGAGTAATACTGGCCTCTTAAAGCAGGTTGGGAAAGGTTTCCTCCTGTTTTCTAGGAGGAATTGTGTGGAATTGGTGTTAATTCTTCTTTATATGTTTAGTAGAATTCTCCAGTGAAACTGTCTGGGCTTAGAAGCATATTTTGGGGGGAGTTTTTAAATTATGAATTACATTTCTGTAATAGTTACAAGGCTATTTAGATTATCTTTCATCTTGGGTGAGATGTGGTAGTTTGTACTTTTCAAGGAATTGGTCCATTTCATCTAAGTTGTCAAGTTTATGTGAATAAATTGATCATAGTATTACTTTATTTTCCTTTCAGTGTCCTTACAACATCTTGTTTCATTTCTGATTTGGTTGATTTGTGTCTTCTCTGTTTTGTTTCTGTTGGTTTATTCAGTTTGTTGATTTTATTGGTCTTTTCAAAGAACCATGTTTTGGGGACTTCCCTGGCTGTCCAGTGGTTAAGACTTCACCTTCCATTGCAGGGGGTGCAGGTTCAATCCCTGGTCGGGGAGCTAAGATCCCCCATGCCTCGTGGCCAAAAAACCAAAACATAAAACAGAAGCAATATTGTAACAAGTTCAATAAAGACTTTAAAAATGGTCCACATCAAAAAAGAAAAATCTTTTAAAATAAAAAACAAAGAACTATCTTTTTGTTTCACAGGTTTTTCTCTGTTCTTCAGATTTCAATTTCATCTATTTCTGTGCTTCTCTTTATTATGCCCTTCTTTCTGTTTACTTTGGGTTTCTTTGCTTCTTGTTTCTTAAGATAAGGGCTTCGATTATTGACTTTTCCTCTTTCCTAATGTAAACATTTAATGCTCTAAATGTTCTTCTTTGGCCCATGGATTACTTAGCAGTTTGTGGTTTAGTTTCCTAGTGTTTGGGTTTTTTTTTTTCCTGTTGTGTTTCTGTTATTGATTTCAAGTTTGATTCTCTTATAATCAGAGAACATATTCTCTATGATCTTGGTTCTTTTAAATTTGTTGAGGTTTGTTTTGTGGACTAGGATGTTGTCTATCTTGGTAAACATTTTGTGTGCGCTTGCCAAGAATATACATTGTGTTGTTGTTGGGTGAGTGTTCTGTGAATGTCTGTTTCATCCTGTTGGTTGGTGGTGGTGTTGAGTTCTTCTGTATCTTTGCTGATTATATAGTTCTATCAGTTATTGAGTGAGAAGTGTTGAGGTCTTCAGCTGTAAGTGTGGGTTTTTCTATGTCTCTTTTCAGTTCTGTCAGTTTTCGCTTTACATATTTGGCAACTGTGTTGTTTGGTGCATACTCATTTAGGATTTCTGTATCGTCTTGGTGGAGTTGACCTATTTTTCATTTATATAATGTCCCTCTTTGTTCCTATAAATTTTCTTTGCCTTGGAGTGTACAATATCTGACAGTAATATAGCCACTTCTGCTTTCTTTTGATTGATGTTTACATTGCATATCTTTTCTGTCTTTTAAATTTCAGTCTACCTATATCATATATTTGAAGTGCGTCTCTTAGAGACAATATACAGTTGGCTGGTGCTTTTTTAATGTACCCTGCCAATCTCTACAGGGTTTCCACTGAAACAATGGGGGGGGTTGGGATGGCAGGATTCCCCACTGCACCTTCTCTGACACCTCCCCAGCAGTGGGAGGGAGAGGGTACAGCTCAGTACAGCTGGGCGAATGTGGAAATCTAGGATCCCCACTAGGTGTTTGCTGACTGGGGTGAGAATGAGGCCAGTTTTTCTCTTGGCCTAGGATGGTTATTATGTAAAAATTTTCTGTCTTGCTTGGCTGCCCTTTTCCTAGTCCTTTGGCTAGGGAGGCTTAATCTGAGGCTTAATTTTTTTGTTTTTTTGATTGTGAGTGCTCATTGGTGTTTCTAGATTGTGGGCTTTAACCAGGCTTCTGAATTCTCGCACCCAGTCCAGGATATATGAGCCAAAATTAAAACCCAGGGAACGTATCACTACGTTCCTTAGGTCCTGCAGTCCTTAGCCAACCTGCCTTCTTATCTCCACCTTTCAGAGCCTTCTTATGTTTGTTTTATATATAATATCTAGGGGTTTTAGCTGTAGAAATACATTTGTCCAGAACAGAAGACTTATGACTAGACAGTTTTGACATTTATTGTTTTTTGTTTACTATCTCCCCAGTGAACAGTAATAACCAGTCCACTTGGCACTGTTTGTTATTATTAGATTATTTGCACGTAAACTCATTTTGTTTGCTTATGTTAAAAGTGTCACCCAGTATGGTTGCATGGCTACCTCTGTAGTGTTACTGGAAAGGTTTTTCAGAAACTTATATGAAAAGATCTTTTCCTAATCCTAATCAGACCCCATCAAATCCCATTTAATAATTAGGCTAGCAATTTGCAGATGAATGCCTTTTTAAGGGTAGTAAAAGCAGACTTATAACCAAAGGAAAAAGACAAAAACAAAATCCACAAAACAGATCATTTAGTCTACAAATAATTGAGGGTGGGCATTGACTATTCAACATCCTCATTGTTTTTGCTGCCAATTCCAAGTTTATTGTTTCTCTGCTGTATTTTTGAAACACATGCCATCTTACAGAGAATGCAAGAGAAAAACCTAAACATTTTATTTGGTTTTAATGGCCTTCACAATCAAGTCCTTTCAGTTTCATTTCACGCCTACTCCCTGGGCCTTTACTAGGCATTGCCATGTTGTTTCTTTCCTCTGTGTATTTGCGGAAGGTATCTCTTCTGCTAGACCTGCCCTCCTTACCCCACTTCATCTGGTGAATTTCTGCTTTTTAAAACTGTAAAACAAACCTCCTTGGGGACCACTTCTTTCAGAGCTATATGCACATTTGTAAGGCTGTTTTCGCTAAGAAGTTAGGGTTCCTGGAACACAAGGGCTGTCATTCCCAGCACCTCCTAGAGTACCTGGTACATATTAGATTCTCAGTGTTTGTTTAGTGAATTAACAAGCTCTTCACCTTAACTTTCTTTCCTTATTCATTGTCTTGCCTTCTGAAATCAGAGACATTGTTCCATCTTCCTTGCTAATTTTGGTAACTATTTACCTTCGTCCTTATTTATTTACTCATTCATTTATTCAATGAATATTTACTGTTGAGTTTGCTATTTTATAGGTCATCAGTAACCTGCTAGTTGTCAAATCCAGTTGTTTTCTCATTCACCATTCCTCTATTTTTTCTGCAACAGGAAACTGATGCCCATTCATGCTTTTGAAAGTCTCTCCTGCCTTACTGTACTGTACTTTTTTGATTCTAGTAAAGTTGGCTAGTAAAAATAAGAACATTGGCAGAAAGTGCAGCATTTAAAATCCCCAAACTGTGGCCTTTCTTTCTTTACCCATTTCAAAAATTTGAAATTCTCTCTGAACCAGGATAGCTCAAAATGTAAGGTGAATTGTAAATGAATGAATAAATGAATGAATGAATGAATAAATAAATAAATAAATAAATTCTAGAGAGACCCCAAGCATGGATTGACTATATTTAGTTGACCTTTAAAGATCCTGCATTAAATTTGCAAGGTTTTCACAACATGAATTAGCCTCTGGAGAGTTTATTATAATTTGTATTACTCTATGCATTCCCAGAATACTCTGTGGTCATTTGCAGTGCAGTGTGATCTTTTCATTGCCATATGCTACACCACATGCAAAGCATTTCTGAATTCTAATAGTGGAATATTTTTTTAATGGATGATTACTTTTTAATATCTCCGTAGAACAGTTTTGTTATTTAGAAGTGATGTTCAGACTAAACAGAAACATAAAGGAGTTTCTGCTGTTGATAAGAAGTAGGTTTTTTAAGTGGGTGTAAGAGTAGATGGGAGTAGAAAGTTCAGTGAGCATCTCTGACTTTGAACAAAGGAAATATAAAAAAGACTCACATTGAGATAAATAAGTCAGCATATTCCAGTTCCAGGGTTGAGCTAGAGGGACAGCGAGATGACTACAGATAGTTGGTGAGTGGAGAGTCAGCCTGTCTGTGTGATTTGGAGGGGCTGGCTGGGAGAAGGAGGTACAGTCAGCCCTCTGCTCTGGGTTTCCAGCCTAGCAGCTTAAATGTAACTGTGGTCCTATCAGTCTGCAAACTAGTAAGACCATGATGAATCTGATATACTTTGATCATTTTAGTTCAGAAATGTGAAGTCCTTTCTACATATTGGTAATGTCCAATTATAGTGGTTCACTGTCTGTGGAAACCAAGTGGTAGGTTATATGCATGGCTTGCAGAATCCACATAGCATTGTTTTTAAACTTAATTCCTTATTATTTTAAAATAAACTTTATGTTTTAGTACAGTTTGAGATTTACAGAAAAATTGAGAAGATAATACAGAGGGTTACTGTGTGCCCTGGTTTGGCCTATTATTAACATCTTACATTGGTATATAGCACATGTGTTACAATCAATAAACTAATATTGGTACATTATTATTCACTGAAGTCCATAATTTAGATTTCCTTAGGTTTCACTTAATGGCCTTTTTCTGTTCTAGGATCCCATAACTTTGAGGAGTAGTCAGGAGGTACTTTGTAGGATGCACCACTACTGGAATTTGTCCAATGTTTTTCTCATAAGACTTGCGTTATGGGTTTTTAGGAGGAAGATCACAGAGGTAGAGTGCCATTTTCATCACATCATATCAAGCTCCCTTGATTTTGACCTTGATCAGCAAGCTGTGGTAGTGTTTGTCAGTGTTTGTTTTCCCCTCTCCCTTTCTGTAGGAAAATTCTTCCTTCCCCTCTGCTTTGGAAGAAGTGTATATTCACATATCTAAGGAGTGAGAGTTATACTCCACATCCTTGAGGGTGGAATATCTGCATAAATTATTTGGAATCCTTCTGCACAGGTTTGTCTCTTCTTCCCATTTATTAATTTATTCAATCATTTTTATATCAGTATAGGCTCACGGATATTTATTTTATAACTTTGGGTTATAATCCAATTCATCTTTATTACTTTTGCCCAAACTATTCTAGCTTTGTCCATTAAGAGCTCTTTTAGTTGGCTCCTGTGTTTCTTTTACATACCCCCATCAATGTGTGTATTTGGGGAGGGCGGGGTTTGTTCATTTTGAGCTCTTTTCTTTCTCGCACCACAAGAAGCTCCAGGCTTGTCTTGTATATTTCCTGCCCCAGTCCTAGAATCAGCCATTTCTCTCAGGATCTGTGGTTTCTTTTATTGGAGAATGGTGTTAGAAACCAAGATCTGGGTGAGAGTGTGCTTGTTGCTACTAGGGTGTTGTTTGTTTTAGACCCTCTTAGATGACAGAGCAAAGAAATAGATGTGTATGTATCAATACTAACCTTCGTATATACACGTGTAGGTAAATATTTCTATATGTACCATTTGTATCTATATTAAGCTAAACATACTGATGTCTCAGACTCTAATCTGTTACCACATGACTCATCCTAGTCTCCTCTCCTTGCTTATTTATAAATTCACACTCCAACAGTGAGACTTTAATCCTAGCTCCTATTACCAGTCATCTGTTTCCTTAATTGTTCGATTCCAGTATACATAAAATATATAGCAGTGTCAGAATTTTTAACCCTAGAATACAGTGTTTATGCTTAGTTTCTTTTGCCTTTAGTCTTACAGGCTCCACTTACTTTTAAAATTACTTAGGTCAGTGCCCTTTCCACCCCCTCCCCTTCACTGAAGTTATTTCACACATTTGTAATTTAGTAGACTCTCTTGTCACAGTCTGCTCCTCTTCCTGGGTTCCCCTGACCTCCTAAATGACTTTTTAAACTTGCATACTTTAAGGTTCAGTATTTGTGTTATAAAGTTCTGTAGGTTTTGAAAAGCGTATAATGGCATGGAAACATGAATGAACATATCTTTCTTATGCTTGTTTGCCATCTGTACATCTTTGGTAAGGAGGTCAGATCTTTTGCCCATTTATTTAATTGGATTGGTTGTTTTGTTATTGTTGAGTTTTAAGAGCTTTTAAAAGATACTTTGAATACAAGTCATTTATCAGATATGTTTTGCAAATATTTTCTCCCAGTCTACGTGACTCGATTCTTCATTCTCTTACCTGTGCCTTTCTCAGAGCAAATGTTTCTCATTTTAATAAAGTTATCAATTTTTCTTTCATGGTTCATGTCATCAGCAAATAGAGGCAATTTTACATCTTCCTTTCCAATTCTGATACCTTTAATTTTATTTTTTTCTTGCGTGATTGCTCTACCTAAGACTTCTGGTACTGTGCTGAGTAGGAGTGGTGAGAATGAGCGTCCTTGTTCCTGATCTTAGAGGAAAAGCTGTCTGCCTTTTACCATTGAGTATGGGCTTGTCTTACACAGCCTTTATTATGTTGAGATATGTTTCTTCCCTGCCTAATTTATTAAGAGTTTCTATCATGAACGGATGTTGAATTTTATCAAATGCTTTTTCTGTGTCTTTTGAGGTGATCTTACAACTTTCAAAATGTACCTTAGACTTAAACATAAACTATAACTGTATAAAATTTCTAGAAGATAACAAAGGACATTATTCCCTTCCTCTCTCATGGCTTCTTTTACTTCTTCATTTTCAAACCACTTGTTATGGCTGCTGTGGCCCCAATTTAGCTCAAGCATCCACCACCACTTGGTTCAGTCTCAAGTGCCAAATTCTCAAGAGAAGACTTGCCTATGTGTAAAACCATATTGTCTTTGAACAGAGATAATTTTACTTCTTCATTTCTTATTTGGATGCTTTTTTTCCTTTTTCTTGTCTAATTGCTCTGGCTAGGACTTTTATATATGTATGTCTGTTGATCTAGTTGATTTATTGTATTGTTCAAGTCCTTTGTTTCTGTAGTTATCTTCTGTTTGGTTGTTCTATCCATTATTGAGTATGAGATACTAAAGTCTCCAACTATTGTTATAGAACTGTCTATTCCTCCCTTCAATTCTGTCAATATCTGCTTCATATATTTTGATGATCTGTGATCAGGTACATAAATGTTTATAATTGTTGTATTGTCTTGCTGTACTGAACCTTTTACTGATATATAATGTCCTTCTTTGTCTCTTGCAACCTTTTTGATTTGACGTCTGTTTTGTGTGATATTAGTATAGCCCCTTCTCCTTTTGGTTACTATTTGCATGGAATATCTTTTTTCATCCTTTCACTTTCAACCTATTTTGTCATTGGACATAAAGTACAGCACTTGTAAACAGCATATAGTTGGATTATGGGTGTTTTTGTTGGTTTTTTGCGGTACGCGGGCCTCTCACTGTTGTGGCCTCTCCCGTTGTGGAACACAGGCTCCGGACATACAGGCTCAGCGGCCATGGCTCACGGGCCCAGCCACTCTGCGGCATGTAGGATCTTCCTGGATTGGGGCACGAACCTGTGTTCCATGCATCGGCAGGCGGACTCTCAACCACTGCGCCACCAGGGAAGCCCTGGATTATGGGTTTTTTAATCCGTTTTTCCAATCTCTGTTTTTTGATTGCAGAATTTAATCTATTTACACCTCTGAGATCAGAAGCAGCAGTTGATGGTCAGAAGACAGATCCCCAGTGTTTGGAGGACAGGGTCCTCAGTGCCCACCCTGTCTCCCACAGGCTGCATGCAGGCTGCTCCAGGAACATGCTTACAGCCGCCTGCTGTGGGCATGGGGAGTGAGGGGTGGGTAGCTACTGCCTGTCTAAACTGAAATTAACTACAATTTACAGTTCAAACCTTCCCCTCAAAGTTGCAAACCTTCAGTAAACTTCAGAGTTCCAAAATAGTTATGTCAGGCAAGATTCTGCCAGTATAATTTTTGTCTGGGTTGAGAGAAGTCTTCCTAATGCTTCCTACTGCACCACCTTCCCTGAATCCTGTACTCTTATATTTTAAAAGTTTTTACTCAGGGCTTCCCTGGTGGCGCAGTGGTTGAGAGTCCGCCTGCCAATGCAGGGGACGCGGGTTCGTGCCCCGGTCCGGGAGGATCCCACATGCCACGGAGCGGCTGGGCCTGTGAGCCATGGCCGCTGAGCCTGCGCGTCCGGAGCCTGTGCTCCACAACGGGAGAGGCCACAACAGTGAGAGGCCCGCGTACCGCAAAAAAAAAAAAAAAAAAAAAAAAGTTTTTACTTAGTTTAATTCTGAAGTGAATTGACATTGCTGTCCTCCTTCAGCACAATTACAGGGACTTTCCAGTACTCTTTCCTGCAATTAATGCATGTTTTGATGGATCCATGTAAATCTCACTTGCATCCCAGTTGTTCCTGCTGGGTTCCGTTTCCTTCTTGATGACGTAAGTGGTAAACTTAGTCTCTTTTTCCTCTGAAACATCTTTATTTCACTTTTGCTCTTGAATGATAAATTATCAGAGTAGAAAACTCTAAGCTGAGGTATTTCCTTCCAGCACTTTGAAGGTATCATTTTGTTGTTTTCCAGCATAATCTTTTCATTATCTTCTAGTATCTTTCATCATCAGTGAGATGTCTGGTGTCATTCCTTAGTTTTAGTGTCTGCTGTTAAACTCAACAACCAGTAACATTTATTAAGGTCACTTTGATAACACTATGCTTGCATTAATTCATTTAATCCTTAAAAAAATCTTATGAGTCATAAATATTATTTTTCCTCATGTTCCAAAGGAAGAATCTCAGGCCCAGAGAGTACAGATCTTCTCCAGGGACAAATAGGGCATAGTTAGAATTCAATTCCATGTCTTTCAAAATTCAAAGACTACTTTGGATCACTACATTATACCATCTCTCAAATGCTACAGAGCAGTCAGACACGGTGGGGAAAGGGAAATGTCCCTTGGAAACAAGGTGCAGTTTCCCATCCCACGTTCACCAAGCAGCATCTCCTTAATCTTCACCACGATCATCAACACTGAGAAAGTTTTTGCCGAATTTGAGGCCATGTAGGCAATTAAGCACTGATCACAGAGGCCTCCCTCTTGGATATATAAACTCACAATCTGTAAAGGGAGGGAATGAAGAGATGTCACCTCCCACACCTTCCCCTGTTGGAATAAGAAGGGAACTGTATGTCTCCATTAGGGTTTCACACAGTGTTTTCCTAACAAAATCTACTGACTGAATATTTTCCCCGCTGTGTTACATGTGGAACTCATTCTTATCGGAGACCTGATTGTTCCCAGTAATTACTTTCAGAAAAATGTCAGAGAAAATTGGCAATTTGGTGACACTACTGAGAGGACTTAGCTCTACTCCAACAGGATGGGGGATTAAGATTGAAACTCCAGAAACTGAGTTTCCAGATAAAAAATTTTTAATTGCACTTGGATATATCTAGAATTCAATTGCATTGTTGTAGTTTTGCCTCTCAAAATGGTTCCCCAGGCAGCTGTGCCATGGGAATGCTACTTATCACCAGTAAACTCAGAAAAAGGTGGCAACTCTTCTCAACGTCTCACTGTCACAGGCAGTCAGGTGCACTTTGAAGTCTGTCTTTGGGATCTTTGCCTCCTCTTACCCAAAGAACAAACAATGCAGTTGTAGCTACAACAGGTGAGAACAAAATTCATAAACCTTGGAAATTCACTGTAGCACTCTTTTTTTTGTATCCCAAAGTCACTCTCCCTGTAACTACCTTAGGACTCCCTCTACTCCTTCCCAGTTAACATGTACTTCTGAGTTCTGAGAAGGTCTGGCAGCGCTCCTGTTCCATCCTTTAACCAGTGTTTTTCTAGTTGTGTGGTTCCTAAGTATTACTGTATGTTTGGAGGAGCCAACTACTAAATAATTGATACTAAGATCACATAAATTCTTCTTAAGAGTATGAAAACAAAAATGGTATGTATGATTCTTATTTTTGTATTATTCTACTTCGTTCTCTATATGTGGACTTTGAGGTCTGGTTATCCAATAAAGGGTTAATTTTACCCAAAGAAAGGGCTGACATTTGTCCTCAGCTTCCAGGAGGTGATTTCTAAGCTCTTGGAATGTCCTGCCTGACAAGAGTGTCTTTGGTCATCTGGAGCCACATTGGGTCACATTAGATCGTCTATGCTGAGAATGTGGTTTGGGGTGGGGGCTTTGGTCTCCACAGGACCTGCTCGACCTCCAGAGAGGCTGGAAACTAAGGTCAGCCACTCAGCAAGCAGCTAAGTCTAGGTGCACAAACCCCATTAAAATCCCTGGACACCAAGGCTCAGGTGAGCTCCCCAGGTTGGTGGTACTCCACGCCTGTTGTCAGACATCGTTCTGGGTGAAGGTAGCATGTTCCAGGACTCTACCGGGGGGAATGTCGGGAAGCTCCTTGCTTGGAACTCTCCTAGGCTCTGCCCATGTGCCTCTTCCCATGGCTGATTTTAATCCCTATCCTTATGCTGTAATAAGCCATACTATGAGTATAACAGCTTTCGGTGAATTCTGTGGGTCCTTGTAGTGAACTGTCAAACGTGAAGGTGAGCTTGGGAACCCCTAAATTTGCAATTGGTGGCAGAAGTGGGAGTGGTCTTTGGGAAACTCCTGAACTTTGTACTGGTATATCTGTTTTCAGATCCCAGCCTCACTGTTTTTCATTTTTCTTATCTGCAAAATAGGGGTAACTCTGTTTACAACGTTACTGTGGTAGCTAAATAAAGTGACATATATAAAGCATCTTCATATAATATAGGATTATATTATAGGATTATATATATATATATATAACATATAATAAAGGATCTTCCCTAAAGGTGCTGATCATTTGATTTTTTAATAAAGAATACTACAGTATCATGCGGAAGAATATTTGTACAGAATACCTACAGTGATGATTTTTTGCTTGTTTTTCTCTGTTTGCTCATTATGTCTTTACTTTGTATTATGGAAGATGAGGGTTAAATTTTCTTCTACCTTTTCTCATCACACACTTCCTATTCTCCCACCTTCCCAGCATACATATGCCATAATTTTATGCATTATTATGACCATATGAATAGTATTCACTGTTGAGCAGTGCAATCTTTTATGATTGCCATTTGTTTCTGGCACAACTTTTTGGTTTTCCTGGAGTTAATATTTGTCTTTTTTTTGTGTGTGTCTGTTCTATGTTCTTGAGCTAAATCAACTCTTGAACTCTCTGCCATCATCTATTTCTCCTTTCAGACTTTCAGATGTGTTGAATTTTCTATCAGGTTCATCTTTTTAAAGGAGTCTCTCCAGGGGCACTTTCTGACCCACCTACATTGGACACACAGCTGTCCTACTGGGGTTTCTTTTAGCTTTCTCCTGTGTGGGGTATCTTGTTCCTGTTTTTTCAGGTCTCTTTTTAATTTACTCTCTCATTCAGGTGAAGCATCCTCCAGAAGATTCCTGAGAAAGGGTATGTGGGAGGTGCAATTTATTGAGACTTTGAATTTCTAAAAATATTTTTATTCTCCCTACACATGTGATTGATAGTTTTGCTGGATATAGAATTCTAGATTGGAAATTATTTTCCCTGTGCAATTGGAGCGCTGTCTTTAAGTTTTCAGTGTAGCTGTTGAGAACTCTGAAGGCCTTCTGATTCTTGATCCTTTGTACAGGACCATTTTTCCTTGTTAGATTTCCCTTTGTCTCCATTGTTTTCCCTCCGTGAAATTTCACTGGGATGGGCCTCAGACAGTATGTCTATTTTCATCCATTATGGACCCCTTCAGTCTGGAAACTCGTGGCCTTCACTTCTCAAATTTTTTCCAGAATTATTTCATTGAGGTACCTCTACCTGTCTCTTCTCCTTTCTTTCAGGAACTCCTATTATTTAAAAATTGGGTCTCTTGGGCCAGTCCTTAAATTTTCTTTTATATTTCTCTCCTATTTTTTATCTTTCTTTTTTACTCTACATTCTAGGAAATGTTTAACATTTTACTTCTTAACTTTCTCAAGAATCTTTCATTTCCATAATTTTAAAATCTAAAGTCTTTTTCATTCTTCGAGTGTTTCTTTTTATAGTATAACTTTTTTAAATGAATACAGTAATCTCTCATTTCTCTGAGGATAATTGTTTTAGTTTAGTTGTTTGGATTTTTATTTTGTCATTTCCTCCCTACCCTAGGCTCTGTTTACTCTGTTACTCTTTTCTTTTTGTTTATTTTATCTCTCTTCCATGTTAGAAGTTTTCCTCAGATGATCGTCAGTTGTCTGCTCATATTTAAGTGTGAGACTAAAAAGAGTACTGAGAATCCTAAGTGTGTACACTGGGCTTGACTTTATCTTAGAGGAATCTACCTGGGCCATTTCCTGAGGGAAGCCAAGAAGTCTTCATGGCCACCAAGCATCAGGAAGCAGGGAGTAGGGCTGTTCTGATCTCCCATTTTCAGTGTGACAGCCCTGTTCTCCGCTGTACCTGCTGTCCCGTAGTCCGTAGATTTTCTATTTTATTGTCTTCCTAGAATAAACCTCTTGTCTTCTGTTGGGGGGTGGGGTGGGTGGATTGGGTAGGTGCTCAGCTGTGTGTATGTCCAGGGGGTCAGAAAGTTGAGATTCTAACAATTTCTTAGTCAGAATGTAAACCAATCTTTGGGCTCTTTTTTTGGTGGTGGTGGGGAGTTGGGGCCTCTTCTGCCCCACTTCCAGGGGTGACTGGCGCTACCAGTTTGGGGCCTTTGGGGAATTCTGAAGCATAAATTGGGTTGAATCTTGGATTTTTCTGTTTGCTGGTTTAGGATTCAGCTCTCTTGGGTCTGCTAAGCCAGTTATTGCTTATCTGTCATCTTTTAAGCTTCTAAAAGTTTGCTACTGTTTTCTCCTCTCCTGACCTCTTTGTTTTTATAAGTTACATATCTTTTAGAAATACCTTTACAGTCATTTTAGTGAGATTTTAAGAAGAAATGAAGCAAATGCCTGTGTTTAATCTGACATCTTTAATAGAACCTTATTAAACATTTAAAATAATAAAGGCCCTATTTGTCATCATTCTGTTTAATGAAATTTTCCAAGTGTGAAAGGTATGGAAGTAATGAGAACAGGGCCCTTTGTACCACAGTTTGATTGTTCTAGGTGGTGGGAGCCTGTAGAACTGGCCAGTCTGGCCAGCAAGACCACACACACATTCTCAGCAGCGTGGCATCGTCTAGTCAGGCCATACCATATTGCGCTTGTGGTGTATTTTTGAGATCATCTGTGACCTTTTGAGTTTATTTGTAATTCTGCATAGATTTCCTCTTCCCTTACTGTTGGATTTGAGGAATTCTTGAAGCAGGGTGACCTCATGTCTCAGCATACTTAACCTCAAATTTTGTGATTTGGGGTTTCATTCCTCTGTTTATGCAGCTCCAACTTCAGCTTTATTTTTGTGCCAATCATACTAAAGTTTGCCCTTTTAGCTTCTGCCTTTTGCGTGGAATATTTTGACTTTTTCTGAGCTATTATTCAACGCGATTATTCTCACATTGTCTTGAGAGGTGGGTATGTGTGGATGCAGTTTTGTATTAGGGGTTTTATAGCTCAGCGTTAATTTGAGAGTAACCTACAGTTACAGACTTAAGGTTTATGTCCCTTCAAAATTCCTATGTTGAAGTCTTAACCACCCCACCCCACCCCCCCAACCAGTATGGCCATATTTGGGATGGGGTCTCTAAGGCAGCAGTGAAGGTTAAATGAGGCCATAAGGTGAGGCCCTGATCTGATGGGGTTGGTGCCCTTATAAGTAGACACCAGAGCGCCCCCACCGGCATCCTCTGCTTGTGCACATACTGAGAAGATGCCACGTGAAGCCAAAGTGAGAAGGGCTGTCCGCTGGAACCTTCACCTTAGGCTTCTAGCATCGAGAACCGTGAGAAAATTAACTTTTGTGGTTTAAGACACCCAGTCTATGGTATTTTGTTATGCAGCCAGGCAAACTGATACACCAGCCTTCTGTCACATTTACTTGGTCTTCTAGTTTGTTTTTTTAGACATTGGCAGTCCGAGTTGTCAGTTGACAGATATTAGCTTATAGTTGTCATATCCATGCAACTAATTTCTTCTGTTTTAAGCCAGGGTAGAGCTCTGTAGTTAGGAGCCCAGATCTTCAGGCTGCATCAGGTTTAAGCCAGGGTAGAGCTCTGTAGTTGGGAGCCCAGATCTTCAGGCTGCATTAGGTTTAAGCCAGGGTAGAGCTCTGTAGTTAGGAGTCCAGATCTTCAGGCTGCGTTAGGTTTAAGCCAGGGTAGAGCTCTGTAGTTGGGAGCCCAGATCTTCAGGCTGCGTCAGGAGTTAGGAAATCAGTGCAGTGGGTTGCAGCTGGCAGTTTTTAAATGAAATACGTTGCCTATAGTTTTGTGAAAGTTGTGTTTCCAGAGTATGTGTATGTGAATGTGTATACTAGATCAAGATGTAAAATATGTTTCTTACTGTAGGTTGTGGCAAAGAAAAAAGATTTTAAATCTATTGCTGTAGTCCAAGCTAATCTTTTAGTTCCTCTTGGAATATCCATGGCAAGTGATTCTCGTCAGAGTTTGAGGGAAAAGGAAGACCAGAATTGTGGACACTGAGGGTTCAGAGTTCAGACCTAGAGCTCTGAACCCCAAAATGGAAAGACACAGGGAAGAGGAGAACATGGTATCTGTGTAACTCAGCAAGCGAAGCAGGGAACCCCCAGGAGGACTCTTCTTAGTGGGGCCAAGCTCCTGAGGGCTGGCTGTGATATACCACCTTTCTCTGCATTCCCAGAGCGCACTCACTGCACACACCATGTTATATTATAACTAGTTTTTAATTGTCTGTGACTGGGCCACGTCCATAGTTGGCACTCCATAAATGTTAGTAGGAGGGAGGAATAAAAGGTAGGCATTGTTATCGGCCTTGTTTTACTGTCATCCGAGTTAATGACATGTTTAATCCTGCACTGGTTGGGAAGTAAGCCCACTTCCAGTCACGTGTGAACGTTGTGCCCTCTATCATGAGTGCACCGTGAACAGAGTCCACACTACTCTATGGAGCCAAGAGCAACAGAATTCCATCCTGTCTCTCAAGATGTCAGGAGAACAGGTGGAAATGTTTTCATTCTATGGACTTCTAGCTTTATTAAGAGAGGTAAGGAGGAAGAGGTTATAATACGTCAGGAATAGTCATGAATCCAGCAGTCTTGGCAGGATGCAGGGGGAACGGGGGAAGTGGCTACGGAAGTAAGTATAACGTGCTCTTGTTGGGCAAGTTCAGGGTGCAGTGAAGGCCTGTGGCAGGGGACTGTCATGGTCGTCTAAAGGGATTCAGGAGGACTTCCCAGAGCAAAGGACATTTATGAAGAGATTTGAGGCTTAAGTAGTAGGTGTTAATCAAACAGAGGTAACAACATAGAAGTCACCAGAGGGGACGGGTAGCTCATGAGCAGCCTCCAGTTGGAGATGTGACGTTTAGACGGCATGTCCTGGGTGGTGGCGCTCTATTCTGCTGTAGGCATAGCCATCTACTGCAGCCTGCAGAAGCTGGAAGCAGCCCAGACTGGAATCAGACAGTCAGTCAGCCGGCAGACTGTTGCCGACTTCCAGAAGTGAGGCCCTGCCTTAGGGCAGTGGCAGGATGTGGCCTTGGAAGTACAGCTAAGGAAGAATTGATAAGGCCTGACCATGTTTGGGGTGTAAGCGGCCAGGGAAAGGAGGGACACCTTTGACTCTAGTTTTGAGGTTCAGCACCCGGGGATGACAATGATTACTTTCCTAGTGGTAGAGAACATTTGAGAGCAGTCAGCCTTGAGAGGGAAAATGGTGGGGAATGTGGATTTTACATGTTGAGTTGTAGAATTCATAGAGCTCTTAGGGCAACTTTTCAAGGAATGGTCTTATTAGAAGAAAATTTTTCATGATTCATAGGTAGACTAAACTTTCCCATTTATGTGGCATCTTTTCCCTTAGAAAGCTCCTAGCTGTTGGGTAAAAAATTAGATGTTATTTAAATACAGCATATTTTAATATTCTAAATCCAGGAACCTAAATATTTTCAATATTTTTCTCAGCTAGGACATGAAATTGTTACTTACCTCGGTTCATAATCAGGCTTTTTTAAAAAACGGTGGCATAACAAAGATTTGTCCATTTATAAATCAAATATCAACGTATTATACATTGACATGATTGAATGCCAAGTGGTTGCTTTGAATTAAAAGCCTTCACAGTTCAATTTGTGGTTCCTTCGGAGCCTCCTCAACTTACATTGTCTTTTCTTCTTTCGGGATCATTATTCTGCAGTGACTTTTGAGAAGCAATTTTCTTAAAAGAGTACAAATTGGATTATTCCCCTTTATTGAATTGAAATTCTTAACAGGGCTTTCCGTTAATGAGATATTGTATTCATGTTAGGCTAAAAGGGCTAGTTTGAGTCATTAAGTTAGCATTTCGGAATTAGAAAGGCATCAATTAAAGCTTCACTAATAACTCAAGCAAAATTTAGTAATAAAGGGATTCCACTAGGTGCTGCTAACACAAGCATGAAAATTCATACCAGGGAAAACTGGCAGCAAGAGGAATCGGAATTAGCTTGACACGTGGTAATGCCGAAAACGTCATTAATCTCCTTCCAGTGATACTGCTCAAGATAAACACATCCTTGACTTTCAGTTCTAGGATGTATTCTTTATTCAGCGACTGGGTCTTCCAGGTCCAGCACGGAAGTGGTCCTAAGGGAAAAGAAACTCTCCTTTGACTGTGTATAGAACATTCTGCTTTGACACGGAACCATGTCTGGAGCGCAAAAGAATTTTCTTTAACGTGATAGGGGAAAAGTATCAGGCTCATTTTTGATTTTTTGATGCTTACTTGACATTTTTTGTGGGTGTTTTGAGTTCTGACCTGACTGCTTTTTTTCTTGCCAGTTTAAGATTGGCAGAGAATGGTGGACGTGGATTGATTACAGCCGCTTCCAGGAGCTCATCCAGGAATATGAAGACAGTGGTGGATCCAGAACTTTCAGTGCCAAGGATTACATGGCCAGAACTCCTCACTGGGCGTTATTTGGTGCCAGCGAAAGAGGCTTTGATCCCAAGGACACAAGATATCAGAGAAAGAACAAATCAAAGGATATATCTGGATGTTGAGATTATCTGAATTTAGGATACCGAAGGACACAAACTGATTGCCCCAGAAGGTTCTCAGACTCCACTGTGATTTTTCCAAGGACAAATTATATTTCACATAGAGAAGGGTGTAAGGGGACGCAAGTCACATCCTTAGGCTCAGGAGACAGCAGCCACGCTTTGAGTGCCTGGGACTCAGCCTCACTGTCTCTTTCCAGAACTCAGTCCCTTTTCTGAGTTTACTTCTGAAAGAAAATCATTTTGAGGGGGAAGTACACAACCTTTATTAGTTTTGAATTATAATTAGGAAGACTGCCTAGAATGCCAACCATGGGAGTGTCGTGCAGAGTGAATTTCTGTTCCTTTTCCCCTGTCATGGGCTGTTGGCCTTTGTCAGTTGGACTACCCTGAGGTCAGTGTATCTGCTTCCTCTAAGATCTTCATCCCTTTCTTACATCTTAAGATAACACTTCCTGAAAGTAATTTGTCATAATTCTCAATTATTTTATTTTTTATTTTTTCTCAATTATTTTAAATACTACATAGATTTCTTTAAATATTCATTTAGTACCAACTCTTTAGAAACTGATTTGGATCTAAAACTGTACTAGATCTCATTCCATTCCCATGCAGATTGCCATAGAAAGTAGTATGTGAGCTGGATTAGAGTAAAATCTCTCTTCTGTAAGAGGAATTGTCATATGATGTCACTGAATAATTAGTCTCACAAATTAGTGAAACAATGAGTACAGTTTGTTTTTGGTTTAAAAAGTAAGTGTTTAAGCCTCTCATCACTACACATGTAGCAGGTTTCCATCTTCTTTCACTCTTGTAGCCCTAGCTACTTTCTGCAATCTGTTCTTTAAGTTTCAAGTTTTTTCCTAATTGAAAACATCACTAAATACTCAGTAGTTTTTAAGAAGTATTATAGTTATTTAAAAAATGCCTTTATCCTAAAATTTTAGTAAAATATCTTTTGTGAAGACTTGGACCACACATTTTCTTTTGAGCGCTTATTTTAAAGATGCTTCTAGTCCCATGGTTCTAAGCCCTGTCAGACCCATCTCCTCCTTATATTCCTCCTCTATTCTCTGCTGAAGTAAAGTTCATAATAATATAATCTACTTACTCATGTAGTTGAAAACTGGGCACTGTATTTATTTCTAAGTGATAGAGTCTCTCTGTGCCATAGGATGAAATCAGATGTTCTTGAAGTCACCACATCTTCAAGCATGCGTTCAGTCTCCTGTTGACCCCTGAGACAGACAAGAGATAGGAGTGGTCCAGGCCAGTGAGGCAGGAGCTCACTGAAGCTCAGATGTGTTAATGGTCGTTGAGTAGAGATGGAAAATCTCTATTCAAACCTTAAATTAGAGGAGAGTATTAAAAAGCAAGAGCTCATGCTAAGGAGCGTACAGATGGGGTCCTGTTTGTGACAGCTAACTGGGCACACAGCTGTAGGAAGACCCCTCTGGGGCTGCCGTAAGGAGCAGGGCAGGCGGCAGTGCATGCTGGGCTTTGGACCGTCCCTCAACCTCTTTTTCAACCGGGCAACGCTGCCTTTATTTTTTATGCATTGAGGTTCTGCTCAAGATTTAATGTGAATGAAGATATTCTGTTGCTTCAAAGAAAAAAAAACAAAAGCAAACCTCTCACCACCAGAATGAGCCCTCCTGACTCCATTAACTTTAGGCACATAAATGAGCAGTTTTTCCTCCCTCTGCCACCCAGGAAGTGTTTGCTTTATATTTAAAAAAAAATAACATGGTATATTAATCCCAGTTCACAGTCACAGCAGAAAATTTTAAATGCCTAGGGGAAAAAAATACAGTGGAATCTGGATGAAAAAAATTAAATGTTTGCTGAGCAGTATTAAAGTAGAAGAGATGGGGAAGCTTGAATATTCTTAGAAGGTGAGCTATTTGAAAAATAGCATTCTAGATGTCCAGTGGAAGTTATCGTTGGAGTTTGAGCAAGCGATTCTAAAATTCTGCCGAAAAGCTAGCCAGGTAAGAATAGTTACAAGATTCTAGAAAAATAATTATTCAAGGAAAATTGCTTTACAAGATATTAAAGAATGTTGTCTAAAATAATTCAAACAACATGAAACGAGATCAGCTTCCAAAATGACAGAGTGAGAACCTCAGTGAACTCACTCTCCCTCTAAAACAGTGAAAATATGGGCAAAACAACTAAAATCAAAGAATTTTAGAACTCCAACAGTTTAACCAAAGCTTTGCCGTGAGCTGAAAATCATCTGTTAAGAGAAACTACTGAACCTTAATAAAATTAACAGTTTACTTCTCATCAGAAAGCATGGAGGCCAAAAGGCAGTGGAATGGTATCTTAAAAGAGCTGGAAGAAGAGACTTTCAACCAAAATTTCTATGCCTATTTTAATCTTCCTTCAAAATTAAAGAAGAAATTAAGACATTTTCAGATAAGCAAGAAGTAAAGAATTCATCACCAGCAGACCTGCCTACGAGGAGGAGTCCTCAGGGCTTAATGAAAGTACGTTAGGCTTGAAACCACGTGAAGAAATAAACAGCACTGGTGGAAGTAACTACGTAAGTTTTATAGAAGACAATATAAATGTAATTTTGTTTGTAACTCTCCTATCTGTTTTATAAGGTAGCTGCGTAAAGCAATATTTATAAAACTGTATTGATGGACTTAGAATGTATAAAGATGTAATTTGTATGACAGTAATAACATGAAAGAAGTGTGAGGGGAACAGAGGTATATTGGAGCAAGTCTTGACTACCCACTGTTGAAATTAAGTGGGTATGTTTCCAAAGCAGATTTTTTAAAGATGCTAATTGTAATCCCAAGAGCAGCCACTAAGAATAAATTTTAAAAGTTATAGTAAAAAAAATACGATTCTGCTCACAGTTTCAATGTGTGGATTTTCCACCCCCCCACCAAACAGTTCTCCAACACCAGCTGGGTGTCCTGCAGTTTAGCTTAATTCTGACACTGTCTACCTGGAGATAGCATCAGATCCCACAGGTTAAGTGCTCTGCCCCCCAACTTCAGGTGTCAGTCACAAGTCCAGGTTGTCACCTGTGCTTCTGACCAACCAGCTATAGATTGGAGGTTCCCGTGGGTTTGATAAATGTGCTAGAGCGGCTGACAGAACTCAGAGAAACATTTTACTTACTAGATTATTGGTTTATTATAGAAGGGTATATATAACTCAGGAACAGCCAGATGGAAGAGATACACAGGGCAACGTACGTGGGAAGGAAGATAGGGCCTCCATGCCTTTTGCAAGCACGCCACTCTCCCAGATCATGTGTTCACCAATCTGGAAGCTCTCCAAACCCAGTCCTTTTGTTTTTTTTTGTTTTTTACATCTTTATTGGAGTATAATTGCTTTACATTGGTGTGTCAGTTTCTGCTTTCTTTTGGGTTTTTATAGAGACTTCATTACATAGGCACGATTGATTAAATCATTGGCCATTGGTGATTGACCTTAATCTCCAGCCCCTCTCCCCTCTCCAGAGGTCCAGGGGTGGTTCTGAAAGTTCGCAACCCTCTAATCACTTGGTTGGTGGCCCTGGCAACGAGTCCCCTTCCTTAGGTTACCTAAGGGCTTTCCAAAAGTCGCCTCATTAACATAACAAGACACACATTGTTGTTGTTATTGTTGTCATCGCTTAGGGAATTCCAAGGGTTTTAGGAACTCTGTGCCTGGAACTGGGAGAGAATAAGTATATTTAATAATTTAATATTTATATTTAAATAATGTATATTATTATAAATCACAATATCACAAAGAAATGAGAATTTAAAAGGTACACTAGAAAATATCTATTTAGAAGACAGTAACAAAACGACAAAGATCTAAGACATTCAAAAAACAAATAGCAAAAATGTCAGGAACAAATCTTGCCTTATTGGGTTAGTATATTATGTAAGTAGATTAAATACCCCAATCAAAAGAGGCAGAATGTATTTTTCTTTTAAATCCAATTATATGCTGTTTGCAATAGACACACTTTACATTCAAAGACTAAAAGGATCGAGAAAGGTATACCATGGAAGCAGTTACCAAAAGAGAGCTAGAGTGGTTTTACTAATATCAAAAAAATAGACTTTAAGACAAAAAAAAAAATTGTTAGTGGGGACAAAAGGGACATTTTATAATGATAAATTGTAATTATTTTAATTATTTATAATTACACCTTACTAGAAAGATGTAATGATTTTAAACATGCATGGACCTAACTAACAACAGAGCCCCAAAATATGTGAAGTGAAACCTGACAGAGTTGAAAGGAGATGATTCAGTAGTAATTGGAGACTTACATAACCCACTTACAATAATGGATAGAGCAACTAGGCCAAAGCCCAAAAAGGAAGTAAGAGATTTGAGCAACACTATAAACCAAGTACACCTGAAGGCCTCCATAGGACGCTCCACCAGCAACACATTATTCTCGAGTGCCATGGAACATTCTCCAGTATAGACCATATGTAAGATCATAAAACAAGTCTCAGTAAGTTTAAAAGGATTGAAATTATGCAAAGTATAGTCTCTGACCAATGGAATGAAATTAGAGATCATTAGAAATCAACAGCAGAAGAAAATTTGGGAAATTCATAAATATGTAGCAATTAACCAACGTCCTAAACAAACAATGGGTCAAAGAGGGAATCACAGGGAAATTAGGAAAGACTTTTGAGATGAATGAAAATGAAAACACAACATACCAAAACTTATGGGATGCTGCTAATATAGTGC
The DNA here is from genome assembly GCF_951394435.1 of Stenella coeruleoalba. Classification (NCBI taxonomy): domain Eukaryota; kingdom Metazoa; phylum Chordata; class Mammalia; order Artiodactyla; family Delphinidae; genus Stenella; species Stenella coeruleoalba. Next base: position 74,005,491 of record NC_137161.1, read on the forward strand.
TTAGAGGGAATTTTTTTTCTTTTCTTCGATACGCGGGCCTCTCACTGTTGTGGCCTCTCCCTTTGCGGAGCACAGGCTCCGGACGCGCAGGCTCAGCGGCCATGGCTCACGGGCCCAGCCGTTCCGCGGCATGTGGGATCTTCCCAGACCGGGACATGAACCCGTGTCCCCTGCATCGGCAGGCAGACTCTCAACCACTGCGCCACCAAGGAAGCCCTGCTTAGAGGGAATTTATAACTGTAAATGCCTACATTAAAAAGAAGATACATCTCAAATTAATAACCTTCCATCTTAAGGAACTAGAAAAAGAACAACTAAACTCAAAGTGAGCTAAAGGAAAAAAATAATAAACCCTAGGGGCAGAAATAAATAAAAGAAAGGAAAGAAAAGCAAAAGAAAAAATTAGTGAAACCAGAAGTTGGTTCTTTAAAAAAAAAAATCAACAAAATTGGCAGACCTTTAGCTAGACTCACCAAGAAAACAGGAAGATGCAAAGAGCTAAAATCAGCTATGAATGCACAACTTTCTGAATATACTGAAAACTATACTATACACTTTAAATGAGTGGATTTTAAGGTATATGAAATATATCTCAATAAAGCTTTTTTTAAAAAAGCACAGAGGCAAACCTTAATGTTTATGAAAAGCAGTATAGGATATAAGATAAGGAATATAGGATAAATCAATGGAGATTTGGGAGAAAAATTATGCAGTTTTGGTCTTTATACTAAATAGCAAAAAGAGTCAAATGAAACAAAAAGCTCAGAAGAAACCTTGGGTGACGAAGGCCTTTCTGGACCAATGGCTTTCCAACTTACTCATGCATCAGAGTCACTCGGAGGGCTTGTTAAAACATATTTGTGGACCCCACTCCAGAGTTTCTGATATAGTAGGTGTGCAATGCAGAAGAATTTGCTTTTCTAACAGGTTTCTGGGTTATGCAAATGCTGCTAAGAGACCACACTTTCAGAATCCCTTGTAGATATAAAAACAATGTAAGAGATCTAAGGACAGGGGAAGAAGAACACTGCAGGTAGAGGACTGAGCATGCTCAAAGGCCATGTGGGGAAGGGTTGTGGCACATTTGAGTAGCTGTAGGAAGGCCTCAGTGGCTGGAGAATGCAGCAGAAGATGTAGGAGAAGACCAGGCCACGCAGGGGAACCAGGAGAACATAACAGTGATGACTCAGGGAGATACAGGCCAGTCTAAGCCCTAAGAGCAATTATGCAAAGGAACAGCATGATTAGATGTGCATCTTAAGAAGATCACTGTAGCTTTGCGTTAGATAATGGCCTGGAAAGACCAAAAGCGAAGGGGATGAGTTGGTAGGTGTTCTTGTAGAACAGGCCAGAAGTGATGGCCCGGGTGGTAGCATTTGTGCAGTGCACGCCCCTGCATGCTGACCCTGGTGGTTGGAATGGAGGGCAGTGGGTAGATTTGAAAGAGACCTTAGGAGGAAACACTGGTGGATCTGGCCACAATTTGGCTAGATGGGGGTGGGGGAGTGTGGAGTGTGGGCAGGCAGGAGGGATGAGTCGTCAAGGATGACTCCTGGGTTTCTGGCTTGAGAACAGGAGAGGAGATGGTGGTGCTCTGTAGGCTGAGACTGGAAGAGGGCCAGGCCTGTGGGAGATCCTGAGTTCATTTGTGGACAGGTAGGCTTGGAACTGCCCAAAATTTCCAAGGGGAAGGTCAAGCCAGCCGTCAGGCATACAGGTCTGGGGTGGAAGAAATGTGTGAATCTTCATGGTGTAGGTTATACTTGGAGCCTTAAGGAGGGCGGAGGTCATCTTCGGAGAGCGTATAAAATGAGGAGGAGGGGCCATGTCTCCAGGAACTCTAGCAGGTAGGGGTGGGACAGGGAAAGAAGTCCCCTGACAGCTTCAACAGGGGAGACATTAGAGTAACCAGGCCTGTGGAGTCACAGAAACCTGGGGGAGTTGGGGGGCAGGGACAGATCAAGAAAAGACTGGAGAACAGTTCCAGAGGCCAGTGAGAAGTGAGCCAAAGAGGATGACAGCAGAACATCCCGTGCATAGGGGTCCTCATCAATACTTGTAGTGCAGTGCTCGCACCAGTGAAAGTTTTTAATGACAGAAGATGTTTATGATATAACGCTAAGTTTAAAATACAGAATACGAAATCGTAGTTATCACCGTAATTATATAAAAATCCCATGTATGAAGCAACATATAAATGGATATGTATTATCTTAATTAGCACAATAAAAGGTATGAGGGAATGTGTTTTCTACCTTGTAGAGTGAGACTCTAAGCCTTTTCCTTAAATAAGATCCTGAAGTTGGAATTCAGCCTATAGTTGGAGTTAAATATATTCAAAACTGCATATTTTGTCAGCTGAAAGATTCGTCTTTTTTTGTTTTTCTTTGTGTGCTGGGTTGCTTTTCTCACTTTTTATTTAAATACAAATTGATGAACCCCTCCCCGGGCACCGTTGATTTAATCTAAGTCGGCAGTGACTAATCTTGTTGGCTCTTAGCCTGCTTGGTGTTTTTGTCCTTTACTGATTTCCTTTCATTCATTATGAATAAAGTACGCTACTCTCATGACTAGGTTTTGAAGCTGTTTGGTACCGTGTTGTAAATTTCACTGCCTTTTCTGGAGAAAAAGACCCTCTTGTTTGGAAGGAACCCTAGCGTGTTTAGATTTCTCCTCACCGATTCCAAGAATTCCAGCTTAGATGTTAGAGAAAGAGAACTTATAGTGGCCGCAGACCTCAGTCTAAGGCAGGGTGTGTTTGCAACGGGCAGTGAGGGAAGCTGTCAACTTCCAGGTGAGACAGGAGCATGTATTTGTGCAAAATCGGAGCAGGCAGACATCTTGTGATTCCTTCTCTAGTTTCTGAGAATTCTCATCAAGACCCTGTGAAGCTCCAGCTAATGCTTTCACTTTTCTCTCATTGAGGAAGTGAATTAATTGTGCAGCTATTAACTGGCTCTCATTGAGGACTACTAGATTTGTACTCTGATTGCTGGCTAAGGAGAAGTGGGGAAAAAAATCACTTGGACTGTTGAAAAATGGAACTTTTTTTTTTCAGCAACTGGTCCCTCCCCTCCCCGTTCCTGCCAGGAGGAGCTGCAGTTTCCTGATCTGCCCCCCACTCAGGCAGGAAGAGGGCCTGGGATGTCCCCCAATGTGGGACCCCGGCTCACGGAGGGATTAGGAAATGCCAGTCTCACCGTGTTCACACCCCCCATCTGCCCCCAGAGAAGGGGGAAGTGAGGCCACAGAGAGGAGGGCTCAGGAGCATCACGCTGGAGCAGCGGGGCAGAAGGGCTTCATGAGATCATGCCAGCAGGGTTCAGCTCACCCAAGCACTGCACTGGGGGAGTTCGGCACATCTGGCTTGAGCAGGGGAGCCCTGAGGTCAGGTTGTGGTGTCTGAAGGGTGCGGGGTGGCCTTGGAACTCTTGCCACTTACCTGCCGCGCACAGAATAGGGATCCCTGGGGGCAAGGCTTTAAGGCACCTGGCACATTTCTTGCCAGGACCTTGGGCTCCTCTGACTAGTCTCTGACCCGGCCCCTTCCCAGGAGACCAGAAGTCAGCACTTCCTTTGTGCCACAGTCTGAGCCCCAGTGTGGGGCTGGGAACTGGGATTCAGGTCTGAAGAGCAAGGCCTCATGAGTCTGCTGGGCAGCGCAGGTGGGGAAGGCGCAGCTCTGAGGCCACGGGAGCAGGTTCCTGGCAAGTGTGTGCTGTATCTTTGGGGTTGGAGTGTTTGGCGTGGCAGATGGAACCTAGCGGCGTTCCTCTGGGGGCTGTGCTCTCCTTAGCCCCCAGCCTGCACACGGTGCTGGGGGGGACACATGATCAGAGAAGGAATACCTGGCCATTTATTGAGAGCCCTTCCTACTGATAACCGGAAAAGCTTATCAAAACTCCAGGCTCTTGTTCAACTCATCCAAAAGAATTGGGGCAAGGAACACAAAACACAAAGGAAGAAACACACACACACACACACACACACACACACACACACACACACACACGCACACACTGAGGCTGAGGAGCAAAGAAAACAAAGAAGCAGGTTGTGGAGGCAAAGAACACACTTAGAGAAGAGTGTGGGCGTCCTCATGAGCGAGGGGTGCACTGCAGGGTTATTTATTTATTTAAAAAAAATATATTTGTTCGTTTATTTATCTTTTTATTTTTGGCTGCATTGGGTCTTCCTTGCTGCACACGGGCTTTCTCTAGCTGCAGTGAGCCAGGGCTACTCTTCATTGCAGTGGCTTCTCTTGTTGCAGAGCACAGGCTCTAGGAGTGCGGGCTTCAGTAGTTGTGGCACATGGGCTCAGTAGTTGTGGCTCGCGGGCTCAGTAGTTGTGGCTCGCGGGTTTCAGTAGTTGTGGCACGCGGGCTCAGTAGTTGTGGCTCAGAGGCTCTAGAGTGCAGGCTCAGTAGTTGTGGCGCATAGGCTTAGTTGCTCTGCAGCATGTGGGATCGTCCCGGACCAGGGATCGGACCCGTGTCCCCTGCATTGGCAGGTGGATTCTTAACCACTGCGCCACCAGGAAGTCCACTGCAGGGTAATTGATTCACCCTTTTATCTTATTTTACCCCTTTGAATGGATGGGGGTCTTTTGATTAGGGGTAGATTATTCATTGAGGGGAGGATTGAGGTGGGGCCTGGATTGCACCAGGTTGCATCAGCGCATTTGTCTCCTGAAGCCACCGCATATGTGCTCTAAGAGCTGTTTTCCCTTCAGTTGTCCCTTAGTAGTCTAGTGGCCACACGTGGAAGGTTGTACAGGGTCATTAGCAACCTGTGCATTTTTATTGCACATGCTCCACGGTTTCCATGGTCAGAGTTTCTTGTGCAGATGCTACAGAGGTTCTGTTTTAGATGCCGTTCCTCCACACGTCATGGCCTCATTAAGTGCAAACCAAGGAGGTGCCTTTGCCTTCTGCCTAATACCTATGCACGAGGAGGCTGTCCTTGGGCCCGGGCCTGTCTTTCCTGCCTGACTACATGCCAGGCTCTGTGCAGGACCTCTGCCTCCAGGCTGGGGGGCTAAATGGCAGGCACTGGTCAGAGCTGTAACTCCCTGCCTCACCCCAAACTCCGCCTCCCTCCTTCTGTCTAGCCAACAGACAGGCTGCCCGAGTGGAAATTCTCAAATGCACATCTGACCATGTCCCTTCCAAAACCCTCCCATTCCTCCTTTAAGCCCGTTGTCAAGTCCACACTCCTCAGCCTGACACACCTCACCACCGGTCCTGTGGAATAGCTCGTGCCGCTGCTTCCATCTCTAATTCCCATCCTTTCCTCCATCCCCCTGACCGGCTCCTGCTCAGCTTCTAAATTCAGACTTTTGAGTTTGCAGTTAACCTCATTCAGATGATTTCATTGGCTTGCTCGTTGAAGTACACGTTGGCCTTAAGTTTTTTCACCCAAGGCAACTTAGCACAGAGCTTTTCAACACATTTCCAGAACTCCTAGACTTTGAGCATCTTATTGAGTAAGATATTACCCTGGTGGCAGTGCATCCTTATTCGTATCGCCCTTTCTTCAGGATCAGAGCCTTGGCTGTGATGGTCCCCAAAGGACAGGAGCCATACCGAGCAGGTTCAAGTGGCTTAGACGCACATGCTCAGGAGTTCTGACCTCTGGGTTTATGCTCAAGCCACAGAACATTATTGATCACTCTGTACTTTACTTGAAATGATTGACAGTTGGTAACAAAACATGTGCAGTATTTTCATGTTTGATTTTTAGGTCGTTTTGTCCTCTCATTTTTCTAAACTGGTACTAGACGGAAAAAGATGTTTATACTATAGAATCCCGAACTGCTGTCATGGCATGAAAGCATGTAGCAGTCAGCATGCTCTCTGCTACCAGTAACAAAGTTAGTGGTTTTGAACTAGTGGTTTCAAACAGTAGGGATTTTTATTGCCTCATATAAGCAATCTGGAAGTAGGTGGTTTCCAGGTTGAATCTAGGGATAAATAATCGAAGACCCAGGCAGTTTCCAAGCTTTCCACCACACCCTTTAGGACATGTTGACTTTCGTTTTCAGACTGTTGCCCCATGGTCTCAAAATGGCTGCCAAAGTTCCAGGCATCACATTCTCTCACAGTTGTGTTCAAAGCCTGGAAGGAAATGGATTAGGAAGAGAGCTCTCCTCTATTGAGTTGCTCTATTAATCAAAAAGGGAAAAACCCCTTAGAGACTTCTCTTTAAGTCTATTAACCATAAATGGGTCAGTTGACAACCTCCAATTGCAAGGGAGGGGGAGAGCACAAGCATCTGGCATTTTCAGCCTCTAGTGTGGGAGGTAGGTACTATTAGGAGCGAAGAAGGTGGACAACAACTCCACCTGCCGCAAAGAATATATATCTTGTGTGTGTAGTTCACCAACACACCAAACAGGTATGGAGCACCTGCTGAGGGCCAGGTTCTTGCTCTGGGTGCTGGAAGAGGAGCTTCACATTGTAAGACTCGGTCCCTGCCCTGTCCAGGAGAAAAGCAATACCCATGAGCCAGAGATTAAAAATCAGCAAATTAAATGCAAAGTAGTCTTAGAACCTGGGAGTAGGACTGAGAAACTAGCTTTGTCTTGGAGAATGGAGAGCTTCATGGAGGAGGTGACATTTGAACTGTGTCTTGAAGGATGAATGGGAGTTTACCAGAGGAAGAAGGCAAGTAAAGGCCATTTCCGGCCAAAGGGCAGCATGGGCAGATTCAGAGCTCTGAAAAAGCCTGCTTTTGTTTTACTGATCACCACCTCTTCCACCACCACCCCGGCTCTGAAGGAGAGCCACCCTTAATCAGAGCTGAGCCTCACGGCCCATTTGGTTGTTCTGAGAGCAGCAGTGATGAGTGCTCATTCCACTCGGGAATTCTTCATTCAGAGACCTGCAGTGGGTGGTGTGGGCTGCTCTGTGGGGCGTTTATTCTTTGTTCAGCCCACGGTGACACCCTGACTTTTGGGGTATGCACGGGTCCTCACCCACCGTATGGGGGAGTGTCTGGTGGAGGCTATGCTCTTAGTCTCCCCTTGCCCCTCCTGGCCCTGAGATTGGCCATATGACCCTGAACTAGGGCAGTGGCTATGCCCGACCCCCGGGTCTGGTGATGGGTCCGGATGTGAGCGGGACCGATGGAAGGTCTTCCCTGGATTTCTTCAAGTCAAGCCTGCGGAGGCTGATCTGAGAGACGGAGCCCGTGTCCTGCCAGGGCTCGATGCCTGTATCCAGGTGTCCCTCTGCACAGCTTCCCCACGCGCCGCCCTTATGGGGAGCGACAAGTCACGTCTTTCACTTGGGTTCATTGGAGCTGGTTTTATCACTTGCAGTAAAGTCTTGGCTAATCTAGTAGCACATCACTAGCGGAAGCCCACTGGCTGCCACCTGGCTGCCGCCTCTCCTGGTAATATCCCTGACCCAGAGAGGCCTTCTCTTCTGTCCTGCTGAGGCTGGTTGGAGGAAGATGTCCTGTGAGGCCTGGCTCAGCAACTTCTCTCCCATTTCTCTGGGGCCTTCCCTCTGTGGCTCCTTTCACTCCAAGCCAGCCCCGTGGCTCCTGTGACCCCAGCAGCCCAGGGCTGCCATGCTGCAGGCCCGTGTCATCCCACAGCTACGTGAGCATGCATGCTGCAGCTGGAGCCTGTACAGATGATAAAACTCTCTCCACCTTTCACTCCTTGGGACACACACACCTTCCCCTGGGCCTGGGGACCCTCTTCTTGGGTTCTTTCTTGCTCCTTTGCCTTGGGTGCCTCTGTCTGGGTCTGTCTGCTGCTGACGCGCTGTGTGCAGGCCGTTAGGTAGAGCCCTACCCGGCTCTTGTTTTAGAGGCCTATTATCTTAATTCCCAAAGCTTTCGCAGGGAACAGGCAGCAAATACAGCAGCGGCAGCATGCACTCTGCCTGCCTCCTAATTATGGCAGTTCATGACTCAGAATCTCAAACTGGTCATTTCTTTGGCCACAGACAGCATCCTGTCCCACTCTTCCCTGCGTCCCTTCCGAAAGAGTCAGCCCATCGTTCCAGGAGGAGGGGATGCTGTTGCAATTCATCATGGTACAGATACTACTGTGCGGGGTGGAATAGCGATGCTGTCTGCAGCAGGGCAGGGCATGAAGGGAGGAATAAAACGTACTTCATTAAGAGAAAATTGCATCAAGCCCTCATCCCCGCATGCTCATTTTACTGTGCTCTGTTTACCAAAGCTCATGTGGGCTTATTTAATTTTATTGGAAAATAAGAAAATGCCCCCAAAAATCACTGCCTCACACGAACACGCCTAGCAATAAAATAAAGTGTGTGTTTATAATGCTTTTAGATTTTCTCTCATTAACAGGCCACTTCCCTGACCCGGTGGGATCTGCACACTGTGGGGATGGGGAAACAGGCATCGGGGTATTTGTGCGTGTGCAGGGCAGGCCCCTTTCTCCTGGGGGTGCCGAGGCCTCCGCCGTCCTCCCTCTATGGTTAAAAAGCTTTCAAACGGTCTCTATTTCATGAGCCCTGACCCCGTCCCTCATTGTTTCATGTTCCCCCTAAACAACAACTGGAAATTTTTGTGTGAAATCAAGCTTCGTTTTTCCCATCCCCTGAGGAATACAAAGTCAGGCAAGGAGAAGAAACCCCCTTTGTCACCTCCAGTTAGTTTCCTGCGTTGTCTGCTCCAGCCACACGACCAAATCCGCTTCAGCGAAGTCCCCGGTGACGCCTCAACCTCAAAGCTAACAGATGCCCCCCTTCATCCCGCCTGACTCTCTAGCTTTTGGTCCCAGGACCACTTCGCTCTCACCTCCCCCTCCCGGCGTCCTGCCGGCACCTCCTGCCCGCCATGGTGATTCTCGCTCTGGCTTTCCATCTCCCTGTTCCTCTCCACCCCACACCCTGTGACCTCAGCCTTCCCGCCTGGCCCTCTGAGTCTGTATCACTTCCACGTGGATGGCCCCAACCCCGGGTTCTCTTCTGAACCACAAGCCTGTTTATCCAAGTGCCTTTGCGGTTCCCTCACCTTGAGTCCCCTCCCAACCCCGCCTTTTCCTGCTTGCCTGTCCCTTCAACACACGGTCAAGGTAGTAGGGCCCCTCAGAGGCCCTCTGTGCTCCCACCCGAAGGAACCGCCCCTTTGTTTGTACACGATTCTTTTTTTGGGGGGGGGGCGCGCAGCATGTGGGACCTTAGATCCCCGACCAGGGATTGAACCCGTGCCCCCTGCATTGGAAGGGTGGAGTTTTAACCACTGGACCACCAGGGAAGCCCCTGTACATACTTCTAATATTGTCCATTGCCCATGGGTTGTCTTTTATTGATCTAAATGTTTGCCTCCCCTCCCCCACCCAGACATGACCCCCAGCGGGAGTCTGAGGCGCCGTCACCTTCCTGGGCAGTGCCCGGCTCTGGGCAGGCCCCTTGCGAAGCCATTATCGCCTGCCGAAGAATCACCATGGGCATTATTTCCTTTAGCAAACTCACCAAATAACAGATTGCTAACTGTCCTCCTTCCCTTCCCTTCCCTCCTATTCAGGCAGTTCTGAGAGCCCTAATATCTCACAAATCCTTCCTAATGGCCTCATTTATAAAATCATTCTCTTTTTTAATAAGTCAGGGGTGACTTGCCATGTCTATTCTTAATGGCCTCTTTCAAAATGCCTTGGCACCTCTTTGGGTTTTCGAAAGGCCCTGAGTGGTTTTCTGAGTTTAGCGGCACCAGTTTTTCCTTTTAAGGTATACCCGTCTGCAACAAGAACATTTCTGAATGACTCATAATTTCTATATCGCGGTTTTCTTCCAGTGGATTCAAAATATTTTGTACCTTTGATACTTTTGCCCTGATATGCGGTGTCAGCAGACCAGGGCCCCCTTTCAAGTGACTGTGGCTGCCTGGGGGCTGCAGTAGTTTATACGATTTGTCCACATACTCACTGCCTCTCTCTGGGCCCATCACTTCAGCAACCTCCCTGGTGCCTCCTCTATGGGAGGGGTGGACGCCCCTCCTGTCCCGCTGGCTTCAGGCTGGGCTGTTGGACTTACTTTGGCCAGTGGTATGTGATCAGATAGGACATCCAACGTAGCCCAGCAGAAGTTTGAAGAACCAGTGTGTGTTTCTACCCGCTCTTTTCCTTCCTCCTTTGCCAAGAAAATGGCCTGTCCCCTTCTGCTCACCTCCCTAGAATGATGAAGACACTTGGACCAGAGCCCCAGCCAAGCAGCAGAAGTTTGTGGTTATAAGCTCCTGCGGCTTTGGAGTCGTCCATTGCTACAGCACAACAGGGCAAAAACGGACTGATACAGATGCTCTTGGTCACTCAGAGAAGACAGAGATTTATATGTTGAAAACTCTAAGGAGATTTTCTTACTAGCCCATTGGATCATGGGACACCTGCTAGCTTGCTTTTTTAAAAGGAGTGCATTTTGGAGAAGACTCATTAAACCTTCAAAACCTTCATTTCCCATTGTGATGTCACCATCTCCCAGTTTTAGCGTCCATTCCTCCCATCACCATAGCAACACACATTCGGGGACAGGAGCTGGAAAATCCTCGAAAAGGATTGGGGGGGGCAATTTTCAATTCCTCCTTGGACCTCAGAAACCTCATCTTATCTTCTGTAGCTTTATTATCTCAGGTAAAGATGAAGGCAGAATGTTCTAAGACAAAGGGGGTCTGCTCAAGTATAAGGAAATGTTGCCGTTCCTGCCCCTGGAGGAGGAGGAGAGGAAAGATTACTCAGAGCATTCTCCACTGCAAGGGAATGGCATATATGGGGCTCCAGAAGAGCTCCCCCAAATCCAGCTGAGTTGCACTCCACCGCCTCCAGGTGGTACTTTGCTGAGGATGTGTCTTTTTTTTTTTATTCTTTTATTTTTCGGAGTGAACAGACAAAGCCTTTATAAAATGTGTGAGATGGTTCAGAACTAAGATGAACTTTACACGGGAGCAATAACAAAACACGAGGATTATGATGCTTTCAATAGACATTATGAAAAAGCAAAGAAATCAATGCGTGTGAAAGAACACTGGAACAGATTGCATTAAAAACCTCAAAGGGCTGTGATTCCTTCACTCAGAAGAGCCGCGGGACGGCGAGGGGCCGAGCGCAGCAGAGCAGGGGCAGCGCCGGAGCGAAGGGCGGGCAGCGCTGCCAGCCTGAGGATGTGTCTTGATTGGGAGTCTGCCCTGTGTGTCACTAGGATCACCTACATCTTGGAACCCGGCAACCCCAGATGCTCTGATGAATCGTGTATTTTGAGGTCCTTACATCTAAACCGGTGCAAACAGCTTATAACTCTGTCAGGATCTGGCAAGTGTATCCTCTCTTTCTTATATGGAAGCCTGAGTTTTGGTTGTCAATTCATTTCACCAAAGAGATAACACAAGAATTTTTTTTTTCACCTGAATTTTTTATTTTTATCCTCTTATAATCCCTTTATTGTTAAATGATATCTTTTTTATTTAATTTACTTCTTAATGAAGTATAGTTGAATTACAATGCATTAATTACTGCTATACAGAAAAGTGACTGTTATACATATATATATATATATACATTCTTTTTCATATTCTTTTCCATTATGGTTTGTCCCAGGATATTGAATATAGTTCCCTGTGCTACACAGCAGGACCTTGTTGTTTATGCATTCTATATATACCAGTTTGCATCTGCTAATCCCAAACTCCCGATCCAACCCTCTCCCACCCCACCTGAATTTTTTAAAAGAGAAGATACAACGCTGGGCTTTGGAAATAAATGTCCTGGTAACTTTCCACGCTTACACCTGACTCAGAACCAAACCAGGGCAGATGGGAGCAATGACCTGTATCTGTGCCATGTGTGTGCATCCTGGTCTGGAGAACTTGGCTTTGAGACCCAACAGGAGGGCCTCAGCAACATGGGCCTGCAGGGTAGGGAGGTAGGTGTACCAGTCAGGGTTCTCAAGAGAAAGAGAATCAGTAGGAGGTTAGACATTTTGATTAAAAGAAGTTATTTCATGCAATTATGGGGCCTGAGAAGTCCTACAGTCTGCCATCTGCAAGCTGGAGACCCAGGAAAGTGATGGTAAAATTCCGTCTGAGTCTGAAGATCTAGAAACCACGGGAGCCAGTGGTGTAAATCCCAGTCCAAGGTCAGGAGAAGGTGAAATAAAATACTCCAGCTGAAGCACTGAGGCAGAAAAGCAAAAGGGGGTGAAGTCCTCCTTCCTCGCCGTTTGGCCCTCAATAGCTTGGGTGATGCCAACCCACACTGGGGAGGGTTGATCTCCCTTACTGAGTCCTCTGATGCAAATGCTAATCTCATTGGAAACAACCTTTTATGGGGCATTCCCTGGCGGTCCAGGGGTTAGGACTTGGCGCTCCCACTGCCAGGACCTGGGTTCGATCCCTGGTTGGGGAACTAAGATCCTACAAGCCGCGTGGTGAGGCCAAAAAAAAAAAAGGAAACCTCATAGAGACACCCAGAAATAACGTTTCACCTGGGCGTCCTGTGGCCAGTCAAGTGGACACAACATTAACCATCACAGGAGGGAAGCCAGAAGCAGCCCCCAAGCCTGGCCCCAAAGGATGGCACGTGAAGAAATGCCAGCAGCCTGAGAGGACGTGGGAAACAGAATCACACCCAGGGAGGCCCGATGGAGCCGGGGGCACACAGCCCGGGATAGGGGTACAGAGACCTCCTCAGTGTGATCTCAGGGTCATCCCTTATTAGCCAGACTCTCACCAGCACCTGGAACGAGAAGGGAGAGTTGGAAAAGAACCAGAGGAAGGTGGGTGGCAGGAGTGGGCAGGGGCCAGTGCCTTATTGGAGCAGGGCTGGATTTTTAGTAGGACCTTCCGGGAAACTAAGGCAGACTTCCGGCAGCCAGTTGTGCGCTGGACGAACGAACTGGGGAGGGTTGGGGGAGGGCCCTGTGACTTGTGAGCTTTGGGGCCCCCAAGGCTGCCCCCAGAAAGTTGAGACACAGGTTCTGGTGGAACGACCCCTTCCAGCCTCCCTGGCTGTCACAAGGTCTTCGCAGATTGCACGGGAGGGAGCCTGCCGCCCCGCAGCCCCCCTCAACTCAGCCGCTTGTTTCTCTCTCCCACGCTGGCGATGGCATCTGACAGTTTCACTCTCTTGGGCTGTTAAGATGTTCATTTCCTCTCAGGTATAAATGGAAATTAGAGGAAATAAAATGCCCTAGAATTATTTGATGTTTTTCTGATTTGATTCCCAACAGCCCTCTGAACCTAATCATCTCATTGTTGCCACAGAAGGAAACATGAGAGTGCTGCTGGAGGATCTGGTCTCTGTCCTCTCCTTAGACCCCGCAAACCAAAGCTCCCCCTTGAGAGAGAACCTGTCCTGTTTTATCACAAATATGTGGATTCCCAGAATGAACTGAAAGACACTGAGTAATTCTGAAGGAATACTAAGAGAACTGTGTTCCTGTTTATGATCAATTTCTATCAGTTTCCTCCCGTCTCTTTCCCTGGGGGGAGACATCTGCAGGAAGCTTCATTCAAGAGTCACAGCCATCATGGTGCTTTGAGCATCGTGAGGTGGGCAGTAGTTCCATTTTATGAGTCTCCTTGAATATTCCTCTCCTTCCATGTGAAGCAGAGGGCTGGGCTGGGCGTCAGAGTGCTGGTTTACTTGGGAATGCTGGTCTCCCATTACAGCTTTGGGAAGAGCCCCTGCTGTACTTCCTGGTATAGGGGTAGCAACTCCTGTTATCTGCTCCTCAGGCTCCCCGATCTGGTTCAGAGGCAGGTACATCTCTTCCAGAATAACTTTCCAGAATTCTAGTGGAAGGCAGTGTGATGAGGGCTAACACTCAGCAAAGTGAGTTTTAAAGTTAAGGCTTTTTTTTTTTTTTTGGCCGCGCCACATGTCTTCTTGTGGGATCTTAGTTCCCGACCAGGTATTGAACCCGTGCCCCCTGCAGTGGAAGCGTGGAGTCCTAATAACTGGACCACCAGGGAATTCCCTGAAGTTGAGGCTTTTTAATGACTGTGTGTGTGTGTGTGTGTGTGTGTGTTTCTTTCAAGTCTTTCCTATGGAATCTTCCCAATGTCAATGTACTAATAACCTGTCTAGTAACCACAGCACACAGAATACATGGGGATTTTAAGTAGAAAATCAAAGATTTAAAGGGCTGGAAGGGACCCTCAAAGTCCTGGAACCCAACTTCCTGAGAGTGTTCCCATTATTTCTACAGAATCCTAACCCGGCATTGTCCAATGTAGAATGGAATGCCTCTGGTGATGGAGACCTTACTGCCACTCAGAGGGATGAAATCACTAACGAGAGATTTCTTTGGTTGAGGTGAAATAATTCTCTCACAGTAGTTCTCAGGCCCGGTCCTGATTCTCACCATTGGGAAGTTCAGAGCCAGATAAAACTACTCCCTGAGGTTGTCTTCTCTGGACGGTCAACCAGTTGCTTCTACCATTGCCCACATGAAAAGGGCTCAAGTCTCCTTGGATTTCTGACACATTCTGCTCATCAGTCCCTCTCTAAGGAAAACCAGGAGCCCAGGTTTCCTGAGCAGGGCAGCTGCTCCCTGCACTTTGAGAACTTGAGGGGCATCCTGCCTTCCATCAGGCGAGCGCCTCCTCATGCCCTCAATACAGACGTGCAAACAAGGGCTAAGGACCACGCAGCACACAAACCAGGCCTGCTGAGGACTTCCGACTCCAGCAGCAGGACCCCGGTCCTTGACTTGAGGGCCATTTAAAAATTGTTGTTAATGAATTTATTAAGATATATTTGACCTAAAATAAACTGCACATATTTGAAGTGTACCGTTTGATCAATGTGACCTATGTGTATATACATCCATGAAACTATCACCTCAATCAAGATAACGGACAGTCCGTCACCCCCCAGGATCTCCTTGTTTCCCTTTATAAACTCTCCTCTCCTCCCTCCCAGGCACCTGCTTGTCTGCTTTCTGTCACTAAAGCTTAGTGTGCGTTTTATGGGGCTTTGTGTAAGCTGCATCATATGGTATGTACTCTTTATTTTCTGGCTTCTTTTACTCAGCATATTTACTTTGAGATCCATCCACGTGTTGTTTACCTTCCCACCAACAGTGCACAAGTGTTCCCTTTTCTCTACATACTCACCAACACTTGGTATCTCACCTTTTTGACAACAACCATTTTACAGGTGTGAGGTAATATCTCTTTTTGGTTTTGATTTGCATTTCCCTGATGATTAGTGACATTGAGCACCTTTTCATGTACCTGATGGCCATCTGTATGTCTTCTTTGAAAGAATGTCCATTCGGGTTCTAAGTCCATTTTAAAATCAGATTGCTTGTTCTGTAGTTCTTTTTTTTTTTTTTTGATGAAGAGAGTATGGCATTTATTTTATTTATTTCAGTTTCCAGTTGTTCATTGCTAGTATTTAGACACATAGTTGTCTTCCTGATCTTTTAGAGAAACTGTTCAATCATTATTAAGTATGATGTTAGCTATAGGTATTTTGTAGATGCCCCCTTTCAAGGCTAAAGAAGTTCCCTTCTATTCGTAGTTTGATGTGAGTTTTTTTGTTGTGGTTTGGTTTTTGGTTTTTTTTAATAAATTTATTTATTTTATTTTTGGGTGCGTTGGGTCTTTGTTGCTGTGTGCAGGCTTTTCTCTAGTTGCGGTTAACGGGGGCTACTCTTTGTTGCCGTGTGCGGGCTTCTCATTGCGGTGGCTTCTCTTGTTGTGGAGCACGGGCTCTAGGTGCACGGGCTTCAGTAGTTGTGGCCCGCAGGCTCAGTAGTTGTGGCACATGGGCTTAGTTGCTCCGTGTCATGTGGGAACTTCGTGGACCAGGGCTCGAACCCGTGTTCCCTGCATTGGCAGGCGGATTCTTAACCACTGCACCACCAGGGAAGCCCTGATGTGAGTTTTTATTAGGGATGGATGCTGGATTTGGTCAAATACTTTTCTGCATCTTCTGGGATATATGTGCAGTTTTCTCTTTTTATTTAGTCTGTTAACATGGTGAATTACACTGTTTTTGAATGTTAAGCCAACTATGCATTCCTGGGTTAAACCTCACTTGGTCATGATGTATCCTTTTTATGTATCATTGGATGGAATTTTCTAAAGTTTTGTTAAATTTTTTTGCAACTATATCTGTAATGGATTTTGGGCTGTATAGTTCTATTTTCTTGTAATGTCCTTGTCTAGTTTTGGTATTAGGATAATGTCAGACTCATAGATTGAGTTGAGAAGTATTCCCTCTCATTCAATTTTCTGGTCAAGATTGAGCAGAATTGGTCTTATTTTTTGTTAGATTGTAGGCTTCAACAGTGAACCCATATGCGCCTAGCAGTTTCTTCGTATGAAGTTTTAAAACTACAGATGATATGAACTTTTCAGGTTACCTGTTTCTTCTTCAGTGAGCTTTGTGACTTTCAAAAACTTCGTGCATTTCATCTAAGTGATGTAATCTATAAGCATAAAGGTGTGCATAATATTTCCTTATAATCCTTGTGATATCTGTTGAATCTATAGTGACATTATCTCTCCATTCTGAATGTCTTCTCTATGACTTGATTCCTTCTAAATTTATTGTGGTGTGCTTTATGGCCTAGACTATGGTCTGTCTCAATAAGTGTTCTCTGGGCACCTGAGGATAACATGTAGTCTGCTGTAGTTGGGTGAAGTACCCTCAAATGTCTACTATATCCTTGCTGATTCTGTTTATTCTGTCAGTTATCGAGAGAATGGGCACTGACATATATGCCTGTAATTGTGGATTTTTCTACTTCTTGCAGCCTCTGAGTTTTTGGTTCGTTTATTTTACAACACTTATTATTCACATTTAGAATTATGCCCTCTTGATTAATTGACCCCTTCATCATTATGAAATGACCTTCTTGGTAATATTCATTCCTCTGAAATCTACTTTGCCTGATATTAGTATTGCTGCTCCAGCTTTCTTTTGACTACTGTTACATGGTATATCTTTTAAAACTTATTTACTGTTTTATTTATATTTATTTATTTGTTTATATTTAAGTGCAATTTAAGGGCAGCATGTAATTAGGTCTTGCTTTTTTACCCAATCTGACTATCTCTGCCTTTTATGTGGAGTGTTTAGAGCAATTTAGATTTAATGTTGTTATTAATTTTTTTAGGCTTGAATCAACTATCAATTCACTATTTGTTGTCTATGTGTCCTACGTATTCTTGGTTCCTTTTCCCTCTTTTTCTGCCTTCTTTTGGTTTAATGGGTATTTTTTATGATCTCATTTTATCTCCTTTGTTGGCTCATTAAGTCTTAACACCTTTTAAACATTTTAGTGGCTGCTTCAGGGTTTTTTGAATACATTAAGTGATCTTATATGACTTCACATAGACAATAAGAACCTTTCAAGAGTAGACTTACATCTCTCCCCCATAACCTTTATGCTACTGCTGCTCTGTGGCTTACTTTTTAAAAAAAAATTTTTTTGCGGTACGCGGGCCTCTCACTGTTGTGGCCTCTCCCGTTGCGGAGCACAGGCTCCGGACGCGCAGGCTCAGTGGCCATGGCTCACGGGCCCAGCCGCTCCGTGGCATGTGGGATCCTCCCGGACCGGGGCACGAACCCACGTCCCCTGCATCGGCAGGCAGACTCTCAACCACTGCACCACCAGGGAAGCCCTGGCTGCTTCTTTTAAGGCTTTCTTTTTTGTGCTTGGTTTTCAGGAACTGATAATGATATGCTTTGGGGTAGTTTTCTTCATGTTTCTCGTTTATAATTTTCATCACAGTTGTAAATTTTTCAGCTATTGTTTCTTCAAATATTTTTTCTGTCCCTTCCTCTGCTTTGGGAACTATAATTACATGTATATTAGTCACCTGACATTTTCCCACACCTCACTGAGGCTCTTTTCATTTTTTAAAATTCATTTTTCTCTGTGTATTTCATTTTGGAAAGTTTCTCTTGCTAAATCTCCAAGCTTTCTTTTCTTCTGCTATGTCTAATCTGTCATTAATCCCATCCACTGTATTTTTCATCTTAGACATTGTGGTTTTCATCTCTGTAATCTTTTTTTTTTTTTTTAAACATCTCCCATGTCTGTACTTAACTTTTTGAACTTATAAATGTCCCTGTCAGATAATTCTAGTCTCTTTTTCACTTCTGGGGCATTTTCAGTTGATTGCCTTTTCTCCTCCTGATGGGTCCTGGTTTCCTCCTTCTTTGCATGCTTGGTAATCTTTGATTAGATGCAAGACATTGTAAATTTTACCTTATTGGGTGTTGGATATTTTTTTTTCCTGTATTCTTTACTTTTGTTCTGGAATGCAGTGAAGCAACTTGGAAACAGTTTGATCCTTTAGGGTCTTGCGTTTAAGATTTGTTAGGTGGAATCAGCAGTGTTCAGTTGGGGGTAATCATTCCTTATTATTGAAGCAAGACTTTCTTGAAGACTTTACCACAGGTCCCATAAGTTATAGGGTTTTCTTCCCCATCTGGGTAGTGGGAGCAGGCATTACCCCTGTGCCTGTGTGAGTACTGGGCACCACTCACTCTAATCCTTTTGAATGGTTCTTTCCCCAGCCTTAGGCAGTTTTCCCTATACTAACGTGCTGATCAATTTGGATGAATTCTCCAGGGAAACTTTCTACAGATCACTGAGGTTCTCTTTCTGTGTCCCTCTCTCCTTTCCTTTACTCAGTTCTGCAAACTCTAACTGCCTTCATCTCCCCACACTCTCAAGCTGAGAGATTTTTAAGCTACATAATTAGAAAAGCACTAGGCCAAACATACACTTCACATAATCAGAGGCTAAGATAAAATAACAATATGACATGACGGAATCTTAGGTTTACCCCCATCCTACCAGCTCAAGATGTGTGTTTGGGGGAACAGGCATCAGCGCTTATCCTGGCATGATCAGGAGGCTAGGGATTATTCCTGCAATTGCCAGTGGCGGGGTTTATCACTGAAGCGCTCACAGTTGAGGTGCTCACAGTTGAGGCAGCACCTCCTCCTGTGATGCATGATGGGGAGGTTGGGGTCCAAGCCTTGTGGTTGAATGGGATTATTGCTTTAAGCACTGGGCTGTTAGTTTCTGTGCTTTGCAGGAGCTCCTTTCCTGTAAGGCTATCCTGCAGGGGATCAGTCTTGGAAAAGTTAATTTTTAAATTAAATTAAAAAATTTATATCAAAAACAATGCAGCAAAAATAAAACCAAATTTGTGCAAAATACCTGTCAGAGTAAGTGGCTCAGAAGCAGCACATATAAAAAAACTAAGAGTATTAGTTGACATTATGTGAGTCAGACTTGACATGGCTGCCAAAAAACAAAGCTAATGTGACCTCAGGTTAGATTAAAAGAAATATTTCATCTAAGGCAAAGGAGGTGACATTTACTCCACTTCAGCATCCTGCTAAGGGGGCAAGAACTGCAACGATACTGTTGATCTCCTCATTAAATCCGGAATCCTTTCCCTCTACACTTTTTGATTTCATTGATAATTAAATATCTGTAATTTAAAGCTGCTTTTGGCTTGATACTCTATAACTTGCAGCTGAATATTCCTCACTAATGCAACCTTCCCAAGTAAAATTAATTGTTCCCCACTCTAAGCAGATATGTCCTTTCCTCCTAGACTGTGATCTGATGGGACTAGACTCGTTGCCTGACACATTGTAGGAAATATAGATATATATTGAATGATGAACGAAAAAATGAAATTCTCTACACATCTAACTAGCCTTGGCCATTTTCCTCCATTGATGGATAATAGCAGAATATGGAGAAATGATCCTCAGAGTCTAATGTGTGTCAGACTTCTTGGTGTGTGTTAAAATCCAGATTCCCAGGCTCTACTGCCCAGAGATTCACCTTTGGTAGATCTGGGGTGTGACCCTGGAGTCAGCATTTTGAACCAGCACCCAAGATGAATCTAAAGTTTAAGGTCTTCATGCTACTTTGAGAAATACTGATAAAGAAAATCAAGGACTGCTCAAATATATAGATGGAGGTTCTCCAAATCTGAAGGGTAGGTTTTGCAGTCACTGCCCAAATTATCTTTAAAGGCTCTTTATATGTCTTTAAAACTCTTGATGTGTTTTAAAGTGATGTGGACCAAAATCTCTTTTCCAGGATATCATAAAGATCTAGTCCAGCCCAACCCAACCTCATTCCTGGGATGTCCTCAAGATAGATGTCCTCCCATTTGTCCTCAGATGGCCCTCTGAAGTCTAGCTCATGCCTTCTCTTTTCATGACTCAGAAATTTCTCCCTGCCATTCCTTAACGTCTCCTACACACTACATATTGTCTTTCCCTCCAAACAGGTTAGTCTGCTAGACTTGGCTTAGCGCTTTGTTCCAAGTCTGGAACACAGGGGAGAGAGAAAGAGGGTGAGAGAGGGAGGAGGAGGGTTAGGGGAGGAAGAGGGGGAGGGGAAGGAGAAGGAGAAAGAGAAAAGACCATCAAACACAGATGGTGCACTAAGTCTGTTTTTTTCTTCAGAGAATTTATTCAGTTCTTCCGGATGGGTTGCCTAAGAACTTTTGAAAACATTCCCTTTTTGTTCAGAAGAAAATCTGTGCACTTAATCACTTGCACAGCAGGAAGGCACCTGACAGATAGGAACATTGGGACCAAAAACATGATATTGGAACAAGAAAAACATATTTTCAGTCCCATAAGCCACGTGCAAGTCACGCAGACATTAGAACTTTTTAAAAGGAAATATTCGATGTTATTTTTGATCATGTTTATTGTAGAATATTTAGATAATATTAAAAACACAAAGAAGACAATAAATATCATTATTTATAGCTCAATAACACAGTTAAGTTAAAGTTAAAGTTTCTTTGCTTACACAAACATATACTTTTTAACTGTTAAACAATGAGAATGAGGGACTTCACTGGCGGTCCAGTGATTACAACTCCTTGCTTCCACTTCAGGGGGCACGGGTTCGATCTCTGGTCAGTGAACTAAGATCCCACATGCTTCGCGGTGTGGCCAAAAGGAAAAAAATGAGAATGATAGTTTTTAGCCTATATTTTCCACTTAAATTCATTATGCACATTTTCTCTATGCCATCAAACATTCTCTAAAAACCTGTTTTTAATGACTACGATATATATATAAATGTATATTCTAATATCTGCCTGTTGCTAGATATCTAGATTATTTCTTACTTTCCTCCATTAAATATGAATACTGTTCTTCCTTTCCCTTTTTCTCTTTCCTTCTCATATTCTCTTTCCTTCCTCTGTTTCTTTCCCTGCTCTTTCCCATCTTGCTTCCTATCCTAGTGTAAGGATGGCTTCACCCAGCATCCAGGGAAGCAGGCTGGCGAGGGGAAGAGGGGTGCTGTGGAGGCCCTCATGGGGTGCCACATGGAGGACTTGATGGCAGGGTACTCAGTGACTTTTGCCCCCATTTCTGATTACTTCCCAAGTGTGAACTTAATGGGTCCAAGGGGCTTCACTTTTAAGGCTTTTCAGATCAGTTGTAGGATATCATACATCCGTGTGTTGGGGATCTGTCTAATGATATCTGACTAGTGTTACTCCTTAGACCCTTGCCAGTATGACTGGTTAAAAAAAAAGTCTTTGATTACCAGTGAAGTTCAAAGTTCTTTAGCCAAAAAATAATATTTCTTCTTGTTGAATTGTCAGAGCATGTCTTTTGACATTCTTTAAAAATTGGTGGGTTAGTATTTTACATACTGATTAAGAAGTAATTGATTTTGAAGGCTATTGATCCTTTGTTTCCTTAGACGTCTTTTTCTCAGTTTGTCAGTTTCTCTTTGCATTTTTAAATAAGTAATCAAAAGATTTTTAGTCAAAATATGTCTTTTGAAAGTAATGTGTCCAGTTTTCCCAGCACCACTTATTGAAGAGGCTGTCTTTTCTCCATTGTATATTCTTGCCTCCTTTATCAAAGATAAGGTGACCATATGTGTGTGGGTTAATCTCTGAGCTTTCTATCCTGTTCCATTGATCTATATATCTGTTTTTGTGCCAGTACCATACTGTATTGATTACTGTAGCTTTGTAGTATAGTCTGAAGTCAGGGAGCCTGATTCCTCCAGCTCCGTTTTTCTTTCTCAAGATTGCTTTGGCTATTCAAGGTCTTTTGTGTTTCCATACAAGTTGTGAAATTTTTTGTTCTAGCTCTGTGAAAAATGCCATTGGTAGTTTGATAGCATTTGATAGCTATACCAATTGATAGCATTCAGTTGGCAGCATCAAATCTGTAGATTGCTTTGGGTAGTATATAGTCATTTTCACAATGTTGGTTCTTCCAATCCAAGAACATGGTATAAAACTGGACAGCTGCATGTAAAAGAATGAAATTAGAACACTCCCTAACACCATACACAAAAATAAACTCAAAATGGATTAAATACGTAAATATAAGGCCAGATACTATAAAACTCTTAGAGGAAAACATAGACAGAACACTCTATGACGTAAACCACAGCCTACCTCCTAGAGAAATGGAAATAAAAACAAAAGTAAACAAATGGGACCTAATGAAACTTCAGAGCTTTTGCACAGCAAAGGAAACCATAAACAATATGAAAAGACAACCCTCAGAATGGGAGAAAATATTTGCAAACGAAGCAACTGACAAAGGATTAATCTCCAAAATATACAAGCAGCTCATGCAGCTCAATATCAAAAAAACAAACTACCCAATTGAAAAATGGGCAGAAGACCTAAATAGACATTTCTCCAAAGAAGATATACAGATTGCCAACAAACACATGAAAAGATGCTTAACATCACTAATCATTAGAGAAATGCAAATCAAAACTACAATGAGGTATCACCTCATGGTCAGAATGGCCATCAACAAAAAACCTAGAAACAATGAGTGCTGGAGAGGGTGTGGAGAAAAGGGAACCCTCTTGCACTGTTGGTGGGAATGTAAATTGATACAGCCATTATGGAGAACAGTATGGAGTTTCCTTAAAAAACTAAAATCAGAACTACCATATGACCCAGCAATCCCCCTACTGGGCATATACCCTGAGAAAACCATAATTCAAAAAGAGTCATGTACCACAATGTTCATTGCAGCACCATTTACAATAGCCAGGACATGGAAGCAACCTAAGTATCCATTGACAGATGAATGGATAAAGAAGATGTGGCACATATTTACAATGGAATATTACTCAGCCATAAAAAGAAACAAAATTGAGTTATTTGTAGTGAGGTGGATGGACCTAGAGTCTGTCATACAGAGTGAAGTAAGTCAGAAAGAGAAAAACAAATACCATATGCTAACACATATATATGGAATCTAAAAAAAAAAAAAAAAAGGGTTCTGAAGAACCTATGGGCAAGACAGGAATAAAGATGCAGACGTAGAGAATGGATTTGAGGACACGGGGAGGGGGAAGGGTAAGCTGGGACGAAGTGAGAGAGTAACACTGACATATGTACACTACCAAATGTAAAATAGCTAGCTAGTGGGAAGCAGCTGCATAGCAAAGGGAGATCAGCTCCATGCTTTGTGACCACCTAGAGGGGTGGGATAGGGAGGGTGAGAGGGGGACACAAGAGGGAAGGGATATAGGGATATATGTGTACGTATAGCTGATTCATTTTGTTATACAGCAGAAACTAACACACCTTTGTAAAGCAATTATACTCCAATAAAGATGTTAAAAAAATAATAATGTCTACCTCTTTGATATTAAATAAAGGATTAAATAAGGCAATAAAGGAAAAAAAGTAATGTGTTTTGAATTAGATATATCGAATTCTGAACAGGAAAAAAAGACATTAGTAGAAAAACTGATGAAATCAGAATAAAGTCTAGAGTTTAGTTAATAGAAATGTACCAATGTTGGCTTCTCAGTTTGACAAAAAGTCCCATGAAGATGTAAGATGATGACATTAGGGGAAAATGGGTGAGGGCTATATGGAAACTTTTTATACTATCTTTGTAATTTTTCTGCAAATCTGAAATTATTCCAAAATAAGTTTATCAAAAGCAAGCAAAAAAAGTCACCTTTGAATTATTTTTACTTATACTTTTTTCACTATTTTTAGAAAGTTTTTGCCCATATAGTAATCATGAATATAGTCATCATATTTTCCTTTAATGTTTTCATGTTTTAAGGTTTAGAATTTCATTTTACAATTTTGCCTCTGTGAAGTTTATTTCAGTGTATCTAATGAAAAAAAAGTTTAATTTGATATTTTCTCGTATATTTAATTGCTTTCTCTAAAACAATTCATGATGTAAGATATCCTTTACCATTGATTTGATATGCTGCCTTTATCACATATAAAATTTGTATGTGTGTGACTTTTGGTTACTGGTCAAGAGGAAGTAACAGGATTGGATTTACCCACTTGCCTGAAACAACCAAAAATTGGGCAAAATATCCAAAATATATTTTTATATAATAATATAAAATCAGACAAATTATATGAAATAATGACTCTCAAGACAGTGCAAGCAGGCAATGAATAATGGTAATCTCTGAAAGACAGGAAACAATGAGATGAGCCCCATCTTGCCCCAGCTTGTAGCCTAAGGAGAGCTTCCAGGCCGTGGTGCCTGGAGGGAAAACCAGGCAGGGCCCAGTAGCCTCCTGGCTTGAGGATACAGTGCTGGGGGTCCAGAGAGACTAAGATGTATAGAGTTTTCAGGGCAGGGTATTGGAGAAAAGAGAGCTGCATAGAGAGAAAACGCCCGAGATCTGCAGAGGGTGCTTAGTCTTTAGCTGAGTTCCAATCGGAGGAACGACTTGGCATTGAGAAAGAATCCTTTGAAAAGAGAAGCAGGAATAATCCTCAGAGTTCAGACAGGAGCAGAAAGAGTTCCTGTTCCCACCAGCCATAATAGCACTGGACAGAGTACTAGGAAGGTGAGGAAAATGGAACAAAGAACATATGGGATAAATAGCAAACAAGTAGCAAAATGGTAGAATTAGATTCTACCATATCACTAATCACATTGAATATAAGTAGTATAAACATCTTTTAAATTAAAGAGCATATACAGGTACCCTTTTAGTTAAAAGGCAGAGATGGTCAGATGGGACAAAAAATTATGATCTAACTATATCCTGTCTTCCCACTTTAAATATAAAGACACACAAATAAGTTAAAAGTAAAAGGAAGGAAATGAATATACCATGCCAACTCCAACTTTTAGAAAAGCTGAATAGCTATGTTAATATCAAAGTAGATTTCAGAGCAAAGAATATTACCAGAGATAAAAAGGTCATTTCATAACGATTAAGAGCTCAATTCATTAGGAAGACAAAATGATCCTAAACACTTATGCATCTAAAAAGAGCGTTTTGAAATATATGAAGCAAAAACCAATGGCGGTGCAGACAGAAGTGGCTGTAACCACCATTGCAGTTGGATATTTCAACAATCTTCTCAATAACTGATAAAGCAAGCAGACAGAAAATCAGTAAGGATGTAGAAGAACTTAAACAACATTATCAATCAGCTTGACTTAGTTGATATTTATAAAACACTCCATCCAACAGCACTATAGGGGAGGAAAAACTCCCTTTGACCCTTTTAGGTTCTGTGGCTGGCCTAAGAATTAAACTGACATAAGGAAGATAAACAGGAGAAAAGTGTACAGATTTATTTAACATTCTTCCATGTAGATGGGAGTCTTCAGATGGGAAATGAAGACCTGAAGAAGCTGTTAAGCCCCAAAGCTTATATACCTTTTTACACAAAGAACACTGAATTGTGTGAATGTGACAGGCAAAGGGGCTTGGGCTAGGGGCAGTAAATTGTAGAACAGGGACCAGAGAATATATGAGGAAGCTAGTGGAAGGTAAGGGTTATTTTAGTAACTTTGTTTGTACAGGTGCATTTTGGCATTGACTCCCAGTCTCTGATGATAAGAATAGTCTTCTCTTCCTGGTGCAGGGAAGGTGCCTTTCTCATGGGAAACTTTATGCCTGCCTTTATGTAAAAAGGGGGTCAGAGAGCCCTTCTTATCTGCTGTGTCTCAAGTGCCTTCAGCTCAAAATAATCAATAGGCCAAAGCAGCATGTTTTGGGATGGCAGTTCTGAACGCTTGCAACAAGAAAATACACATTCTTTTCAGAATAGACCATATTCTAGGCCAGAAGTTTGATACTTTCAAAAAGATGCAGTTAATACAAAGTATAGTCTCTGATTACAGTGGAGTTAAATTAGAAATTTATTACAGAAAGATATCTGGAAAACCCCAAATATTTGGAAACTAACACATTTCTGAATAATCCCTGGGTCAAAGAAGAAATCAGAAGAGAAATTAGAAAATATTTTTGAACTGAATTAAAAGGAACATAAAACATATCAACATTTGACATTCTAAGCAGAGCTTAGAAGGATATTTATAATAATAAATGCTTATAATCAGAAAAGAAGAAAGGCCTAAAACCAATAATTGAAAGTTCCACATCAAGAAATCAGAGAAAGAAGATCAAAATAAACCCAAATCAAGCAGAATGAAGGCAACAGTAGGGAAAATCAATGAAACTAAAAATTCATTCTCTGAAAAGATCATTAAAATTAATACATTTTTCTCAAGGTTGGCAAAGATAAAAGAGAGAAGATACGAATGACTAATATCAGAAATGAAGGATGGGACATCATTACACAACTCACACAAATTTAAGAAATAAAAAGGAAATAAAAAATCTTTACACCTGGGAATTCCCTGGCGATTCAGTGGTTAGGACTCTGTGCTTTCACTGCCAAGGGCCTGGGTTCGATGCCTGGTCAGGGAACTAGGATCCCACAAGCCATGCGGCATAGCCAGAAAAATAAAAAAATAAAGTATAAGACAAATTTGCCTGATATCAAAATATATGTTAAAAAAATTTTATACCCATAAATTTGATAACCTAGATGAATGGACCAATTCCTCCAAAAACTACAAACTACTAAAACTGAATCAAGATGAAATAGATACTCTTAATATTCCTATAACTATTAAAGACATTGCACTTGTAGTTCAAAATCTTCCAAAAACTAAATTCCCAGTGTATTAGTTTGCTAGGCTGCCATAGCAAAAGCACTATAGACTGGGTGGCTTAAACAGCAGAAATTTGTTTTCTTACAGTTCTGGAGCATAGAAGTCTGAAATTAAGATGTCAGCAGAGTTGGTTTCTTCTGAGGCCTCTCTCCTTGGCTTGCAGATGGCAGTCACAGTTGGCCATTTTCTCGCTGTGTCTTCTCATAGTCCTCTCTCTGTGTTTCTGTATCCTAATCTCTTTGTGTAAGGATACCAGGCATATGGGATTAGGGCCCACTCTAATGACCTCATTTTATCTTAATTACCTCTTTAAAAATCCTATCTCTAAATAAAGTCGCCTTATAAGGTGTTGGGGGTCAGAACTTCAACATATGAATTTTTAAGGGATACAATTCAGCCCGTATCACCAGCCCAGATGATTTCAGTTGTGAATTCTACCAAAACTTTAACGGAGAAATAACACCGATTCTATAAAATCTCCCAGAAAATAGAGAGGAAAACTTCCCAAATAATTTTATAAGGCTATCATTATCCTAGCATCAAAACCAAATAAAGATAATACAATAAAAGAAAACTACAGAACGATATCCCTCATAAACATAAACATAAAAATACTAAATGAAATATTAGTACATCAATTTCAGCCATATAAAAAAGAATAATAGACCACCATCAAGTGGGCTTTATTCCAGAAATACAAGGCTGGTTTAGCATTCAAAAATCAATCAAGGTAATCCTATTAACAATCTGTGGGGGGAAAAAAAACACACGATCATATCAATTGGTATAGAAAAAGCATTTAACTCAATTCAGTACCCATTTGTGAAAACACTCAGCAAACTAGAAATAGGAAGGAACTAACTTCCTCAACTTGATAAAGGACATCTACAAAATACCTACGGGTAATATCATACTTTATATTGAAAGATAGAATGTGTTTCCCCTAAAATTGAGTACAAGGGAGGAATAGGCACTCTTAACACTCCTGTTCAACATAGTACTGAAAGTCTTAGCCAGTGCAATAAGTCAAGAAAAAGAAGTAAAAAGCATACATATTGGAAAGGAAGCAGTAAAACTGTCCACATAATTATCTGTGCAGAAATCCCACAAAATCTATAATAAAACTGCTAGAACTAGTAAATGAGGTTATTAGCAAGGTCACAGAATACAAGGTAAACACGTAAAAAATAATTGTCTGTCTATATATTAGCAATGAATGATTGAAAACAAAAATTAAAAACATAACACAATAGCTCCCCCAAATAAAAATTTTAGCTGTAAATCTAACAAAACATGTACAAGCTTTGTATGCTGAAAAGTGCAAAACAGTGATGAAAGAAATCAAAGACAAATAAATGGAGCAGCATACCATGTTCATGGATTGGAGGACTCAACAAAGTAAAGATGTCAGTTGTTCCCAAATTGATCTAGTATGTGTAATAAGGAATTCTGTGTCACCCAGAGAGAGGTCTAGCCATTGTCCCTGGCTCACTTCTAAACTTTTGGCATTTCCCAAGTGTCTGTTATTCATCATGGGCCCTTCAGATCACACCTGATAGTGTATGCTATTGAAGTTATTTGTGGTAGGCTTCTTGGACCACATGATATGAGCCCAGTATCTGGGGTGGGGGGGGGTGTTGCTGGAGTTGAATTCAATCACATGGGCAGTGAATCAGTCAGTCATGCCTACGTAATGAAACCTCCATAAAACCTCTAGACATCAAAGCTTGAGTGGACTTACCTGGTTAGCATTTGTGTGTGTGTATTGTTACACATCATGGCTCAGAAGACATAACATCATCCATGACTCCACAGGGAAAGGATGACCCATCTTAGACTCTGCCCTATGTGTTTCTTCCTTTGGCTGGTTCGAATTTGATCATTGTACTATGGTTCCATTGGGGGAAGCTGAGTTTTAGCAACTTTGATGTAATCTAAAATTATTTCAAAGTGGAAAGAAAAAGAAAAAAGCAACTAGATCTTTAATCCCCATTCCCACCCTTCTGTATAGCCCATAACTTCCTTCCTCTACTTGGCAAAGGCCAGAGGTTTATTATCAGAGAAGTGGGTATGGGTTGTAGTGGATGGGGGCCACTAGCCCAGCTGAGGCAGGTGAACTATACTGAAATAAAATGATTACTTATATTCTGAATACAGAGACCCACCCCCAGTCCTCTTCCATACTAAGCCCCCATATTCAGACAACCTCCCGCTGACAGTCCCGACCAGACCAGGGAAAAGACTTAAAGATCCTGACACTGGGTATTTCCAACGAAATGGCCCCGTCAGACCATCTTCCATGCAAGGCCACAGTCTGTGGGTTCACACATTTCAACCAGCTGCTTAGTCCTCAAGTTCTAAACATGAGTAGAACACCAAGTACATCAGGCTAAGGAAATGCTCTAATGTGAAAAATTATTATGCAGACAACTAGCAAGCACCTGGGAGGAAAGAGAGACAATTCAGGAACAAGAACACTTTAAAAAGAACAGTCAGTAATAATCTCAGAGAAGTAAGAGAGCATAATACGTTCATTAAGCAAGAACAGATGCTACTGAAAAAAAGTGTGTGTGGGGGGGAGACACAGAACAAAAAGGAACACCTGGAAATTAAAAGCAATGATAGAAGACATGACAAATGCAATAGAATGTTTGAAAAATAAAATTAAGAAACCTCCCATAAGGTAGAGCAAAAGGAGATGGAAAATAGGAGAGGAAAAGATGAGAAAATTCAAGGACTACAGTCCAATATCCGAAGAATGGAAGTTCTAGAGATAGAGCACAGAGAAAAAGAAGGATGTATATAAGGAAATTAACAGATCCAGAAATTTCTCCAGAACTGAAGCTACAAATGAAAATAGACCCACACCATGGCCACTCATTCATTCATTCATTGGTCCGGCAACAGATACTCTGTCCTCACCTGGACTTTCCTGTGCATGCATGGGGAAAGAGAGATCTCTGGTCTCTCTGCTTTTTCTTCCAAGGACATCAGTCCTATCAGATTAGGACCCTACCCTTATATCACCCCGTTTAACCTTAATTACCTCCTTAAAAATCCCATCTCCAACAGTCACATTGAGTGGCAAGGGGTTACGGTTAGGGCTTCAACATATGAGTTTTGGGGAAACACAATTTAGTCCATAACAACTCCCAGCATTGATTTCATAGCAAAATTTATTTTTGACACATATGCACTTTTTAGATATAATAACATGTGCAGCTACTTATTATTTTATTAACTACTGTTATACGTTTTGAGTCAGTGTCAAGTCTGCATCAGTCAGAACGTCCACAGTGCAGTAAAAGAGTAATCGTGCTTTTCACAAGCAATTTCACAAGTACCCAGTTAAAGTGAGGGGAGAACAAAGCTATTTTTGGACATGCAGGGTTCTCAAAATACAGCTCTTCTGCCCACACACCCCTTTCCATTGTGCTATCAGAGAGTACACTCCAACAAAATGAGGGAAACAACCAAGAAATACCAAGAACTGGTACCCAGGAAACAGGGCATCTGATCCAGGAGAGAGGTGAAGGGACTCCCCAGAATGATGATGCAACGGGGTCCCACACCGATGCCTGTCATCCGGGCCAGAGGGCAACAGGTCCTCAAGGGAGCAGGTCAGGAGACACTGGAAGAAATTATGATTTTTCTTATTGGACCTAGTTTTTATGTCATTTCATAATATTAGACATCTTAGTAGTCAACTGTCTTCAATGCCTGGGATAAATTCTAGCGGGCCATGACTCTTTAATGTACGGTCAGATTTGGTTTGCCACTGTTTTATTCTGTATTTGTCATTGAGGTTTGGGTAGACTTTTCCTCATTTCTATTGCTGTTTGTTTTCTCAGATTTTGGTGTTAGGGTTCTAGCTTTTTTCCCCCTTATCTTTGTATAGCATCAAAATCATTTATTTGAAAAGTATAAGGTGTTCTTGTTTAGGACATTGGACTGAACCCACATTTTCCCTTCCTGTCCCCTAATTCCCTTTGAAATGAGCATAAAGAAGTACAAGGAGATACGTATGCTGGGTGGGAATTTAAGAATGGAGAGAAATCTTAGCTGACCAGAGATACTGAGGATCTGCTGGAGGATTCTGCAGCCTTGATCCAAGAGATGCTGGAATCGGGGGGTTCTTCTGCCAGGCGCCCCAGAGAAGTCTCAAAGCCAGAGTGCGGGATGCTAAACAAAGGGGGAGAGGGCACAAATCCAGGTACAGTCTCAAGGTTGGTCTGTGGAGTAGCTGCAGGATGGTAGCCGGTCCCCTGCCCTGCCCTGACCCTTGTGTGTGCCAACAGCAATATCCTGCCTGTGGATTTCATTCACCCAAGACTTCATTGACTGTCAGATCCACCATCTTTTTAGGTAGCACTAATGAAATGATGACACAATGTTTTCTTAAGACTTAGAATTCATATTTTTTAAAATTTTTATTGAAATATAGTTGAATTACAATGTCATGTTAGTTTCAGGTGTATAGCAAAGTGATCAAGTTATTATATACATTATATATATTATATATATTCAGAATATATATATATTCTTTTTTAGATTCTTTTCCATTATAGGTTATTACAAGATATTGAGTATACTTCCCTGTGCTACACAGTAGGTCCTTGTTGGTTATCTATTTTTTATACAGTAGGGTGTATATTTCAATTCCAAACTCCTAATTTATCCTCCCCCCTCCCCTTCCCCTCTGGTAACCATAAGCTTGTTTTTTACATCTGTGAGACTTAGAATTCTTATTTTTATACCTACACAAAGATTTTTTAGAATTTTTAGCAATAGATTTTTAAATCATATCTTTTTGTTACACATACATGAAAAGAAAAATATAAGTGAAGTGATTGAGTAAAGGATTGATTCTCAAACTGGAACATACATCAGTATCACCTGGAGAGTTTGTTAAGATACAGATTGCTGGGCCCCACCCCCAGAGTTTCTGATTTGGGAGGTCTGATTCAGTGGAACCCCCACATTCGCATTGTTACAGGTAAAGGCGATGCTGCTGGTCCAGAAGCCATACTTCGAGCACCGCAGCATGAATGACTAATACTTCACATTCAGAGTTCACTCTTCTGAATCATTTTTTTAACTCAAAGTCATTAGTGTGCATGATTTTCCCACAATTTTATGAACACTTAAGAGCATAGGTGGTGCAGTATTGTTAATAAGAATCCATTAAAGAATAAGGGCCATTGGTGCTGGGCTCCGGCTGCTTTTGCAATTATACAGAGCCACTTTTAAAAAATAGCGTTATTGAAATGTAATTTACATAATATAAAATCCATCCATTTTAAAGGTACGATTAGGGCTTCCCTGGTGGCGCAGTGGTTGAGAGTTCTTCTGCCGATGCAGGGGACACGGGTTCCGGGAGGATCCCACATGCTGCGGAGCGGCTGGGCCCGTGAGCCATGGCCGCTGAGGCTGCGCGTCCAGAGCCTGTGCTCCGCAACGGGAGAGGCCACAGCAGTAGAGAGGCCCGCGTACCGCAAAAAAAAAAAAACAAAAAAAACAACAAAACAATAAAAAACGATAAAACAATAAAGGTACGATTAAATGATTGTTAGCATATCTACAGAATTGGTCAAACATTGTCACAATGTAATTTGAGACCAGTCCTGTCAGTCCAAAAGAAAGCTAGAGATTCGCCTTTTCTGGACAGCCAGTATAAATGGAACTACACACTATGTGTTCTTTATGTGTGTGGCTTTTTTTCCACTGAGCGTGTTTTGAGTTTCATTCATGTTGTAGCTTGTATCAGTACTTCATTCTCTTTTTTTACCAAATGGTATTCCGTCATACAAATGTGCCATATTTTGTTTATCCATTTACCCGTTGAGAGACATTTGGGTTTTTTCCACTTTTTGACTATAAGAATAATGCTGCTATGAACATTCGAGTACAAGTCTGTGTAGACTTTTTCATTTCTTTTGGAAACGTACCTAGGAGTGGAATTCTGAGTCATATGGTAACACTGTGCTTAGCATTTTGAGGAGCTGCCAGACCGTTTGGCAAAGGGGCTGCACCGTTTTACATTCCCACCTGCAGTTTATGAGGGCTCTGATTGCTCCACATCTAAGCCAGCAGTTGTTATTATCTGTCCTTTTGATTGTAGCCATCCCAGTGAGTATGAAGTAATACTTCATTGTGGTTGTGTTTTGTGTTTCCATGATAACTAACGATCTCAAGCATCTCTTTGTGTGCTTATTGGTCATTTGTATCTTTTCTTAGGACAAAGAAGAGATCGTTTGCCCATTTTAAAATAATTTAACTTTTTATTATTGAGTTGTAAGGGTTCTTCAAATATCCTGGGTACGAGTCCCTTATCAGATATATGATTTGCAAAAATTTTCTCCCATTCTGTGAGTTGTCTTTTTACTTTATTAATGGTGCTGTTTGGAGCATGAAAGTTTTAAATTTTGATGAAGGCCAACTTATCTATTTTTTCCTTAGTTGCTTGTGCTTTTGGTGTCATAGCTGAGAAACCACCGCCTAACCCAGGATTATGAAGGTCTTCTCCTCTGTCTTCTAAGAGTTTTAGCTCTTACATTTGACTTTTTGATTCATTTGAGTTAATTTTTGTTATAGTGTCAGGAAGTAGTCCAGATTCATCTTTTTTCATGTGACACACGATTTTCCCACCACCATTTGTTAAAAAGGTTATTCTTTTATTATTGAATTTTCTTGGAATCTTTGTTGAAAATCAATTGACTGTAAATGTAGAGATATATTTGGGGGGGTTATCTCAATTCTCTTCCATCTATCTATCTATCTATCTATCTATCTATCTAATCTTTATACCAGTACCACTTACTGGCAAAACTTACAGCACTAACATTGTAACAAGTTTTGAAATCAGGAGTTGGAAGTCTTCCAGCTCCTGGGTCTTTTTGAATTTTCATGTGAATTTTAAGATCAGCTTCTCAATTTCTGCAAAAAATCCAGCTGAACCGGCCCACTTTTTATTCTTGCTTTTGTGAATGTTGTTAAACATCTCTTTCATTTCATCCACTCTCCTTGTCCTCAGCCCATTGCTTTCTGTAGCTTAGGTGGTCACGTTTTTCTTATAAACTGTTGACACTTGTTTTGGAAGTATTGACGCAGGCACCTTTAATAGCTGGGTGGGTTAGGGGCAGGACAGGCTGCCTTTCCTGATAAAAAGACGCAAGAAAAGTTATCTTTTTGCCCTAGTGATTTGAGGTGTCACCTTTATCATACATGAAAATTCCACATGTACTTGCATTTATTTCTGGATATTCTGTTCTTTTCCACTGGTCTGTTTATCTATTCATGTACTAACACTACACTATTTTAATTATCAAAGCTTTCTAGTATATTTTAATACCAAATAGGACCAGTTGCCTTTCAGTTTTTATTTTGTGGTCGTTTCCAGGCTATTACTGAATGCTTATTTTTCCAGATGAAGTTTATTGTCATTTAATGATATTTTCTTTGTTACCTAATGTTTGATAAGTTCTGGTCAATATACCATGTGTGCTTGAGAAGATGGATTTTCTATTATCAGAGGTGAAGTTTGATACACATCCATAAGGCCTATGGGATTTTAAAAAATTATCCTATTAATTTCTTTTAGATCCTTACTTATTTTTTGTCCACTTATCCAGCGTCATTGAGCAGGTGAGACTTATCCAAGGGATACTTCAATCCTGATGACTTTGGGATTTAGCCTTTTGTTCCATCAGTGAGATTTTCACTGGTTCTTGCCGTGGTTTGTGGAATCTCATCTCGATACCCTGCTCATGCAGCCCCCTGCTGTCCTTGCAGTTTTTCTTAGATTAACACTATGAAGCTTGGCTTCTTTTCCCTTCTACATTCCCATCAATTAGTTGGAAGTTTATTTTCCTGGCAAAAAAATTCATGGTGATCGTGAGTAATGGTTTAATATCACTTTTGTCATTTTCTGGTATGTACTTGGATCTGGGGATGATGGAGTATCTTGGGATGTGATACTGAGACACTGTCTGGGACAGAGTTGTGCTGAGGATTCTGGAGACAGTCATGGGAAGATAGTAGGGGAGGAGCTCAGAGGTTTGGGTATAAGGGTAGCCTGGAAAACATTGGACAAATGCTTGACGGAAGTGGGGTTAACTTCACGCCAGCCCCCTTCTGTTTCTCCAGGTTTGCCTTTGGCACATCTGGTTCCCAGGGAGACCTCTAGAAGGCATGCCGGGAGGAGAGTGAACTCCATGGCTATTTTAGTGGATTTTCACCCCCCTACCCCCAGGCCCTCTAGGGTCCCTCTACTCAGCAGTCAGCAGAGACTGGCAACTGGTGATAAAGAAGACTGGCATTTCTTAATGCCCCAAAGACCAAAGCTCTTGGGCACTGGCCCTCCGTATCCTCAGCTCCCAGCTGCTACCCCTTTGTAACCTATTTTCTCCTACAAAGTGCCTTTTGTGAACTTTTTCCCTGAATTTCCATATAGAGGTGGCCTGGAGTGACTGGTGTCACCCCTGGCTTTCCTTCCATGACCTTAGAGCTACGGGGCGAGACCCTGCACACTCCACATGTGTGGGGCAAGAGGTAGAGGGAGAAAGGGAAGCCCCGTGAGCCCTTCTGGGAGGGAGCAGGAAATTCGTTTGCAGTCAGAGGGAAAGTAATCTGCAGTACCAAGTGAAGACCTGTGTGATGAAAGGAAATCATGCTGCCAACCTTGAACCAGTGATCCCGGATGACATGCATTTTTACAAAGCCTGTGTTTCGATCCACTTCAAAGGACTCACTGGAGTTAGTTTTGTAAGTTTCCCAATCCATCAGCCAGCTGGGCTTGTGGAATAATGTTTCATCTTGAAAACAGATTTATCAGGGAGAGGGTAAGAAGAATCAAAGACACAGGAGATTTATGACCCCACCCCCCGCCCCAGGTCAAGCAGAGCAATCAGTTTGCCGTCATCACTTTAACCTTTCTGTTGCGGGAGTCTCGGCCTGGGCCTCAATCGTGGCGTTCACCCTGGTGTGGAGGTCTCCCCACTTGGGACATGGACACGTGCGTGAGGGAAGGGGACACCCTAATGGCGACTCGGGACACAGCAGGACAGCAGTCCATTCGCCTTGTGTTCCCCCTTTTCTCCCCTTTGTTTTTCTCTCTCTTTTCTTCTCCCTCTTCATCCCCTCTATGGGTGACTTGATTTGTTTCTAGAACTCTTGGAAATAGGAGCAGTAACAAAAAATTTGAAAAAAAGTTTTTGTGCAATTCTCAGGGAGCCACTGAGAAACCAAGACATTTCCACCTTGACGGACGGCCTCGGTCCAGCACTAGCATTTCCAGCACGTCCTCAGCTCTGGCCATAAGCCCTCAGAGATCCTCGCAGCACACGGGATGATGCTGAGATGATGCGTGCGAACCCAGGAACCCAGGATGCCGCGGAGGAGAGCAGGACTGTTTCATTTAATAGATGCGGAGGCAGACTCAGAGAAGGTTACTGGTGTTGGATTAATCGGTTTTCAGGAGAAGTCATGATAGAAACAAAGTATGGGAAGCTGGAAATAAGAAGAATGAATGGAAAGGAACTTAGCAAACTGGAGAAAGCGGAAACTCAAACTTGCAGAGGGGAAAGGCTAAGTGTAACATGGCGGTGCCTGTCTGAACTCCAGAGGCCACAGGCATCTCTGAAAGTGGAAATACAGCTTGGGTTCAAAATAGGAGGGTTGCTGGAAAGTCTCTAAGAAGAAGTTGAATCTCCATGTCCTCCCCAACACCCTGCAGCTGTGGTCGACTCTGTCCACCTTAGCAGAACCTTGCAGGGCTCTTCTTTGGAGAGCTTGATCTAAGTGGAATCTGGACTCTGGGGCACTGGGCCAGGGTACTGCAGGGAAAACAGGGGGATTAAGTACAAATGAACACACCGAATGGTATAGCGTCCCAGTCCTTGCCTTCCGTCTGCTGCTTAGAATAACTCATAGCCAGAGTTATACATTTATATACAATTACTGATAGATGTAGAAAACAGGCAGATGAAATAACGAGACAATCATGATTAACTCCAAGGTGATGTTGCATAAGGGAGAAATTGTTTCCATAGTATACCACTCAGCCATGAATAATACTTATATAGGTTCTGAATATTGATTTCACCCAAAATTATAACAACATGCGGGAAGGTTTATAAGAAAGTTAAATCCTCATCTTCCATATTAGGAAGTCAATAGTTAATACTTAAAACTAAACAATCAAGAAATAGGATAAATATGCCATTTTCTAATATGAAAATGGTGCAAAATGGTGAAAGTATTTACTCTGTGGAGGGAGGATGGGGGAATTTATTTTAAAGTTTTGAATGTGAATAATAGTAGTTAATAAGACTTGATAAGGTGGCTGAATTATAATTATAATATGTACTATATACAATATATGTGTAAACCCACACATACATAAAATGTTATAGGGTGGAGAGGCTGTCACAGTTTGAAAAATATGTTAAAGTGCTCAGATGTTTAGGAAATTATACCTTATATTTTCAGTCCTTAATCATAAAATGTTCTCAAGGTTCTAAAGCCAAACATCTATCATCACGGTATTTAAATGAAATTCAGCAAGGAGAAGGTAGTATTTTGACCACTCCTTCCCAAAGTTATAAGGTTTCTTCCAACAGTACAGCAGGAAAATACATTTCAGTAATTGTTAAGTATGTAACTCAAATGAATCTTGAGGCCCTGAGTACAATGAAGAGACAATAGTCAGCAATTAAAAGTTTTTTAATTCCAATGTTTACTTATTTAAAGAATATTATAGTGGGTTTATTTATAACCCACAGCCACTGTTCTTAGAATGTCTGTTCCTTTCCACTGAGGCTCCCTCTCACCTCTGATTTACTTGAGTCAGCTAACCTTAAAACCCTTGATTATTCACCCTTTACCCCAACTTATCTCTAAGCATTTTACATCTCCAGTCCTGGTGTCTTTCTACCCATTCTCCTGAATTCATGTCATCAAAGCTCTTCTTGGAAGGTGTGGGCAGAGAGGAAAGACAAAATTGTCTTCAGCAGGTAAAAGAGAAGAGAGAGTCCTGAGACTATTAATTAATGAATTTCATTCTTATCACAAATGCCAATACTTATTATTAACAAATTCCCCATTTTGATAAATAAGTAACGTGGTAACTTAGGTATTGTTCTTTTGAATGTTTTCATATAAATATTCTATGAAATCATGCCTGTAAATTATTATTTTGATAAAAAATGATTTTAAGAGAAATTGACTCATACACAGTGACTCTGCAATGGAAATCACTGGAAATTTTTAACGAGAAGTTTTTAAACGTAGAAATGCACAAGGAATAAATAATAACACCGGTGCCTCACCACCCAGAATTAATATATGCTAACAAGTTTTCATGTTCACCACCCAGAATTAATATATGCTAACAAGTTTTCATGTTTGCTTTAGGTATTTTTTTATTTTAAGAAACAAGAAGTCAACCATTAAATTAAATAAATAAGGAGCAGACTCAAAAGATTTGAAGAGGTTATATAAGCAGAGGAGGGGGTTAGTAGGGAAAGGAAGGTAGGAAGGAGCAGAGTGTTATGAAAGTGAGTCCATGAGGCCCACAGAAGAGAGGCACAGAGAGGTATAGCTGGAAACTTACAGCAAAATTCATAACTGATGGTGACTTTAATGTTAAGTGAATAAAATTAGTCATAACTAATTTTCAAATGAATAAATGGCACTATTTATATAAATTTATTTAGAAAGAGGGGGAGTTGAGTAGGAAAATCATATACTTAGTTTCTATAGGAAAACAACTTTTTTTTTCCTGATGTGTTCAAGTTGTTTTGATTAAAAAAACGAAACTCTGGAGGGCAGGCTTTATTATATGAAACTATATCTTCTTGGATGATCTGTTCATTGCTTGATTAAAGCCATATCTAGGAAAAAATCATTCCTTTTAGAAACAATTATTCTTGTAAATTTGCCCACATATTAACCATTTCCAATACTCCTCATGCCTTTTTGTAGATTCAGATTTCCAAGACAATTATTTCCCTTCAGCTTAAAGAACTTCCCCTAGCACTTTTTGCAGTGCAGGTCTGTTGGCAACAGATTACCTCAACTTTGATTTACCTGAAAATATCTCTTCGTTTTCAGTTTTGAAGAATGGTTTTTACTGGGTATAGACTTCTGAAGTGACAGTTTTTTTCTTTCCACACATTAAAGGCATTATTTCATTGTCTTCTGTACTCCATTTATCGGAAGAGAAGTTGCTTGTCAATCATTCCCCTGTATATGATACCTCATTTCTGCCTGGCTACTTGTAAGATTTTCTATTTCACTTTTATTTTTATCTGTGATGTGGCTAAGTGCAGGTTTTTGTTTTGTTTTGTTTTGTTTTGGTTTTGGTATTGATTCTTTTTGGAGGCTTGTTAAGCTTCTAATATATGATGTTTGATGTTTATAATTAAGTTTGGAAACATTTTGGCCAATATTCTTTCAAATATTTTTTATTCTCTATTCTCCTCTTTTCTCTTGAAACCTCAATTATACATATATTAAGATGTTTAATATTCTGGCTCTATTTGGTATTTGATATTGAGGTTCCATTCGTCTCTTCTTTAAATACTTTACTCTCACAGATTCTTTTTGGATAATTTCTATTTATTTCTCTTTAAATCAATAATCTTTCTTCTTTTTTCCCCCATGTGATCATCTATTAATCTCATGCTATTATTTTGTAAAATTTTTTTCATATATTGTGTCTTTCAGTTCCAGGGATTCTACTTGGTACCTTTTTAGAGTTTTTGTATCTTTTCTGAGATTCTCTGTCTCTTCCTCCAGTATATCCATTCTTCTCATAAAACCCTTTAACATATTTATCACTTAAAGTCCTTTCCTCCTAAATCCTAAATGTGGATCTTCTTTGTTGACTGCTTTTTTTCTTTTGACTTGTCATCACATTTTCTTATTTCTTCATATGTATCATGCTTTTTTATTGTATAGACATTGTGGTTGACTCATTGTAGAGAATCTGGATTCTGTTATCTTCCTCTGAAGAATGTTGGGTTTTGTTCCAGCAGATCTAGCAGATCTGCTGTCAGATCACCTGAATTTTGTGAAGGCTTGGTTTTAGGCTTTGTTAGGGTGGGTCTATTTGAATTTTGCTTTTAGTTCTAAGGTACAGCACTTAGTCCTGGGATGTGCTTCCTAATCATAGGGCATGGCCTTTTTAGAGTTTTGTTGAAAAGCTTGAAGTGTTTACCAAACTCCTCTAATTTGGAGAGACTTGAACTCTAAAGTGTGCCTTTCTATTGGAATTTCTGCCCAGCGTTTTCCGCCTTCCAGCTATACTTTTCCTGTGGGCTCAGTAGAGTCTCTCCCTATGGATATGCATTTACAAAG
Source organism: Stenella coeruleoalba (assembly GCF_951394435.1). Classification (NCBI taxonomy): domain Eukaryota; kingdom Metazoa; phylum Chordata; class Mammalia; order Artiodactyla; family Delphinidae; genus Stenella; species Stenella coeruleoalba. Next base: position 74,045,791 of record NC_137161.1, read on the forward strand.
TCAGCAGGGACTTGAGGGGGTATCCATATATCGATTTTTGGCCCCCTCCTTTCCCATATTTTCCTCACCTCTCAATTGCAAACTTCTCTGGGAACTCCAAACTCTCATCTCAGATTCTCCAGCCTAATAAGACTGCTCCTTTTTGCTTGGACTCCAGTCCTCATGCTCCAGGCAGACTGGGGAGTGCCTTCAGGAGAAAAGCTGGTTAAATGTGAGTCTCACGAGTTTACTTCCATTCTTTCAAGGCTTGCATCCCCCTAATTTCTGCCTGCTTTTGGTTACTCTCTGAGGACATTATACAGTTATTTTAATATTTTGTCCATAACTTATAGTTGTCAGCAAGTGGGTTTCATCTGATACAAGCTACCCTGCCATTATCAGAAAGAATTGATAAATAAAGTAGTCATGTCTACTGTCACTACTTCTATTCCATATTATAATGGAGGTCTTAACAAGTACAATAAAACAAGAAAAAAGAAAAGGTATATGAATTAGAAAGGAAGAAACAGAACTTGAATGATTTGCAGATGATATGAAAATCCAAAATAATCTATAGAAAAAGCCTTTATAATTACTATAATTAGTAAGAGTTAAGGAAGGATGCTAGGTATTAGCGCAGTATTTTAAAAATCTGCTGCTTTCCATCAATCAGCTTCAGGTCTCTTAAACTATACTTTAAGAACATGAAAGATTTGTCTCAGATTTGGAGCAACTTTACCATCCCAATTCTTGTTCACATTTATCTGCTTTCTTGAAGCAATCTGAGTTTTGTTTTCTGCTGTTTGCTACCAGAAGAGCTTTGGCAAAAGAGAAGAGATTTCTCTGTGATCAGATATAGAGAAGATGGACAAGGGGTCCCTTGCTCATAGCGGGTGGTGTGGGCCTGCTGGAGTAGAGTGAGGAAGCTAAACCAAAAATGAGCTCTTTGGAGGCAAAAACTGTATCTTGTTCACTGCTGTACCCCCAGCTGCTAGCACACTGGGTCTGATGCTGACTAAGTCAATGTCTATTGGTGGAACATGGTTGCTCTTGATAAGTATTTGAAGGTCTCACATAGAGGAGGAACTGACTCAACCTGCAGGGGACGTCAGTGCCATCTGAGGACAGAGTGATCAGAGTTGGAGGACCTTGAACTCCTGCCCAGAAGGATTCAGGCAGTGGTTGAATGAATACCTGGTAGAGGTTTAAAGAAGAGATTCAAACAGCAGCTAAGAATTTGTACTTTGACCTTCAGGGTGGAAAATGGAAGAAAAACTGAATAGTATTATGGTAGCCAGCCTCTGAGATGGCCCTCAGTGACTCTTGCCTCCTGGTTTTCATGTCCTTGTGGTCCCTCCCGCATTGACTTGGGGCTGGCTCTGTGACTGATAGAATATGGTGGCAGTCATGTAGGTGACTGACTAAGACCAAGTCATAGAAGGCATTGCAGCTGTTAGCTGAGTCTCTTATATCATTCACTCTGGGGGAAGCCAGCCCTCAGGTGGTAAGGACACATAGAGTCTTGTGAGAGGCCCATGTGGAGAGGAACAACCTTGCCAGCATCAGCTTGCCAACTCTGGGAGTGGGCCACCCAGCAAGCATACCCTTCTGCCCCAGTCAAACTTTCAGATAATTCCAGCCTCAGCTGATATCTGATTACAGCCCCCACAGGAGACTCAGAACCAGAACGACTGTGGGATCTCACTCCAGTTCTCTTTCACTAAGGATCTATGCTGTTTTTACATTTTATCATCTCCCTCTGGGTTGCCTTTGACTTGCCACCAGAGACAAGTGTTCTGGGCAGCGTCCCAGTCAAGGATCTCCTGGAGGACAAGGATCATTGCCCCATGTTTGTATTACTATTACTGCTAGCTCAATGCCTACACAGTGTAGGTGCCCTTTAAATTGTTTCTGAATAATGAACAAATAAAGGTGAGTCTGTCAGAAACAGGTCCTCTGGCTCTTTGGTGTCTCTTCATATTCTTCTGATTTTTAGTCTTCCTGACATACTACTCAGCAAAGGGCAGGATAGTGTATCCCTAAGATGCAGGAAAATTCATCTGTTGAAATAGGGAGTTTTCCCAAATTCCACAGCTCTGTTATTTTGGGGATAATTGCTTCTTGCAATAAGCCCCAGATTGATACATTACCAGAAAACTATACCCACAAAGCACAGCTAAGCATTTCTGAAGCTGAGGTATCTAGTGACTGTTGGTGCAGGTACACAAATCGATTTACCTCATCTTAGAAATAATACAATACCACCTCCATTAGCACACAAAAAGTTTGGATAAATAGAATTTATTTTCATTCTGATTTCCAATAGTAACCAAAATGTTTGAGGATGGCCCAGAAAGCCCTGAAAGATCCAGAAAAGATGCTGTAAGAACTATGAAAAGAAGAATTAATCCAGAGCATAAATGAACCTTGAAAACATTATGTTAAGTGAAAAAGGCCATTTACAAAGGACCACATATTGTGACTCCATTTCTATGAAATGTCTAAGATAGGCAAATCTGTAGAGACAGAAAGTAGATTAGTGGCGGCCTGGGGCAGGAGAAGACTGGGGAGCTGGGGGATGACAGCTGAGGGACGAGGAGTTTCTTTTTGGGGGTGATAAAAATGCTCCAAGATTAGGTTGTGATGATGGTTGTAAAATTATGTGAATCTATTAAAAACCATTGAATTATATACCTTTAGTGAGTGAATAGCATGGTATGTGAACTATATCTGAAAGCTTTAAAAAATAATTATTGATGTGCAGCTAAATTTTTATATTCATCTCGTTTATCCACCCAGTTTAGTCTCTGAAAATATGTTAGTCATCAGTGATGGAGATGATGACTTTCCAAGGACCAAACATATCATTGTCCAGACATCATGGATAGCACCCATGTAGAGACATGTCTGTTCCAGCACTTGGCAGTCAGTCTGTCTTCTGATCATTATCATGGTTTTTGTGAGGGGCTCATCTGTTGTTCCCATTCACAGATAATGACCAGGCTGGGAAAGAAGTCAGTGTTCTCATTCTCATCACCAGCCCCACTGCTGGAGCCATGGAGACAACAACTGGAGGTTGGCATGGTGTCTTCTAGCCCTGCTGCCATTTGTTTGGGGTCTGCAAGAGCAGCCCCAGGACAAGACAAGTAGGAAGGCTTTGCTTCCAATTCTTACCCAACTGGCATCCAAGATCTGCCTTCTTCCAGTTTGTACAATGGCCCCTGTAGTAAGCACCTTGAGGAAGGTGGCACTTCCCAGAACCAGTAATCTCAGCAATCTGAGGCAAAACAATATCCATCTTTGGAGGAAGCATCCCTGGCTAGAAACTAGGAGGCTTGCCTTCTAGTCCTGGCCCTGCTATTTGAATTGACCTAAATCACTCCCTGAGTTCTCACTGACCTTGGGTGTGTCAGTAAATCAAATTTCATACGGGAATCAATGCTTAGAACTGTAAGGTCATCCTCAGTTCTAAATTCCACGAGCTGTTGGTTTACCCTCTTGGCGACAAACGTATTTCACCTGTTGAGGGCCGACAGAAAAGGCAGTGGATCTCCACTTGTCTCTTTCCTATTTGCTGTCTCTGCTGCTTGTAATTGCCGTAGTTTGAAGAGCTTTGGTTACTTTGCCTACTGCCCAGCCAAGGTGTCTGAGCCTTTGTGCCCCCCAGGAGGGGTGAGGCCGGGGGGGTGACGGGGCTCCAGAGAAGCTGCCTTTGACCGCTTGAGCCCTTTGTTTGGTCTCCATGGTTTGCCCCATATCTCAGGCAAGGGACTTAGAGAGAGGAAAACAACACAGTTGTCTTCTAGTCCTCTGGGTCCCATTATCCCACTGGTCCCCATTGCAGAGGTTCCTCCAGCAGAAGAATGGTTTGCACGCAGCAGGCCTGAAGACCCTTGTGAGGAGCCTCATTGAATAAGCCTAGATGGAAAGAACCCTTGTCGAGCTGCCAAGCTGTGCTTCAGCATATGTAATACATGTTCATCGTACAAAATATGGATGATACAAGCAAAGAGAAGGAAAAAGTTACCCATAGTCTCACTGATTAGAAGCCACAGTAATCAATCATTTCCCATTTTGAGCATTATTTTAAGGACTAGGCACTCTGCTGTGTAATTGCAAACATTATGTAATGTAATTTTACAACACCTCTCTGAAGTTTGTGCTATTATTTCCCTCTGCAGAGATGAAAACTGGGGTTTAGAGAAGTTAGACAACATACCCAAGGCAGCACAGCCGGTAAGTGGCAAAGCTGAGATGAAAATCCAAGCCTGGCTGACTCCAGGGTCGATGTCATATGTAATCTAATTTCCTAACATTTTGTAGTCTTCTCTGCCAGTCTTTTTGTCTGCACAGTTTTTGTATCTTTTTATCCTTGCATAATCATGGTCCTGCTGGGTTTTCTGGGGGTCTTCTACCTGCCAGACCCCCAAGCCCTCGGGGGTTCTTGGCTGTTGGATCTCTGCAGAAATCCACACCCTAGAAACCGTTTCTGGAGGACTCTAGTGCACTCTACCAATGTGGCAGGTCTGTTTCTGTTTGGCAAGAAGACAGAGTCTCTTTTTCAATCTTTCTTCAGTCCTTAATCTCTTAAAGCTTTACTTGCAATTCCTTTGTCTAAAAAGCAAAGACCAAAGAGAGTTACCTGTGTCTCAGATGATCTCCACGGGCTGGTCCAGAGAGCCATGCAAGGAGCCAGGAGGGCTGGCCACATGTGCCGGCTCAGGCATGTGTGGGCTCCCCAATACCTGAGGCGTACAGTAAGGACATTGGGTACACATCCCGGCAGCCCTGGGATGGCGGAGTGTTGAGGAAGGGTCTGTGTGGGGCCCCTGCAGGGAATGCAGCCAGATTCTACCTCATGAAACTGCAAACGTCCCTGCCCAGGCAGGGGGCTGCAGTTTGGGGCTGCAGCATGGACACAGCACCCTGTACAGGGCATCTCTCCACCAGGCCTTCCCTCCCATCCTCACTGACTCCTGGAGCTCGCTCTATCGCCACCCCCCACCCCCGTGTCTTTTTGTTCCTTCCAGTTTTCAGGAACATCAAATAAAGGCTCTTTCAAGAGGCTCCCTTGAGGCCAACAGCCAAGAAACCACATTTCGTTCTGCCGTTCCAGCAGACGAGCCAGCTTGATGGGATTTGGCCCCTTTAACAGAGAGAAGCTCTTCCCTGAGATTAGACTGTTTTGGGCCTGATCCCTCAACTTCGTAGGACATCAGGCTTAAGCCATGAGAAAAATATTATAAAGAAAAAGTGAGGGAGACCTTCAAGATGGCGGATGAATAGACGTGTAGATCACCTTCCTCCCCACAAATACATAAAAAAATACATCTACATGTGGAATAACTCCTACAGAACACCTACTGAACGCTGGCAGAAGACCTCAGATGTCCCAAAAGGCAAGAAACTCCCCACATACCTGGGTAGGGCAAAAGAAAAAAGGAAACACAGAGACAAAAGAATAGGGACGGGACCTGCACCTCTGGGAAGGAGCTGTGACGGAGGAAAAGTTTGCATACACTAGGAAGCCCCTTCAATGGCAGAGACGGGGGTTGGCTGGGGGAAAGCTTCAGAGCCACGAAGGAGAGCGCAGCAACAGGGGTGCAGAGGGCAAAGCAGAGAGATTCCCGCACAGAGGATCGGTGCCGACCGGCACTCACCAGCCCGAGAGGCTTGTCTGCGGGGCGGGCGGGGGCTGAGAGCTGAGGCTCGGGCTTCAGAGGTCAGATCCCAGGGAAAGGACTGGGGTTGGCTGCATGAACACAGCCTGAGGGGGCTAGTGTGCCACAGCTAGCCGGGAGGGAGTCTGGGAAAAAGTCTGGAACTGGCTAAGCGTCAAGAGACCATTGTTTCACAGTGCGGGGGGATTCAGAGCACCGCCTAAACGAGCTCCAGAGACGGGCGCGAGCCGCGGCTATCAGCGCGGACCCCAGAGATGGGCGTGAAACCCTAAGGCTGCTACTGCAGCCACCAAGAAGCCCGTGTGCAAGCACAGGTCACTATCCCCACCTCCCCTCCCGGGAGCCCGTGCCGCCCGCCACTGCCAGGGTCCCGTGATCCAGGGACAGTTTCCCCAGGAGAACACAAGGCGCGCCTCAGGCTGTTGCAACGTCATGCTGGCCTCTGCCGCTGCAGGCTCGCCCCGCATTCCGCATTCTGTACTCCTCCCTGCCCACAGCCTGAGTGAGCCAGAGCCCCCTAATCAGACGCTCCTTTAACCCCCTCCTGTCTGGGCGAAGAACAGACACCAGAGGGCGACCTACACACAGAAGCAGGGCCGAATCCAAAGCTGAGCCCCTGGGAGCTGTGCTAACAAAGAAGAGAAAGGGAAATCTCTCCCAGCAGCCTCAGAAGCAGCAGATTAAATCTCCACAATCAACTTGATGTACCCTGCAACTGTGGAATACCTGAAGAGACAACGAATCATCCCAAAATTGATGTGGTGGACTTTGGGAGCAACTGTAGGCTTGGGGTTTCCTGTATCTGACACACTAGTTTCTGATTTTTATGTGTATCTTAGTATAGTTTTTAGCTCTTGTTATCATTGGTGGATTTGTTTATTGGTTTGGTTGCTCTCTCCTTTTTTTTTAAATTACTTTAAAAACTTTTTTTATTTTAATAATATTTAAAAAATGTTTACTTTAACAACTTTTTAATTCAATTTATTTTATTTAATTTTATTTAATTTTCTTTCTTTTTTTTTCTTCCTTTTATTCTGAGCCATGTGGCTGACAGGGTCTTAGTGCTCTGGCTGGGTGTCAGGCCTGAGCCTCTGAGGTGGGAGAGCCGAGTTCAGGACAATGGTCCACCAGAGACCTTCCAGCCCCATGTAATATCAATCGGTGAGAGCTCTCCCAGAGATCTCTGTCTCAACACTGAGACCCAGCTCCACTCAAAGACCAGCAAGCTCCAGTGCTGGACACCCCATGCCAAACAACTAGCAAGACAGGAGCACAACCCCACCCATTAGCAGAGAGGCTGCCCAAAATCATAGTAAGTCTACAGACACCCCAAAACACACCACCAGACGTGGACCTGCCCACCAGAAAGACAAGATCCAGCCTCAGCCACCAGAACACAGGCACTAGTCCACCAGGAAGCATACACAATCCACTGAACCAACCTTACCCACTGGGGGCAGACACCAAAAACAAGGGGAGCTATGAACCTGCAGCCTGCGATAAGGAGACCCCAAACACAGTAAGTTAAGCAAAATGAGAAGACAGAGAAACACACAGCAGATGAAGGAGCAAGATAAAAACTCACCAGACCAAACAAATGAAGAGGAAATAGGCAGTCTACCTGAAAAAGAATTCAGAGTAATGATAGTAAAGATGATCCAAAATCTTGGAAATAGAATGGAGAAAATACAAGAAATGTTTAACAAGGACCTAGAAGAACTAAAGAGCAAACAAACATTGATGAACAACACAATAAAGGAAATTAAAAATTCTCTAGAAGGAAACAATAGCAGAATAACTGAGGCAGAAGAACGGATAAGTGACTGGAAGATAAAATAGTGGAAATAACTACCGCAGAGCAGAATAAAGAAAAAAGAATGAAAAGAATTGAGGACAGTCTCAGAGACCTCTGGGACAACATTAAACACACCAACATTCGAATTATAGGGGTCCCAGAAGAAGAAGAGAGAAAGGGACTGAGAAAATATTTGAAGAGATTATAGTTGAAAACTTCCCTAATATGGGAAAGGAAATAGTCAATCAAGTCCAGGAAGTGCAGAGAGTCCCATACAGGATAAATCCAAGGAGAAACACGCCAAGACACATACTAATCAAACTATCAAAAATTAAATACAAAGAAAAAGTATTAAAAGCAGCAAGGGTAAAGCAACAAATAACATACAAGGGAATCCCCATAAGGTTAACAGCTGATCTTTCAGCAGAAACTCTGCAAGCCAGAAGGGAGTGGCAGGACATATTTAAAGTGATGAAAGGGAAAAACCTACAACCAAGGTTACTCTACCCAGTAAGGGTCTCATTCAGATTTGACAGAGAAATTAAAACCTTTACAGGCGAGCAAAAGCTAAGAGAATTCAGCACCACCAAACCAGCTTTACAACAAACGCTAAAGGAACTTCTCTAGGCAGGAAACACAAGAGAAGGAAAAGACCTACAATAACAAAGCCAAAACAATTAAGAAAATGGTAATTGGAACATACATATCGATAATAACCTTAAATGTTAATGGATTAAGTGCTCCAACCAAAAGACATAGACTGGCTGAATGGACACAAAAACAAGACCCGTACATATGCTGTCTACAGAGACCCACTTCAGACCTAGGGACACATACAGGCTGAAAGTGAGGGGATGGAAGAAGGTATTCCATGCAAATGAAAATCAAAAGAAAGCTGGAGTAACAATTCTCATATCAGACAAAATAGACTTTAAAATAAAGACTATATTGGGCTTCCATGGTGGCGCAGTTGTTGAGGGTCCGCCTGCCGATGCAGGGGACACGGGTTCATGCCCCGGTCCAGGAAGATCCCACATGCCGCGGAGCGGCTGGGCCCGTGAGCCATGGCCACTGAGCCTGCGCGTCCGGAGCCTGTGCTCCACAACGAGAGAGGCCATAACAGTGAGAGGCCCACGTACCGCAAAAAAATAATAATAATAAAGACTATTACAAGAGACAAAGAAGGACACTACATAATGATCAAAGGATCAATCCAAGAAGAAGATAAAACAATCGTAAATATTTATGCACCCAACATAGCAGCACCTCAATACATAAGGCAAATGCTAACAGCCATAAAAGGGAAAATCGACAATCGAAATTGTCGAAAATCGAATTGTCGAACATCGACAACCATAGTAGGGGACTTTAACACCCTAGTTTCACCAATGGACAGATTATCCAAAATGAAAATAAATAAGGAAACACAAGCTTTAAATGACACATTAAACAAGATGGACTTAATTGATATTTATAGGACATTCCATCCAAAAGCAACTGAATACACGTTCTTCTCAAGTGCTCATGGAACATTCTCCAGGATAGATCATATCTTGGGTCACAAATCAAGCCTTGGTAAATTTAAGAAAATTGAAATCGTAGCAAGTATCTTTTCCAACCACACTGCTATGAGACCAGATATCAATTACAGGAAAAAAACTGTAAAAAAATACAAACACATGTAGGCTAAACAATACGCTACTAAATAACCAAAAGATCACTGAAGAAATCAAAGAGGAAATCAAAAAATACCTAGAAACAAATGACAGTGAAAACACACGACCCAAATCCTATGGGATGCAGCAAAAGCAGTTCTAAGAGGGAAGTTTATAGCAATATAATCCTACTTCAAGAAACAAGAAACATCTCTAATAAACAAACTAACCTTACAGCTAAAGCAATTAGAGAAAGAAGAACCAAAAAACCGAAAGTTAGCCAAAGGAAAGAAATCATAAAAATCAGATCAGAAATAAATGAAAAAGAAGTGAAGGAAACAATAGCAAAGATCAATAAAACTACAAGGTGGTTCTTTGAGAAGATAAACAAAATTGATAAACCATTAGCCAGACTCATCAAGAAAAAAAGGGAAAAGACTGAAATCAACAGAATTAGAACTGAAAAAGGAGAAGTAACAACGGACACTGCAGAAATACAAAGGATCATGAGAGATTACTACAAGCAACTATATGCCAATGAAATGGACCACCAGGAAGAAATGGACAAATTCTTAGAAAAGCACAACCTTCTGAGACTGAACCAGGAAGAAATAGAAAATATAAACAGACCAATCACAAGCACTGAAATTGAAACTGTGATTAAAAATCTTCCAACAAACAAAAGCCCGGGACCAGATGGCTTCACAGGCAAATTCTTTCAAACATTTAGAGAAGAGCTAACACCTATCATTCTCAAACTCTTCCAAAATATAGCAGAGGGAGGAACACTCCCAAACTCATTCTATGAGGCCACCATCACCCTGATACCAAAACCAGACAAAGATGTCACAAAAAAGAAAAACTACAGGCCAATATCACTGATGAACACAGATACAAAAATCCTCAACAAAATACTAGCAAACAGAATCCAACAGCACATTAAAAGGATCATACACCATGATCAAGTGGGGTTTATCCCAGGAATGCAAGGATTCTTCAATATACGCAAATCAATCAATGTGATACACCATATTAACAAATTGAAGGATAAAAACCACATGATCATCTCAATAGATGCAGAAAAAGCTTTCGACAAAATTCAACACCCATTTATGATAAAAAACCCTCCAAAAAGTAGGCATAGAGGGAATTTACCTCAACATAATAAAGACCATATATGACACACCTCAGCCAACATCATTCTCAGTGGTGAAAAACTGAAACCATTTCCACTAAGATCAGGAACAAGACAAGGTTGCCCACTCTCACCACTATTATTCAACATAGTTTTGGAATTTTTAGCCACAGCAATCAGAGAAGAAAAAGAAATAAAAGGAATCCAAATTGGAAAAGAAGTAAAACTGTCACTGTTTGCAGGTGACATGATACTATACATAGCTAATCCTAAGGATGCTACCAGAAAACTACTAGAGCTAATCAATGAATTTGGTAAAGTTGCAGGATACAAAATTAATGCACAGAAATCTCTTGCATTCCTATGCACTGATGAAAAATCTGAAAGAGAAATTAAGGAAACACTCCCATCTACCATTGCAACAAAAAGAATAAAATACTTAGGAATAAACCTACCTAAGGAGACAAAAGACCTGTATGCAGAAAACTATAAGACACTGATGAAAGAAATTAAAGATGATACCAACAGATGGAGAGATATACCATGTTCTTGGATGGGAAGAATCAACATTGTGAAAATGACTCTACTACCCAAAGCAATCTACAGATTCAATGCAATCCTTATCAAACTACCAATGGCATTTTTCACAGAACTAGAACAAAAAATTTCACAATTCTTATTGAAACACAAAAGACCCCGAATAGCCAAAGCAATCTTGAGAACGAAAAACGGAGCTGGAGGACTCAGGCTCCCTGACTTCAGGCCATACTACAGATCTACAGTAATCAAGACAGTATGGTACTGGCACAAAAACAGAAATATAGATCAATGGAACAGGATAGAAAGCCCAGAGATAAACCCACACACAAATGGTCACCTTATCTTTGATAAAGGAGGCAGGAATGTACAGTGGAGAAAGGACAGCCTCTTTAGTAAGTGGTGCTGGGAAAACTAGATAGCTACATGTAAAAAATGAAATTAGAACACTCCCTAATACCATACACAAAAATAAAATCAAAATGGATTAAAGACCTAAATGTAAGGCCAGACACTATAAAACTCTTAGAGGAAAACATAGGCAGAACACTCTATGACATAAATCACAGCAAGATCCTTTTTGACCCACCTCCTAGAGAAATGGAAATAAAAACAAAAATAAACTAATGGGACCTAATGAACCTTAAAAGCTTTTGCAAAGCAAAGAAAACCATAAACAAGACGAAAAGACAACCCTAAGAATGGGAGAAAATATTTGCAAAAGAACCAACTGACAAAGGATTAATCTCCAAAATTTACAAGCAGCTCATGCAGCTCAATATCAAAAAAACAAACAACCCAATTCAAAAATGGGCAGAAGACGTAAAGAGACATTTCTTCAAAGAAGATATACAGATTCCCAACAAACACATGAAAGGATGCTCAACATCACTAATCATTAGAGAAATGCAAATCAAAACTACAATGAGGTATCACCCCTCACTAGTCAGAATGGTCATCATCAAAAAGTCTAGAAACAATAAGTGCTGGAGAGGGTGTGGAGAAAAGGGAACCCTCTTGCACTGTTGGTGGGAATGTAAATTGATCCAGCCACATGGAGAACAGTATGGAGGTTCCTTGAAAAACTAAAAATAGAGCTACCATATGACCCAGCAATCCCACTACTGGGCATATACCCTGAGAAAACCATAATTCAAAAAGAGTCATGTACCCCAATGTTCATTGCAGACCTATTTACAATAGCAAGGACATGGAAGCAACCTAGGTGTCCATCAACAGATGAATGGATAAAGAAGTTGTGGCACATATATACAATGGAATATTACCCAGCCATAAAAAGAAATGAAATTGAGTTATTTGTAGTGAAGTGCGTTGACCTAGAGTCTGTCATACAGAGTGAAGTAAGTCAGAAAGAGAAAAACGAATACCGTATGCTAACACATATATATGGAATCTAAAAAAAAAAAAGGTTCTGAAGAACCTAGGGCCAGGACAGGAATGAAGACACAGGCGTAGAGAATAGACTTGAGGACACGGGGAGGGGGAAGGGTAAGCTGGGACTAAGTGAGAGAGTGGCATGGACATATATACACTACCAAATGTTAAATAGATAGCTGGTGGGAAGCAGCCGCATAGCACAGGGAGATCAGCTCGGTGCTTTGTGACCACCTAGAGGGGTGGGATAGGGAGGGTGGGAGGGAGAAGCAAGAGAGAGGGGATATGGGGATATATGTATACGTATAGCTGATTCACTTTGTTATACAGCAGAAGCTAACACAACATTGTAAAGCAATTATACTCTAATAAAGATGTTAAAAAAAATTAAAAAGTTAAAAAAAAAAAAGAAAATTTGAGTTAAAAAATAAAGTGCTCTGAACTCTGCTTTCTGACTTGTGCTGAGAATAATAACAGATAAGATTGTGTCAGAAATCCAAGCTCCAGGAGCGCCTGGAGCCACACACTCAGCAAATGTGTCTTGTTTTGAAGTTAGAGAAGCTATAACGATTCTTTCTGGTAAAGAGGGAGTCATTTTCCCTTTTTTCTGCATGTTTCCAAAGTGGAGATGCCCTCTGGTCTGTGTACTGGAGGAGGCGTGTTGGGGTGAAAACCTCCACACCCGTTTCCACCACTTACTCAGTTCTTCACCTGGGCAGGGAGTGGCTGATGTTCTCTCAGATCCCATCAGGCCTTGATCCACATCATTGGGGGTTGTCACTGTTCTTCCGAAGCAAAAAATATTCCACCGCATCTCTCTAGGCCGTCTGCCTCCTGGGTGGGTAAGAGTCCATGGGCTCTCCTCGGCTTCTGACTCCCGTGAGTATGCACACTTGGGTCAGGGTAGGGGCCCGTTTTGAGAAGTAACCGGGTGTATGAGTCCAGCCTGGGGGCTCCATGAAGCTGGCAGGGTATGAGGAGACGCACCAGGAATATAGCCCAAGGCACATGTGCTGACATAGTTTAGCAGAAAGCCCTATTCTTTGGAGTCCTTGGTACTATCTGGCCCACTAGTAAGGATGATCCTCTGGTGTCCATTTAGCACCCCCATTGTGTATGTTCTCTTACCAGTGAGGATCTTGGAGAAAGAGGAGAGTGAAACTTGGGTCCTCTGACCTCCAGCAACTTCCAAAGTACTTGACCTTGAACTCATGCTCCAGCTGCCCTCCATGCAGGTCTTACTTTCTCATCCCCTGTGGGGCGGTTTTCTTTCCTAGAGTCAACATCCAGAAGAAGCTTCTCCAGTCTTTATCATATGTGTCAAACTTTTATAACCTCCTTTTGATCCTTTTCCTATGCCTACTCCTCTTTTCTTTTTTCATAACACTCTCCCCAACTTGACTATCTCTGCCAATCTTAATCCATCCCTGACCCACATCAAAAAGCAAGTAGAGGGCTTCCCTGGTGGCGCAGTGGTTGAGAGTCCGCCTGCCAATGCAGGGGACACAGGTTCGTGCCCCGGTCCGGGAAGATCCCACATGCCACCGAGCGGCTGGGCCCGTGAGCCATGGCCGCTGAGCCTGCGCGTCCGGAGCCTGTGCTCCGCAACGGGAGAGGCCACAACAGTGAGAGGCCCGCGTACCGCAAAAAAAAAAAAAAAAGCAAGTAGAGATACACCCACATCTATGATGATTATGCTTACGTGTGATACATGCATGATGCATTGTGTGTACCTGTGCATCACATTCCAATGAATATCCCTGGATTTTGAATGCTGTAATGTTCTTTATAGAAGCAAAAAAAAGTTGCCCCAGATGCATTTTATAACTTTGTAATTAAAGTAGCCATTAAAATAATTAAATTTGATGTTTTATAAGGACTAGCATAGTACAGTACTAGGCAATTAGTGAATATTTGTTGAATGAATGTTTGAATGGAGGAAGGCTATGAAGGAAAAATAAATGGTGGTAATAAAAGTTTAAAAACATTAAATTTTATTTTTAACACTATATACAGTGAAGAGACAGCATAAATGGATCTTACCTGTATTGTAGAAAAGGATATGATATACAGATTTACATATATTATTACCATAGTACCTTTGTTGAGAATTTCATCTGCATTATTATTATATGTATATTTGGTCTAGCAACAGTTCACTTTCAAATTACACAAAATGACCATGGATCAGTCTCGCTTATGCACAACGTGTATGTAGACAGCACCCCTTAAACTTTCTTCAGTTCCTTACTTTTAATGAGATTTATGCATAGATTTTAAAAATGTTTTAATTAAAATAGTGAAAAATTTCAATATAAATTCTGTGATTATTCATGATCACAACTATTAATGGTACATCAAAAATGGTGACATAGGTAAGAGAAGCTGTGGGTTATTTGCCTGTCTTTTAGGCCAGGTATTAGGTTGGCCAGAAAGTTCGTTTGGGTTTTTCTATAAGATGTTATAGAAAAACCCAAACGAACTTTTTGGCCAACCCAATATAGGATCACCACTTTCTCTCTCTTCATAAGAAAGTGTAGGACTTTCACTTCTGGTCATGGTGGAGTAACAGGGACCACATTTACTAACCAGCCTTAAATAACCACCCAACAAATAGTATATATATATAACATTTTCAAGACAGTGGACACAGCCAAAAAATGAGTTTTCTTTAAGAGATGAAAAAAATGTGGTGGGCCCTGTAACTGCCTGGATACTCCTTTGAGAGAGTATCCAGGCAGTGTTGCAGGGAGGGGAAAGCCGGGCAGAGCCTGGCAGGCTCCCTGAGTTGAGAAGAGATAGCTGACAGTTTGGGGAGATGAAGGTGGCTAGAATTCAGAGGACTGGGCACAAGGGAGGTGAAAGCCACACAGAGGAATCCTGAGATCTGCAGAGGGCAGCCCCCAGGTATTCAGCTGAATACTGACTGGTGCATGGATTATGAGGAAACTACTCAAGGCTGGTAAAAGAACCATCTGAAAGATGGTTTCCACTCACACAGGATGGGAATAAAGCTTGCTCCCACCAGCCAGAACAGAGAACCTCATGATTCATGGGACACTTGGTAGGGTACATAAAGTGTCTTTCCTCAATAGAATAATTAAGTCTAATCACGGTTCTGGGTCCGCCTAAGAAATCTTAAAGTCAAGTCCCAAATAGAGGGGAATTCCCTGGCAGTCCAGTGATTAAGACTGCATGCTTTCACTGCCAAGGGCCTGGGTTGGATCCCTGGTCAGGGAACTAAGATCCCACAAGCTGTGCAGTGTGGCCAAAACAAACAAACAAACAAAACCAACCTCAAGAATATTTATAAGAATTTAAAAATAGGCATCACCCAACAAGATAAAATTCAGTGTCTGGAATCCAATAAAAAATTACCAGACATGTAAAGAAGCAGGAAAATATAATCTATAATGAGAAGAAAACTCAATAAACAAAACCAATGCAGAACTGCCAAAGAAGTTAGAATTAGCAGATAAGACATTGAAGCAATTATTTGGATGGTATTCAGTATGTTTAAAAAGTAGAGACATGGGGGATATAATAAAAAATGCAATCAAACTTCTGGAAATAAAACAATGTCTGAGATGAAGAAAACACTGGATGAGATTTATGGCAAATTAGAAATTTCAGAATAAAAGTGATTTTTCTTAGTGACTTGGAGTTATAGCAATAAAAATTATCCAAAATGAACCACAGAGAGAAGAGAGAAAAATAAAGAACAGAGTATCAGTGGACTTTTGGGACCTTAAGCAATCTAATAAATGTATAACTAGAGGCCATTAAGGAGAGACTCCTTCATAAAGCAGAAAAATATTTGAAGGAAAAATGGCTGAAATTTTCTAAATTTAATAAAAATTATAAACTCACAGATACAAGAAGCTCAATAAACCTAAAGCACAAGAAACACAGAAAAAAATATATACCAAGGTATATCATAATCAAACTGCCAAAAACCAGTGATAAAGAGAAAATCTTAAAATCAGCCACAGTAAAAAGACATGTGATATATAAAAGAACAAGATTAAGATGATAGTGGATTTCTTGTTAGGAATAAACCAGCTGAGAGGATAGTAGAACAACATCTCTAAAATAATAAAACACTGAAAAACAAACAAAAAATACCTTTCACACTAGAAGCAAAATACCTTTCAAAAATGAAGGTGAAAGAAAGAGTTTCTTGGATATAGAAAATTGAAACAGTTAATCACCAGCAGACTCCCCAGATGTGAAATGTCTAAGGAGTTCCTTCAGGCAGAAGCAAGATGATACTGGAAAGAAATACAGGTCTACACAGAGAAATGCAGAACACTGGAAATGGTAACTACTTATATATGTAATATTGTTCATTATTACTTAAATTTGTTTAAAACATATTGACTGTTTAAACAAAAACATGAATAATGGAATATTGGGCTTGTAACATATGGAAAAATAAAGTGTATGATAACAATAGTGCATGGGTTGGGAGTAGTGAAATAGAAGAATACTACTATAATATTCTTACATTATACGTGAAGTGATATCATGTCACTTAAAGGTAGACTGTCATAAGTTAAAGATATATCCTATAAACCTGAAGCAACCACTAAAATAACAAAACAAAGCCAGCAAAGCAGATAAAATGGAGTCATAAAAAATTCACTTAATTCACAAGAAGATAGAAAAAGAGGAAGAAGTGACTAAGACCAGTGGAACAAATAGAAAGGAAATACCAATATGCTAGGCTCAAACCTAATCATGTTAGTGATTACACTAAATGTAAATAATCTAAACACTCCAATAGAAGGCAGAGACTTTCAGATTGGATAAAACAGCAAGACCTAAGTACATGCTGCCAACAAGAAACACATTTAAGTATAAAAATCCAGTTAGGTAAAATGTAAATTATGCTAACATTAATCAAAATACAACTGAAATGGCTATAGTAGTATCAGAAAAAGTAGATTGCAGAGCAAAGAGCATTCCCAGTGATTTAAAAAAATGTTGATTTCATAATAATAAAGAGATTGATTCATGAAGAGGACATTATAATTCTAAATGTTTATGCTTCTAATAAGAAAGCTTCAAAATATCTGAAGCAAAACCAGATGAAACTGCAAAGAAAAATAGACAAATCCACAATTATAATAAAAGGTTTGAATAACCCTCTATCAATATATAAGAAAACAGGTAAACACAAAATCAATACAGGTGTAGAAGATTTGAACAACACTGTCAACCAAGTAGGTCTGTATGACATTTATAGAATATATAAGTCTCAGGAAATTTCAAAGAATCCAAGTAATAGAGATATGTTCTATGACCACAATGGAATTGAATTAGAAATCAAATTAAATTCTAAGTCAATAACAGGAAAATCTTTTGAAAATCTCCAACTATTTGGAAACCAAATACCAAGCTTTTAAATAAACCATATGTCAAAGAAGAAATCGAAAATGAAATTAGAAAGCATTTTGAGTGGAATGAAAATCAGAATAGAACAAATCAAAATTTCTGGGATGCTACTCAAGCAGAACTCAGAGGGACATGTACAACACCTATATTAGAGAAGAAGAAAGGTCTTAAATCAGTAACCCCAGCTTCCACATTAAGACCCTAGAAAATGAAGGGCAAAATAAATCCAAGGCAGGGTAAAAAAAAAAAAAAGAAATGATAACAGAATGAAAATCAGTAAAATGGAAAACAGAAAACAATAGAGAATATCAATGAAATCAAAAGTTGGTTTTTAAATAATATCAATAAAATTGGCACACATCTAGCCAGACCAGTCAGGAGAAAAGGAGAGAAGACATACATACATTGTCCATATCAGGAATGAGACAGATAACATCATTAGAGATTCTACAGACAGTAAATGGATAATAGGAAATATTCTGAACTACTTTTTTGCCAACAAATTTGACAATAAAAATGAAACAGGTGAATTCCTTGAAAGATACACTCTCAAAGCTCACTTGAGAAGACATAGATAACCTGAAAAACCCTGTATCTAGTGAAGAAATTGAATTTGTAGATTAAAACATTTCCACAAAGTAATCCCCAGGCCTAAACATCTTCATTGGTGAATTGTACTAAACATTTAATGAAGAATAGCACCAATTTGTGCAAATTCTTCTGGAAAATTGAAAGGGAGGGAATATGTCCCAACTGATTACCCTGATACCAAAACAAGACAAAGACATTGTCAAAAAAAAGAAAATTGCAACCCAATATCCCTCACAAACGTAAGTGCAAAACTTCTAAACAAATTTTTAGTAAATCAAATCTAACAATATATAAAGAGGATAAACAAATAGAGTTCATGCCAAGGATGATGGGTTGGTTTAACATTTGAAAATCAACCAATGCAACTTATCACAAAATCCAACATCCATTCCTGAAAAATAATTCCAGAAAACTAGGAACAGAAGGTAGCCTGATAAAGGGCATCTATGTTTTCCCCTAAGATTGGGAACAAGGTTACGATGTCCACTCTTACCATTCTGTTCAACATTGTACTGGAAGTTCTAGCCACAATAAGGTAATAAAAAGAAATAAGAGGCCTCCTTATTGGAAAGAAAAAAAAAGTTAGAAAACTAACACTATTGATCCCAAGGCTTACTATAAAGCTTCAGTAGTTAAAACGGTGTGTTATTGGCATAAAAGAAGACAAAACTTCAGTGGGATAAAATAGAAAGTCCAGAAATATACCTGCACTTATATGGACAATTAATTTTCAACAAAGGTGCAAAGACAATTTCGTGGACAACGGATAGTATAGTCTAGTCAATTAACTAGTGCTGTAACAATTGAATATCCATATGCGAAAAAGGAACTTAAATCCATACCTTATATCATATGCAAAATTAACTCAATGAATCAAAGACCCAAATGTAAAACCTAAAATTATAACATTTCATAGTAGAAAATCTTTGCAACCTGTTTGCTTTTTCAGCATAATGGGGTATCATTTATATACAAAAACCACATATTTAATATATATCATTTGGTGACTTTGGACATATGTACACACCCATGATACCATCACCCAATTAAAGTGATAAACATATCCATCACTTCCAAAAATTTCCTTGATCGATTTTGTTGATGTGTGTGTGGTAAAAACACTTAACATGAGATCTACACTCTTAAAAAATTTTGAAGTCACAACACTGTCTTTAACTATAGGGATTATGTTGTCCAGCAGGTCTCTAGAACTTACTCATCTTGTATAACTGTAAATTTATACCTATTGAATAGCTACTCCCTACTTCTCCCTCTTCTCATGTCCTGGCAACTGCCAGTCTATTTTTTGCTTCTATAAATTTGACTATTTTAGATATCTCATATAAGGGGAATCACATGTCCCTCAACAGATGAATGGATAAAGAAAATGTGATATATACATACAAAGGAATCTTATTTAGCCTTAAAAAAGAAGGACATTTGCAACTACATGGATGGACCTGGAAGACATTATACTAAATGAAATAAGCCAGTTACAGAGGCAAAATTTTATTTGATACCAAAAGCATGACCCATACAAGTACAAACTGATAAATCAGAGCTCATCAGAATGTTAAAGGTTCACTTGTCTATAAGATACCCTTAAGAGAATAAAAAGGCAAGGTACAGAAACACATTTGTGGGAGAAATATGTTAAAAATTATCATATTCAGAATACAGAAAGAACTTTCAAAACCTAATACTAAGGAAGCAACCCGTTAAAATGGGTAAAATATATGAACACACACTTCACTAAGAACTCATATGCATAAGAAATAAGCCTGTGAGTAAAAGATTAGTACATTAGTCTTTAGGACGTGCAAGTTAAAACTACAGTACACCCCCTGTAATTTATTATTTTAATTAGATTATTTGCAAATGTTGATTTTATTTTTGGTATCCAATTATTCATGATACACTCACAATTCATCCCTGTATACCAGGGTGTCAAGATACTATACTAGTTGGAGGGGAATCAGTGGTGGGCAGTCATTTGAAGACAGGAGGACAGGCACCCTCACTAGGCTCTGAGGTGTCAAGGGCCTCCTCTGGGCTTGCTACCCTCATTGAGATGAATCTGCCCAGAATGGCTGAGCTGCCCATGTCACGTCCTGGTTATAGATGTTCTAGAGTTGTACTCCATTCATTCATTCATTCATTCATTTCCTGCCCAGAATGGCTGGTCTGCCCATGTCATGTCCTGGTTATAGATGTTCTAGAGTTGTACTCAAATCATTCATTCACTCATGCATTCATTTATTTCCTGCCTATTCTGTTCTAGGCAATGTGCGAGGCCCTGAGGATGTAAAGATGAATACCACACAATCCCCGTCTTAATGGAGCTTAGAAATGAACGGGTAAGATAAGGATGTAAGAAAAGAGTTTTGCTAACCTTTTCCACCTCCAGCTCCTAGTATGGTGTTTGGCACAGGGTAAGTGCTTAGCACCTTTGTGTGGAATGAATGAATGAACAAATGAATGAATAGTTTGAAGAGAAGCTGAAGAAGCAGCCCTAAATGATTTAGGCTGATCGTATTTGAAGGCTGAGGGGCTTGGTCGTGCAGACCCCCAGAGTGCTGACAGGCTCAGACTGAGACGTGATATGGGCACATCCAGTAGAATTCCACTATCTGCAAGGGACCTGATAGATCTCCATCGGGAAGTGACTCACAGCACTACACTTCACCCAAGGGCCAGGCTTTGCCAGCTGAGGTCATTCCAGAGTTCCTAGGGACTCGCACCCAACTCCACAGTAGATGCCCTTTTCCCATGTCCTTCCTGTCTCTCTGTGGGAGCTGGGCTTGTCCAATTTCCAGATAGCCTTGGGCATTTTGTGCAGGGGACATGTGCCATGAAACTCATTCCCTTGAATTCATGAAAATCGGCGTTAACAGTGTGAAAAATAAAGCATTCTAGAGTAGCGAAACAAATAGAGTTGTGCATCCGGAAGACCTGTGCTTGAGTCTTGCCTTGACCACTTTCCAACTGTGTGATCTTTAAGTGGAAAGTGGGATAAAATTATCTTTGTCCAACCATTCATGCAAGGTTTAAATTGGATAAGATCAGTAGATTATTTCGGACAAAGACTAATGTATGGTAAGAACCCAGTAACTGGTAGCGTCGCCGGAATTACCACTGTAAATACCGTATTGGGAGGGCTTGATTCCCCAAGTTTGGAGGAGTCGAGGAAGGATTTCTGGAATAAGTATTCCTTGAGGCAGGTCATGACGTAAGCATAGGAGTCATCCAGATGAACAAGTGGGGGAAGAATGTTCCAGGTTGAGAGTATAATGAGACTCGGGCGAAGTCAAGGATGGAAGAGGCCAGTATGTTCAGGGGTCTGCATGGGTCAGAGGGCTGGGTGCCTGTGCAGAGGTGGCAAGAGGTGGTCTGGTGAAGGGCTCAGTGCGTGCAGGGCTGTGGGTGTCCTGCCCAAGAGCTGGGCTTTATCCTTGAAGGAGACAATGAGGTGTCATTACAGGGTTCTAAAGTCTGCAGGTCCATGTTTTAAGATATATTCCTGAGAGCCTAGCTCTCCTAGGTCTTAGGGAGACCTTCACAACCCATCCACAGAGTTCAAACAACCAAACAAACAAACATCTAAATCTTGGAAATAAGGCAAAGAAAGGACAACATCTTCTTTCAGCATCACACAGGGGCATTGTTGTGCAAGACCCCCCAAGCATTGTTTAATTATAGGAGAAGGTACCTTCGTTAGACCATTTCATCACTGGTTGAAAGTGATACTACGGAATTACACGTTAACTCGATGTTTTGTTTTGTTTTTCCCTAGTGGAGAGACAATTGATTTTTACCTGGTAGGAACGATAAATCCAAATGTTAAGGCCTTATTAGACTATCAGGACATTAACCAGTTTTGTATCTAACCTAACAACTTTATTCTTTTCTTTAAATCCCAGTTCCTCAAATGCTTTTTGAATCAGCTTTACCCAATGCTCTGATCTTCTCATGAATAAGTTAAATAAGTCTTTGACGTGTTTTCATTCTATATTTGCATGATAACTGTGTTCGCTTTTTGAAAGTCACTTTGGTGTCAGTGTTTTAGCCAAAAATCCCTGTGAAAGAGCAAGTGATGGAACTGGAAAGCCTGGAGCTGTTTTCTTAGTCTTTAGCCTTGGGACGCCCAGCCCCTGAGATCATTGGAAAGGTTACTCTGGGCATTAGTAGGGAGTGTTGTGACTCAGGTTGGTACCCTGGGACCTCGGCAGCTTTGGTTGATGGTGAGAAGCAGCGAGCACAGGCACAGGGGAGCTGACTCAGCTCAGCTTGGTGAGAGGGGTTTGATTGGGGCCAGCGTGGACTCTGGTCCAGCAGATGGGACAGGCAGGAGGATTCCCTGCAGCAGGTGATATCGAGTCAGACCCCTAGTAGCACCCCTCCCTGTATGTTGCTAGATGTAAATCTCTTGAAGGCAGGACTCGAGCCAATAGCTGGCCAACATCAGGGATACGGGCTGCATCCAGCCTCTTGTGGGAGGGTTAGCAAGGGTGTTCAGGCTGGAGGGACCCACATCCCAGTGGAGAACTGAAAACAAGCCCAAAACACTGTCTTTCAGATCTGGCCAGTGGGTTAGGAGCAGGTGAGAGTGGGGAGACTACAGCGCAGGACTGTAGCTCCTGGGGCTCAACCCCAGACCTGCCAGATATTGTGTCAGAGGCAAAGAAGCTCTGCCTACACTGTCTCATTTGTCCTTTCATTTATTCATTCACCAGTACAAGGAGGTATTGCTGAGCAAATACCAGGCTCAAGAGACCCAGTAGGTAGGAGTGTTTCCATGACTACGTTGATAGGACTAGGGAAGATGCCCCTGTCATGTCCCATCTTTCTATTGACCCATTTCCCCTGCCTTCCCTGCAGTGTGATTGGGAGCAGAAGAGCGGTATTATGTTTACAAAGACTAAATCGGACCTCATTAAGACACCCCGAGTGGTGAACAACTGTCATTAACATTCAGCTCCTTTGACCACCCAACCTGTGTTGGGAGAATCCCTCCCATGATGTGTCAGTGCCTCTCCAATGCAAAGCTCAGGAATAAGCTTCTCCGGATGCTCTTGCGGCTGGAGGCAGGCATGTGACAAGGCTCTGTCAGTCACAGGCACGCTGGACAGACTTCCGTTTGGAAGCATGTGACCCACAGAGGCAGGGACCACATGGGCTCCACTTTGGCAAGGGTGGTGCAGAGACACCCGGCCTCCAGAAGCAGCACAGGTCCAGCCTGTGCCCGGTGATGGGGTGGGCGAGTTTCCCAGGGAGGCTCAGGGATAAACACCACTGACTGTTGGCAATCTCTCTGTAGTACTTGGCTCAGGCCAGTTGCCCTGAAGCCCTGAGGGTTTCCAGGCCCATAATGGGCTCCTTCTCCAAAGAAGAGTCCAATTCAATACATCTGTCTCCATTTAGGCATTTACGTGAACCTTTAGGGAAGTTTCACACAAAAGAAATTCTGGGAAGCAGTTAGATAACCCTATGAGCTCTGTCTTGCCTCCTTCTTTAATAGAAACGTAGGCTGATATATTGGATCCCTTCCGTCAGGAACGGAACAGGGATTGGTTATCACTGAAATAGACCCTCATTCTGTATTTGCTTTCCCTGTTCACCAAGCTTCTGACAACATTATTTGTGGACTTACAGAAAGCCTAACTTACCATATGGTATCCCACAGAAGACTGTTCATTCATTCATTCATTCATTAGTAAAGGAGCTCATTTACAGCAAAGGAGGTAAGGACATATTAAAAAAGACCTATGTTGTCTCTTGTACTGCCTGGCTTGGCTCAGGGTGTGCCTGGGACGGATTAAAGCAGTCACGAGATCTACCCTCAATGAACACCCTTCCAGAGTAGGTGTATCCGACCTTTGAGTAGTCAGGATATGCCGCGTTTCCATGGTCATTTCCCAATTCCATTCTGTGCGATTTATTCAGCAGATACTCTGGGCCAGATGCTTTATGTACCTTGTTGCACATATGCAGTTCTCACAACAGCCCGTTTTCCACGTGACAAGACCAAGGGCCACAGAGCATAAGTTGTCCAAGACTACAAGCTAGTAGCTTCAGAGTTGGGCTTGAAACCCACCCATGCCCACATTCTTTTCATTTCATTATGCCGCCTCCTTTCATGGGGAACTGAAGAGAGTAATTCCTGCATTGCCTCTCATGACTCTCCCTCTTCCCCCTCCTTACTCTTACTCTAACTTCAGAATTAGAGTCATAATCCACAGTCCCAAAGGACATTTGAGAGTATGGCACTACTTACGAGGTATCCAGTTAGGGAAAGGAGCACTACTTTAGGTCACCTCCCCTTGACTGGGTTTAGACAATATTAAGGAAAGAGATTTCACAACTTATTATAAAGCTATAGTAATCAAAATTGGTATTGGCTGTGGTATAGCACAGCGAGCTCAGCTTGGTGCTCTGTGATTACCTAGATGGTGGGGGAGGTCCAAGAGGGAGGGGATACATATGTATACATATAGCTGATTCACTTCATTGTACAGCAGAAGCTAACACAACATTGTAAAACAATTATACTCCAATAAATAAATAAATAAATATATATATATATATATATATATAAACAAAAAAATGAAAAAAAAACTGGTGCTGGCACAGGATAGACAGATAAACCAATGAAATAAAATCAAGGATCCAGAAATAAACCCATATATCTATGGCCAGTGAATTTTTGCCAAGGGTGTCAAGACCATTCAATGGGGAAAGAATAGTCTCTTCAACAAGTGGATTGGGACAACTGGAAATTCACATGAAAAAGAATGAAGTTAGGAGGAGAGGTGGCCAAAATGGTGGAGTAGGAAGACCCTGAACATACCTCCTCCCATGGACACACCGAAATTACAGCTACTTACAGAGCAACTACCTGTGGGAATGACCTAAAGACTAGCAGAAAAGATTTTCCACAAATAAGACATAAAGAAGGAACCACAAGAGATGGGTAGGAGAGGCAGAGACACGGTATAGGGAAGACCTACACCCCAGGCCAGTGACCCACAAACAGGAGAAATACCGCTATTGTAGAGGTCTTCTCCAAGGAGCAAGGGGTCTGAGCCCCACATTGGGCTTCCCAGCCCAGGGGTCATGCACTGGGAATATGAGGCCCCAGAATGTCTGGCTTTGAAAACTAGTGGGCCTATGTTTGGGAGAGCCAGAAGGCCACTGGAAACAGAGAATACACACTTAAAAAGTGCACACAAAATCTCACACACTCCGAGTCCCAGCCTAGAGGCAGTAGTTTGAAAGGAGCCTGTGTCAGACCCACTTGATGATCTTGGAGAACCTCCTGTAGAGGCAGGAGGCAACTGGGGACAGAGATGCTGACAGCCACCATTAGTGGAAGATGGTTCTACTGTCATAACACCAGTGGGCCAACACCAGCTCTAAGTCTCACCCCTGGGACTTAGAGTGTCAGCCGTGTGGGGACCTGGCCCTGCCTACCAGCAGGCTGGCATCAGCCCCAACCGCCCCTGGGCCAAGTAGACAGCTGTACTTGGACCCAGTCCCACCAATCCTGGCCACCCTCCACTACCTGGGTCTGTGCAGCCAATTCTGCAGGAAGCCTACCTGGCCCTCAAGTAGGCCCACAGCTCTTGCATGAGGCACAGCCTGGTGTGGGGGACCAGCCCCACCTACCCACATGCCCACAGTAGTCAGCCCCGTCACAACAGAAGGGTGCAGGCCCATGTTTTTTTTCTAGTAGTTTTATGGTTTCAGGTCTTGCATTTAAGTCTTTAACCTACTTTGAGTTTATTTATGTGTATGGTGTGAGAAAATAGTCCAGTTTTATTCTTTTGCATGTTGCTGTCCAGTTTTTCCAGCACCATTTATTGAAGAGGCTGTCTTTTTTCCATTGTATATTCTTGCCTTCTTTGTTGTAGGTTAGTTGACCATATAAGTGTGGGTTTATTTCTGGGCTCTCTATTTTGTTCCTTTGATTTATGTTCATTTATTTTCAGTACCATACTGTTTGATTATTGTAGCTTTGTGGTATAGTTTGAAATTGGGAAGGGTGACATAGGTTTTAGAAATTTTTTTTTTCTTTTTGGATATGTCTCCTAAGGCAAGAGAAACAAAAGCAAAAATAACAACTGGGACCACATCAAACTAAAAATCTTTTGCATAGTGAAGGAAGCTATCAACAAAATGAAAAGGCAGCCTACTGAATGGGAGAAGATATTTGCAAACAATATATCTGATAAGGGATTAATACCCAAAGTATAAAAAGAACTCATACAATTCAGCATCAAAAAACCCGGCAGTGCAGTTAAAACTGTGCAGAGGATCTAAATAGACATTTTTCCCAAAGAAGACTTGCAGATGGCCAACATACACATGAATAAATGCTCAATATCACTAATCATCAGGGAAATGCAAGTCAAAACCACCATGAGATACCACTTCACACCTGTCAGAATGACTATTCTCAAAAAGACAAGAAATAACTAGTGTTGGTGAGGATGTGGAGAAAAGGGAACCTTCGTGCCCTGTTGGCAGGAATGTAAATTGGTGCAGCCACTATAGAGAACAATATGGAATTTCCTTAAAATATTAAAAACAGAGCTACCATTTGATCAGTAATTTCACTTCTGGGTATTTACACATAGAAAAGAAAAACACTAATTGGAAAAATACATGCACCCCCATGTTCACTGCAGCATTATTTACAAAAGCCAAGACATGAAAGCAACCTAAGTGTCCATCAATAGATAAATGAATAAAGAAGATGTGGTACACATATACCATGGAATACTACACAGTCATACAAAAAATGAAATCTTGCCATTTGCAACAACATGGATGGATATAGAGGGTATTATATTAAGTGAAATAAGTCAGATAGAGAAAGACAATTACCATATGATCTCACTTATATATGGAATCTAAAAAAAAACCCAAAACGAATGCATATAACAAAACAGACAGACTCATAGATACAAAGAACAAATAGGTGTTTGCCAAGGGGATGGGGGTCGAGGGGTGAAATAGATTAAAGGGATTAAGAGATGCAAACCTCCAGTTATAAAGTAAATAAGCCATGGGGAATGTAATATACAGCATAAGGAGTATGGTCAGTAGTATTGTAATAACTTTCTATGGGAACAGATGGTTACTAGACTTATCGTGGTGATCATTTCATAATATATGCAAATGTCAAATCACTATGTAGTACACCTGAAACTCAGATGATATTATATGTCAACTATATTTTGATTTAAAAAAAGACCTCTGCCATGACTAGTCATTGGCTGGGAGCAGCCCAGCAGAAGCACGGCCTCCCTCTGTATGAATGTGATGGTAAATCCAGGTGGACCACAGCCAGGCTGCCAGTCATTTATGCTACCTACACTAGGAGCCCTGAAAGGTGAATTTTCATGGCTGCCACACTGTTTGGCTGAGTTCCAGCCAATGGAATGCGGGCAGGACTGATGTGTGCCTCTTCTAGGTCTGGCCTATAAACGCTTTATGCTCATTTCTCCTTGTCTACTTGATATGCACAAGTATAGGAACCTTGGAGCCATGTGTTGAAGAACCAAAGATAGAAGAAGCTTGACCCACCACTTGAAGAAGAGCCACCCACCAATCAGCAACACTCATTTAGGGCGAAGCTTAAGTGAGAAGGTTCTATTGTGTTTTTAAAAAAGAAAAGAGAAAGGAAAAGAATGAATTTGGACCCCTACCTCTACAAAAATCAACTCAAAATGGATCAAAGACCTAAGTATAAGAGCTAAAACCATAAAACTCTTAGAAGAGAGCATAGGAGTAAATATTCATGACCTTGGATTTGGCAATGGACTCTTAGATATGACAGAAATAGTGCAAGCAGCAAAAGAAAAAATAGGTAAATTGGACTTCATCAAAATTTAAAATTTTTGTGCAACAAAGAACATTATCAAGTAAAAGAAAAGACAGCCTACAGAATGGGAGAAAATATTGGCAAATCATATGTCCGATAAAGATCTGGAATATATAAAGAACTCTTACAATTCAACAGCAAAAGACAGCCAATTTAAAAATGGGTGAAGGCACCCTAACACCATACACAAAAATAAACTCAAAATGGATTAAAGACCTAAAGGTAAGGCCAGACACTATCAAACTCTTAGAGGAAAACATAGGCAGAACACTCCATGACATAAATCATAGCAGGATCATTTTTGACCCACCTCCTAGAGTAAGGGAAATAAAAACAAAAACAAAGGGGACCTAATAAAACTTAAAAGCTTTTACACAGCAAAGGAAACCATAAACAGGACAAAAAGACAATCCTAAGAATGGGAGAAAATATTTGCAAATGAAGCAAGTGACAAAGGATTAATCTCCAAAATACAAGCAGCTCATGCAGCTCAATATCAAAAAAAAAAAACCCAATCCAAAAATGGGCAGAAGACCTAAACAGACATTTCTCCAAAGAAGACATACAGATGGCCAACAAATACATGAAAGGATGCTCAACATCACTAATCATTAGAGAAATGCAAATGAAAACCACAATGAGGTATCACCTCACACTGGTCAGAATGGCCATCATCAAAACATCTAGAAACAATAAATGCTGGAGAGGGTGTGGAGAAAAGGGAACCCTCTTGCACTGTTGGTGGGAGTATAAATTGATACAGCCATTATGGAGAACAGTATGGAGGTTCCTTAAAAAACTAAAAATAGAACTACGATATGACCCAGCAATCCCACAACTGGGCATATACCCTGAGAAAACCATAATTCAAAAAGAGTCATGTACCACAATGTTCATTGCAGCTCTATTTACAATAGCCAGGACATGAAAGCAACCTAAGTGTCCATCAACAGATGAATGGATAAAGAAGATGTGGCACATATATACAATGGAATGTTACTCAGCCATAAAAAGAAATGAAATTGAGTTATTTGTAGTGAGGTGGATGGGCCTAGAGTCTGTCATACAGAGTGAAGTAAGTCAGAAAGAGAAAAAAAAAAATACCGTATGCTAACGCATATATATGGAGTTTAAAAAAGCGGCACCGATGGCAGGGCAGGAATAAAGACGCAGATGTAGAGAACGGACTTGAAGGCACGGGGGGAAGGGGAAGCTGGGATGAAGTGAGAGAGTAGCACTGACATATATACTCTACCAAATGTAAAATGGACGGCTGGTGGGAAGCTGCTGCATAGCACAAGGAGATCAGCTCGATGCTTTGTGACGACCTAGAGAGATGGGATAGGGTGGGTGGGAAGGAGGCTCAAGAGGGAGGGGATATGGGGATATATGTATACATATAGCTGATTCACTTTGTTGTACAGCAGAAACTAACACAACATTGTAAAGCATTTATACTTCAATAAAGATGTGAAAAAAAATGGGTGAAGGATTTGAATAGACATTTCTTCAAAGAAGATGGCCAACAAGCAGGTGAAAAGATGCTCAACATCATTAGTCATTAAACAAATGCAAATCAAAACCTCAATGAGATTGCACTTTACAGTCACAATGATGACTATTAAGAAAAAAATAAGTGTTGGTGAGAATGTGGAGAATTTGGAACTCATGTACATTACTGGTGGGAATGTAAAATGGTTCAGTCACTGAAGAAAACATTGGTGATTCCTCAAAGTTAAACATAGGGGCTTCCCTGGTGGTGCAGTGGTTAAGAATCCGCCTGCCAATGCAGGGGACACGGGTTCGACCCCTGGTCTGGGAAGATCCCACATGCCGCGGGGCAACTAAGCCGCGTGCGCTATAACTACTGAGCCTGCACTCTAGAGCCTGCAAGCCACAACTACTGAGCCTGTGTGCCTAGAGCCCATGCTCCACAACAAGAGAAGCCACCGCAATGAGAAGCCCATGCACTGCAACGAAGAGTAACCCCCGCTCAGCCCAACTAGAGAAACCCAGCGCGTAGCAACGAAGACCCAACACAGCCATAAATAAATAAATAAAATAAATAAATTTTTTTTAAAAAGCCAAACTTAGAATTACCATGTGACCCAGCAATTCCACTCTTAGATCTATACCCCAAAGAAATGAAAACAAGTACTCAAATAAGTGTACCTGAATGTTTACAGTAGCACTATTCAGAATCACCAAAAGGTAGAAAGCCAAATATGCAATGGATAAAAATATTGTGGTGTGTACATACATGAAGTACTATTTGGTTATGAAAAGGAATGAAGTACTGATACTTCGTACAACAATGTAGATGAACCTCGAAAACATTATGCTAAGTGAAAGAGACCAGACACGAAAGGTCACGTATTATACAATTACAATAGGCAAGTTCATAGAGGTGGAACACAGACTGTGGTTGTCCGGGGCTGGAGGTGGGAAGGAAGTGACTGTTTTATAGGTATAGGGTTTCCTTTTGTGGTCATGAAAATATGTTGCAACTAGATAGAGATGGTGGTTGCATAAAATAGTGGGTGTATTAAATGCTACTGAATTCTTCACTTTAAAAAGGTTAACTTTCTTTCGTGTGAATTTTACCTCAGTAAAATATATATTGGAAAAAACAAAAGGATTAGAGTGAGACAACAGCCAGTCCCGTAGCGGAGGACTCTACCCAGGGTGCGTGGCAGGTGGGGTGAGGCAGGAAGTGCAGCGCAGATTTAAGCAGCAGCTTAACCAGGAGCGTGTCCAGAAGGAGATGCACCCTCACCTGCCTGGGTGGCGCTCTGCAAGCGGCTCCTTGGGTCAGCCCTCTGATTCTACAGCTTCTCGCGAGTTAATCTGAGCCTCTGGAGGTTTTATCAGGCTCTTGCCAGCTCCTCCTCCACCTGCCTGGCTGGCCAGAGGGTCCTGGCCAGGCTCCAGGGAGCTCGCGGCTCACTTCTCCGTCTTGCAGCCCAAGCAGCCAGCCTCGCCAGGGTCTGGCACACCTTCTGTGGGTTCCAAGGGGCCAGGCCGGGGCCAGCTCTGGAGTGGGGCTCCCCAGCTCTTCAGACACTGCAAATCCTTCTTCTTAGCACAGCTGGAAGGATTGGGACCACTTTGGCAGCTCTGGGAAAAGGGCTTGGGACCACCTCCAGGAGCACCGGTAAGTGATAGGGTCTGAGCTCTGGGGCCTCACCAGGGGAGTAGACTGGCTCTCACACACTTGAGGTGTATGTGACGCACACTGATCTCCTTGCCTTAGACCCACAAGAGGGCTTTAGCTGTGTCCTGGGGGTAAGGGCGGGGGATGGACATGCTTCTGGCTAACTTCTACTTGATCTTCAGAGTTTAACACAGACATCACCTTCTGCAGGAAGCCTTCCCAAGCCCTAAGGTGCCCTTTCTCTGTGTCCTCAAGGCATCCTGCACTTTCTATATAGCATTTTCTATACTAGCTTATAAATGTCACACGCTAGCCGGTGGACTCCCTTGTTGCTGGGTGCCCTCTTCCGGGGGTCCTCTTGCCTCCACATCAGTGACCCTGTCGGTGTCTTGGGTGCCTGCTATTGATCTGGGGAAGGAGGGCTAGTCCCTTCTCTTAATTTGCCAGGCAAGTACCTGTTCACTCTTGTGTGCAAATGTACACACACACACACACACACACACACACAACCTCAAGGAAAGGTCAGTCTGTTCCTCAATCCAGGTGCCTGTGATGGAATCTAAACTGGAGAACTGGGGTGGCAATGGGCCAAGTGACAAGCATAATAAGCTCAAATCCTTGCACCACACCAGGCCTGGGTCTCCCCGACCAGACCTTTAGGGCACTGACCCCCAAGTAGATGTCCTCTTGGCTCGTCAGATCTCCCACTTGGACCTGTTTCTCATCCTCATTCTTCTCCATCTTGCTTTTCTCCTTTCCCGGGTGGGAGCTATTCCCTCCGTTGGGGTATCCCAGCTCCTCCTCAGTATTAGAGTCCCCATTCAGTTATTGCTGCTCAGAGTGAGGGGGAGACTTGGGGCCTGGAAGTCAGACAAGAGAAGGGAGGGGACCCTGACCTCTGGGGGGAAGCTAGCTTTTTCTTTTTGTTCTTCTATGATCACTCCAAACTCTTTTATACGACCAATCACTTATACTGCAAGTGTTAATCTCCTGCCCACAGACTTCAGTGATCTATACACAAGATTCATGTCTTCCTGTTGACATAATTTTTGGACTTTATTTTGCTGGAAGGGTGTCTGTCTCTTTCCCAACCTTGACTGTGACATTACCAAACCCCCTTCTATTGGTTTGACCTTGGAGAGCTCTGTTTTCAAATCCCACTTCTCGTTTCCCCCCATTGCAGCAATTAGGGCTGGGGGTGAGTGGAAAGCTGTTAGTCTTGGTGCAGATAGACACAGGCCAGGTCTTAAAACTCAAGTTTTGGGCTGGGAGCAGCCAGGCCACTGGCAGATGCAGGAGGTCATGGCTATAGCCTCCCGTACGAGTGAGTAAGACACAGCCCCTAGGCTCAATAGCACACAGTCTAGTGTGTGCTTGGGAGCAGAGAGGCCCCTGGGAATTCAAAATGTGGTGTAATAAGTCTAAAAGGGAAGTACATGATGCTTTGAGAGCACAGAGAATGGGAGCCTAACCTTGTGCATGAAGGAAGACTTCCTGGATGAGGTGATGTCTGGGTTGGGCCATGAAGAGCAAACAAAAGTTTTCCAGGAGCATATCCATCTGCACCATGATCCCCAAATTCTCTCCTCTCTCTCAAGTTCTGCAGACACTAGAGAGGCATCT
Source organism: Stenella coeruleoalba (assembly GCF_951394435.1). Taxonomy (NCBI): domain Eukaryota; kingdom Metazoa; phylum Chordata; class Mammalia; order Artiodactyla; family Delphinidae; genus Stenella; species Stenella coeruleoalba. The sequence continues at coordinate 74,078,619 of NC_137161.1, forward strand.
GAGATGCCCCCCTGTGCTTTGTCCGGGATAATTTGGTTTGATAACCTTCTGAAGCATTAGCTGGACCGAGGCACCCATGGCTATTCCTCTCTGACCCTAAGCAGATGTGGAGACCTCTAGAGAGACTGGAGGTTCTTGGAAAGCCTGATTTCTGTCCAGGAGAGTCTCAGATACGAGATGAATCCGAGTTTGGGATGTAGGATATTAGTGGTTTCCACTCTCAGCACCTTTGCTATGTGATGGCATCTGTCCCAAGGACTAAAACATATGAATCCAAGTGGGAGCCGTAAGCCATCGTCACAGTGACTGTTCCTCCCGTGGCCGAGGAAGGGAGCTGGAGATATTGCTCTAACCTTGCTTGAGTGGCGTACTTCCCAAAGCTGGAGTCGTTCAGGCTACAATATCACCTGGGACAGCCGCAACTGGAGAGTCTAGAGCAGGCTTTGCTCTGCCAAGTTCAATGAACAATCTCAGATGGGCTAAGGACAACTTAGCTTAAGGGCTTGGTGGGACCTTGGCCCCATGAAACAGAAGGCAAGATGAAAAAGCCGGGAGTATGTGGGTTTAGCATGCAGGGATGGGCTAGCAGTGGGATGCCCTTGGGGTGAATGTGCCTAATATTGCTGTTTGGCCACTATTATAATATGAATTCAAGGGAGGGACTCTTTTCCTTCTTTTTCTTCTTCCTGTTGAGGGGGCTTGTGGTCTAGGTGGGCTGGGGGATGAGAATATACAAAACAGGGATGGCGTTTTTATTATTTTGCAAAGTAATATTAGTCGTACTTTACCCTAGCTTTTAGCTGTGTCCCTGAGTCCAATTGCATACAGAACCCAGTAAAGAGATACCTATCTATTCACGGCTATACAAAGACACAACAGAGCCTTGACATTACTGGCTTTCAGGGTGGAAGGGGAACCATATAAGTATTTACCCCTTCTGCACAGCTACCCTGGGGTAGTGGGGGGGTGGCGTTTGATGTAACCAACAATGAGGTAGGGACTCAGTAAGAGATCAGATCTGTCCCATTCCCAACCAGTTTGTACTCAGCAATCTCAGGTTCTTCCATGTTTTTCCCTTTAAGCTCATAGTGACCTACTCTAATCCTGCAGTGATCTTCCTCGCTCCCCTCTGAGCTGTCCTTGGATTCTTGGAGTTCTCTGAGTTCCTAGAAGAAGTGGTAGTTGGCTCCAGGGTGGTCTTTTATCTCCTGAAAAAGTGCTAGTTCTTGAACCTGAGAAGGCAGATGAGGGGGGTCCAGTCTTGACCTCCAAAGACAGCCTGCCGACACAGGTGTTGAGCCCCTGTGGCCCAGCCTCTGCCCCAACTGGCTTGGCAGGTGGGGCGCAAGCAGGCTGGGTCCTCCAGAAGAGGCTCAGAGCCCAGTCACCTTAGTGCCTGGTCACAGTTTATAAAGAAGCGGGCGGTGGAGAAGGAGGCTTTTGCCAGGCTCTTATTGGCAATAAATCAAATAAATTTTCATGGCAGTGACCCTTGATTGGCGGCATTTGGAAAGATTCCCTCTGTGTTTTCCAACTTTCAAAGATGAGTGTGCATTAGTTGTGTCGAAATTGCACGGAAATTAACAAGGACTCTGGCCAGGGAAACCTCAGCGTGTACTAAGACAGGTGGCTGGACTGGAGAGAGCCACATGGGGGGTCTTTTGTTTGGGGGAGGGGAGTGGGTGCTTTGGGCATCCTAGCAACTCCCATCCCATTACCCACTCAAGCTTCCTTGCACGGCTCCTATCTCTTGGCCGGAAGAGACCCTGGTTGCAGGGCTGGCTGGTGGCCATTCATGCCCCTGACGGGGCTGCCCTGTGCCTGGGATCTTACCGCTTGACTCTAGCCCTCTCTCCACTGTGGGTTTTCTGTGTTTGGAGCCGGGATACTGGGGCTGCTTCACTTCTTCTGGCCTCAGCTTGTGTCTGTACATACAGGCTTGTCTGACTGGTTTGTTTTCTTAGAAGCCAATGGTTCTATTGTTGAGTTTGGCATCTCGTCCGGCTCTGAGATAGGAGAGGAAGTTCGGTCTTTGAACGTCGGTAGATGGCCTTGCTAAGTGACAGCAGTGTGATTTAGGGAAATGACACTGACGCTCGCTCACATCCACGGCACCCTGTGGGGCTGCTCTACTCCTAGAGGCTTGGAGAGTGTGGCCAGCTGTGCTGATGCCCACGGTCAGGTGGACAGAGCAAGGCTATCCGTCAAGCTGCAAGCCATTCATCACCTTCAGAAAGTTCACCTGGGGATGTCTCCCCACCTCCCCAGGCGGCTGCGTGAGCCAGTGAGCCGCTTGGGAGCCTAACATCTGCCCAGGCTGCACCTCTGTGTCTGGTTTTAGAGGGGCTCCTGAGGCCCTAACCCTCCATGTTCTGGGAACAGATTTCACTAATAACTCCTCGCATGTCCAGTTCATGCTCTGAGTCTGTCATGCCCTCTCATAAGGTGTTTGTGGCACCAGGTGTGCCACGCTCTCAGCCCAGGGAGTGGGACAGAGAGAAGGAAGGAGGAAGGAGAGGGGAACTGGAGAGGGAAGAATCTGGCCGTTTGGAGAGAACAAAGCAGGCTGCCGTTTCTGCTATTTGCAAATCCTCTGAGCCCTTGAACTGCAGGGCAGTGAAGCAGAACTCAGATTCACCAGGGATTCAGGAAAGCAAAGCTCTGTGCCCTGTAGTGGGGGATGGGGGGCAGAGCAACATCTGTACCAGATCCACATCCACCAGGTAAATGTGGCTGTGGAGGCTGATCCGTGATACGTTAGAGAGCTGGGCATAAGAGCAGATCAAGAAGTTAGAGCTGGGATTCAAGAGGAGACTTCAGCCAAGACCTCACGTTTATACAGTTGATCCCACGGGCTTACAGAAATCTCCTGGGGCAGTAAGCTTGGGGATTTTCATCTCTGCTTTACCACTAGAGGAGTGAGGTGGACGTCTCTTGACCTTCGTGGGAGAAGCTGTACGTTGGCGCTTGGACTTTGGTGCTTTGTAAGCTGGTGGCCCCAAATCTTGCACGCCTGTATCCCATACACATGGAAGCCATGCCACGTTGGAGCGCTTTCCCTTTAAATTGGGACCCTATCCATTTACTTTGATTCGGCAACCCATGGGCAAGCCTACAGGAGCAGGGGCCTCTTGTTCTTGCATTGAGGGGGCATGTCTAGCCTACTTCTGCAGGCAAGGACACAGTGAAACCACTCTAGAAAATTTGACTAATGTGCGGAAAACAAGAAAATGAGTAAATCATTACTTGTGGTTTATTCCAACAAAGAAGACAACTATTTACTTACTGAGCAGACTTTCCCTTGATTATAGGCCATTAGTGGCTCCCAGATTGTTGACATTTGATTCGAAATTCATAGGTGTGAGTTTTACAAAGTTTGCATTTTACACCAGGGAGGAGCTAAGCTCGCTTAGTTTGTTAATGTGGAATTATATACTCTAGTTCATTTGAAACAGAATTTGTGGGACTGCCTTGTATGAGGCACTAAGAATAGGAGGACACCTGCTGGTACTCTTAGGGAGCACGAGGCAGTCATGTGGCTGTACAGGGTGGTAATTGCCCCCGGGGAGGTAGGTACCCTTCTCTGCCTGGGGGAAGCTGGGAGGAAAGGTGATCCCTGGGGTGACATCAGAGTCGGCCCTTGAGGGATAAGTAAGAGTTCACTAGGGCAGCAAGGAAGGGCATTCCAGGATGGAGGAACAGCAGTGCTAAGGCTCCATGTGTGAGGCTGGCCTATTCTGGGAGTTGCAAGTGGTTGCATGCGGCTGGAGCTGATTGAGGTATGTTAGGAGGGGACCTGGGAGGAGGTGAGAGGGGGATGAAGGGTAGATTGGCGCCACCAGTTTACAAAGGGCCTTTTAGATAGAATAAGGAGTTTGATCTTATCCCACACACCACGGGTAACAAATGTTTTGTATTTTAGACCCATTGATCCAACTGTGCTCCGACTGTCAAGCCTTGTTCACGTTTCCTTCATTGCTTACTTGGATTGTACCGCAGATTCCTTAGAGAATGCGTATCGATGAAGGATCGTTTAGGTACATCTCACGATCCAGCCTAGCCCCATCACAGCTTCCTCTCTCCTTTACCGGGAAGCACGCAGGCCTCGCGGGTGTCCCTTGCTTTCTTACTTCTCGACCTGACCATGAACCAGTGTCTCCGCTTGGTCAGTGTTGGCATCCTGCTTGCCTGGTGCCTGGTACCCTAGAGCCTGTTCTGTCTTTCGGGAGCAATCCCTCCCCCGTCACATCATCAACACCTACTTATTCACCAGGTCCCACCTCAGGAGCCTTCCCCAATTCCTGCAGAGTAAATCAGTCCTCAGATGAGAGCTGGCCATCGCCCTGGGCATTTCTTGTTCTTTGTCCTTGTTCCCTTTTGCAATGGCTTTGATATTTGTCTTTCTCAAGCTCCTGAGCTCCCCAAAGGCTGGGCTGCATCTCCCCTACCTGCCACCATATCTCTGGTGCCTAGCAGGACACCAGGCATTACTGGTGAATGGAGGGAGGGGGATTCATTTAGAAATTTCTCGTAGGAGATCAGCTGAGAGAGAAAAGGGCTTGCGTGAAGCCGGTGACAGTGTGGATGGAGAGGAGAGGGCTGCGTAGGGTCATATCTCTAGGGTAGCACACGCTGACCATGCTGGATGTGGTGTCCTGGAAAACTGGGCAGAGGTCAAGATGATGTAATGGACTGCAAAAACATTTTGCCTCCACATTCTTACCCCTGCCCGAGGAACAGTTTTGTATTGCTCTCTGTTCTCAGATCAGAACCCCAAGGGGATGAAATGAGAGATGAATTAAGGAGCTCCAAAACCCTAATAGCCTACACGGTCCAAGTTCCAAAATAGTGATGAAGCATACTAAGATTTACTCAATGAACCTAACGTAGCATCTACCAGTAAGCAGAACGATCATGTGTAAGTTACCCTGAGTTCTTCCCCATAGAGCTGGCATTCAGTTCAGTTCTGAGGTTGACTTCTTAAGTTGCCCCTGAAGAATCTTTTGTTTTGAATTCAGTAGACCAGGAGTTTTTTTTTTTTTTTTTTTTTTTTTTTGCGGTACGCGGGCCTCTCACTGTTGCGGCCTCTCCCATTGCGGAGCACAGGCTCCGGACGCGCAGGCTCAGCGGCCATGGCTCACGGGCCCAGCCGCTCCGCGGCATGTGGGATCTTCCCGGACCGGGGCACGAACCCATGTCCCCTGCATCGGCAGGCGGACTCTCAACCACTGCGCCACCAGGGAAGCCCTATTTTTTCTTTTGGATATCTGTAAATTTGGTGTAATAAATGACAAATATGTAACATAAGGATATGCCAGTGGGCTCCAACATGAGGAACAATCTTAAAACTTTCCTCTCTCTCGTAATTTCTTTCAACCTGCAAATGTTAACATTGATTTCCAAAACGTGTGGTATATGCCAGAATGTTCCGATTCTGACTTGAACGTGACTATCAGAACGCTCCAATTTGGGATCTCCAAGGAAAATTCTTGTCCAGTCAGGAAAACAAAACCACACTAGCTATTTCAAACAGATGGCATTTAACACAGAGGATTAATTACACAGGAACTGGAAAGCTGAAATAATCCAAGAATTAATCACTGTGAGAACAGCTACCATCTCTAGGGCTGGGGAACACAAGAGAAGAGGTGGGCTTACCTGGCCTAAGAGAGGCCCTGATGGAGGCATCAAGCCGGCAGGACTGCCACAGTGGAGGGGACGCGGCCGTTGGGGTGGAGTGTGGATGGCTGGTGGGTGGTCTGACTGCAGGGGGACATGACCCGGCTGCTGGCACCTCTGCGAGGCGGGCAAAGCTGGTGCTGGGCCTCGGAAGGGGTGCAGTGAGGCTGGTCTCAGCAGTAACGAAGGAGGCTGGGGGCGGGAGCCATCCCTCGGCGCTCTCTCCCTCCTGGCTTTCCCATCTGCCTCCTTTGGCAGAACCACTGGAAGCCAGTGGGCAGGGGTGCCTGGGAAGAGTGGTCTAGGAAGCCCAGTCCCAGCGTGGCAGAGCATCTGCGACTGGCCTGTGCCTAGGGGCCAGGGTGGATAACCAGATTCACAAAAACAGATTTGGGGGCAGGCCAATTTCGAGGCTCCACGGAATCAGTCCCACCGTTTAAAGAGTGAGGCCTCCTGAGTTGTATTCTGGTAAGCTTATCTTGCAAAAGTCAGATAAAGTTAAGCTCCTGCGGATAGGAATGAAGGGGGTGGACATTCTCATTTGTCAGTCACTGGAGGAGAGCCAGGTCATCATTTGGGCCAAAGGAGCAGAAACGGTGGACCTCAGACAGGTGGGGAGGGACCACCTGTCTCTTTAGGCCATGGTCTTTCCGTTTGGACTTGGAGAGGTCAGGATCTTCCCAAGAGCACTTCCCTGTGGTGGGGGCCTCGGATGACCTCCCTTCCTAAGGGCCCACTAGGGGCTGTGGTGGAGCTGAGTAAGCCACTGTCTCTGCCCTGGGGGCCTAGATCCTGTCACTCTCTGCATTCATAGCCCTTTGTTCTGAGGAAAGATGTGTATTGCGGCATCGTGGGGCACCAAGGGCCACGGGGCCGTGGCACTGGCAGCTGTGGTCCCATGGGGAGAGCACTCCAGGGGTCCCCGAGCGAGGGCTATCGAGGCCACTGTTCCTCCCCAGGGAAGCACTCTCTTTGTTGCCAGTCTCAAAGATGTGGGGCTTGATTTTATTAATGTAAACTGAGGAAGAGACCCCGAGGATCTGATAGTAGGAATGGAGCTTGGAATTCCCTTGTTCCCTCCAGATACTTCCTTGTCATGTGGCTTTTCTTGGACGTGTCTCTGCTGTGCCAGCTCTGTCAACCCCAGAGGCCACCTTCCTCAGAGATGCCCCGAGGGCCAGAGGGCTCTAGGGCTGTGAGTCTGTGGGGACACTTTCTGTGCCAGGCACACATCTCCCGCCTCAGCCCCCAGCCCCGATCCACCCATTTTTCTTGGTCCGTCTCATTCAAGGCAAGAGAAGATGCCCTATGCAAGTCTCCCCGGAGGACGGAGACGATGTCTAAGCGGGTGACAGCAGGGGCTTTGCTAATGTTTTCATTGCCAGGGGGCTTGAGGGCACTGTCATCTGAGGGTGAGAGGAGGGTGCCAGGCGGGGGTACAGTGGGTGTGGGAAAGGTGGGGAGAGACTGGAGCTGTCAGTGATTCTACCTGAGGCTCGGCTGGAATTGCAAGCCCTTGCTTCCTGATGTGTGCAGGACCCACGGCTCAGAGGAGAAGCCGCAGTCAGGGAGCGTGTGTCCACCCCACTCCATCCCTCACTGACTCGGAGGCCTTTGGAGATAATCCCGCACAGTGTTTTTCTAGATTTTTTTAGCAGATGTCCTCTGCAGTGTGCCGTCCCCGTCAGCCCGAGGAGAAGATGTGGTCCAGCTTGGTGTTTGGATAATGGAGCGTGCTTTCTGAGAGGCCCCACGTCTCCCTCCTTGCTTCCCCACTCGGGGAAGGGCGCTGGCTCAGTTCAACCCTGTCATTTTACAAATGAGGAAATCCAGGCTCAAGATGGGGAGAGGGTCGCATCTGTGCTTGTAGCAGAGCTGGGCAGGATCTGAGGTTCACCCGCATCCGGCGCTGAACTCCCCTCCCCACCCCACCCCCCGCCCCTGAGGGCTGGGCCCTGAGTCTGCTGAGCCCCAATTGGCCGGATTTCTTTTGGGTGCTTACTGGGAGAAAATGATATTAAAAGTATCACACTAGGTGCTGCTATATCGGCTGAAGTGTCACAGAGAAAATCAACTCTTGTAAGGATGCCAAGCCCAGGATAGGTAAGCGTGAGGATGAGACGGTGAGGTCTTATCCAAGGTGAGGCTTCACGAATAGACAGCAGGAGCAGCTGGAGAGAGGCCATGTGGCCAGCGGGGCTCTGGGGGTCTTGGTCTTGAATTTAGACTCTCCCTGGCATAGAGCCCTGCTCCTGGACAGGCAGCATAGAGGCAGGGACCCCCCGCCCCCCCACCCCTTGGGTCATACCTCCACCGCCTTACCCTAGGCTCCCTTCTGGCTGTGCTCTGTGTTACAACTATTTCCCGTGTTGATCTACCTGTAAAATACAGGTATAGGACAGGACGTCTGGCTGGCTGCAGGTCATGTGCCTTTGTACCTGGGGGTCTGGAAGATGGGCATGTGTGCGTACCTAGATAGGTGTGTGTGTACCTGGACAGATATGTGTGTACGCAGGCAGGCATGTGTGTGCATGGGCAGGGGTGTGCGTGTACCTGGGCAGACGCTTGTACATGTGCAGGTACGTGTGTGTGTGCGTGTGCAGGCATGCGTGTGTACCTGGACAGATACGTGTGTTTATGGGCAGGGGTGTGCGTACAGCGTACACGGTAGCTGTCACCCAGCCGTCCTTTCAGGAAGGAAGCACACAACAGAGCCCCTGCTGCCCACTCTTCCTGGGCACTGTCCATCCAACCCCACATCTGGAGAGGGGGTTCCTGCAGTCACCTGCACCCAAGGAGCCCAGCTCTTCTCCCCGGTCTGGGAGACTGTGTGCAGGACTCACTCGGATGGGCAGGGCCTGGGTCCACGGCCCTGCAGTTCTGATTCAAACCACCTAGCCCAAGGTCCCCCCGGGGTTCCTGGCTGCACTTTTCCACCTTCATTGCTCCGCTTCCTTGCCGAAGAGAGAGTCTGCAGGGAGCTGCTCCAGCAGCCGGGAGCAGTGGACGGAGCAGCAGCAAAGGCAGCAGCAGGCGCAGCACCGGCACCCTCCAAATTGGGACTCTAGCCCTTTAAATCTTCTCAGTTACCAAAACAGAAGAGGCATCAGACCCTGTTAATTAAAGCTCGCCCTGGTCCATCATTCTGAGGAGCTGCAGTGCTCCGCTCCTTCCTGATGGCTTAGAGATTCTCCTTAACTCCCAGCCATGGATCTTGGAGAGTTTCCCCCGAGATCAGCAGGAGGTATGATCCCTGTCGATGGCACTCTGGGGCTTGTGTGGCTCTAAATCAATAACACAACTGACTGCATGGACGCTGCCTGGCCCGCCTTTCTCTCCTGCTTCCCCTCTGCTTCCTCTCCAGTTTCCCAGCTTGTGTTTAGTCGAAACAAATCAAGTTTTCATGGGTTTCGGAGGAAGGGGAGGGGTCGGGGTCTGGAGGGAGCTCCCAATGTGTTTGTGTTGGCCCTGCCTTCACCTAGCTGCCCAAGTGGCTTGGAGGAGCCAGGAAACATGTTTCTTCAAGCTCGGGCTCCTGCCAAACCATTTCCTCCCTGGCCGGGTCCCCTCTCTCAGGTCAGCATGAAAAGGGCATAACCCTGACTTTGACTCGCTTCTTAAATCAGTGACCTGCCACTGGGTCAGTCTGACAATGGCCGTTCCCCTGTGTTATTGGAAAACTCATCGCATAGAACTTTCTCTCTGTAAACTGTCCCGGCAGGAACACCGTGCGGTGCCTCCCTTCCCCTTTACACTGAATGCTACTCGATTAAAATGCTTGCTGTAGGATTTCAGGAATCCATAACCCTTTCCCGGTGCCTTTTGAGGAAACTCACTTCTAGCCGAGTCTAAGGTTCTGTGGCAAAGAGTTGTTTTTCTTCAGGAATCTGCTCTAGGCTGGCAGAGAGGGGGAGATTCATCTTCTTTCCCATTGCATTTTGTAAATTGTACTTGGGCCCAGAGAACCTCTATCTGTAAATTCTTCATTGATTTGTTTTCATCCCCAGAGCTTCCTTCTGGGTGAAATGCTCTTCTCGAGTCGTACCCGAAAGAGAGGTTTCCTCTTAATCAGCTTGACACGACCTCACAGATGTCCCTGAAAGCCAGGCCCTGGCAGAGGGAGCCATTTTCATCGTCCTGGGTAACAGTCCCCGGGAGCCCGAAATACGGGGTCCACGTGCTTTGAGAGGAGGCTTGCAACCCCCTGCCCCGGGAAAGTAGCTTCGGATGCAAAGCACTTTTACCGATGTTTGCAGGGGCTTTAAAACACTCTGGATGATTAACATTGCTTTCCAAATCTTGAGAGGGATGTGGGCCAAAGCATAGCTCGCGGGAGTAGGGATTTCCCCACAAAGTCATTGCCTGCAGTGTCCCCAGCTGTTCACAGGAACAGCAGTTAGGGTGTGTGCAGCGAAATCCCTTCTGATCCCCCAGCAAAGAATGGGAACTTCCTCTGGGTGAATGGCATGGAAGTCAGTGTCTGTGCCTCCCGGAGACCAGGGTTGCAACGTGATTCGTATTCTCAGGACAATAAAACTCTCAACCGTGGCAGAAACACTCTGGTTAGGAGAGACTATTCAGAACCTACAAATGAAGCACTTGATGGCATTCCTAACCGCTGTGCCCATCAGTGGATTCGTGGAATAATTTGGAGATTCTGAGGGAGGCATCCAGGGAGAGATGTTTCCTGTAAACTGAAAGCCACACGGGAAGCAGGATGAAGCGGGGAGGCCCGTGGGAGGGTTTCGTACCCCCTTCCCAGCTTTGCTTCCGGCTGGTCTGTGAATGGCATTGTGAGGGTTGGGCTTCTGCCTGGTGTTGGGATGCTAGGTGGGACCGTGGCCATGGCGAGCAGGGTACTTCCCTGAGCTCATAGACAGAGGGTCCAACCTGGGTGCTCCTCGGGCAGAGACGGGCCCCTCTTCCTGCCCTTTGCCCTTCACCCCCGCTTGAGGCCCAATGGTTAAATAGGTAGACTGTTCCTTTGTGTCAGTTTTTCTCTTCACCTTAATGATGTGTGTGTGTGTGTGTGTGTGTGTGTCAAAATTTATTGGATGGCTGCTGGCTTTCAAGGAGCTATAAAGAGATCCCAATGGAGTTTGTTTAGACCCGGCAACTTCTTAGAGTTTTGTGGTGCATGGGAATTCATTTAATGGCCTTGGCAGGCTCTCACATTACCAGGGTGATGGAGCAGAAAGGACGTGGCCTTCGGGGAAGGACAGACCTCTGTTGGAATCTCAGCTCCACCACTTACTAGCGTGTGGCCTGGGCCAGTTACCTAATCTCAGTGAGCTTCAGTTTCTTCAACTGTGATATGGTAAAGTTGTCAGGATTCAATGGAATAATGTAGCTAAGGTCTGGGGACACGGCAGGTATAAAAGAAATTGTTCTCTCCTTCCAATGAAGGCAGCCACCTTCAGTTAAGTAAACTGTATCACCGAGGATGGAGCTATTAATATTTAAATAGCTCCAATGGCTCCTTCCCTGGCCGCTGGCCCGTGCCTTCTCTGGGGGCAGGGACGACCTCATCCGTGCCATCACACCCCTCCCCATGGCTAGCACGGGGCCTGGCGTGGCCCTGAAACTACAGAAAAGTTTATTGAATAAATACATGATGGTCTGTGGACATGTAACCTTCAACATAGGTGACCTTTAACGGCTAAACCAAACCACTGCTCACTCACTTTACTTAAGAGATGCAGCGGAGCCAGATGCATCAAAGAGCCCCGTGACTGTCGTAAATTGGGACTCAAATATGTCCTTTTGTGGGGAAATCTGAACTAATACAAAATATCTCCTGCACGAGGACCTGGAGAAGGAGCCTGTGGACCCCAGGCGTGTCCTGGAAGCCATTCTGCTTGCTGGGCGTCGAAGTCCCCGCTGCCTTCCCTCACCGTGGGCTACCCCCTCTTTGTCATGCTTGAAGAAGAGAAGAGCCTTGAAAAGGGAAAACCACTCTGTCACTCTGGTGTGTAGGACAAGTCAATCAATAGATCCGTCAGTTCATCAATCAGTTGATGTGTATGTAGACAGTGCCCATTGGGGAGAGTCACTGATTTAATAAATATTTATCAAAGATAATAGTAATTGTAATAATAATATAACAATAACAACAACTAATACCATCGCTACCTAGCATTCACCCAGGGCATCCAGCCCAGGATGACGGCACCTCTGCTGTCAAGTGGGAGACAGACAACTGTGTCCATGCAGATGATGCAGGTTATGAGAGGCAGGAGTCCAGGGGACCACGGGCGCACAGCGGTAGGGCCCTAACTTGGGCTCAGCTCAGTTATTTGGGTGACCCCCAAAGTGAGTCCCCAAAGAGGTCGCTTTGGAAGAGCATTCTTGACAGAGGAGGTGACACAAGCAAAGGCCAGAGGTGGAAGAGGCACTTGAGGGGGTGGTGGGTGATTCCACCTGGCTATGTTCTGGAGGGCCAGGTGGTGAGAGAGGGGCCAGGTCCCAAAGGGCCTTGGGTGCCCGCAAAGGAGGGAACTTTATTCTAAGGGAGAAAGGAGAGAGAGCCACTTGGGAAAATGGAATTCAACCAATACGTATTGAGCACAAAACGTGCACGGAGCTGCGGTCTAGGCACCGCAGTGAACAAACCAGACAGAAAGCCCTGATCTTGTGAAACTTTCATCCAGTGGGGAAGACAAAAAATAAGCAACAGCAGGGTGAATTGTACATTGTAAGTAGCATGTGCTGGAGAGAACATCACTCAGGGAGGGTGATGGGCCTGGGTGGGCGCAATCCCAGACAGGATGTGGGGAGAAGGCAGTGCTGGAGTAATGCCCTTGGAGGTGTCACCAGAACTTGGGCTCCGACTCTGAGGGAGATGGGAGTTTGCACCGGGTTCTGAGCAGAGGAGGGACATTTTAAAATGATTCTTCTAACTACCGTGTTGGGAAACAATTGTAGGTGATGGAGTGGAAGCAGGAAGACCAGCTGGGAGATGATTACCAAATCCCAGTGAGAGGGGACGGTGGCCGGATGGGGGGTAACAGTGGATGTGCGCAAAGTACTAGGATTCTGTTTTTCTGTTACTGTTTTTTGTTTGTTTGTTTGTTTTGTTTTTTTGTTTTAAGAATGGAGGCAATGGGATTTGCTGATGGATTGGGTAATTGTGTGAGATGAAAAGATGAGTCAAGGATGACTCAAGCTTCTTTGGCCTCTGGTGGGGACAGCTGTGGGTGGAGCAGGTTTGGGAGAAGATCAGGAGTTGGTTCTGCTCACTTTGCAACGTCTGTTGAGCATCCCGGCAGAGATGTTGAGTGGGCTGTCCTGAGTTCACAGGAGAGATCTGGGCTGGGTACAGCCTTGGGAGCCATGAGCCCAGATGGTATTTAAAGCTATATCAGATGAGATCATCAGGAGACGGGCTACGGATGGAGAGGACTCGGGACTGGATTCTGAGGCATTACAACTATTTACAGGTTAAAGAGAGGAAACTAGCAAAACCAGTCAAGGAGACGGAAAAAGAGGTGTCTCTCCTGTTTAAGACAATTCATCCCCTTCCTGTATTCTGTCTCTTCTCCTGGGAACAAGGCTCATAGATCATCCTCCCCATTTTCCACTTGTCTTTTTCTCTTGGCTTCTTCCCAACATCCTTAGAGACCTGCTCAGGTCTCCTTCATCTTAAAAGGACCCCTTTCTTGACTCCTGAGATCTCCATTTGCTTTTGCCCTATTTTTCTCTTTTCCTTTACAGATAGACTTTTCTTTCTTTCAACGTTAATCGAGTAACTACTATATGCCGGGCATGAAGGATGCAGAGACAAAAAATAGACTTTCTCCACTTGAAAGAAGATCTATTTATTTCTACCTTGGCTACTTCCATAAAGCATTTTGGATAGCATTTTGGTGGTGGATATATAATGAAGTAGAAAATATATAAATCATAAACTAAGGAGAAAAATTCTGTACCAAGGGGAATACAGTTTAGAAGCACAAGATCAGAAAAAGTAGAATGCACAATTGAAGGTCAAAGGGTTGTATAAGAGTATAATTGAGGGACATCCGTGGAGGTCTAGCAGTTAAGACTTGCACTTCCACTGCAGGGGGCGTGTTTTGATCTCTGGTCAGGGAACTAAGATCCCACATGCCACACGGTATGGCCAAAAAAAAAAGAAAAAAACATAATAGAGCCACCAATCTGATCAGAACTTCTGGTCAGAAAAAAGGAAAATGGGCCAACAAGTACGTACTGTATAGCACAGGGAACTATACTCAATATCTTGTAATAACCTGTAATGGAAAAGGATTTTAAAAAGGGGATTTTATATATATATATAGTATATATATATCACTTTGCTGAATCTAGCACAACATTGTAAATCAGATATATTTCAATTTTTTAAAAAAGGAAAATGGGAATTCCTTAAAATACTTACAGAAGTACAATATGTATCCCAAAGGTCTCGTATCATTAATTATATAGCTTCATACATTTTTACCAACTGAACACACTAAGCAGTACCCAGAACAAGAACTAGGACAGTATTCACACCCCAGATCCCTCCTCTCTCCATAGAGACTGACATTGTCGGTTTGCCTGTTTCAAACTGTTTTGGGGAATTGCTTCTTGAGTTCCATTGTCCATGAGATGATACGCTAGTTCCGCAAGGATCCATTGTCCATGAGATGATAACGCTAGTTCCGCAAGGATGCATTGTCCATGAGATGATACGCTAGTTCTGCAAGGAAAAGAAAATTTTCCTGGCATTTTGTTCTAAAAGAATATTTTCTTCTGGAGTTTCATTCAAGGGACATGGAAAAAATTGGGTAGACTATACCTTGTCTATTTCCCTAACATATTTTGGGTAGTATAATGTATACATGTGTATGTAATGAAACATCAAATGTAAAAATTTAAACTAAGGATACAAAAGGTCGAAGGGTGGCAGTTACTTAGCATCAGAAGGCAGAACCTGGAGAGGATGGGATGCCATAGAGAACGAGGGCAGGGAGCAACCCTCGGGTTTGGAAAGTAGGAGGCGCCGAGCACACTTTCCTGGAGCGATGGAGGTGGAAGCCAGATTGAGGGAGGTCAGGGAAGGGACTGGAGCTGTGAAGTGATGCCTTTGATTGGAGACCACTATTTCAAGGGGATCCATTCTGGTGGGAAGGAGAGAGAGGGTGGCAGACAGAGGGAGTTGCAAAACCTCAGGAAGCGTTGAGTTTACTTCTCAGTAGAATGGGAGAGACTTCATCATGTTCTCGGAGAAACAGATGGTCAAGAGATAGAGGAAAGAGATAAAGGGGAGAGAAAAGAAAACCAAAGGAGCAGGGACCTAGCTAAATTCTCCTAGTGCGCATGTGCAGACACACACACACATGCTCACACATTCAGCCTACCTTGCTTTCTCTCCCTCTGTCACTCTTGCTGGTCGTGGACCCCTCTCCTTGCCGTTGTTCTCCTTTGTTTGGAAGCTAAGATGCCTTTAGCAACCACACACCCCAGTGGGGACTGTAGGACGTGATCCACTCGGGCCTCTCCCTGGAGACAGGGGCACTGTGGGTACCTGCTGGGCTTCATTTCAGCCACCTGTCCCGGATGTCAGGGCTGCCTTAGTGAGGTCCAGCCTGTGTCCTTATTTTCCTGAATGAGGAGACTGAGGCCCAGGTTTTCCTGGCAGCGTCGAGACCGCAGCACAGAACTCACCCCCAGACCTCTGGACGGCTTGATCACAGCTTCAACAGACATTTCTAGAACGCTCGCTCTCTCTCTTTTTTTTTTTTCATGTTTTCCCACCATCATTTTATTTTACCTGAAGAACAGTGAGAGGTTACAGCACTACACCCACATGGATAAGACATTGTATTAAATTCCATGTCAATCTGAAACAGCACATAAAGAAAATTTTTGTTCTCACTTGAGAATGCCGAACAATGCTGTGTGTGTGCGTGTGCGTGTATACGTACACATACTCATATATACGTGTACTGATATCTATATACAAACATATGTACGTATGTACTTACATACGTATTTATGTATGTATCTACCTATTACTATATTTTAAATAAGATTGGCAATAGAATGTAGAGGTCATGAAATGTGATTTTAAAGGCTTTGGAACTGAGTCCCATTAACTTGTAAGCATTCCTGGTGGCACTAGAGAATGCTCTCTCTTGATCTTTCAAACTTGAGTATGTCTCAAATTCCAGCGTGCATCAAAAGCACCTGGGGGGTTTGTTAGGACACAGCTTCCCTGAGCTCCACCCCCAGAACGTCAGATTGGGTTCTGAGACGGGGCTGAGAATTTGCATGTCTAACAGCTTCCCAGGTGATGCAGAGGCTGCTGGTCTGGGGGCCAGGCTTTGAGAACCCTGCTGGGGAGGTGCTGTGGGCAGAAGAGGCAGGGAGGGAAGCTGGACCTAGTTCCTAAGAGGTTTTCATTTGGGCTGATCTCCTTTCCCTCGGGTCAGGCCTGAATGAGGTGGAGGTGGCCAGCTGCCAGCCCCAAGAAGATGAGCCATTCCACCTTCTAGCCACCAAAAGATCTAAGGAATGCGGTGGGGCAGGCTGTGTGCTCTGAGACTAATCCCGGCAGAGTCAGGCTGCCCCTAAACACGGCACCGTCCGGGCTATTCCATCCCTCCTGCCTGTCCTTCCGTGGGGGCAGAAACACAGGGAAACCCGCTGCTTGGACCCAGGTTGGGACCCCCAGGTCACAGTCCACTCCCAGCAATTCTGAGAGCTGCTTTCCCTCCCGGATCCCCAGGGGAAGGAGGAACGCCTTGCTGGGTGTGACCCAAGGTTCTCCCTCTGCATATTCCATTATCTTAGCTCTCAGCACATATGTCAAGTGAATTCTGTGTCTCTGGCAGGTTATTAGGTACTGAATTAGTGCGGTGAAATAAAAACTGTAATAAAGCTGTACCAGACTCTTAAATTGTTAAAATTTATTATAAAACGTGCATAGTTATTAACTGATTTTCGCCTGTGTGCGTTTGCTGGCGCCCGAAGCCAAAGAAGATGAAAAGTGGCTCTGTCAAAGGGAGGCCGAGGTTTGGCTCCTGGAATTCTCGAGTCCCAGCGGGGCAGCAAATTCACAGATTCACGGAGAGCACTGGCTGGCCTCTCACTGATGGCTGCTGCCCCTCCCTGGCACTGCCTGGAGCTCTCCAGGGCTGCAGGTCACGGTCGCATGGGAAGGCAGCCCCTCTGTCCACTTCAAGGAGGTCCTGGGGAGGCCGAGGGACACGTGGATACATGGGGCCTCGCACCTCACCAGTGTTTGCACTCAGGAGGCCTGGGTTCTCCCCCCTCTCTAATCCTGGGACCGAACATTTGAGCTTGGAAAGCTGCTGCCCGTGGGCTTCTACCACAGTCTCTTCTGCCGTATCCTCAGGCTTATTTCCCACTCTGTCTTTATTTTTATTTTTTTGTCCACGTGGCATGTGGGATCTTAGTTCCCCCGAGGAGGGATCGAACCCGCACCCCCTGCATTGGAAGCTCGGAGTCTTAACCACTGGACCGCCAGGGAAGTCCCCCCCCCCCCCCCCCCCGCTCCCCGTCTCTGTCTTTTGAGAACCAGATGGAGGGACCAAATTTTCCTCCACTCAGCTAAGGCTGTTTCCTGCTGGTTCCATCACCAGGGAGCTGGTCATTGGGCTGTCCGTGTCTCCCAAGTGTTCTCCAGAAATGAGATGAGGGTGTTTTCCCTGCTGCTCAGTTCTGTGGGAAGTGGGAGGATGATGTGTCCTCTGTTGCAGAGGGAGATGTTCTCTAGAGACCTTAGGATGGAGTGGGGGAGGGGATCCCTGGCTTCCAATGTGCTTTTTTTTTTTTGAGGTACGCGGACCTCTCACTGTTGTGGCCTCTCCCGTTGCGGAGCACAGGCTCCGGACGCGCAGGCCCAGTGGCCATGGCTCACGGGCCCAGCCGCTCTGCGGCATGTGGGATCTTCCCGGACCGGGGCACGAACCTGTGTCCCCTGCATCAGCAGGCGGACTCTCAACCACTGCGCCACCAGGGAAGCCCCAATGTGCATTTTGAACCAAGTCCAAGGTTGCCGTCTTGACCCTGGCTCCAACCCCCTAAGAGATGCTTTTGAGCCAATGGTGGTGTCCTGATTGGTTTTTTAGCCCTGAGTTCCTATTGCCACCTCGAGACTAGCTAGATTGTAAATTCACCTGAACCCAGAGGCACCTCTGCCTGAGAAAAAGTGAGAAAGAAAAGCTCAGATGTTTCCCAAATGCCAAGGCTGAGAGTTTTCTTGCGTCTCTGCCACTGTGCCCTGCAGTTGCCCTCAGGGGCTTATCAATCCACTGGTACCCCGTAGATTTCCACCCGTAACATACCAGGAACCACACACGCCCTCATGGAGTCCTTTGGGTGGGAGGGAAGGGGATTGGGCCCTGCGCTTAAGGAGCTCCCAGCCTTGCCATAATCTGTGTGGCTCAGGGTGAGCTGAAAAGCTCAGGGCCAGCATGGGAGATCTCCTTGTCTTTACAGTCCCTCTGGGAGAGGTTTTCCTCCAGCATGTTTCTGTTTAGTCCCTATGTATATAGTGTAGCTGTTGCCTACGCCTCAGAGCTCACCCTCCTACTGAGAGCTGGGGAAGCCCAGTAATTGAGTTCCTGCTTTCTTGTGGATACACTGCTCTTGTTGGGACACTGGTTTGTTTTTGTTTTTGTTTTTCGACCCCAGGTCACTAAGACTGCCCCTTGAGTGGGAGGTTGCTGGGAGCATGACCTATATTTTAAAGACTCCTGGATGGGGCAGATGGCTTTCTCCCTTCTAGTCACCGATTTGGAGGAAAGTGAAATTATACCAGCAAAAATGTAAGACATCTAAGCTTCAGTGATTGTCCAACACTCCAAATCCTCCCTTTCCTTTGCTCTGTCTCATCAGAGCCTACGGGTAGTCCATGGCACGTGTAGGGAGAGTAACAAATATTTGGGATTCAAACAGAGTCGTGTTTCTTCCTTCCTCACCTCCTCTTGGCATGGTTGTACCGTCTCAAGGAAGCTAACAAGATTACATGAATATGTAATAAAGTGAAGTCAAGCTAGTGCATCCGCATCATCTTTTTGGCCAGGCAGAATGATTTCCTGGTTTTAAAAGACAGTGAAATTGCTGATGTGAGAGCTGGTCCCTGCTGAAGTCGGTTATAAAGTGGCCAACTTGCGAGCCATGGCGCACTGCAGAAACTCCACGTTTAGGATCCATTTATATCTTCACTACCTTGTTCCAGAAAGGATGCAAGGCGGTTTGCAAAGATGCATATCCAACTGCAAGGCATAATTAAATGAAAAAATAAATGGACAAAGAAAATAAGACAAAGGGAAAACAAGACAGCAAAAGCAAGAGTGGAGCCAGGAATGAGGTTAGGACACAAAATTCATGACATCAGTTCCTGTGCATTTGCTAGAGGTGGAACTCTGGGGCAGCCCTGAGCTTTCTCTCAGCCAACACAGAGAAGGAAGCGGTCCTTTATGAAAGCATCCTCGCCATAAGAGCCAACCAACTGCTCAGAAAAGGCACAGCTATTTCTGTTTCTGGAGGCAGAGAGAAATGTTCCCCGTGGGTCCTCAGAGAAGGGACACGGTGTAATACAACATGCAATGTCCTGAATGGCCTTACTGTCCATATGGCTGCCTCTTGGAACATTCCTCAAGGTTGGTGGGGGATGGTTAGGGAGAGAGAGCTGCCCCAAAATACTCTCCGGAGGTCTGACTCAAACTTAGAATTGAGATGATCGGTGATAGGCTGCCTTCCCCTCAAGCCTTTTTCCATGATGAGTGATTCCAAGGCGTGGCATCAGAGGCTGCTGTAGTGTTCAAGGGTGTGTGTGTGGGGGGGGGGGGGGAGGGTGGTAAAGATGGCTGTGCTGAGGGTTTACCTACCCCAAACCCTCAGCTTCGTCCCTGTCATTTTTCATATTGGGGTTCCTCATAACATTTACCTGAAGAAAGGGTTTCCCCACTAGTCATAATAGCTTGAAAATCATGGTTTAGGAAAATGGCTTAACTTAATTCGATGGGTGGGTTTTCTCCCAACAGCATGAGCACTGGGCAATGAATTCTGAGGTAATTCTCCTTGACAAGCTCTTGGAGGGCAGCTGCCCTGGGCTGCTGGATGGGTACAATCCCATATGCTTTAACAGGTGGTGGAGCTGGAGGGGGCCCTGAAATCCTCTTATGGAAACTGAGGAGGTGACCAGGACACCTTCCTGAGCAGAATGCTGTCGGGATGCATCTACCGCCACACCAGCTCCTTCGAACTGGCCTCTCTTCCGATTGGTTGGTGCTCGACTAGCGTCCATTTTGATTGGTCAGTGTCTGCGCCCTACGTGGTTGCTCATTTTGAATATCACCCTGCCTGCAGTGCGGCTGAGAAACTCCTCAGGGAGAATTTGGGGTCCCCTGTAGAGTCCAGACCAAGGGTCTGACAACTCCCCCAGACTATGGCAGAAAAACTTCTAATCCAGAAAAAAACGTAACCATCCACCTCAGTGATTAACCTCCCCATAAAAAACCCATTATATTTAACTTAGGGCTTAACCATTTCCTCTGAAATAAACTGGCCACAAATTAAACTTGTAGGTCCCAGAATGAGCTAATTTTATATACATATTTTTGACTCCAAGGCGGTTAAGTGATGAAGAATGATTTCTGAAAAATGATGACATTGGGTTTCAGAGTAGCTGATCTACATGCTTTCTTTTTGGCAGTGATTAGAGATCAAAGCCACTTGTCTATAACAGCCCCTACTAATTCACGACCATAAAATCATGCCCTCTTTTCAAAAGGGAATAATGATCATTCTGTTCTCTGTTGGTGTTCAGTTCATCTAAGAGGGGCCTCACGTTATAAAGACAGAAAATAAGGAGGAAGAAATACAATCCTAGTTTGCATCACGTTTATATGCGTCCTGTGCACCATTCGCTATTCTGGGTGCTGGGTTAGAGCAAGGAACAGAGCTGATGTGGTTGCCACACTTGTAGAGCTCATGCTCTAGAGGGAGAGACAGACAATAAACATTGAGCAAATATTTTCTTTTATGTCTTTGAACTAATTCCAATATCTGAGTCAGCTTGAGCTTGGTGTCCACCAGCTGCCTTTTCTCTTGAATACAGGTCACATTTGCCGGGCTGTATGTATGTCTAGTAATTTTGAATTGCGTCCTGGGCTTTGTGAACGACACATGGCAGAGACTCTGGGTTCTGTTATGTGCATCTGAAGAGTGTCCACTTGTTTGTCAGTTTGTTTGTTTTGGCAGGAAGTTAACTTGGCTGGACAGGAGCTGAAACATCCTCTCAGTTCTCTGAGTCTTAGCTGGGCTGCCTGAGTCTGCCCTGGGTGTATAGTCCTGGGATTGCCCAGAGGTTCGGCAGAGTTACTCGGGGTATTTGCGTCTCCGCTCTGTGACTCTCTCCCTTCTGGTACATCCCTGCTGCTGTTGACTCCCTGAACTCTGTCTTCTGATTCCTTAACAGTAAGGTTTCAGTTTCTAGCCTCACAGGGCACTGACAGGGGGCTACCTTCAGGTGAAAACCATAAAAATGGGAAATCTCTTTCCCTCCTCCTAATATCAACTCCCTATCAGTTTCTTCCTATTTGTGGTCACTCTCAGTGACTTTTGAGCATTGTCTTTTAGATACTCCCCAGAATCTGTGATTGTTCTTTGTTGGAGAGTTAGTCTTCTATGAGCTGCTCTGCAATTATTATAAGTAGAACTCCCAAATTTATCAAGTAGATAGATAGATGGATAGATAAGGCCATTTCAGATAGTGATAAATGCTATAATGGAAAAAAATAGGAGTGAGAGCGTCTGGAGTGTCTGTGGAGGAGCACTTCACCTGAGTGACTGGGAAGAGCCTCTCTTAGGAGGTGACATTGAGCGGAGACCTGAATGACAAGGAGAAGCAAGATGTTCATGGATCTGGCATGAGCCCTCCAGAGGGAGCATGAGGTATACGAATACCCAGGCAAGAATGAGCTGGGTGCGTAGGAGGGCCAGGGATTAAGTAATGGGAAAAGGAGAGCAGGTGGTCAGAGGCTGGGTCCCACAGGGCCTCGTAGCCCACGGTAGGGCACTGACAGTTTATTCTGCATATGATTGGAAATTTAAACAAAGCATGATGTGATCTATTTCATGCTTTCCAAAGATTGCTCTGGCTCTTCGGAGAACAGGCAGGAGTGGGAGCAGGCTGCCGTGGTCATCTAGATGGGAAGGATGGAGGCTTGGACCGTGGGCCCGGGAGTGGGGAGTCTGGATGAGCCCCAGACACCAGGGGTCAGTGCTGACCATAGCTAGACACTGTCCCCAGAACAAAGACCTAAATGAGGTTGTCAGAAGTGGTTCCTAAGAGACCACTCCTGGAGTGATCAGTTCAGCCCAGTGGTCAGAGCAGAACAGCCCTGCCGAGCCCTGTCTGGCTTTCTGGGAAATTTGGGCTCACAGTTTCTCAAGCAGAGAACTAGTAGTCATGAGATGGGACAAGAGTCTTATTGAACTGGGCCGGGCCAGGCTCGTGCCCCTTCTGGTCCCTTTGCCCAGGTGAGGCTCTTCCATGCAGTCTGAGGGTAAGTGAATTCAAGTCTGGACCTCATATTCTGCCATATAACATTCCATTTCTAGAAGTCAACGGCAGAAAGTCCCTCCTGATTTCCTGGCCTAAGCCCAAGAGAGAAGCCCCTGCGTCCCACGCAGCCAGGGTGACCCCAAGACCCATTGATGAGGCCCCTGCAACCGTGACTAATGGACACGAAGAGCTAATGGACTCCCCTCCATTCTCAAAGCCTCTGCCAACACTGCCACCAAGAATAACAGGCATTTAGAAACTAATTATACATCTGGACAAATCTGTTTCAGTCTACTGGATTGAACATAATCATATTAAAATATAATGAATACATTTCAACACACAGTGGAACCAGCGCCGGCAGGGGAGGCTGGCGTTTCAGAGAGTGGCGCTGGCGGAGCCCAGGGCTGCAGCATGTGGGAGCCGAGCCCCCCGCAGGCCGGTAACTGGTTTCCTTGTCACTTTTAGTTTAGGTCCTAATCTACCGCCTCCTGCCCGGACGCGGGCTTGTCCACACAAACTGGTGGCGGTTCTGGCCCTGACTTTGTTGTCTGGCCTTTGATCTTCGTCTCGTTCGGGTTGGAGAGGTGGAGTCGGGGTTGCAGCCCTCAACCCTCTGGGCAGCCAC
This sequence comes from Stenella coeruleoalba, assembly GCF_951394435.1. Classification (NCBI taxonomy): domain Eukaryota; kingdom Metazoa; phylum Chordata; class Mammalia; order Artiodactyla; family Delphinidae; genus Stenella; species Stenella coeruleoalba. Next base: position 74,101,466 of record NC_137161.1, read on the forward strand.
AGTCCCTGGGAATGGGGGGTGGAGGGCACCAAATGACACTGGTGCTTCCCAAACCCCGGCCTCCAGATCCAGCCTGGACACCCTCAACCGTCCTCATGGAGCATGTCTCCTGCCCTCCAGCTTGGACAAAGCCTCAGCCCTCTCCTGGGGATCCCTGAGAACCTGAGCCCCCTCTGGCAGCTGACCCGGCACCTGAAGCACGTTTTGGCCACGACACCCTGGACCAAGGCCTTGGCCTCAGCTCCCTGTGGCTTCTTGCTGCTGCCCTGTGCCACTTGCACCAGCCGGGCCCAGCCCAGCACAGTCCTCAGCTGGGTGTGATGTTCCAGGTGACTGGAAAGTGTCAAGGGCGGGGTGAAGGGGCCCCTGTAGGCATCAGTAGCCAGCTTCCGGAAGAGCAGCGCCACAGCGTGGAAGCAGATTGGGTCTAGGGCTGAGGCTGTCTGTCTCTTTTGGTGCTGCCTCTAGGTGGAGGGTCCTGGACCCTGGGGAATACATCAGAGGCAGGCATCGGGGTGACCACTGCCGAAGGAAGCCACAGGTGAGAGCTTGATTGTACGTCCCAACCGGGTCCCCACGACGAGGCCAGTGGCCCAATTGGTGCCCTGCAGCCACACGTTATCTCCTAGACCTCTTCCCACTGCCTGGGATCCCAGCATCTTAGTCACTGCTGTGGCTCCCAGCACTGTCCCAGGAGGTTCTTCTAAAATGAGATGGTGAACTGGGGGCTCCTGGGCAAAAGCCAGCCCACAAAGAGGTTGGCCCTTGTTGTTGTTTGGTTTTGAGTTGTTGTGTTTTTTAATTTTGTTGTTGTTTTCTCACAAAGTGTTTTAAACCTTTGAAGTAGGTGCCAGCACTTAAAAATCAGTCCATGTATTGTTTTACCCGCGTCTGGATTTCTAGCTTCTCTTTAAACATCACGTCTGGCCGTGCCGTGCCAGACTCCCTCACAGCGGCAGTCAGTAGGTGATGAGCCGGGGCTGCTCCTGTGGACGAGGGGAGCCGTTCCACTGTGGCCACCTGCCTGCTTGACACCTGGCTGCTCTGCCTCTGTACATTACTGCCCAGTCCCTGTAGGCATTGGAGTCGCCACCCCCGTCTTATAATAGGAAGGAGATAATACTGATGCATCAGCAGTGGGTCACACACTAGTGTGAATTAGATTCTAGTGCCCCAGCAAAGAGAAGGATGCTAACTTTGTATAAGTCAGCTTGGGCTGCATAGCAAAGTACCATTGCTGGGGAGCTTGAACAACAGACATTTATCTTTTTCATAGTTCTGGAGGCTGAAAGTCTGAGATCAGGGTGCCAGCATGCTCAGGTTCTGGTGAGGGCTCTCATCCTGACTTGGAGATGGCCACCTTCTCACTGTGCCCTCGCCTGGCAGAAAGAGAGAGACAGAGGGAGAGAAAGAGACAGATCACTTCCTCTTCTTTTAAAGCCACAGTCCTACGGGATTAGGCCCTTACACTTCTGACCTCATTTAACCTTCATTACTTCGTGAAAGGCCCTGTCTCATATGCAGTCATGTTGAAGGTTAGGGCTGCAGCGTATGACATTGCAGGGGACACAGTTCAGTCTATAGCATACTTGGAATTCAGAATATACATTTGGAGGCAAGAGTCACGGGAAAGGGAAATTAAATGACTAATGGAGTCTCAGGCCATCCAGGCATGTCACAAAAATGGAAAAAGATGCTTGTGGAAGACTCAGCAGCTGAGAAGGCTGGGGGCAGACAGCGTATGTCCCCTGGGCCGCGTGTTGGCAGTTTACATTGGACATTTCCAAACTCTGCTCTTCTGTCACATCTCTGGAAAGTTCTGTGCTCCCATATTGGGGTGAAGGTGAGAGCAGTGGGGGGTTCTGGGAGGGTGGTGTGAGTGTCTTTCTACCACCGAACACAAGAGCCCTTGGGCTTGCATCACGGCCCCCTGGCCTGTGAGAGAAGCTGTGTAACCTTTGGAAGTGGATTGACCTCTCTGAGTTTTAGTCTCCCCAGCTGTGAACTGGGGTGGGGGGGGCGGTGACTGGATTGGTCCCTTTCCCTGGTTGCGTGTTGGATTTTAGCACATAATTTTAAGCCCTTGTTAAGGACCCAGCCCTGGGGGGACACACAAAGTGACTGATCCAGCCCCAATCCCGACACGAGCTGTCCGGGGCCTCCAGCTGAACTCCCTGGTCTCAGATCCTTCCACAGTCTGACTCCAGCCTGTGAATCAGCCTCCTACCCCACTGCTCCCCACCTGGTGAGGGCGATGAGAAGATATATTAGCTGATAAGTAAGTTATTAGCTGCCAAAGCTTCATTGCTCTCAGGAGTATTTCAATTTTAACAGGGGACTCTTAAAAGCGGAAAGCCTTAGACACAGCAGAGACGTCCTGGAAGCAGAAGGAAGGGGGAGCGTGTGTGTGTGTGTGTGTGTGTGTGTGTGTGTGTGTGTGCGCGCGCGCGCGCGCACGGGCGTGTATGTGTGTTTAGAGGAATCCGCCTCTGTAACCTCTGCCGGGATGCCCAGCAGTGAAAAAGCAGATACTGACACCTGCCCATGCATGAGGTGGCCCCCATGTCTGAAGGTGAGACTGCTCTGCTCTAGCTGGGGTCCACGTGCAGCCTGCATGGCCTGCAGGGAACATTCTCAGGAAGCCGGCAGCAGCAGGGCCAGCTGTGGCCAGGAGGTGGGTGGATGACTGTGGTCCTACAGGGAAAGCCAGGCCTGGGCTGTAGCCTCCATGATCTGGAAGCTTCTTTTTGCGGGGTGGGGAGAGGTATCCTCCAGGGAGAGCTGGGGGCGCTGGGGATTCCTCGCTCCTATGGTTGACTGGCTCTGGAAACCCGTCTTGGGGCTGGGGACAAAGGACTTGGACCAAGGCCTGGGGTTTCATTTGGAATGTGGGGTATGTTTGATGTTCCAGTCTGATTTTACTGAAGCAGGTTCAGTGGGGCAGGGTGGGGGGACAGGGGCTGGGGGTCGCCTCATCCAGTGTCTGGCCCTGGGGGAGGGGCACTGGAACCAAAGGGCGTGGCAGACTCAGCTACGCTGCAGATGACAGCTGGGGCCCAGCTGTGCCAGGTGGGGTCCAGGAGGCAGGAAGCACTCTGAGCCCATATCTGGGACTCACCTGAGTACCTTTCACTATCCGAGGACAATGAAGCTTCCCTGCAGCCCGATTCCAGCTGGGAGCCTGGGGGCAGGGCCTCATCCTAGTGAGGGGAACAGGGTGGAGGAGACAGGGGACCAGGGCCCACACCAGAGTTCATGACAGAAGGCTGAGCGCCCGAACGCAAAGGTACCCCCAAAGTTCTTGGCATGCTTGAGAGGCGGTGTGTGCTGTGTTTGCCGACGGCACGTGTAGGAAGTGACAACATTTGTACAGAACACTAGGTAAAGAGAGAAGCTGGGAATTCCCTGCTGGTCCAGTGGTTAGGACTTGGTGCTTTCACTGCAGGGCCCCGTGTCCAGTCCCTGGTTGGGGAACTAAGATCCCGCAAGCCACACGAGGTACGGCCAGAAAAAAAGAAAAAGAGAGAAGCTGCTGGTGGTCAGAAGGACCCTGCCAGGATGCTCTGGGCCCCCCGAGGGCTGGGAGTGGGAGCTCAGGTGAGGAGTGGTGTTTGGGAGCACAGCTTGCCCTTCTGCCACTCACCACCTCTGGACCTCAGTTTCTTCATCTCTGAAATGGGGACAGTATTAATCTTAGCACCTGCCTCATCGGGTTATCATGCAGGCTAAATGAATAAATTCATGAAAAGCTCCTCGAAGTATGCCTGGCATACTTGAGCAAGCACTCAACTTGTGTAACTGTTACTAGATGTTTTGTCCAGTTTAAGATGCCAGTGATTGTAAAAGGCACCTTGATTTCAGAGCTTTTAAACCATGAAATAATCAGTCTTGGAACTGATGATAGATGGTGTCAGTTGGTGTTGATGATGAGGGGGTCAGGACAAAGGGGGCCTGCCTAAAGGGAAACCTGAGCCTGGGTCTGTGCCCACACGGCAAGCAGGGCTCCATCTGACTCCGAGACCCTTCAGGTCCCATGTCCTTGTGTCAGAGGATGGATGCGGTGCCCAGTCATCAAGGGCCTGGGTGAGATTAAGGTGGGGGGCAGCATGGGGTCCCAGCCGAGTGACTCGGCCCGAAGGGCTGGGGCTGGTGGAATTGCTGAACACCAAGTTCCACCGGGTCTGCTGGCCTGGGAGAAGGGGACATTCTGCCTGTTGCGCTTGGACCTTGTGTAGGAGTGAGAGCCTCCCAGGGCCTTTGAAGAGGGAGTAGATGTCCCCCCTGTTTTGTGCCGTTCCACGCGAGACTCTCTGGTTATGTTAATATCCTCGTACTAGGAAGTAAGACTAACAACATACTTCTCTTAAGTGTTTTACCATTATTAGTAACAACTTACTGGCCATTTACCTTATAACCAGTTAGGACCCTTCACTGTGTAGAGATCCCACATTTGAGAACAATCGCTATGACAACGCCAGCGACCGAAGGAGCATCTATGATTGTGCAAATTAGAGCCATCGTCATAGGTTAGTGTGAGAGGGATAACTGTGAGCAGGGGTGGATTGTTTAAAATGCATCACAGCACAGCCTATAGATGGTTGACCTGATAACATCTGACATTCATTCAACAAACATTTACTAGGTGTCTACCGATGCCGAGCTCTGAGAGTACCTGTAGGGACAGGCCTAGCAGTGATCATAGCAAGGATGACAGAAACCCTCTGATGCCATTTTACTCAGCCCAGGAAAGCTATGAAGAGACCCTTGTCTTGTGCCCTGGTTTCTAACCTGGCTTCCCCATCTCCATAACTGCTCATGTTAGCAAATGCTGTTAAGTGTCAGCCCCACTTGAATGCCAAACTGCCCTTATGTGTCCAGAGTATGTTTCGTTGCCCTTAAGACACAAGATACCGTGCCAAGATCCAGATTCACCAAGCTCTGTTTCCAACCGTTTAAAAAACTTCTTACTATGGAAATTTTCAAATATACACAAAAGTAAGAGAGACACGTGTAATGAAACTAATGTATCCAAACACACACTTCAGTAATTGCTGATGTTCTTTCAATCTTGTTTTACTTTTCTTCTTCTAACATGTAATTTCACATGTAAATACTTCATTATGTATCTCTAACAGATAAAGACGCCTTTTATTTACTACGACTAAAATACTACTGCCACTCCCAACAGAATTAACAATAATTCTTCAGTATCATCTCCGTGTTCTATATTCCCTGTTGCCTCAATTATGTAGTTTATTCATAGGGTCCGCACATCACAGTTGGTTGATAGTTCTCTCTCGGTTTTTTTATTCCATAGTAGTTGCCCTCCTTTTCTTTCTATACCATTCATTTGTTGTTAGAAATGGTGTAATTTCCCTGTACATTTCCCACATTCTGGTTTTGGCTTGCTCCCTTCTCACGTGTTGTTTAACATATTTCTCTATGCTCTTGTGACCTTATATTTATAACTGAGGGTTTGATTAGATTCAGATTCTAGTCTTTATATAAAGAACTCTTTTAAGTCATGCCACGTGCTTCCTCTTGCCTCACATCAGAAGGCACTTTGTGTCTGGTTGTCCCACTTTGTCGATGCTGATTAAGGTTGTGGTTCTGTCAGCCTGATTCATCCGTCATCAAGTTCGCTATCAACCTTGCACCTAATGGTTTTAGTAGCCATTGATGATCATTACCTAGAGCTGTTATTTCATCTGAGGTGGTAGAATGGTATGCTCTCGTTCTATCATTCCATCTTAATTTGTTAGTCATGATTCCTCGCCAAAGAAGAACTTTGTCTCATCAAATGTTTGGTTACCTGATAATGCAGTCTGTATAGAAAAGGCAGAGTAATTGCTCGATTGTTTCATTTGTCATTTTTAAAAATAATAATTAGTTGTTGCCTTAGCAGTTAACATTCATATCAATTTTCAGATTAACGAATTTCCCCATATCTGGCCGTTGGACATTTCTTCAAATTTGTTCCTCTGTCACTTGACATCACTGGGAGCTTACTTGCATTCAGGCCTGATAAGAAGTCCCAGGCTGACTTTTACATTTCCTCCCTTGGAGCTGATTACTTACAGCTAGAAATGGTATTTAGAGATCACAGTTTGAATGCTAGTGATGCTATTGCTACTGAGTTTTATTACTTTGGAGCCTTCACAGAGGCAAAACTGGGACACACATTATCTTGAAAGAGAAAACTTAATCCTGAATTCATACTAATATTCTTATTCAAATTAGATTTCAGGGTTTTAATTTCACTTTATTTATTATTACTATTTTTTAAATATTTATTTATTTAGTTGCGCCGGGCCTTAGTTGCAGCACGCGGGATCTTCTTTGCGGCTTGTGGGATCTTTCATTGTGGCATGCGAACTCTTAGTTGCGGCATGTGGGATCTAGTTCCCTGACCAGGGATCGAACCCGGGCCCCCTGCATTGGGAGCACAAAGTCTAAGCCACTGGACCACCAGGGAAGTCCCTATTTCACTTTAAAATTTTATATTTATGTTTCTTTTCTGCGTGGCTTGTGGGGTCTTAGTTCCCCAACCAGGGCTTGAATCCGGGCCCTTGGCAGTGAAAGCGTGGAGTCCTAACCACTGGACCACCAGGGAATTCCCCTGCAAAAGCTTTTTAATTTGAAGTGGTCCCATTTGTTTATTTTTGCTTTTGTTTCCCTGCCTGAAGAGACATATCCAAAAAAAAAAAATTAGTAAGACCAATGTTAATGGGATTACTGCCTATGTTTTCTTCTAGAAGTTTCATGGTTTCAGGTCATACATTTAAGTCTTTAATCCATTTTGAATTTATTTTTGTGCCTGGTGTGAAAGAGTAGTCCAATTTGATTCATTTGCATGTAGATGTCCAGTGTTCCCAGCACCAGTTTTTGAAGAGGCCTTCTTTTCCCGGTTGTATATATTCTTGCCTCCTTTTTGTAGATTAATTGCCCATATAAATGTGGGTTCATTTCTGGGCTCTCTATTCTGTTCCTTTGATCTATGTGTCTATTCTGGTGCCAGTACGTTATCTGTAATAGATTTTTCATGAATTCTTTTGGGTTTTTCAGATAGATGGTCATATCTTCAGGGAGAGGTTCATTTTGTTTTGTTTCTTGCTTTGCAATCTTATGTCTATAATTGTTTGTCTAATCATGTTGGTTAATGCCTACAATACAGTTTCTAGTAGAGAAGGCAGTGAACAGTGCAGTGAATGGTCATGGTGACAGTGACTTTTTCCTGATTTTAACAATTAAGTCTCTGGTGTTTCTTCATAAGTAAGAGACTGGATGCTGCCTTTTTGTAAAAAATGTATTTATTTTTGGCTGCGTTGGGTCTTCGTTGCTGCACGCAGGCTTTCTCTAGTTGCGGCGAGCAGGGGCTACTCTTCCTTGCGGTGCACGGGCTTCTCATTGCAGTGGCTTCTCTTGTTGCGGAGCACGGGCTCTACGTGCGCGGGCTTCAGTAGTTGTGGCACGCGGGCTCAGTAGTTGTGGCTCGCGGGCTCTAGAGCACAGGCTCAGTAGTTGTGGCACACGGGCTTAGTTGTTCCGCGGCATGTGGCATCTTCCTGGACCAGGGCTCGAACCCGTGTCCCCTGCATTGGCAGGTGGATTCTTAACCACTGCATCACCAAGGAAGTCCCATGGATGCTGCCTTTTGAACTGATGTGGATGTGTGTGTTTATGTTAAGGAAATATCCATTGTTTCCTATTTTATTGTGGTTTTCAACTTTAATTGCTCTGATCTATTTACAGTTCTTGGTTTTCATTTTGAGGAACTAGGGTTTAGGATGTTTTGCTCGTGTGAGTCTAAGCCAGTACGTGAAGTGACATTAGGGCTCCTGAGATGTAGCACTCACAGAATTGTGTTGCAGGTGCTTTTGAGGGACTAGTTCTAGTTTTCCGACTTGGGCTTAGAATCTTGGCTTTACCTGGGTATACATTTTATTTTCATGATATCAAGCTGGTTTTGGACAAAACAGGGAGAAAATGACATTTCATTTTTATGTCACATTGAAGGGAGCAGTTAACATGTGCCTTTCCATTTTTCAAGAACTCAGTGAACATTTCCTATGTGCTAGACCAGCAGGTTATTTTTAATCTTTTATTTGTGTTTTGAATACTCCTTAGTATTAAAATGCTTAAGAGGCTGGTGAGCAATTACCTCCCAGGATGACAGTGTCTCAGAGTCAGTAAACACCAGCACAGTGGTCAGACCTTTTTGTTCATCACTCTGAGCACGTCTCCTCTATAGAAGGAGCTCCAGTGCTCACGTGTTACAGTGAAGGCAGGACTTAGCTTGGGGGCTGGCTGGACCTCACTACACTATGCCTCTGGCTTCTTGCTTTCAGCAAGTTCCTCGCTAAATCCCACGTGGCATGACCGACTCCACTCAACACTTTGTCCAGAAGGTACCTTCAAACAGAATTATATTAACGGAAACCCTTGGGCACTGTTGGTGAGAACGTAAATTGGTACAACTGTGGAAAACAGTATGGAGGTTTCTCAAAAAATTAAAATAGAACTACTATAAGATCCAGCAATCTCACTTCTGGGTATATAGCCAAAGGAAATAAATCGTTACCTTAAAGAGATAGCTTCACTCTCGTGTTCATTGCAGCATTATACACAGTAACCAAGATATGGAAACAACCTGTGTGCATCAGCAGATGAGTAGATAAAGAAAATGTGGTGTATACATACAATGGAATATCAATTGACCATATAAAAGATGGAAATACTGTTATTTGCAACAACATGGATGAACGTGGAAGACATTATGCTAAGTGAAATAAGACAGATCCAGAATAACAAATACTGCATGACCTCATTTACATATGGAATCTAAAAAAAAAATGTTGAACTCGTGGTAACAGAGTAGAATGGTAGTTAGTGGGGGCTGAGGGGTGGGGGCAAAGGGAAGATGTTGACCACAGGGTATAAACTTTCAGTTATAAGGTAAATAACTTCTGGAGACCTAATGTACAGCATTAGGTAATAATAATGTATTAGCATTAGGTAATAATAATTAGGTAATAATAATCAGCATTAGGTAATAATAATGTATTATATACTTGAAAGATACTAAAAAAATACCCCAATAACGAGTTTTTAAAAAGTGATGAACAAAAAAACAGGATTATATTCAGTGGTAACAAAAATAAATTTTATTTGTGGATCAAATCTGATGACATGTGTGGAGGGTTTTGAGAGAAAAAACTCACATGCAAAACCCTTGTCAAGCATTACAGAGGATACAATTATAATTATAACGTGGCTGTCAAGAGCCGTCAAATGTTTCAGGGGACACAAGACACAGGAGCCTCTAACCTGATGCCCAGTGTGATCAGAGTGGACAGGGCGTTTCCTGGTGAACGTTTGAACTAGGTCTTAGAGTATCAGCTTGGGAAGCACTGTTTCTTAGGTTTTCCAGAAACTAAATAGAACCATCTACCCCGTATTTATGAATTATTCATGCCAATAAACAATGCAGGCTCATACACTCTGTTCATAAACATTAGATTTTCATCCATCCCCTGCTCCCACAGTGACTGTAATTTTAGATACGCCAAAAGGGACTGAAATCTGTGAAGGACTGAGTTTGCCTGTGACCCATGCACCCAACTGGATGGTCAGAGCCGCAGGTGCTGGAATGCTGAGGTTGACCAGTTCTCCCAGACTGTATCCATATGCCCCCCTTCCTCAGAGGCAGTCGTGGGATCCATTTAAGAACATATTTGGTGACACTGAAGAGGAGTATCAAAACCTCCGCCTCCCAAAATACCCTCAGGGACAAATGGACTCCTTTTTTATTTTATTTTATTTATTTATTTATTTATTTATTTATTTTTATTGGAATATAATCGCTCTACAATGGTGTGACAAACTGACTCTTCAAACTGAAAGAGCAGGAGCAGCCTCCTTTGGTCTGTGTATTTGTGTCTGTGTCTGCAGCTTCATTCTGAGCTCTGTGGGGCTGTATCTATGGTGGATTCACTTCTGCCCCTCCCCGCGTTTCACTCTGGGGTCATCCCAGCACCATCTGAGCAGAGTGAGTGCTCAGCCACTGCCTGTTAGGTGCAAAAGGCAGGAATGAATAACGATAGCTAGGGGCTTCCCTGGTGGTGCAGTGGTTAAGAATCCGCCTGGCAATGCAAGGGGCACAGGTTCGATCTCTGGTCTGGGAAGATCCCACATGCCGCGGAGCAACTAAGCCCGTGAACCACAACTACCGAGCCTGCACTCTAGAGCCCGCGAACCACAACTACTGAGCCCGGGTGCCACAACTACTAAAGCCCACGTGCCTAGAGCCCGTGCTCCGCAACAAGAGAAGGTACCACAATGAGAAGCCCGTGCACCGCAACAAAGAGTAGCCTCCCCTCACCGCAACTAGAGAAAGCCCGTGCGTAGCAACAAAGACTCAATGCAGCCAAAAATAAATAAATTAAATAAATAAATTTATGAATAACGATAGCTAGTGCATGTGGTACTTACTCTGGGCCAAACACTTTATATTACACGTACAAAGTAGGTGCTATTATTATCAGGCCCATTTTGCAGGTGAGGGAACTGAAGCACAGAGAGTTTAGATCACAGAGCCTATAAGTGGCAGAACCACTTTGCACTGCATGGTCTGATTCAATTAGCCACGTTCTTAACCGCGTCCGTCACTACCCCAATCCCTGCATATTATGGGTTGGTAAAAGTGACAGGGCCAGTGGAGCACCTTGAGGGCAGAACCAAGGTAGCATCACATTTTGGGTAGCCCAGAGTGACTCACACTGGTTGGCTGGTGCTCAGGGAACATTTTAGGTGCTAAAGGAAGTGGGTGGGTCATTTGCTGAAAGGAAAAGCTGAAGAGAACACACATATGGGTCCAGGAATTAGTCCAAAGCTCTAACTTCAAGACTTGGGCTCAAAAACCAGCTCCTGGCCAATCTTTCAGATGATGACAATAAAGACAACTGTCAGACAGACTCAGAGGAGAAATTCTGGAAATTAATTGCCCTTAGGAATCTCATCAGGACATGAGGTAACCAGTTAATTCGGGGACAAAGAGTAGTTCCTGTAGGTATTTACTGTAGGCCATTGGCGACTTGGGAGGCGCATGTGCCATGGCTCAGTCTTTGAGAAGCTCCTAGCAAAATGGGGAGACGCAGGTCCATCTTCTATCCAGATGCCAACGTAGGGTGGCTCATTAGTTGGCCATGGGCGGTCAGTCCCAGCTTGTGGAAGGCAGCTTGGCTTCTGCCATCGTGTGTCAGGCCAGTCGTGACCTGGAGAGGAGCGTTCTGGTGAGACGGCTTCTGGGTGGAGGAGCCCACGCCCGTTTTGGCTGAGGGACCAGCCCCTGGCTTTGCGTTTCTCTGGCACATCACGAATGCCACAGTGAAGGGCACCAGAGGCCAGCTGAACGGCAGGAACAATTGTTCCTTATGGGAAGCTGCCACCCCCAGTGCCATGCTCCTGTTGAGCTAAGAGCAAGTTCCAAGTAATTAAGGGGATTGGGTTCTGAAGCCACTGTGACCATCGTCTTGCACATCCTTGCTGAGAGCTCCTGGCAGGTCCTATCACCTGCCGTCTTGGCAGCCAGACTAGCACTGCGGGCTGCTCCTGCCCTGGTGTCCACTCTGCCTGGAGGGAACTGACAAGGGAGGGCACTCAGTGTATTTGGAAGTTCGTGTATATAGGGAGCTAATTACTCTCTTTAGAAATCTGCATTTGCCACCAATCACAGCTTTCGCGGTGCTGGGACTGTCATGGCAACTAAAAGCATATCTGAAAATAAAATGTCACTTTTCTTTTGCATTTCTAGGATAATGACACAGGAAGCTTGTTTTTCCTTTTCAACTTAACATGATAACTAGAGACTCAAAGAGTATAGGTGTGTGTGCAGCACGTGTGGGTAAGCGGGCGCTGTCGTGTGTGTGAACATGTGAGTTGTGTGTGTGTGTGAGGGTGCGTATGGGTGCTCATGTTGACGGGGGTGGTATGTGCCTGTGTGGCTGTGGGGTGAGTCCTTCTTGTGTGTGTGTCCGAGGTTAGGGGCTGAATTTGGGGTTGAGATCACACACAGGCTGTGAGTGTTTGAAGACCGGTGTGGAGAGTGTGTGTGACAGTGCTGGTGTGTGTGCGTGTGTGTGTGTGTGTGCGAGTGTGTTTGCGCCTGAAGACAAGTAGCGCTGGGGGAGGTGAGTCTGCAGACAAGTGCTAGTGCGTGAATGTGTTACACTCCCGTTTGGTGAGACAAGGCTTCTGGCTTTGGGAAGCTTTCTCTCTATAGGGTATCCCTGTGGTTCCAGTCTTTGGGAGGTTCCAGCCCAATCACAGGAGATAGAAGCCCTCTTTTCGGGGAGGACCCAACTCTGTGCCTCAAACCTCATAGAATCAGGAGCACCCAGACACCATCTGGCCCAGCCCTGACCTAGATGATCGGGATTTCTGCTCAAGGTGGAAGGCATAAGGCACACAGACAGTTTGTGTGTCTCTCGTTCATTCATTCTACTAACTGACACACGTTAGGCATAGGGCTGAGCCTGTCCCATCTGACCTGGGGTGGGGCTGACACTCAAGGCCTACCGCATGTACAGATTTACAACCATGATCACATTTGCACACACCTCTCCACGGCTTCATGCTTCCTAAGACCATTTTCTGAGCCTCATCTCCTATGGGCTGGCTTCTCCAGGAGGACACTTCCCAGTTATGGAAATGTACCTCTGGTCAGAATCAGGAGGCTGCAAGGGAGCCTCTTCCCAGGATGCGAGGTGCAGGGGCCGAGCTGTGAGGGATGGAAGATGGGGATGGATGTTGCTGGGAGAGGCCACTGCCCACTGCCATGTGCAGACCTTCCCACGGGCCAGCTTTCTCAGGCAAGGGCTCGATCCACAGTGTCCAGGGCTCGTTCAGTCCATCACCAGGATTCTCCCAGTTAACCTCTCTATACTTCACATCTCTGGAGATTCTTTGTTTTATTATTATTATTTTTTAAACTTCAATGTGAAACCAAAGAGAAACCAATATCAAGTAAATGTTAGTTCAATAAGTGTTTTATTGATCACTGCTTATTCTCAGGTCATCCCTGCCTGGGCCCAGGTGACACAAGTGCATCTGAACGATTCCTTGCCTGGAGCTTTTCTCAGTGCAGTGTTGGGAGGGGAGAGAGATAGAGGCCATGGATGACACAGGCACAGATGAGGGGCGCCTTAAGCCAGCCAGGTGCCTTAACCTGAGCAGAGTTGTAGAGGACTGTAGAGGTTGACCCGATGGCAGGGGTGGGGAGAGAGAGGAAGTCCCCCTCGGCGACTTCAAGCCCACCCAGAGGCTCCATACACGTGGGAAGCAAGTCTGGACTGGAGCTGGTAAAGGGCCGCGTAGTCCGGGATGCTCTTTGCTTTGTCTAAGGAAGTTAGGGTGACGTTGCCCTGGGATGGCAAGTGACGTCACAAGCTTAAGAGCTTCGGCAAGAGTCCTCTCCACTAGACGGCTGTGCTAACCTCTCTGCCCCCCCCCACCCCCGCCGCCACATACACTTTGTTTCTGTGGCTCTGTTGGTGTCAACGGCAAGAAAGCAAATTCTGCTGGCAGGGCGCTGGGCTTTCTTGCAGGCTGCAATCACACTGGCTGTGCTAGCTCCCTCCGCATAGCTTACACCACAGCAAAGCCCGCAGGAGCGGGAGTGGAAAAGAACCTGTAAATATGATGGTCGGTTCCAAAGGCACATTATTGGCTTGTTGTGTAATACCCGCTGGTGACATCGAGGCCTTATCAATAACTAAACATCTGTCACAACCGCAGTTATATTTCTTGTGCCAGGACTGTGTTTCTACGGTTGTCCTGTTTAAATGCGGAAGGGAGGGTGTGAGTTATTGAGGCAACTGACTTTGAGTAGATTACCACTAGACTGTACAGGCAGTAAGTTTCTGTCAACTCCTTGCAGAATCTCAGCGTCTCTGCTGACGTTCCCTTGGTGTACTCACAAATCTCTCTGAGAACATCGCCCTGGACCCCCGATGCGGCTGCCTGAGCAACCTGGAGAGGGGAAGCCTGAGAATGAGGAAAAGGGGGGCAGAGGAGCCCCCGGAGGGGGAGAGGAGCCGCTGAGGACCCAGGCCCCCGACTTCCCCACTTGGCAAGTCTTCTCCCCCAAACCCCCGGAGAAACGAGCTTTCTTGAATGTTTGCTCAGGACTTGATTGTGTTCAGCCCGCAGGTAGGGGGTGGCATGGGGGCTGGAAGCCTTTGTGCCGAGTGTCTGGGGACAGGACACCAGGGAGGGGCCCCAAGGGGATGCGCGTCCCAGCTGGGCCAGAGATTTGACGATCTGTCTTGAGCCTGACAGCTATCCATTGATTTTATCTGAGATGCATGCAGCGGCAAGGGGATGGGTTTGAAAGCTGACTCTGTTAGGGACTGATTAGGTTGGAGGGGGTTGTTCGAAAAAAAAAAGCAACCGATGCCATTTATAGTGTGTGTACTCTGTGGTGGCACAGAAGCAGGAGCTCTGCATAGATAATTTCAATTACTCCTCACAATAACCCCATACGGGTGTTATTAACCCCATTTTTTTTTTTTACGGGAGAACAGTAAAACAACCAGTGAACAACATCACGTAGACCAGATCAAACAGGCAAAGGTCAGCCCAGGACTCCTACCCATGTCTCTGAATCCAAAAACTTGTTCCTAACCATTGGACTCCCCTGCCTCTCCCCCGATTATGGGTGAGAAGGTCAGCTCAGGGGGAGGGGTTGTATGTGTTCTAAGTCACAGGCTTCTGTGGGTTTGATCCTACTCTCTTTCTTTTCCTTGGAGACATTCATGGCTGTAAAAACTCAAGAGGAATTTCAACTCTGGGTGGTTTTGTATAGAAAGAAATTTTGATCTGTGTGAAGCTGACATCGAGGATTTGGTCTGGGTGAGCCCTTTAAACAGGTATGTTCTGCTGTGGTCTCCCCAAGGCTGTCTGGAATGGGATCCCCAGCCCTCTCTGTCACCAGCTCCTAGTGGGGGCCACGAGTGTTTATGGTGGGGACTGTGAGTTCAGGGTTAGGCTTCTGGGGGAATAAAGGAAGTGGACATATTTCTGATCTGCAGCAATTTCTCTCCAGAGCTGGGGGCTGGACAGCAGGGACCAGCACAGGATGCTGTAAGACTCTATCCAGAACCTTCTCCAGTACAACTCATTGTTTGGGAAATCAAGGTGGGAGCTGATAGGATCTTTGGCCAAGGGTGTGCTGACCTGCAGGGTGAGCCATTCTCATCGACTCTGAGGGAAGGTCTGGAAGAGGGCAACATGAAGCTGAAA
Source organism: Stenella coeruleoalba (assembly GCF_951394435.1). NCBI lineage: Eukaryota > Metazoa > Chordata > Mammalia > Artiodactyla > Delphinidae > Stenella > Stenella coeruleoalba. The sequence goes on from NC_137161.1 coordinate 74,116,766, forward strand.
TGACATATACTGAAGGCAGGCTCAGAGGGAGGTTCTGCTCAGGAAAGCTGGTCAGGGGTCAGAGGACGACCTGACCTGGGCCTCCCCAGCCTGGAGAGGAGCCCCAGCAGGAGGCATGGTCCAGTCCAAGGATGAAATCCCCGTTTGGTTTATTCTCAGTCTGGAATAAGTGATAGCATCCTGGGCACTTGCCCTGGGAGGGAAGGAGGGAAGGACTGGGGCAGAGAAATGGTTCTGCATGTCCTATGGGGTCTGTGGCAAATGACAGATGTGGCTGATGCTACAGAGGATAAGGAGAGTTGCCCACCTTAGTGGATGAGAAGATATCATGCAGCAAACAGAAAAAGAAGTCCAGTGGAGTCAGAAACCCTTTTTTACTCAACATACTCCCACATTAAAAAATATTTCCCTATTTGTTCCTGTGACTTTGGGATTTAGAGTTTTGGGGCCAGAACTGTGATGAGCATGAGTTAGGCAGTTTAGTTTCCCTCATTTCTGGGGGCAGTAGTAGCCCAAGAGGAATGAATCTGCTTCTCGCAAGCCATCAGCTTCTCTGTGGGGGAGAGCATGAACTCCTCTCGGACCCCAGGGCTGAGGGCCTCTCGGCTCCTGGCTTGTTCTCATCACACATTCACAGTCATACCCACACACCAACAGACATGACACTTTTGCTTGCTCCCTCCTTGCAGGCAGACACACACATTTCTCAACGATTTCTTTGTGCAGTGCACAGAGAGAGACAGCTAAAAGGAGGAGGGGTGAGATGGGGCCAAGGAATGAAGTTCCATGGCCACAGTCTGCACCAGGGCTTGGATGTAGAGGGTAAAGGGAAAAGAGCCCACCTGGAACATGTTTTGTGTAACTTTCCGTCAGTGAAGTCTCACAGAGTAGAGAAGGTTGCATCCCTGTCCTCCGGTTCCTTGGCTGGGAGCCTCCTTCAGATAAAACACAGGTGTTGAGTACTGGGACTAGTTTACAGAGCATCAGGGGCCTCAGTCCTGAAACACTCTGGGTCCAGGTGGTTGTGCCTGGTATGGGCAGGGTGGGCAAAATTATAAAGTCAGGAGGAGTCTCCTCCACGTGTCCCACCTTCCTGCCCCAGACCATTTTCCCATCTCCTGGTACCAATCTGGTTCCTAGTAACAGAAGTCCAGTAGAAGTCTCCTAAGCGAAAAGAGAAATATCTAACATCGTAACACAAGATCCCAGGCACTGGTGGAGGGTGGGAGAAGGTATGTCAGAAAATCCAAAGCCTCAGGGAAGTGAAAAACCCGAGAAAGCTGTTTCTTTCTGCCTGTCTATGTCTGTCTGGTTTCTCTGTCAATATATAGTAAAAATTATCGCTATCAAGTTGCTGCCAATTTGGCAGTCAGCCTCAACTGGGAATTAGTATGGTCCTAGTTCCAAAATCCCTGGGGAACAGGCTCATAGCTGCCCACTCCTGATCAAATCAAGTGTCCAGGGGATGAGGGCAGAGAGTATGAACATGGTTGCTTCTGCTATAAATATGTGGGTGGAACCGGTGGAGAGACAATGAGAAGTGGGGCAGCTCCTCACCCCAGTTCCTTCAGATATTGGTTTTGTATTCCATTCTTGAAGTTGGTCAGCTACTCACGAGGTGCAGGTAAGGTGCTTGTTATTCATACTCTAAGTTGGAGCCTTTCAGAGAAGGTGGTCCCCAGGAGACGCAGAGGAGTGAACTATCACTGGTGGGACAAAAGCAGTGGGGTAGCTGAAGCTGGCTGGGGGCACTGCAGTGGCCTGTGGAGAGAGACGTCATGCAGAGGCAGGGACTGGAGAGGTAGGACCCTCTAGCCTCCTCCCAGCCCATTCTCCTGCCTGTCAGTCTGGAAGATTACAGAATTCCCCAGAATGTCTATTCCTATGTCTTTGCCAAAGTGTGGCCAGGCTTTCTCTTGATGAATCTGGAGTTGGCCTGTAGCTGGGGACCTTCCTTCTCTTCTACTCTGAAGAGTCTTGCAAGGGCCCATAGCAGTGGAGCCCTGCTTCTCTCGGGCCCACCAAGGTGCTGACTCCTTGGGCTGGAGGCTTGAAAGGATGCTCTTCCCGTTTTGTCCAGACTCTGAGACCTGGAACTCTTTTGACCAGGTCTGGAGCTGACTCATGAATGGTCAGTAGGCCCAGGAGACCAACTGGAAGAGAGTCACCAAGGATAGAGAGATACCCAGGTAGCTTCAGAAAACCACAGCTAGTAAACAACCCCACTACCATGGTGTTGCTGCAACCCAGCCCAAAGGAAGCTTTTCTAATATGGGGAGAAATGGATGTGCACTGTTGGTACCTGAGCTAAAAATAGCCCATGTTCCAAGCAAAGTGTTTTTTAGTATTTTGACATGAAAACGTGTAGACAAAGCAAGGATTTAGAATGCATGACTCATTAAATTGCTGACTCTGAAAGCAATAGAAATTCAAAGGGAATTTTTCTCTCCCTATTACTCCCTCCCACCCCTGCTCTGAATAGCTTATAAAGAGAGTTTCTACATAAACAGGACCTATAAACTCCTCCATGATTTAAGGTCCTGAGCAGTGAGGGGCAGAACGAACTCAAGTTTTATTGCCTGGTTACTAAGTTGGCTTCCCTAGTTAGGTTGGAGTCATCAACCAGAGTCCCCCCTGGTCTGCCCATCCTAATTTCCCCTCCTCGTGTCCCTAACAGGTGTCCAGGGGATTCCATGGCCCCACCACGGCCACTGCTCCTCCCTCCCCACAATGCCCAGCTCTGTTGGACCCCAGCAGCATTCATGTCACCAGCCCTAATGAGGATGTTTCATCACCGAGCATTAGCTCTGGGGGCTGCATCCTCAGGGAGAGCACACACCATATGGTCCCGTAGAAGGATGCAGGAGTGGGCACCTCCATCAGCTCACTGGGAGCCGCGGGTTCTTTCTCGGGTTGAATGCAAGGGTTGGGTCTCATCAGTGATGTTCATTTTTGTTTTGTTCTTTTTTCGTCACAAAACCTTTCCAAAATATGTCCTCTGGAGAATCCCAGTATGTAAGGCAAAAAAAAAAAAAAAGAGAAGACCCATTCTGGTTGGAGCAAGGTTTGTGTGCGTTTGGGAGAATGGGGAGGTACTTCAGGGCCCCTGAGATGAACAGTGAGACCTTTCACTTGGAGAGACTATTGGTCGACCTTCATAGCATGGTTCCTAGAAAGTTGTGTAAAAATCTCGCCTCTGACCTCTCCTTGCTGTCATCACCTGCTTTCCTTCCAGTCACTCCCGCGCTCCTTGAATATCTTAGTGCTTGTTCTGTCTCACATCTGCCCAGAGTCCTGATGTCACGTGAGGAAGCTAAAACCGTGTGGATGACAAGGCAACATTTCCACCTCATGTTCCTTCAGATTCAACTCACAGAACTCACACTGCAATACTCCCCGCTTTAACAACCTCCTTGATGGTGTTTACCACTGTTATTCCTATTTCAGTATATAGAGCATACTGAGAGAAAATCTTACATGGATATGGGACATGGGTAGGTGATACTCATAGCCTTCAACTCCAGCTGGTCTTCAGTGGGACTCAGAGGTCCTCCTAGGGACCAGGTCTCCTCCCCATGTTCCACCATGACTGTTTCGCCCACTACCCACTCATCTAAGAATGATGCTACCTGCTCATTCCCAAATAAAACAAAGGCCCCAGGAGGAAACTTCTCAACTTCCTGAGCACCTGTCTGTCACCTTTTCTGCATCCAAGCTCATCTTTGCCCCTCCCTGCCCATCATAGTGGAGGAGGACGCCTTTCACCAGGTCAAGGACCACCTGCCACCTGTGCCCAGGCATCTGTTCCCTGCCACCCTCTCTGCAGGGACCTTATTCCATCAATTGTACCTCCTCGGTTATTCTTCAACCTCTTTCTTCTTCCCCTAAGCACAAACATTCGTTCTGATGTCACTTATCTTTAAAAAAAAAAGGCTGATATGAACTTTAAAGAAAATGTTCTTCAAACTTCTTGAAAAAATTGCCTACACTTGTTCTCTTTCTCCACCTTTCATTTACTTCTCAGCCTTCACTTGCTGTGATCTGGCCTCTGCCCCCATCAGTCCACTGATCGTGTTCTGGCTGGAACAAGGGATAGTGTTAGAGCAGAAGGACCAATGCCAAGGAGTGAGCAGTTCAAAATTTAGCTCATCATCAGAATTTATCTGGTGAGTTTACAAAATCTATACGGTTGTGGGCTCTACCTACTAAACCAGGAGATTTTCAACTAGGACCTGGAAATCTGGTGACCCCAATTTCCTTCTCCCTGGGACCTTCACCAACAGCCCAGCAGGTCCCCAGAAGAATTGGGAGGGTCTCTGCTGAGACAATGTTACATCAGCGAGTGTACTCTGCCCTCTTTTGTTATGATGGCCAACTCTTTTCCCTTTCCCTTTCTCTATCAGTTCCAGCCGTCCAACTTGAATTTCAAATGATCTTGGCTAGGAAACTTTTAATCACTCTTTCATTCTCCTGGAGATTGACCCTATCTCTTGGAAATCTTCCTTTCAGGACCTATTTACTTCCTTTCTGATTCTTCTAGTACAACATGTTCCAAGGTGATGATCCTCAGAACATCAATGTTAATAAATGTTCCTCTAAAAGTGCTTCATGGTTGGTGAAATTCAGGTGATGCTCCATACTATATCTACCTGTTAGAGAATATCAATGCATATTAAAACCTTAGCGATGTCGTACAGCAAAGAAAATGGTTTATCTTGGCTTAGCTCGCTTTTCCAAATACACTGTGAGCCTGGAACACTGGGTATGAGTAAATATGTGTGTGTGTGTGTGTGTGTGCAAAAGCCAAGAAATCACCTGCTAAGTGTTAATTTCCTCTCCCTAGCACACGCCTATTTCTATGCAAATGATGCATAACTGATATACCCTGGGCCCAGGGAATGCTAGCACCCATATTCAACCAAATACCATTAACTGGTGTGCCAGGATTTGTGCTGGGTGTTGGGAATTCAGAGACAAATAATCCCTTTCCTCTTACAGTTTATAGGCTCATGGAAAAGACGGATTAACACTCACCATAGAGTTTATGTGTTAGGGTAAATTCATGCACAGGGTGTGCCTTGGAACATGTCACACACGCACACACACACGCACACACACACACACCAGGCAGTTGTACGGCTCCAGGGCACACCATTCAATTATAAAACAAGAATACAATGTGAATGTCACCCCCCTGAAGTTGTGCAGTATACCTAGAATCAATAAACCTATATCCACCTAAATATTCATAGTTTGTTCTCACTGATGTGGTCACATTACCCTGCAAGATTGTTTTCACTCCACAATTTATTACCAACATCCTTTTCTGTTGTACTCTGATCGATTTCACCAGTCCCCTCTCGATAGCTGTTTAGGCTCCTCCGTTTTGGGTCTCACGAACAGTGCTGCAATGAGCATCTCTAACTATTTAGCCTTATGAACTTGTGCAAGTATATCTAAATATAAATTTTCTAGAAGTGAAATTTCTGGGTCAGAAAGTATACACTTTTTTTTTTTCGTTTGGCTAGATTTGCCAAATTGCTCTCCAGAATTAGGAAACAATTTACCTAAGGGAAGGGCTTCTGAGGACAGGGGACACTGGAGTGGAGGGGAAGGAGGCAAGAGAGGAGAAGGGCTTGAAGGTGATAATTAGTGGAGCAGTGTCTCTTAGGAAGCCAGGGGGCATGGGATCAAGAACACAGTCTTCACGAAGAAAAAATCTACATGCATAGCCAAAGTGTAAATTCTGGACTCCATAGAAAATGTTACAAATGATCTTAGCTGAGAAACTTTGATCACTCTTGCACCCTCCTGGAGATTCTCTAACTCAAGTCTCTTCAAAATCCTCCTTTCAGCCAGGATCCATTATTTCCTGCATGATTCTTCTAAGAAAACATACCACATTTTTAAAAATTTTAATTTCTATTTTATATTGGAGTATAGTTGATTTACAATGTTGTGTTAGTTTCAGGTATACAGCTAAGTGATTCAGTTATACATATACATACATCCGTTCTTTTTCAGATTCTTTTCCCTAATATTATGGGAAATATTATGGGTTAATACAGAATATTGAGTAGAGTTCCCTGTGTTGTACAGTAGGTCCTTGCTGATTATCTATTTTATATACAGTAGCATATGTTAATCCCAAACTCCTAATTTATCCCTCCCCTCTCACGTTTCCCCTTTAGTAACCATAAGTTTGTTTTCAAAGTCTGTGAGTCTGTTTCTGTTTTGTAAATAAGTTCATTTGTATCCTTTTTTTTAAACAAAGATTCCACATATAAGTGATAGCATATGTTATTTGTCTTTGGTTTACTTCACCTAGTAGGATCGTATCTAGGTCCATCCATGTTGCTGCAAATGGCATTATTTTATTATTTTATGTGAAACAGGCCACAAATTGATGGTTAATATTGTTATTAATAAGTATTCCTCTAAAAGTGCTCCATGGTCAGTAACCCAGTTGGCCCCTAGGAACCTGATTTCTTTGGAAGAGCTTTGGGTATCAGGATGCTATATGCCTATCTTCCTGGCATTTGCATGGGGGATGCAGCAATGGACCAGAGCATGTCCGGCATCATAGGATAAACAGGGTACACGTTCATGCGATGTATTTTTCACCTCATGGCAGGTAATCTAAGACAGCTTAATATTAAAACAAAGCTTGGTATGTTCTGGTGCAAGATACTAGTTTTTAAGACAAAAATCTTGGACTTCAAAACTGGGTCCTTGCTTGCAGTGGGATGTTTTGGGCTATGACCCCGTCATTCTCTATCATCAGAAGCCCTTTTATGGAAAAATTGAGAATCCCTGGGCCAGACCAAATTCATGTAGCACACTCCCTGTGTTTGTATCAAATTTTAATTTGAGCATTTTGCTCCTATCTGGAAAGTGGGGCAGGGGGAGGGGGAGACAGTGAAATCCATGCCCTGACAGACTTGCTGTCAGCAGAAGACTGTAGAAAACAGCACTTTCCCTCAGGGTTCAGTCAGTCCTCCCCATCGTAGAGCTCAAAGGGGACTGGAGGGACACAGAGGCCCCGCAGGCCTGTCCCACCAGATGTCCCTTCCCCAGTCTCTCCCATCGGAGCCACATCCAGCTCTCTACCCATGGTCCACATGTGGCCATTGCAGGAACCTTTTCCCCCTGGACCTCTGGGTTCTTCTTAGTCCAGCTACTACTGCTTTGCAATAAACCACCCCAAACTCAATGCCATAAACCAACAAACATCTTATGCTCTTGGGATCTCTGGGTCAGGAGTTCAGTGGGGATGGCTTATCTCTGCTCTGTGATGTCCGGTGCCTCTATTGGAAAGACTCCATGGCCAGGGGCTGGAATCGTTTGGTGACTCATATGTTTGGTGCCTGAGCTGGGCTGGCTGAAGGAGCAGCTCAGCTGGGAGTATCTACATATGACTTCTCCACATGGCTTGTCCTTCTCCCAGCATGGCCTCTGGCTGCTACGACAAGCGTCTAGGGATGAGCCTTCCAAGAGCACCAGCTGGGGCCTGGTTGGCCTTTTATGACTTGGCCTTGTAAGCATCCCTTCTGGCATATTCTGGCCGTCAAAGCCGTCCAGATCCTCCTAGATTCAGGGGGTAGAGGCATAGAGAGCACATATCAGTGGCGAGGAGATTCAATTTGGGGACCACATTGTAAAACGCCCCCAGTTTTCCTTCATGGATCCTGGATCGTTATGCTACTTGTTCCCAGTGACGTACCTCTTTCAGCGTCTTCTGGATTCCTGCCGGGTGGCATGGAAGAATAAGAATCTGCGTGGTGGGGAGTCAAGATACCCACAATCCTGTGGATAACTCAGAACATTATTATGTTAGAAAAGCATTTGTCTGTCTTTAAATTATCCTAACCTCGTGTGTGCCAGACTCCAGAAGGAGAAAGGGCAGGGCAGAAAGAGCCACGGTGGCAAATAGAGGAAGTTTCGCCACATGGGCAGAGACATTAACCAGGACAGGATTTCAGGGAAATCGATAAAATACGTTCCAGGAGAGAGAGTGGCCAGCCCATGTCATGATACAAGTGGTCCATTCCACAACCCTAGGGGTCACTCAGAGTGTCATTAATCAGGCCCAGGTCACACAGAGCTTTGGTGGGACTTACTTAAAGAAAAGGAGTAGCTGGTACCACTGTGTTGCTGTTGGCCGAATATCTGTCTCATTCCCTTAACAGGGTCATCTCCTCACATTATATTTGGGGGAAACAGGTGGGCCTTCAGTATGTACGTGAGTCAATCCACCTGTAGCTGATTCTGGTTACCTGACCCCATCTAAGGGCTTAGCACCATCTCAGCCCCATTGCTGCTTCCCTTCCGGTCCACACCTGGGACTCTGGGGCCTCCGTGTTTTCTCAGTAAGCAGCAGCTACCAAGTCATCAGCCCCTGGAGGGGTGGTGCTGGAGCAAGGGCGCGATTTCCTTTGCCTTCTCTCAATTCCCCACCTGGCCATCATCACACAGCAGATGGATGTAAATCACAGATTGCACTGAAGGCTTGGGAATAACCAGAGTAGGGAAAATTTACCATCTACAAAGAGATCTTCATAGAGTCAGAAAAAATAATTTCAATGTAGGGAAAAATTACCATCTACAAAGAAATCTTCTCAGAGTCGGAAAAAATAAAAGTATTTTTAGAGGGGCTTTTCGTGCATGCATCCCTTTGGCAGTCTGGTGAAGGCTGTGAATTATGTTTTTATTTATTTTTATTTTTTAATTTTATTTATTTATTTGCGGTACACGGGCCTCTCACTGCTGTGGCCTCTCCCGTTGCAGAGCACAGGCTCGGGATGCGCAGGCTCAGCGGCCATGGCTCACGGGCCCAGCCGCTCCGCGACATGTGGGATCCTCCCGGACCGGGGCACGAACCCGTGTCCCCTGCATCGACAGGCGGACTCTCAACCACTGCGCCACCAGGGAAGCCCCACAATGTTATTCTTATTACCTACTGCCAGGGTGGATTGATTTCTATGGCTTGTCCCTGCAGGGGAGGAAGTCAGAGGGAGCTGTGTCCTGTAGTCGGGGAACGGGTTTCCTACAAAGAGATGGCGACTTGCCCAGAGAAAGCCTGAAGAAAGAAGCCAGGAAACAGGACTAAGAAATGCACCAGACAGGGGTCCTGGGGGACTCTCACCCTTGGCGGCCTGAGGATAGAATCAAAGGGCCCATGAATTTGGATGAGAAAGAATGTACCTTTATTTCCATCCATCTCTAAATGGAATCTAGCATTTCCTTCAATTACGAATGCAGGCCACATGGTGCAATGGAATTAGCAGTTCTGTGATTTTGCCGCTGTTTTCCTACCACGTTACAGTTGTCAGAATTATCTCCCCATGTTGTTTACACTTACGACTGCAGTATTTCAAAATTATGATTGCTATTACCCGCTGTCAGATCTTATTATTTGATGCACGAACAAGGAAGCGCAAGTATTATTACATCACACATTTGTTTTGTCTACTAATTGTGACACTGTACTTAAAAATAATTGATTTCCTTTACTGTTCCCTTGATTATTCTATTTCATGCTTTTAAAAACGTAATTCAGGGCTTCCCTGGTGATGCAGTGGTTGGGAGTCCGCCTGCCGATGCAGGGGACACAGGTTCGTGCCCCGGTCCGGGAAGATCCCACATGCCGCGGAGCGGCTGGGCCCGTGAGCCATGGCCGCTGGGCCTGCGCGTCCGGAGCCTGTGCTCCCCAACGGGAGAGGCCACAGTAGTGAGAGGCCCGAGTACCGCAAAAAAAAAAAAGAATAACATTGTGGCAAATATTACACAGGTGCATGTTAATATGAAGGCTGAGGCTAAGTCAAGAGCCTTCCTACCCCAGGGCAGGATGACAGGTGTTTGATTTCTTGGGGAGGCAATGGGCTTCCAAGCCAGACTTCATGGGCAGAGAAATCTTGCAAGATTAAAGTTCATCGGGAAGACTCAGACCTTTGGATTCTTCTCGTGGTGTAAAGAAGGTATCTCTGACCACCTTTCAGGCTTAACGTTGAGGCTGGAGCCGGGAAGAAGGAGCAGATGACACAGGAGAAGTAAAGGAAACTTCTTTATTTTCTGGTTAGAGGTTGGAGGGAGGAGGAGAAATGAGAAACAGGCAGGAGAGCTAAGGGACACGCTGCTTCCATCTTCTTCTCGGAGCCCAGGGGCTGCATGAGGTCAGCACTAAGGACAGAGGCTCTGATCTCAGCCCTCCATGGGGACCTTGGGAGCCCACCACATAGGGCACCTGCCCCAAGACGTCACCTCTGGTCTGGTTCAGTGTGTGGAGAGTGGAACAGGGTAGCTGTGGGGCAGAGACACTGAATGAAGAGGCGGCTGGTCTGCCACAGAGGCAACGCCAAGGTGTCCCCAGAACAGAGGATGGGTGTAGACTCCTGGGCCAGACTTGGATGGAGGGTAAAGCAGAGACCCAGGGATGTCAGACACACAGAGCTGAGAGGAGGCCAAACAGGAAGGGCAGATACCAGGACTCCTGGGAGCATTGCACCAACAACAAGAAGGACCCCCAATCCGCCAGTTCTAAACTTCAGGTTTGGAGGCCGGCAGGATACCTCTGCCTGTGTGACAAGACACATCACCTATGGGAGACAACATGAGAGACTAAACATTTTTTGAAAAATAAATTTTATTTTTGGGGAACACTTTTAGATTTACAGAAAAATTGAGATGATAATTGAGTTCCCATATACCTAACACTCAGGTTCCTCCCATTCACATTTCACACAAATACGGTATGTGTGTTGCAATTAATGAATCAATATTGTTACAGTATTATTACCTAAGGTCCATACTTTGTTCACATTTCCTTAGGTTCTATCTCATGTCCTTTTTCTGTTCCGGGATCTCATCCAGGATATGACATTACATTTAGTTGTCATGTCTTCGGGCTCCTCTTGCCTGTGACAGTTTCTCAGACTTTTCTTGTTTTTGACGACTTTGATAGTTTTGAGGGGTATTGGTCAGGTATTTTGTAGAATGTTCTTCAGTTGGGACAATAAAAAGATCAATGGTTGCTAGGAGTTTGTGGGGAGAAGGGAGATGAATACCCAAGAGTACAGAAGTTTTTATGAGCAACGAAAATACTTTGTATGACGTTATAATGATGGATATATGTCATTATACTTTTGTCCAGATCCATAGAACGTGCAATACTGTTCACTTCATTAAAGTGAACCCTAAGATGAACTGGGGACTTTGGTACTTATGATGTGTCAGTGCAGTTCATCCTTGGTTTAAAAAAAAAGTCTTAAAAAAAAAAAAAAGAACACTCAGGGTAGACGTTTTTGGCAAAACTTTTGTTTCATTTTTATATATGTATACATATTACATATGTGTGTGTGTTTGTTGGATTGTGATGTAAAATGTACTTTTTAGATCGAAAAAGTTTGCAGGCCACTGTAGGTAAATTATACTGGCAAATAAAAACACAAATTAGGGCTTCCCTGGTGGCGCAGTGGTTGAGAGTCCGCCTGCCGATGCAGGGGACACGGGTTCGTGCCCCGGTCCGGGAAGATCCCACATGCCGCGGAGCGGCTGGGCCCGTGAGCCATGGCTGCTGAGCCTGCACGTCCAGAGCCTGTGCTCCGCAATGTCCTCAATTGGGGACATTGAATGTCCCTCAGTTGGGATTTGTCTGCTGCTTTTCTCATGATTAGGCTGGGGTTATGGGATGGGGGAGGAAGACGACAAAAGTCAAGTGCCCTTTTCATCACATCATACCAAGGGTGCGTAATATCAACATGTCTAATCGACGTTGACGTTGACCCTGATCACCTGGCTGAGGTGTGTTTGTCAGGATTCTTCACTCTGAAGTTACTAATTTTTCCCTTTTGCATACTGTACTCTTTGGAAGGAAGCTGCTCTACACAGGCTACCCAAGAAATGAGGAGTTATGCTGCATCTCCATGAAGGCAGAGTATCTACATTAATTATTTGGAATTATTCTGTACAGGAGATTTTGTCCCTTTTTCCCCATTTATTTATTTCTGCAATCATGCATTTATTTAGTATGGACTTATGGGTATTTATTTCATATTTTAGGTAAAGATGCAATACAGCTTTCTTTTGTTGCTCAAATGGTTGTAGCCTTAGCCACTGGGAGCTCTTGGCTCCTGTGTTTCGAACACTTTCTCACTTCCTTACGCTACAGGATGCTCCAGGCTCATCTTGTGTATTTCCTGACCCAGTTTCCTGGCCTGGTTTCTTTTATTAGAGAATGGTGTTAGAAACCAAGGTCTGAGCCCTAGGCATGCTTGTTGCTACTGAAGCATTGTTGCTTCTAGGCCCTCTCAGCTAACAGAGCAAGAAAAAATATATGTAGGTATTAACCTGTGTATATACACATATCTATACATATTTCTATATGTAACATCTGTAGCTATATCAAGCTAAATATAGCTCTATACTGATGTCTCCAGCGCTACTCCATTACCACAAGGATCCTTCTACCAGCCTTCCCTTTCTTACCTGTAAACTCCCACTCCAACAGAGAGAAATCTAGCTCCTATCATCCACCATCCATTTACTTAATTGTTTAACTGCGCTAACATGTATAGCAGTATCAGAACTGTTCACACGTACACCTGTGGGAAACAACTTTATCAACTAAAATGCTTTATAGCACCTTTGCCTTTAGTTTTCCAAATTCCGCTCATTTCCAAAGTTACTTATGTCAGCACTCCTCCCTTCCGTGAGGTTGCTTCATACATGTGTAATACAAATTGATTTGTCACATTCTGCGTTCCATCCTGGATATCTGCTGACCTCCTGATTTCTTAACGTTGCATACATTAAGGTTCACTGTGTGCTGAAGTGATTTTGACAAGTGCCTATTGTCATGTATCCACAATGACAGTATCATACGGAATAGTTTTGCTGCCCTAAAAATACCCTGAGCTTCACCTGGTCAGTCTTCCTCCTTGATTTCTGAACTTCTGCAACCAGTGATCTTTTCTTTATCTACAGTTTTGCCTTTCCAGAATGTCAAATAATTGGAACCATACAGTATGTAGCCTTTTGAGATTGGCTCCTTTCATTTACAAATACCCGTTTAAGATCCGTCTATGTCTTTTTGTGGCTTGGTATCTCATTTCTTTTTATTGCTGAATCATATTCCATTTTATAGATGCACCACAGTTTATTTACCTATTGAAGTTGCTTCTGATGCTTTGGTGATTATGAATAAAGCTGCTATAAATCTATATATTATATATTTACATTTGTACATATAAATATATTTACAAGTAAATATAGCGCTATAAAACAGCATGCAGATTTTTTGTGGACATAATGTTTCAAATTAGTTGGCTAAATACCTAGGAGCATGATTGCTGTATGGTATGCTAAGACTATGCTTAGCTTCGTAAGAAATTTCCCAACTGTCTTCCAAGGTGGCTGTACCGTATTTGTATTACACCAGCAAGGAAGAAAATTCCTTTTGCTTCATATTTTTGATAGCAATTGGTATTGTCGTTTTTGTTTTTGGTTTTAGCCATTCCGATAGGCGTGCAGTGTTATCTCATTGTTGTTTTAATTTGCATTTCCTGATGACGTATGACTTGGAGCATCTTTTCATATGCTTGTTTGCCGTCTGTATATTTCCTTTGGTGAGGTGTCTGTTCACACCTTTTCCCCATATATTTCATTGGGTTGTTTGCTCTTTTTATTGCTGAGTTTCAAGATTTCTTTGTGTATTTTGTCTGTAAGTCCTTTATCAGGTACATGTTTTTCAGATACTTTTTCCCAATTTGTTGTTTTGTCTTTTCATTCTCTTAGCAGTGTCTTTTGCAGAGCAGAAGATTTTGCTCTTAATAAAATTCAACTTACCAAGTTTTTCTTTCATGGATCATGCTTTTGGTGTTTTACCTGAAAGCTCATTACCAAACACAAGATCATCTAGATTTTCTCCTAGAAATTTTATAGTTTCGCATTTTGCATTTAGGCCTGTGATCCATTTGAATTAATTTTTATGAAAGGTGTAATTTCTGTGTCTAGGTTCTTTTTTTTTTTTTTGCACATGGATCTCCAATTGTTCCAGCTCTATTTGTTGAAATCAACATATGCTTTCATTCTCCTTGTGATCTTCTGGTCTCCTAGGAGGGAATATGCATGCATGCGCACATTTGCAGATACTCACCCCACAAGGACAATCAGTAATTCCCAGAGATAGTTCAGGATAAGTCCATATAAAACAAGAAAACTATTTTATTAAGGGTAACATAATCTGCAAAATGTCCCCTGCCCATAATGGAGAAAGCATTTTGCCTCCTTCTTTCTCTAAGTCATTCTCAGGGATGCAATTATGCACAAGAAATGCGGATTATGTGATGATGATCATGTTACAACAGGGTCAACCTGCTCTATATTCCCACCCTTAGCTACACTATGGATTGGAAATTAGCTATGAATTCACCGCTGTTTCTCTAGACTGGGCAGGACTCAATGTTTATATAGGACTTTTCTCCTCAGTATAAAGGCTACCTCCACCCCTTCCCAGAACAACCCCCAGGAGGTGTGAATAAAGACCTGTATTTGCAGCTACACAAGGACCTTCTGTGCCAGCTACAGAGGACAAAAGTGGAGACAGTATCACATAGGTCCTGCTCTCCAGGGCTCACATTCTAACCAAAAATAGACCTGAGTTTTAAAAGCAGTGATGAGAACAGTCACCAAGTAGTCATTTTTCTGACTGCCTGCCCCTCACTTTTGAGGAACCTAAGCTCACCAAAGTCTCCAGAGGTGTTTCTCACATGCCTGTGTACCTGACGGTTGACATATTTCTATTTTCATCATCTTTCATCATCAAGGTGATACCTCCTCTCCTGTGAACCTCTGGTGCCTGATAGGAAAGTTTCTATTGCTGATCCTTGTGGATGTGGCCAGGGCTGGGACATGACTGGACCATGCCCATGGACTTCAATCAGCTAGAGGGCTTGTCACCAACACGTACAGTATTGATTCAACTTAGAGTCCTTCCGAGAGGCTTGAGTTTTTTTTTGTTTTGTGTTGTGTATTGCCTATACATTACAGTGATCCCCCCCGCCCCCAACCTTGAATTAAAAAAATTTTAACAGCACATCTCTATGTGTGAGTTTCTTCTTATTAATTTTGCCAGCAACATGTGATCCACTTTGATCTTCATCCTTATTTTTTAATCAATTCAAAATTTTTTCTTTTTTTTAAATTATAACTGCTTTTCTATAGTTTTGGTTTATTTCTTGGGACCACCTATAATTCTCCATTAGGTTGCATCTCCATTTCTTCGCCCTACATACATAATACATTTTTCTTTCAACATATTAATATCTCTGTCCTTTCCTTGTGTATTCTGAGAGGGCTCTTCTCATTTTTCTCCCACATCAAAGCTTTGATTTGTTTTCCAATGAAACATCTACTCTTTATTGCCTCTGATGAGGACCTGCATTCTGCCAGATATTTCTTTCCTTTTTCCTCCTTTTCCTGTTGGCCTCTTTGCCTTCACCTTGATTTGCTCTCTCTGTGTCCCCGTCTCACAAAGTTCACGCCTTCTTTATCCTTATTATGACTCCGAGGACATGGTTTCTAAAATTTACTTCTGTTTCTTAAGATGACATCTTCAAGAACAGGCTCTTTCCCTGAGCCTTTAGGACAACATTTCCCTTCCTACATATTACAGTGTCATCTGATAGCCTTCATCTGAAACAGTAACAACAACAACAACAGAAACTAGATAAGTATATGAAACAATGGTTTTCAAGGTATTATAATAGGACAATGAAAAATAGGGAGACCTAAGAAACAGGAAACAAAGTGAGTGCTATGATTGCCCCAAATTACTGCCTGAAGGGTTTCCAGCCCTCAGTGCGGGGAGGAGGACCTCAGACATAGCAGAGCTTTAAAATGCTGGAGTAAAAACTGATATGACTTTAAGGAGAAATAGACATATCTACAGTTATGGTTGGATATCTTAACACTGTCACAGACTTGAGTTGAATAACACTACCATTCAACTTGATGTAATTAGAGTTTATAGAATACTTCCAACAGCAGCAGAATACACATTCTTTTTATGTAAATATGGAACACTTACCAAGATGTATCATACTGTGGGCTATAAATAAATAAATAACTTAGAATTCAAATCACGGAAGATATGTTCAAATATCATCATGAAATTAAATTACAAATCAATAGCAGGCAGATATTTAGAAAAACCCCAAAGTATTTGGGAGATAAATAATGTACTTCTACATACATTACCTATGAGTCAAAGAACTCAAAAGAGAAACGGAAAGTATGTTGAACTGAATGAAAATATATGTGGCACGTAGCTATACCAGTACTTAAAGAAAAATTTATAGCACTAAATATCCATTTTAGAAAAGAAGAAAGGTCTCAAACCTAAGGTCTCAAATCTAAGCTTCTACTTGTGCATGGTAATTTTTTTGCTCAGATTTCTACTTTGTCTGATATTAATACTGCAACTTTAACTTTCTCTTGATTAGTATTTGCATTGTATATCTTTTTTCGATTCTTTTACTTATAACCTACCTATATCAATACATATGAAATTAGTTTCTTATAGATAGCATATAGTTCAGTCATAATCTTTATCCATTCTGGCAATCTCTGTCTTTTCATTGTACCTAGACCCTTTATATTTAATGTAATTATTAATATATTTGGATTTATGTCTATAATTTTATTGTTTCTTAGTGTTTATGTACTTTGTTTTCATTCTTCTGTTCCCCACTCCTTCCTTCTTTTGGGTTATTTGTTCATTTAGTATTTCATTGTAATTTATCCATTATTTTTTACTATATCTCTTTGCATAATATTTCTACTTTTGATTTAGGAATCACAATATACATAATGAACTTTTCACAATCTAATTAGAATCCGTATTTTAAAAATTTGTTTATTAAAAATTGTTTTATTGACATAAATATCATAGAATAGCATAATATTCAACATTTTAAAGTGTATACCTCAGTGGTTGATAGTATATTCATAGTGTTGTACAGCTATTACAGCTAACTAATTCTGGAACATTTCCATCAACCCAAACAGAAATCCCATACCTCCCGTTTCCCTCTTCTCCCCATTCTATGGCAACCACTAATCTACACTTTGTCTCTACGGATGTGTCTATTCTGGACATTTCTTATAAATGGAATTATACCATAAGTGGCCTTTTGTATCTGATTTCTTTCACTTAGCATAATGCGTTCAGATTCAGCCATGCTGTAGCATGTATCAGTGCTTCATTCTTTTATTTGGCCGAGTAATATTCCATTGTATGGATACACTATATTTTGTTTATTCATCAATTGGTGGACATTTGGGGTGTTTCCAGTTTTTAGCTATTATGAATAATGCTGCTAAGAACATTCATGGATAAGTTTTGTGTGGACATATGTTTTCAGTTCTTTTTGTATATCCCAGGAGCGGAATTACTAGGTTGAATGGTAGCTCTATGTTAACTTTTTGAAAAATTGCCAAACTGTTTCCCAAAGTCATGATATCATTTTACATTCCCACCAGGAATGCACAAGAGTTACAATGTCTCCACATCCTTGCCAACATTTATTACTTTCACTATTATTATTTAAAATTTTTTTTATTATTGCCATCCTAGTGGATTTTGATCTCATTTTGGTTTTGATTTGCATTTCTCTAATGACTAATGACATTGAGCATCTTTTTGTGTATCTACTGATCATTTGTAGATCTTCTTTGAAGAAATAGCTATTTAAATCCTTTGCTCATTTTAAAATGTGTTGTCTTTTTGTTATTGAGTTGAAAGAGTTCTTTATATTCTAGATATTATACCATTATCAGATATTTGATTTGTAAATATTTTCTCCCATTCTGTGGGTTGTCTTTTCTCGATAGTGTCCTTTGATTCACAGAAGTTTCTAATTTAAATGAAGTCCAATTTATCTGTTTATTCGTTCACTGCTTGTGATTTCTGTGTCATATTTAAGAAGCTGTTGCCTAACCCAAGGTCATGAAGATTTATACCTATATTTCCTTCTAAGAATTTTATAGTTTTAGCTCTTTCATTTGTGTCTTTGATACACTTTGAGTTTATTTTCATATATGGGGTGAAGTAGGTATTCACATTTGTCCTTTTGCGTTATGGATATCCAGTTGTCCCCACACCACTTGTTGAAAAGACTGTTTTTTCCCCAGTGAATGATCTTGGCACCTTGTCAAAAATCAATTGATCATAAACATATGGGTTTTATTTTTTTGGACTCTCAATTCTATTCCATTGATATATATTTTTATCCTTATGCCAGTACCACACTGTGTTAATAACTATAGCTTTGTAATAAGTTTTGCAATCAGGAATTGTGAGTCCTCAAACTTTGTTCTCTTTTTCAAGACTGTCTGGATATTCAGGGTCCCTTGAAATTCCATATGAATTTTAGGATAAGCTTGTCCATTTTTCTAAAAAGTCAGTGGAAATTTTGATATAGATTTCATTAAATCTGTAGGTCAGTTTGGAGAATACTGTTCTTTAGTTCTTTAGATATATTTTCCTTTAGCTATTTAAACAGTTTAAAAATAGTTAATTTAAAGTCTGTCTAGTGAGTCCAACATCTCAGCTCCCTCGAGTGTAGTTTCTATTGATTGTCTTTTTCTCTGAGGACCATATGAGCCATACTTTCTGGTTTCTTTGCATGTCTTATATTTTTTCTTAAATACTAGACATTTTGACTATTATAATGGGAAAATTTTGGAATTTAGATCCCCTTCCTCTCCCCAGGACTTGTTGTTGCTACTTGTTTTAGTTGTTAGTTTTTGTTTGTTTAGTGACTTCTCTGAACTACTTTTGTAAAGTCTGTAGTCTTTGTCATGGGTGGCCACAGAAGTCCCTTTTCTGTTAACTTAGTAGTCAGCCAACGAGGGACAGAGATTTCCTTAAATTCTTGGAGCCAACAAATTTCCCAGTCTTTGCAGAGGGGCTCAGTTGGGGTATGCCTTTAACATTCAGTCAGGAAGTTAATGACTCAGCCTCAGTCTTCACTTCCTGCTTGAATAGAGCCTAAAGATCAGCCAGAGGTGAGTACTTTCAGGAAAGTACTCAGGTCTTTCCTGAGCATGCCCACAACCCTGGGAATGCATGTTGCCTTCTAAATTCCCAGGAATATATTAGAACTTTTCAAAGTCCTTTTTCCCCCAAACATCCAGTTTCCCAGGCTTTCCTCCCAAACTTTTTGGTTAATCTATTGTTTACCCCGACTCTTATCCACTGGTTTAACACAGCAGTAGCTAAACATTTGTCTGAAAATGTTTTCAACTAATGACTCCTGGGCAGTGGCTTTAGAACTGAACAAGTTCCAAGTTAGATGAGATAAAGTCAAGTCTTTTGAGGCACCAGACAAGTACAGAATCAAGCAAAATAATTAAATTATTTGTGAGTGAGATCCATTCTGCTATCTCTGGTACCAGAACTGAAGATGTGGAGTGACATTTTCAAGGCTACTACTGATCTGGGAGACAGGGACTAGGATAAGTTAACACACCACAAAGCTCATTGTTCTTACCAAGATTCACCCATTTTTCTTGAGTAAGTGGTTCCTGGTTTCTGGAAGCTTTTGGCTAGTTTCCAGACTTCCAAAATAGTGAATTCTCTCTCTCTTTTTTTGGCCAGTTGTTTTCGTTACTTTTTTGTAAGGGCAGAATTGTAGAGTTCCCTACTCTGTCATTTTCACTGATATCACTCCCTGTTTTATCACTTCAAGTGGAAAGTAGAAATCTTGCCACCATGTAGGCCCTTTATTCTCTTCTTTTGTGTAGTGGTTGTCTTATATATTACTTCTACATACATTGGAAACCCCCTCAGATAGTGTTATAATTGTTACTTTCATCCATTAAGCATATTTCAACAGAAGAAGAATATAGTCTATTACATTAACTCTGATATTTACCTTTATGTTTCTTTCCCTTCATTCCCAATGTTCCAAGTTTCCTTTGTATCATTTACCTTCTGTCTGAAGAACTTCTTTTAGAGCACGTATGCTGGCAAGAAATTCTCTTCATTTTCCTGCATCTGAGAATGTCTTTATGTCACCTTCATTCTTGAAGGATATTTTTACTGTATACAGGAATCTTGGTCAGCAGTTCTTTTCTTTCAGCACTTTAAAAGTATTGTTCCATTTCCTTCCGACCTTCATGACTTCTCATGAGAAATCCACAGTTATGTGATTCACATTGTTCTCCTACAAGCAGTGGACCATTTTCGTTTGTCTGATTTCAAAATTTTTTTTGTCTTAGTTTCATCAATTGATGGTGTGTTTGGCATGATTTCTTTGGATTTACCCTGTTGTAGTTCTCTGAGCTTCTTGGATCTGTAGGTTCATATCTTTTGCCAAGTTTGGGAAGTTTTCAGCCATCATATCTTTACTTTTTCTATACCACAGTCTTTTTCTTCTCCTTTAGGACTCTGGTAACGTGAATAGTATTATACCTTTTGGCATTGTCTCATAGGTCTATTAGGCTCTGTTCACTTTTTTTTCAAACTTTTTTTTATGTGTTGTTCAGATTGCATGATTTCTGTGGGTCTATCTTCAAGATTTCTGGCTCCTTCCTTTATCATCTCATGTGGCACTCATCAAGTGTGTTTTCATTTTGGTTACTGTATTTTTAAGTTCTGAAATTTCTGTTTTGTTATTCTTTATATCTTCTATTTCTTTGCTGAGGCTTTCTCTCTTTTCATTCTTTTCAAAAGTTTTCACCTTTACTTGGAGAATTTTATGATAGCTGCTTTAAAATATCTGTCAGAATTCCAATGTCTGTGTGCTTTTGGCATTGACATTTGTTGATTATTTTATTCCAAGCAAGTTTAGATTTTCTTGGTTCTTTGTATTTTGAGAATTTAGGATTGTATACTGGGCATTTAGAATACTTTGTTATGTGGTTCAGGGTCTTGTTTATACACTATGGATAATGTTGATTTTTTGGTGTGTTTTAGCAGGCAATCAGCCTGGTTGGATTCAGGCCTCAAGTTCTGACCAATTTTATGTTGGTTGTAGTTCCAGTTGCAGTTAAGTTTTCAAAGCCTTTGCATTGCTATTCAGATCTGTCACACTGGTGTGTGATACCAATGACTAGTTCGGCACCTGGTCTATTATATAATCCATTATTCAGTTCTCAAAGTCTCTGTGTGCTCGTTAAGGTCAGATCAATCTACTTATGTGGAATTGAGTCCCAAAGTTCATAAAAAATTCGAAGTAACCACTTTAGCAAATTTTTTGTACCCATGATCTTTTCAGCAGTTTTTACTTCTCTGATACCCTCTAATTTGGTCCTCTAGCTAGAAAGCTGCAACTTTAGTTACCCCAATCTACTGTACCCTTTGTGCAACTGCACTTATGTCCGGGACAAGCCAAGGGAGGACAGAGGGAGACAAGAAGAAATGGAGATTCTTGCTGTGCTTTTGGGACCACATATTATCTGATCATAGAGGATGGTTTTCCTTCCTCAAAGTTTTAGGCTCCAACCAGCTCTCCTTGCCACTGGTACTTCTGCTTCCAAGGATTGTTTGGGAGCTGAGGCACAAAAGCACAGAGAAAAAGTAAAGAATGATGGGGAAATTCCATTCTGTGTGTGTGTGTGTTTGGAAACCACTTTCCTATTCATCCACCCAGAACTTGAGGCATCTCCTGGAGCCCCCTCTGTTGTGCTAATGCTCACTTTCAAGTGTCAGACTGCACTGAATTCAAGCCTGTAAATACCAGAAGAAAGAAAGGATAAACTCACCATCATTTGGTGGTCTTTTGAGTTTTCATGTTCTTCCTCAATCTGCCTGTTAGGAGTTATTTTCAGAGTTCTCAAATAGGTGCTTCATGAATTCTGCTCTGACTTTAGGCTTCCTTCAGTGGAAGATATAGGTGCAGTATGTTTACTTCATCTTACCCAGAAGTGGAAGCCTGGTCAATTGATTTTTCAAGAAAAGTGCAAAGGCAGTTCAATGGAGAAAGCATAGTTTTGTCAACAAAACCTGTTGAAACACCTGGATACCCATATGTAATACATACATATATACATATATTCTTCAATCCTTACATCTCACTATATATGCAACTCAACTCATAATGAATCATAGACCTAAATTTAAAGAAAAAAATTATAAAACTTCTAGAAGAAAACATAGGAGAAAAACTTTGTGACCTTGGATTAGGCAAATATTTAAAAAATATGACCCCAAAAGAATGATCCATAAAAGCACAAGTCAATAAACTAGACTTCATCAAAGTTAAGAACTTTCTCTTTGGAAGATACTGTTAAGAGAATGAAAAGACAAGCCACAGACTCAGTGAAAATATTTATAAATCACATATCTTATAAAAGACTTGTATCCAAAACATATAAAGAGCTTTCTCCTGTGCTCTAGAGCCCGTGAGCCACAACTACTGAGCCCGCGTGCCACAACTACTGAAGCCCATGCGCCTAGAGCCCGTGCTCCGCAACAAGAGAAGCCACCGAAATGAAAAGCCCGCACACCACGATGAAGAGTAGCCCCCGCTTGCCGCAACTAGAGAAAGCCCACGCGCAGCAACGGAGACCCAACACAGCCAAAAATAAATAAATAAAAGTAAATAAATTTATATATAATAAAACATATAAAGAGCTCTCCAATTTCAATAAAAAACAACCCAATATAAATGTGTATAAAAGATATAAACAGATAATTCACCAAAGAAGATATACAGATGGCAAATAAGCCCCTGAGAAGATATTCAACATCATCAATCATTAGGGAAATGCAAATCAAAAATATGATGAGGCGCCATTACACACCTATTAAAATATCTAAAATTACAATGACCGACTATACCAAGCCATGGTGAGAAAGCAGAACTGCCGGGACGCTCACACTGCTGGTGGGAATGTAAAATGGTAGAACCACTTTGTGTAACAATTTGACAGTTTTTTTAAACAGTTAAACATACATCTTAATACATTATTTTTTACATTCTTTATACATCTGTCATATGATCTGCCATGCCACTTCTAGACATTTAACCAACAGAAATGAAAGCAAACGTTCATACAAAGACTTAAACATGACTGCTCATTGCAGCTTTATTTGTAATAGTCAAAACTGGAAGCAACTTAAATGTCCATCAATAGGTTAGTGGAATAAAGATGCAGACCTAGTAGAGAATGGACTTGAGGGCACGGGGAGGGGGAAGGGTAAGCTGGGACAAGGTGAGAGAGTGGCGTGGACATATATACACTACCAAACGTAAAACAGATAGCTAGTGGGAAGCAGCCGCATAGCACAGGGAGATCAGCTCCGTGCTTTGTGACCACCTAGAGGGGTGGGATAGGGAGGGTGGGAGGGAGGGAGATGCAAGAGGGAAGAGATAGGGGGGACATATGTATATGTATAACTGATTCACT
The DNA here is from genome assembly GCF_951394435.1 of Stenella coeruleoalba. Lineage (NCBI taxonomy): Eukaryota > Metazoa > Chordata > Mammalia > Artiodactyla > Delphinidae > Stenella > Stenella coeruleoalba. The sequence goes on from NC_137161.1 coordinate 74,140,178, forward strand.
TTGTTATAAGGCAGAAACTAACACACCATTGTAAAGCAATTATACTGTAATAAAGATGTTAAAAAATTCAAAAAAAATAGGTTAGTGGATTAACAAATTACGATCTATTCATACAGTATAATGCTACTCAGCAAACTATTGTTACATACAAAATTACAGATGATTTTAAAAATAATTATACTACAGTAAAGAAGCCAGATAACAAAAGTGCATATAGTACAATTCTGTTTCTATAAATTCTAGAAAATAGAAACTGTAATGGTTCCTGTGGGTGAGAGGAAAAGGTGAAGTAAGAGGAAGGAAGGGATTACAAAGAGATATGAGGAAACTGGGAGGCAGTGGATATATTTGTCATCTTGATTGTGGTGATTGTTTCACAGGTGTATACATGCATTAAACACTTATCAAATTGTACACTTTATATGCAGTTTAATATATGTAAATTATATCTCAATAAGCCTGTTTTTAAAACGAGTTTTCAACTCATTCTCTGTGACGGTGAAATCAGGAGAAATCCCCTAATTCTTTGGTTTGTGGTTAAATGCTATTTTCCACTTTGTCTTTTTCTGTAAAATCATAAGTTCATTAGTGGTCATTTGAAATCAAATGTATCAAGCACTTCCAGGCTACCTCCATATTTTCTGATTGTTTTTTAGCTCTTGATGACTGCATTCAACCTTTTTCCCATTTTGATTGTTTATTTTTCTGACTTCTTGAGGTGAATGTTCATTCAGTAAATTTATTTTCATCCCTTCCGTTAAGTTGTATTTTTTTGTATATAAATCTATTGATACAGACAAATTATACAGAGGAAGCCAAATAATGCTAAACTCCCTCTCCAGATAAGACCACTATTAACATTTCTGCCAGCATCCTTCCTGACATCTTTCTGTGTGTGTATACCCTTTGTGTGTCTTTGTGTGTGTGTATGTGTCCAGAAAAGTGCGCAAATCATAAGTGTACAGATTACCACAAATTGAACACACCCACATAACCAGGACTCAGTCAGTTAACAAAAGCTTGACGCATTCCAGAAGGCATCTTCGTATCCACTCCCAGTCATTACCCACTCCCCACCAACCCAAGGATGACTACTGTCTTGACTTCTAATGGCATAGATTACTTTTGCCAGATTCAAAATTTTATTTAAATGTAATCATGAGCACGTGTTCAGCTTTATCTTTCTGCTTTCACTCAATGTTGTATTTGTGAGGTTCGTCCATAACATTTTAGGGGTTGTATGTAGTTCATTCACAGTGGAGGTTCATTCTCACTCCATTGTGTGAATATATCATAATTTATCCATTTTATTGTTGGTAGGCATCTGGATGGCTTCTAGTTTGGGGCTATTATGAATAGTGCTGCTATAAATACTTGAGTGTATGTCTTTTACGAGCAAATGTATGCCTTTTTTATTGGTTATATACTTATGAAAGAAATTGCTGGGTCCTATACATGCAATTAAAATGTATATAACTTTGAATAAATGGTATCATACTAGGCAAACTATTTTGTAATGTGCATTAATCACTGAACAATAAGTCAAATGCGTCTTTCCATGTCAGTTAATATTATTCATTATATGGATGTACCAGGCTTTAATCATTGAGTTGTTTATGGATGGGCTTCTATTTTGCTTTCAATTTTCAATACTATGCAGTATTTCATATCCTTAGAAACATATTTATTCAATAGACTGATTATCACTTCAGGATAAATGCTTAGAACTGAAATTCTGCGTCCAAGAGTATGCCCATGTACATTTAAATTTTGATACACATTGTCCAGTTTCCGTCTTGAAAACAGGTACAATTTACAATCTCACCAACATTGACTAAGGGAACATTTTCCTATTTCTTCACTCATAGTGGATTTTCTCTATATTTTTAACTCCTGTCAATCTGATAAGAGAAGAATAACGTCACATTTTGATTATATGTCATACAATTAAAAATCTTTTTTTGGACTTCCCTGGGGCACAGTGGTTAAGAATCCACCTGCCAGTGCAGGGGATATAGGTTCGATCCCTGGTCTGGGAAGATCCCATATGCCGTGGAGCAACTGAGCCTGTGCGCCACAACTACTGAAGCCCGTGCAAAGCAACGAATACCCAACACAGCCAAATAAATATATTAAAAAAAATCTATTTTTCTCTTTGGTGCTTTGGAATGTATGTTATATGGATATTTAGTTCCACTAATTTATAACTGTATTTTACATGCTTAAACATGTTTTTCAATTAAACAGTTTGAAATGAAACAGGTCCTATTTGAACCTTTCCTCTGAAAAATAAGGAATCAGGTTATTTTCTCCCAACTCTTCCCCTTATTTCTCTTCCTTCTCCTTCCCCCCTTCAGTTAACTCTTCCTGAGTCCAGTGTATGATAACCTGGTAAACTATGTTATCATGTATGTGTGGTACATACAGTGTATGATATCATGGTAAACTTTTTAAAAACATCTACAAGTTAACCTCTAGATAGGTGGAATCTTTATTTAATATTCATTCTACATATTAATGGATTTTATGAGAAGTGATATTCAAATACTTAGCATCCAGCCCTAGGGGCCAAGGTTCTAGAAGCTTCTTGCTGAGCCTGGTTGTTGGGTCTGGGAAATCCAGGGGCTCCAGAAGGGGGGTGAGAGGGATTGGGCGTACTTGGAGAGATGCTTAATCATTGATGTTTAATCCTGATTTGTACATGAATAATCAATGGACATTTTTTTAAATGACAAAAAGTAAGCTTTTTAAAATACAAAATATTAAAAAAATACATTCTCATTGTAGCAAATGCCAACAAGGCAGAAGTAAATAGAATAAGGAATGTGATAGTAGTTATCCCTCATTCAAATTCCACCCCATTCTACCCCCCAGAGGTGACTGACAACCACTGCTGCCAGTGTGGTTTTTATTAAACTCATTTTTTATGCTTATATAAGCATGTATGATGTTTTCATTCTTTATCTAATTTTTTATTTAACAAATGTTAAACCTAGAGAAAAATTGCAAAAATAGTTTTTTAAAAAACCCTTCTACCCTTTCACATCATCCCCACTCATTCTTTCTCTCTCTCTCATTCTCTGTCCCCTGAACCTTTTGAAAATTAAATGAGAATAAATTGAAGACATCATGACAGACTTCACCCCTAAATATTCAGCATATATTTCTTAAGAACAACTACATTCCTTTACATGACCGCAATATAATTATCATACTCAAGAAATTTAACATTGATATAGTAAATACAGAACAACATAAAACTTCCCTGATTGTTGCCATACTTGCCATCATGTCCTTTACAGTTGTTTGTTTGTTTTAAATCTAAGATGCAATCATAATTACACATTACATGTAGTTGTCAGATCTTTAATCCAGAACAGTTTCCTGGCCTCTTTTTATGTATTTTGTGGCATTGACATTTTTGCAGAGTTGAGATCAGTTGTTTAGCAGAAGCTCCTTCAGTTTCAGTTTGTATGATGTTTCCTTGTGCTTGGAATCAGGTTATGCATTTTTGGCAAGAATACTACATATGTGATGTTATTCTATCAGTGTATCATGTTAAGACCTACATGCCAGTATGCCCCACTATTTGTTCTGCTAAATTTAAAACTTAGATAAAGCCACGCCTGCCAGATTTCTCCATATTCTGTTCTCTAGCTTTCGTCTAATGCAGAGGTAGGCAAACTTTTCTGTAAAGGGCTAGATCGTACATATTTTAGGTTTTGCAGACTGCATAAGATCTCTGTCACATATTCTTTTCTCCCCCAACCATTTATTTTTAAATTTATTTTTAGCTGCACTGAGTCTTCGTTGCTGCATGTGGGCTTTCTCTAATTGTGGTGAGCGGCAACTACTCTTTGTTGTGGTGTGTGGGCTTCTCATTGCGGTGGCTTCTTTTGTTGCAGAGCACTGGCTCTAGGTGCGTGGGCTTCAGTAGTTGTGGCACATGGGCTCAGTAGTTGTGGCTTGTGGGCTCGAGAGTGCAGGTTTAGTAGTTGTGGCACTCGGGCTTAGTTGCTCTGTGGCATGTGGGATGTTCCCAGACCAGGGCTCGAACCCGTGTCCCCTGCATTGGCAGGTGGATTCTTAACCACTGCACCACCAAGGAAGTCCTACCCATTTAAAAATGTGAAATGTGAAACCATTCTTAGCTGGAGAGCTGTACATAAACAGATAGATTGATAATTCTTGCCTATGTCAATCATTACTGCAGTGATTGTGAAGTGGTGACTTAAATTTCTATTATTCCTTTTTGTTTGTTTGTTTGTATTTTTGGCAGCATTGGGTCTTCGTTGCTGTGCGTGGGCTTTGTCTAGTTGCAGTGAGCAGGGGCTACTCTTCATTGTGGTGTGCAGGGTTTTCATTGTGGTGGCTTCTCTTGTTGCGGAGCACAGGCTCTAGGCACGTGGGCTCAGTAGTTGTGGCACGCAGGCTCAGTAGTTGTGGTGTATGGGCTCTAGAGCACAGGCTCAGTAGTTGTGGCGCATGAGCCTAGTTGCTCTGTGGCATGTGGGATCTTCCCGGACCAGGGTTCGAACCCATGTCCCCTGCATTGGCCGGCGGATTCCCAACCACTGTGGCACCAGGGAAGCCCTCTATTATTCCTTTTATATTTATTAGTTGGCATTCCTCTGCAAAAAGAACTGCGCCTCCTTCCCTCCCTCTTAGAAAATGTTTTGGGAATCAATAAGGAGTTACGGATCTGTTTCCATTTTTTCAATGGCTGCAAAATATGCTGCATGTGTTAATTTATTTTTCAATTAGAATTTATAGAGTGCCAACTGTGCTAGTCCCTGGAGATGCAATGCTGAACATAAATATAGTCCCTGTACCCATGGAACTTACCTTCGAATGGGGGAAACAGACATTAATCAAAGGATCACATAAATTAATGTAAACTTTCAGCTGCAATTAGTTCTGTAACGGGGAGCATTTAACAGAGAGTTATGAGCTGGGCAGGGCAGTCAACAGGAAACAAATGCTGCCCTGAGGAGGTGATGACTAGGCTGAGATCTGGAGGATAAGTCCCATTAGTTCTGTGAGGATGGGGCTGCACGAGCAGGTCCTGAAGACAAAAGAACACAGGGGAACATCTGAGAGATGGGCGGGAGCCCGGCACGCAGGTAGAACTAAATGACGGCCGGCAGTGTGGAAAGGCAGAATGAACACACAGTAAAAAGTGACATCAGATGAACACAGAGAGGTCATGGAACCAGGCCATGGGCGGGGTGGGTGGGGTGGGGTCACTGTCTGTGGAGGAATTTGGGTCTTCGTCCAGAGAGCAAAGAAAAGTCACAGAAGTGTATTTTATAGATGGAGTGGTGCCCAGACCAGATGAGCCTTTGAGAAAACCACTCTGCTGGAGTGTGATGCTGGGAGCCCCATCCCTTGGCCACCGGATAAGCTGGTAGAGAGAGGATGGCAACTTGGATAGAGTATTCTATTGGCTATGGAGACAAGGTAACAAACTAAGAAATGCTTACAGTATGAAACGAAAATGACTCCGGGTGATGGAAATATTTGAATCTTGATTTTAAGGTGGTCACATAGGTGTATCGTTTATCAAAAGTCATCAAATGGGCACACCTAAGGTCCAAGCACCTCACTAGATGTAAATTTTACCGGAAAACGGTATCCTTCCAAGTGAAAAAGAAGGGTGCAAAGCAATCTATACAGTGTGGTACCGTTTGTATAAAGAAGCAGCACATATCTGTACCATGTCTCTGGCAGGACACACAAGAAGGTAACAATAGTGCTTGCTTGATGGGAGGAGAGCAGAGTATCTGGAAGGCAGGTAGAAGGGAGATGTTTTCCTGAATATTGTCCTTTACTTTGGAATTTTGAACCATTTGAGGAGACTTAGAGATGGATTGGATACACCTAATAACGTATGCTGAAAATATATAAAGCAAAATTGATAGAATTAGACACATAGCCTAGCCCAATCCAACTGATACAGTAAATAATCAAAGATCTAAAAACAACCATAAATCAAAATATAAAAGAATCAAAATATATAAAATCTGTAAGTTAAGGAAAAAGTCTGAACCTATTATTTAGTCTGTACATGTTGAAACAGATCTTTTTCAACATAGTTGCCTCAGGGTGGGTGAGAAAGCCTGGAGCAAGCATTCATTGCTTTTCAATGTAAATACTTCTGAGCTTTTTCTTTTAATTCAGGGGAGGAAGGAGGGACTTCCAGGAAACATGGCAGCGAAAGTAGACATTTTTAAAGCTTCTTCCTTGACACTTACAAAATCAACAAAAGCATTACCAACCAAAACGAAAACTAAGCTGAAACTTTGGGACAAGCTCATCCTCTTCCTACAATGCTGAGGAATAGTTGCCAGACACAGCACAACTGGAACCAAAATGAAATAGGATGCTGGGGGTGGACCAAGTTTCCTGAGTTTGAGAACCAGCACAGTGCTGTCGGCCTAACAGCCTCCCTGACAGCATTCTCCACCCCAAGCTAGAGCACAGATATGGAGAGGGGGGTGGGCCCAGAAGGAGCCAGGCTCCCCCTTCACCTCAGATCAGCTACAGCTGAGAGGCTAGGGAGTTGGGAGGGGGGGCTTCTGTGTCCAGGCACCACCAATTTTCATGTATCCCAGCTTTCTGATTGGGAAAGGGAGGAATTCGATTGGAAATAGAGCAAGTTTCTAATCAGAGCGGAACATCCAAGGTAGAGAAGAACATTAGCCTGCCACCAGTTCATCCCTCCCACAATAAAATGTCAGGGCTTTCTCAATCTTAGCTGTATAACGTGATTGTCAGGAATGAGATTTTTGAATGTTTTAAAATGTTTTAAATGTGTCATGCCAAACCAGCCGAATCTGAACCTTACAAAAATAAGGCCCAGGCAACAACTGTAGTTGAAAAATTTCTCCATAATGAGATAATATTTTTAGCCCAATCAATTGGCAAAATTTTAAAGTATTCATAGCACCCAATATTGGTAGAAGTGTAGAGAAATAAACAAGTTTATAGGAATACCAAATGAAAAGTGAGTGGTAGGAAATCTTTTCTTGGATTCCATGTTTCCACGTGGAGTGATATCAATTAGTGTAGCTCTGCTCCCTCACTCACATCTCTAATTGTTAAGTTTGGAGGAAGAAAAAGCCTGATAGCTCAGCGTCTTGTTCTCTCCCTTATGGGCTCTTCCTGTCTGAAAAGAGCACTGCTGGCCTGGAGCTTGCATTGGCCCATCACCTCCTGTGAATGGCCAGGTGGTAAATTACCTAATTCTGCGTGCAGCATACGGAAGCTGACATTTTGATCCCTGTCTTCCTGACCCCAGCATTTAAAAAAATTTCAACCAGAGAGAGAAGAAAAATGCAGTTTATTGATTCCTCTCCATCTGTCATCAGTGGCAAAATCAACAAAAGATTTATGTAGAGATAATGTTGACTGCTACCTACTAAACACACCTACCACCTTCATGGCATGCATCCTGCATCCTGGATTCCTTCTTACCCACAGAAAGGCCCTAAGTCTCTTCCTGCCTTAAAATTTGCTCCGTTCGATATTAGTACACCTGTCCCAACTTTCTTTCAGGTAGTGTTGCATATACCATCCTTTCATGGTTGACAATCCCACAGCCTCCTATTTAATGTGTGTTTATTATGAGCAAAATCTACATCTAATCTACTTATATCTAATCTAACAATCTTTGTCTGGAGGTTAGAATATATTTAGTCTGATAATATTGAATGCGATTCCTGATTTATTTGGATTTCAATCAACAATCCATTTACTTTCTGTTTATCTCATATGTTCTGTGTTCCCCTTTTCTCTTTTGTGGTATTAATCAAGTGCTTTTTATTATTCCATTTCCCCCTTACTAACTATACATTCTTTAAGCGATTATCCTAGAGATTGCAATGTATATCCTTGACCCACTGGTATATATCCTAAATGAGTACATTTATCACTTCAATATGATGGAAGAACCCAAGAACATTTTTAACTCCATTCTCCCCACTCCTACCTTTTGTACAATTGTTGTCATGGATTTTATTTCTTCATATACTTAACAACCTACCAAACATTGTTATTAAGATGTATTATTATAAGATTAAAATATAATAATTGCTATTTAGATTTACCACCTATTTATCATTACCAAGCTCTTTATTCTCCTGTTTCCATTCTTCTATCTGGAATCATATTTCCTCTGCCTGGACAACTCACTCTACCATTTCTTTTAGGATGGGTGTTGGTGAAAAATTCTCTACCTGTGTGTCTAAAAATGTATTTACTTCACAAATATTTTTAAATCATAATATTTTTAAGGCTTCACCTTTTTTTCTTTTAAAATTAAGTTCATTGAGGACAATTTATACACAATAACATGCATTCATTTTAAGTGTACAGTTTGATGAGTTTTGACAAATGTACAAACATTTGTATAAACATCAATCAAGACATAAGCATTTCCATCAATCCTAAAAAATTCCTTGGTGTCCCTTTGCAGTCAATCCCCCTCCCAGTCTCTACCCCAGGCATCCACTGAATTACTTTCTGTCACTATAGATTTATTTTGCCTGTTCTAGAATTTCATAAGAATGAAATAATGGGGTATGTACTCTTTTGTGTCTGGCTTCTTTCACTCAGAATAACATTTTTAAGGTTCAGCCATGATGTGGTGGGTATCTAGTTTTTTCCTTTTAATTACTGAGCAGTATCTCATCATCTGCATATACAATAATTTGTTCATCCGTTCATCTATTGATGAACATTTGGATTATTTCCAGTTTGGGACTGTTATGAATAAGGCTGCTGTGAACGTCCACGTAAAAGTCATAGTGTGGACTTTATTTCTCTAAGAAAATTACCTACAACTGAAATCGCTGAGTCAGCGTAACTGTGCATTTAACTTTGTAAGGAACTGATAGTTTTTCAAAATTATTTGATTATTTACATTCCCAACAACATTGTATGAGAGTTCTAGTTGCTCCATATTTTTGGCAACACTTGGTACTGTCAGGTGTTTAACATTTATCCATTCTACTGGTTGTGTAGAAGTATTCCATTGTGGTTTTAATTTGCATTCCCTGATGACTAACAATGTTCAGCATGCTTTCCTGTGTGATCAGCCATTCCTCTATCTTGTGAAGTATTGTTCTATCATTTGCCCATTTAAAAACTGAGTTGTTTCTTTTCATTTTATTGAGTTGCAAGATTTCTTGATATAGTCTTAATTCAAGTTCTTTGCCAGATATATAGCATTATATATATAATATATAAATATAAATTATATGTACATAATTTTTCCCTATCTGTGGCTTTTTTTGTGAAATGATAAATAATCCGTGGCCTTTTTTTTTTGGCCGCACTGCATGGCTTGCGGGATCTTAGTTCCCCGACCAGGGATTGAACCCAGGCTATGGCAGTGAAAATGCGGACTCCTAACCACTGGACTGCCAGGGAATTCCCAATTTTTCCTATTTGTGGCTTCTTTCATTTTTTCAAAGGTGTCTTCTGAAGGGTAAAAGATTTTAATTTTGATGAAGTAAACTATCAATATTTTCCTTTTATAATTTTTGCTTTTTGTGTCCTGTTTAAGAAATTTCTGCCTTCTCCAAGTTGCAAAGATTTTTCTCCTATGTTTTTTTTAAAGGTTCTGTGGCTTTAGCATTTATTATTTAGGTCTGTGATCTAATTTTGAGTTATTTTTTGTGTATGGATAAGGTAAGTATCAAAGTTCATTTATTTCTACATGAATAAATTCCAGCAGAATTTGATGAAAAGACTAGCCTTTCCCCCATTGAATTCACTTGGCAATTTTGTCGAAAGTCAATTGATCACGTACCTGTAGATCTATTCCTGGTCTATAATATTATTTCCTTGGGTCTATACTCTATTCTTTTGCCAAAACCACACTCTCTTAATTAGCTTTATAGTACATCTTAAAATCAGGTAGTCCCTTCCAACTTTCTTCTTTTTAAAGATTGTTTTGGCTATTATATGTCCTTTGCATTTATATATAAATTTTAGAACCAGCTTGTCACATTCTGAGGAAAAGCTTTCTGGCATTTTGACTTGGATTATGTTGAACCTAAAGATCAATTTGGGGGACAATTAACATCTTAAAAATGTCAAAACTCTAAATCATGAACATGTTGTATCTTTTATTTTTGATCTTTTAAAATTTCTCTCAGCAGTGTTTTGTAGTTTTCAGCATACAGATCTTGGACTTATTTTGTTAAACGTATCCCTAATATTTCATGTTTTTGATACTATTGTGAATGGTGCTATTTCCCCAATTTCATTTTCCAGTTGCTTATTTGTGGTATTGATCTTGTATTCTGCGACCTTGCTAAAGTCACTTATTTAGTTCTAAAAGCTTTTTCTGGTAGATTCCTTAAGATTCTCTACCTATACAATCATATTGACTTTGAGTAAAACAGTTTTACTTTTTTCTTACCAATTTGTATGCATTTAATTTATCTTAATTGACTTAGTTCACTGGCTGGAGACCCCAACAAATTTTCAATAAAAGTCTTGTTCCTGGTTTTACAGGGACAGCATTCAATCTTTGACTATTTGGTATGATGGTTACTGTCCATTTTTTGTAATGCCTTTTATCAAGTTGAGGAAATTCCCTTCTATTCCAACTTTTCTGAGAATTTTCAATTGTGCGTGGGTGTTGAGCTTTGTCAAATGCTCTTTATGCATGAATTAAGATGGTCATGATTTTTTCTTCTCTGAATATGATAAATTACACTGATTAATTTTTTAAAATTTAAACCAACTTTGCCAGCCTGGGAAAAACTCCACTTTGCCAAAAGATGTGTTATCCTTTTGATACATTGCTGGGTTCCATTTGCTACTATACTGTTAAAGCTTTTGCATTTATATTTATTTTATTTTCTTGTAAAGCCTTTATCTGATTTTGGTAATGGGGTAATATTGAACTCATAAAATGACTTGAGATGTGTTACTGTATTTTATGAAAGATTTTTATAAGAGTGGTATTTGTTCTTTATTAAATGTGTGTTAGGATTCAACAGAGGAGTCATCTGGGCATGAAGGGATTTGCTTTTGTGTTTGGAAGGAAGAGGTTATTAATTATGAATTAAATTTCTTTAAAAGATATGAAACTATTCATATTTTCTATCTCTTCTTGGATCTGTTAATTTGTATTTTTCAAGGAATTTTTCTATTTTGTCTAAGTTGTCAAGTTTTTTGGAATAAAGTGTTTTATAATAGTCCCTTGTTATTTTTAATGTCTTTAGGATCTATAGTGAAGCCCCTTCCATTAGGCCTGATCTTGGTAATTTGTATTTTCTCCAGATTTTAAAATCAGGTTAGAGATTTACCAATTTCATTGACATTTTCTCTATTATTGGTACATTTTCTATTTTATTGATTTCTGTTCTTATTTTTATTATTTCCTTCCTTCTATTTTCTTGGGGTTTAATTTGCTCTTTTTCTAGTTCTGAGAGTGGAATCTTAGAATATTGGTTTTAAACCTTTCATCTTTTTCTAAAACAAACATTTTAAGCTATAATTTTCCCTCTAAGCACTGTTCTAGCTGCATTCCACAAATTTTAACACATTGCATTTTCATTTCATTCAGTCTAAATTTTTTTTTAACTTCCTTTGTTTTTTATTCTTTGGCTTGTGCATTATGTAAAACTGTGTTTTACTTATAAAATATATGAGCATGTTCTAAGTATCTTATTGATTTCTGATTTATTTCCATTGTGGTCAGATAATGTTTTCTGTATGATCTCAATATTTTGGAATTTATTGAGGATCCTCCTGAGGCCCAACATATGGTCTTTTATGAACATTCCATGTGTACCTGAAAAGACTGTGTATCCCGCAGTTGCTAATGCAGTGCTTTATACATTCAGTTTGGTCAAGTTATTTGCTAGTGTTTGACAAGTCTTCTATATCTTTACATGTTTTATCCGTGCTGAGGGAGGTGTGTTAAAGTCTCCCACTATGTTTGTGGATTTGTTGTTTTCTTCATGTATTGTGCGTCATGTATTTTAAAAGCTTTGTTATGGGTACATTTTGGATTACTATATTTTCTTAATGAATTGGCTCTTTATCATTATGAATTAATGCTATTTATGTCTGGCAATACATCTTGTCCAATATTAATATAGCTGTTCCAGAAGTCTCATGATTAATATTCTCATGATATGTATTTTTCTATCCTTGTACTTTTAACCTATCTGTGTTTGTATATTTAAAGAGTGTATCTTGTCAATAGTCTATAGTTGAATCTTACTGTATTTTTATCCAGCCTGATGTTTTCTGCCCTTTAATTGTAGCATTAGACTCTTTAAATTAAATGTAATTAACAATATATTTAGGTATCAATTTATTATTCTGCTGTTCATTTTCTCTTTGTCCCATCTCTACTTTTTCCTCTTTTCATGCCTTCTTTAGCATTAGTTATTTTTCAAATATCCCATTTAATCTCCTCTATTGGAGATTGTTTGCTATCTCTCTGTGCTCTAGGGTTTACTATATGGACCTTCAACATATAGCAGTCTAATATCAAATAATATTATACTACTTCATGGACAATGTATCTTATAAGAGTATACTTCCATTTCTTCCTTCCCATCCTTTGTGCTGTTATTGTCATACACATTTTATTTATACATTTATTATAAATTCTGTAGTACATTGGTATTATTTTTGCTTTAAACAGTCAATTATCTTTTAGAGAAACTTAAAACTGAGAAAACCATATTGTTTATATTTGCTCAGATATTAACCATGTCCAGCTGTCCTCATTCTTGAGTTTCTAATGGTTATCATTTTACTTCAGCCTGATAGCTATAAACTCTTTTACTTTTTGTTTATCTGAAAAACTATTTCATCTTCAAATTTGGAGAATATTTTTGCTGGATAGAGAATTCTATGGCTTCTTTTTTTTAATTTTGAATTTGGAAATGTATTTTATATTATTTTTTTATTTTTATTTTTTAATTTTATTGGAGTATAGTTGATTTACAACGTTGTGTTAGTTTCAGGTGTACAGCAAAGTGAATCAGTTATACATGTACATATATCCACTCTTTTTTAGATTCTTTTCACATATAGGCCATTGCAGAGTATTGAGTAGAGTGCTGGATAGAGAATTCTAGACATTTTTGTTTGTTTTTGTTTTCTTTTTCAGCACTTTAGATGCTGTTTCATTGTCTTCTGGCTTGCATTATTTGTGAAAAGAAGTTAGTTGATTCTTACCTCTGTTCTCCTGATAGAACATGCCCTTTTTTCCTGGATGCTTTAAGATTTTCTCTTTGCCACTGGTTTTCAGCAGCTTAATTATGGTGTACATTGGAGTGGTTTTCCTTGTGTTCTTCCTATATGGAGTACATTAAGCCACTTGGATCTATGTATTTATAGCTTTTATCAAATTTGAAAAGTTTTAGCCATTAGTTATTCAAAAAATTTTTTTCTGCCTAACTTCCTCACCACACACACAGACTTAAGGTATTGAAATTGAACATATGTTATCAGTATTGCTTGATATTGTCCCAAAATTCACTGAGCTCTATTTTTTCCAAGGATTTTTCTCTGTGTGTTTCTGTTTCTATTGCTATGTCTGAAAGCTCACTTGTCTTTTTTTTCTACAGCATCTAATCTTATGTTAAGTCCATCAGGCAACTTTTTAATACTAAATACTATATTTTTCAGCTCCAGAATTTTATTTGCTCTCAAAATAATTTCTACTCCTTTATTTATAGTGTTTATATTTTCCTTTAAATCCTTGAACATATTTATAATAGCTATATGAAAGCCCCCATTAGCAATTCCATTATTCCTGTTATTTCTGCTTCTTTGTCTATGGATGCTGTGAATGTTACACTAGAATTTCCGGATTTTGTTGTTGTTCTTAAAGAGTTTTGAAGTTTGTTAGGCAAATAAGTTACTTGAGAATTAGCTTGATCCATTTGATGATTTTTTTTTAAGCTTGGTTGTAGTGCTAGAATAACTTCTATTCTAATGCTAGTTCAGTACTACTTCTAAGGTACAATCTACCTGGGGTCTCTACTGGAATCCCAGGTATTTTGTCCACTCAGGCTCATCAGAACTTAAATGTCTTCCATTTCTTTCTTACCCTAGGAATTGTTCAGCTTACAGCTCTCTACCAGCTGTTCTTTGCCTGACCTCGTGGAATTTTATCCTGTGACTGTACATCTTAGTTATCAACCAGGAACTCAAGGGAATCCCTATGAAGATTTTCTCAGCTATTTGCTGCATAGTTTTCTCTCTCCAGTTTTCTACCTGATAAATTCCAGCTATCTAAGCCTCCATGAAGTGTGATCTCTGTTTCCTCAACTCAGTGAGACCACTGTGCTGTGCTTTGGTTTCTTTTCCCTTTACAGTGTACAGAAAATGAATCCAGGCAGAGAGCTGGGCAGAATCCAGGCAGAGAGTAGGGCTCATCTCATTTCTTTCTTCTTTTCTTTTAAAATTTAATTAATTTATTTTTTATACAGCAGGTTATTAGTTATCAGTTTTATACATATCAGTGTATATATGTCAATCCCAATCTCCCAATTCATCCCACCACCACCCCGCCCTCACTTTCCCCCCTTGGTGTCCGTACGTTTGTTCTGTACATCTGTGTCTCTATTTCTGCCTTGCCAACCAGTTCATCTGTACCATTTTTCTAGATTCCACATATATCCGTTAATATATGATATTTGTTTTTCTCTTTCTGACGTACATCACTCTGTGTAACAGTCTCTAGGTCCATCCACATCTCTACAAATGACCCAATTTTATTCCTTTTTATGGCCGAGTAATATTCCATTGTATATATGTACCACATCTTCTTTATCCATTCGTCTGTCGATGGGCATTTAGGTTGCTTCCATGACCTGGCTATTGTAAATAGTGCTGCAGTGAACATTGGGGTGTATGTATCTTTTTGAATTATGGTTTTCTCTGGGTATATGCCCAGTAGTGGGATTGCTGGGTCATACAGTAATTCTATTTTTAGTTTTTTAAGGAACCTCTATACTGTTCTCCATAGTGGCTGTATCAATTTACATTCCCACCAACAGTGCAAGAGGGTTCCCTTTTCTCCACACCCTCTCCAGCATTTGTTGTTTGTAGATTTTCTGATGATGCCCATTCTAACTGGTGTGAGGTGATACCTCATTGTAGTTTTGATTTGCATTTCTCTAATGAATAGTAATGTTGAGCAGCTTTCCATGTGCCTCTTGGCCATCTGTATGTCTTCTTTGGAGAAATGTCTACTTAGGTCTTCTGCCCATTTATTGATTGGGTTATTTTTTTAATATTGAACTGCATGAGCTGTTTATGCATTTTGGAGATTAATCCTTTGTCCATTGATTTGTTTGCAAATATTTTCTCCCATTCTGAGGGTTGTCTTTTCGTCTCGTTTATAGTTTCCTTTGCTGTGCAAAAGCTTTTAAGTTTCATTAGGTCCCATTTGTTTATTTTTGTTTTGATTTCCATTACTCTGGGAGGTGGGTCGAAAAGGATCTTGCTGTTATTTATGTCAAAGAGTTTTCTTCCTGTTTTCCTCTAAGAGTTTTATAGTGTCTGGTCTTACATTTAGGTCTCTAATACATTTTTTTTTTGCGGTACGCAGGCCTCTCACTGTTGTGGCCTCTCCCGTTGTGGAGCAACAGGCTCCGGACGCGCAGGCTCAGCGGCCGTGGCTCAGGGGCGCAGCCGCTCTGCGGCATGTGGAATTTTCCTGGACCGGGGCACGAACCCGTGTCCCCTGCATCGGCAGGCGGACTCTCAACCACTGCGCCACCAGGGAAGCCCCTCTAATACATTTTGAGTTTATTTTTGTGTATGGTGTTAGGGAGTGTTCTAATTTCATTCTTTTATATGTAGCTGTCCAGTTTTCCCAGCACCACTTATTGAAGAGATTGTCTTTTCTCCATTGTATATCCTTGCCTCCTTTGTCATAGATTAGTTGACCATAGGTGCGTGGGTTTATCCCTGGGCTTTCTATCCTGTTCCATTGATCTGTATTTCTGTTTTTGTGCCAGTCCCATATTGTCTTGATTACTGTAGCTTTGTAGTATAGTCTGAAGTCAGAGAGTCTGATTCATCCAGCTCTCTTTTTCATCTCATTTATTTCTGTTCTCATATGGATTACAGTCCTTCACTGGCTATTGTCCAATTATTGAAAACAGCTAATTTATATATTTTTATATGTACTTTTCTAGTTGTTAACAGTGGGGGGAAAGTCTGGTAGTAGCTCAGAAGCAAAAATTCCTCAGCTTTCTTTTTAATAAATATTTTTACTGCATTCAGAATTTTAGATGAACAGTTATTTTCTTTTAGCACATCAAAATTATACTGATGGTTGTAAGTTATACTAACTTTTATCATTTCTGTTGAGGAGTCATCTGTTGTTCCTTTGAAAGTACAGTGTTTGTGTGTGTGTGTGTGTGTGTGTGTGTGTGTGTGTGTGTGTGTGCATGTGCTTGCAAAGGTGGAAGGGACTGGCTTCTTTTACTATTTTGTCATTGGTTTTTAGAAATGTAATTATGATTGCCTATGTGTGCCTTTCTTTGTACCTATCCTGCTTGGAGTTATTAGGACTTCCTGAATCTGTAGCTTAATCAGTTTTTGGAAAATTCTCAGCCAAGATTGCATCTACCACATCCTGTCTCTCCCCCTTTTTTTTTCAGACTTCAATTACATGTTTGACTATTCATGGTGTTCTATGTATCTCTCAAGCTCTTTTCGCTATTTTTCATTCTTTCCTCTGAAGAGAGGAAAGATACTTCAGTAAGATATTGTCTCCTGACCTAATTAACTGTTCACTGATCTCTTTTGCTGTGTTGGTTCTGCTTTAAGAAGACCTACTGGATACATTTTTTTGTTGTTGTTCTAGAATTACTACTTTATTCTGTTTTTAAAATAAATTCTAGTTCTTCCCTGGTAAATTTATTCATCTTATCATTCATTTTCTTGAACATTTATCACAGTCGTTTTAATGTTTGTTTTATATAACTCCAAATATGTGGATAACCTATGTTTTTACTGTCTGTTTTTTTTCCGCTTGATTTTTCTCAGTTTGGCCTTGTCCCCTGGCATGTTTGGCAATTTTTTATTAAATGCCAGATATTATATTTGAAACATTGTTGTGGTTCTACATGTTGTTCTCTCCCCTCAGATTTCAGTTTTCATCTGGCAGGCAGATAGGATAGATGTAGATCACCTTTTACTAATCAATAATTGAGGTAATTTGAAGATGGATTTGATTCTCTGAAAGCTTCTGGTTTTCTATTCATCTTAATGCATATAGTCTTTCAGGAGCCTCAACTAGAACCTTAGGGTGTGTATTTGTGCCCTTCCTTCTTGGAAGGTTCTAAACTCCAATTTTTGTTCTGCTGGCATTGTGAGATTCCTGAGTATTCTTCATTGTGTAGCCACTTAGCTGCTGCTTGATTTCTTTTCTTTGGCTTTCACTTTGTGCAGCTTAAAATGAGGCAAATGCCTTTAGGAGGAAAGTGGAGCAGAATAATCCATTCACTTTTCTGAGGTCGTCTTTCCTTGAGTTTTAGTCCCTCAGGTCCTGACTGTCTTGGTAGCACTGCGACCTGATTATTTTCTCTCTAAGCCTGTGGTATTCTCAAAATCTCTGAGATATTATCTTTTTGGCCTTTTGGTCCAATGTTACTTGGAAATCAGCTAATGTTTCAAAAGCAAAGGCAGCAGAGAATGTCAGGTTCACACCAATGCCCTTTCCTTCTCTCTGGGTTCTTGGCCCCATTCTCAAGCTCTTAACTTTGATTCCATTTTTTTTAATTGGCTAATATAAGTCTTTGAGTATTTTTTCCAGAATATGTAAAAAAGCCATTTACTTTCTTACCTGTTTCATTTGGAAAATATTTTTCTCTTCCTTTCATACATGTTAACAACTTAAATGAATGTATAAGCCCTGGGTGATACCAATTACCCTCTCTCTCTTGTTTCATTTTTCATCTGTGATCTAGTGTTACACACACTCTTGAAGCTCTTTTCTTCCCTTGGTTGATAACTTGTTTTTGTTTTGTTGATAACTTAAATTTTCTTATCCTAGAAATCAAAAGAATTATCAGCATATGTGTCAATGTAATCTCTTTTCATTAATAATCCAGTCACAGAGTAAACCTTTTGTTTTTTGAAAGGCAGAGAGTGTGTTATTCTTTTCATAGGTATATACTAATGTTTATTGCTTTGAAAAAAAAATACAGGGTATTTTTCTCATTAAAAAAATTAAGCCAATATTAAAAATATTTGTTGTAGAACATTCATATAATATATATCTAAAAAGTAGAAGTCTCCTTAATACTGATTCTCCAGAGTTACTTAAGTAACAGATAGCATTCCAATAATATTATGTAACATCTTACAGAAAAATCTGAGTGAACTTTTTGGCCAACCCGGTATTTATGGACACTATGTACAAAGTTTTCTTTTTCAAAAATGGTATCATGCACATTATTTTGCAATTTGCTTTTTTCACTTTACAATATAGTTTGGAAATCTTTCCAAGTTAGCAAATTTTTCTGGTTATCTACTGCTGCATAACAAATCACCCCAAAATTAAATGGCTTAAAACATCAATGTATTACTACCTCTTTTAGTCTGTGGGTCAGAAATTCAGACAGGGCACAGTGTGGATGGTGTCTCTCTGCCCTATAATATCTGGGTCCTCAGCTAGGAAGACTCTTACAGCAGGGTCTAGAATAGCTGGGGACTGGCCAGATATCTATCTCTATCTTTCCCTCTTCCTCTCCCTCTCCATTTCTCCTTTATTAACTTGCTACCTCCTATCCTCCACACAGCTAGCTTGGGCTGCCTTGCAGCATGGCAGACTCTGGGTAATTGGACTTCTTACATGGTGACTTAGGGCTCTAAGAAAGTGTTCCAAGAGACAGGACATAAAAGCTTCCAGTTTAAGTCCTAAGCCTGGAAACTGGAACAAAATAACTTCTTTATTTGGTTAAAGAAGTAACATATCCTGTCCAGATTCAAGGGAAGGGCGATGTAGATCCCAACTTGATGACAGGAATATTAAAGAACGTCCAGCCATAGTTAATGCAACACGGTAAAAAATTCACCTTCAATCAAGCATTATTTACATTTTTCTAACATGAAACATACCCAGACACATCCAAAAGTTCCAAAAGTCTCATCTCCTTGTGGCACCAGGTTCAGGCTTGAGGTCGTGGATCACTTCATCTAAAGCAGGTTCAGGGGAGGTTCTTCTCAATCTGAAGATCTGTGAGCTCCTCCTTCCTCTTCACTAAATACCCTCCACACACCCGTGAGGCAGAGATACAGTAAGTGCAACAGACACCCCGTTCAACAGGGGAGGGTGTGGGTGGTGTTTCCTATAGCAGCCACACTGGCTCATAGCAATTGTGAAATCCAGCTGGGAACGTGTCATCGGTTCCTTAATTAAGGCCCAGTCCTGCTTCTTGGGAATGATTCTTCACAGCTCTTGGCCTCATCTTTTGGGCTTTTGGTTCCTCTATCAGCCATTCTCCCTCTCTCATAAGAAACAACTCTTCTTTGCAGCGTGTTTATTGTCCACGGACGGTCAGGGATCCAAAGGCCTCCTTTCCTTTTGTACTGTCTCCGTCCCTTTCAGCCCCAAACTGGTATGTTTTCTTTAAAAACATTGAGGGCTTCCTGTGAGTTAAACTAGAATCCATCCATTAGAGAAAAACTACACTTACACACCTCTTGAAGAATAGGCCCTTCTCTATTTTCAGCCCCTGGTGAGGCTGCTGAGGGACCACGTCTCTGGGATTCTTAGAAGCTCTTTTAGGCCTGCCCTTAAATATGTGTGAGGTCTTAACAAGGGATTTGACTGCACCACATCCCCAACTTAATCTTTATCTGGAGACCACATTTTACTGCCCTGGATTTGAATGTTTTTGCCTGGAGATGTCAGAATGAGCAACAGTTCTCCTCTCGAACACAGCAAGTCCTGGTTCTTTCTATTTCCTCTAAATTCTACTCAGAACAATGGAATGATTTCTGCTTTAATTCATCTCTGCTTGTCTTTTATCACAGGCATCTAGAAAAACCCAGTTGGCTCCTTCTATGATCTACTTGGAACTCTTCTAGTCAGATCCATGAGTTGCTTAGGTAGCCTTCTCATCTGTGTCACATTACTACAGGCAACTGTTTTGCTAACTGACCCACCAGTACATGGCTCAGGTGCTCTGTTTCCCAGCTTCCAGGAACAGTCTTCTTGGCGTCCTTCAAGTCATTTCCAGGAGTCTTCCTGAGGCCCTTGAGGCTTTCACTAATAGACTTACGAGGCACTTCTGCGTTGTCCAATCCCAAAGCCAACGTTTTAAGTGTTTGTTACAGCGCCAGTCTACTTCCAGATACTGAATTTTGTTCTGGTTTTCTGTTGCTGCCTAACAAACCACTCTAAAACCTCCTGCCACAAAGTAGAGAATGTGCGTTGTAAAGAAGCCAATGCATTCCATTGTCCGCATTTTGATAGGATACATGAAAAATGTTACCCTCCAGCACGTACCCAAATGATTTTTTCTTTTTCTGCCTATTTCTCTTCAGAATGCAACAGACCCCGTCATCCCCCTCTACCCTTCACTGTCTTGGGCACTTGAAGTAGATGTAGTTATTATATAGAACTGCTTTTTCAGGTAAAACAAAAGAAGGAAAGACAGGGGAATGGCTGAGGTAGAGGTGGCAATGACTTGGACCATGTTAGAAAATGTTTACCACTTGGTAAGGTAGCAATCGTCCAGGTGTCTGATTTGTATAACTCTGAGTCCCAAAGCTAGAGGTAGGTGATAGAACCAAGTTAATGCTTACTCCCAGCTGTTTGCTGGAGGGCTGTATTATTCTGGGTTGGAGAGAGTACTTATGCCAAATCAAGGTACAAATGCATGGAACCCATTTTGTTCCATGTTGGTTTTAGCTTCCATTGTGATATTTGGTACAAGATTTTCTTTGGCAATTTAACAGGAAGGAGCTGACACATTTTGACCCTTAATAAATATATATTGAACAAATAAATAAAAGTTGGAGCAAGGGTACCAGGGCCTGAGAACCTGCAACCCTCTTAACCTGGAAGTCTCAAAACGGTCATAGTTGGCGAGGACCAGGAAACTGTATTTAGTGTAAAGTCTGCCACCTGGCTTTCTAGTTCTTGATGTCCATTGAGATCCTTGATTTTTTTCTTTCAAGGTTATGTCTTTGACATCTGTTAACTACTCATGAATAATGACAATAGCCAGCATTTGTTGAACACTTACTATGCCTGGAGCTGAGTGAACTGAGTGAATGGCTATTCCAGGTTATCACATTTAATGTTTACAACAACCTTATGGAGTAGATACTCTAATTATCCCCATTTGACAGATGAGGACAGTGAGATTTAGAGAGAACCAACAGTTTGCCCAAATTCACACAGGCAGTGAGGGCAGAGATCTGACAGATGTGTCCTGCTCTGGTTAAACGGTTAAATCTACTTTCTACCAGGAACTCCATGTGTGTATATAGACTTGCTTAAGGGACTTTGGTGACTTGGTTGCCATCCAGAAAACGACAGAACAACTGCTACAGAGGCAACAGATTACTAGAAAATGCAGCTTTCATCCAAACTAAGAGATCGGTGGGAAAGATCATTCTGAGACTCTATCCACTCTTTTAGTTCATCTGCCCGTGACCCTTCAGGGAAACTCTTGGAAGTGCCTTCTCTGTATTGATACATCTCTGAACTAGGTAGGTGAGATTCAGCCAATGGCTTACGAAGATAATTTTGGAAGTAGGGCAGGTACAAGGAAAGATAGTAAGAATACGAGGTAGCAAATGCTAAATGCCAAAGGTATGGTACCAGCAATGAGTGCTACGAGGGCTCAGAGGAACCACGCCCAGGCTGCAAACCAGGAGGTGCAGACAAGGAGGGGACCCTGATTAACTTGGGCCGCTGGCTGGCAGCACCAGTGCCCACGTTCTCTTGGCAGCCGCCCCAGCAGGAACAGAGGTGACTGCTGAGTTGTTTGGACAAGAGGCTTACGGCAGTATTGCCTGCTTGGCTCCTGATTGGTGTGAGAATTTTTATATATATCTTTTCTTTGATTCTGGGAATTGGAAGACTCTCAGTTGGTGGCACAGTCTTTCTGCCACCTAGAGGGGGCAGGAAACTAGGGACCCTGGAAAAGAGAGTGCTGTGAGGAAAGAGTAGCCTGCTCCAGCCAGGTGGGTTCCTTCTCCTGTGGCGCACCCTTGGGAGGAGCAGAAAGGGACTGGTAGGTGCCTGATTCTGTCTATGGGACAGAGATGCGTCTTGGTGTTCTGATTTTTCTTTTCTTTCTTTTCCTTTTTTTTTGACGACACAAAGCTTGGTAGCACTGTGTATTCTGTCAGCTTCTGGGCACATGAGAGGTAGACAGGTGGGGACCAGAAAAGGTGACTGGAGGCTCTAAGCTAACGGGTTGCCCTTGAGGCACAGGGCAGAGGAGGAAAGGGGTCTGTCTGGGTATGGACTTGGCAGGGGGCAGTGCCAGGGCAGGTTGCAGACGGTCTTTGAGATGCCTAGCTCACACCTGTGTCCAAGCACCCTCTCCCCCTCATCAAATCCATTCTGTGACCTTGGAAAGGGAAGTGGGGGCCAAACCACGTGTTCTCAGGCCCTGGGGAGAGGGATCAGAGGTCGGAGGGCGATCGCCGCAGAAGTGCCTCCCTCGATGGTGCTGGGGTGAGCACTTCGAACCCTCCTCCTCCCCCGGTTTTGGCCGCCGGCACCTCAACTCGGCGCCCGCCCTCCCCCCGGGCGCGGATGCAGGTGTGATCCTGGCCCTGGGGATGAAGTAGTTAAGGTGGGGGGCGCTTGGGTAAGTTGTCCAATACCGAGGAACAGCAGTTTGCCGGAGTTAACGTGGGCAGCTTCTTTGGGGAGGAAGGAAGGAGGACCGTCTGCCAAGCTCCAGTTCGCCCCCCGCGCGTGTGCTTGTGTGTGCAGTGCGTGTGTGTGTGTGTGTGTGTGTGTGTGTGTGTGTATGCGCGAGTGTGAGTGCGCGCGCGCCGAGGCGTTCCTCAGGTTGCGCTGCCTGGAAACCGAGGGAGCCATTGGCAAGGCGGAGGGGTGGGGGGTGGTGTCTCCCAGACCCCCCGAGGCGAGGCGCGCCCCGAACCCCGGCTCCTGACGCGGGCGAAGGCAGGGCGGGGAAGGCGCCGCGGGCGGTTTCAAGGCCCCGGGGGGCCCACCGGGGAGGAGCCGGGGAGGAGGCCGGAGCTGCATGGAGTTTCTAGGGCGCGCAACTCCGGCGGGGCCTCGGCCACTGGGCTCCGGGGCTCAGCGAGGCAGCCGCGCACATGGGCTGAGCCCGCGCGCCGGGGCTCTGCACGGCCAGCGGGAGCGGGAGGGGTAGAGGAGCGCGCCGAGCCGGGGGTGCGGGGCAGCGTCCCCAGACGGGAGCCGAGGACAAGGACAGGAGGAGCGCGCCCAGACCGCGCTCCGAGCCGACGAGGGGCTCGCGCCGGCCCCGGCGCGCGCTTGGGGAGCGGCCCGGGGCGCCGTGGGAGCCGGCGGCAGCGAGGATGCCGGCGCGGGGCCGCGGCGGCCGGCCGGGGGTGTGAGCGTGAGGCTGAGCGCTGCCCGCCGGCGCCTCCCCCCGCGCCGCCCCCTCCCTGCGGGCCTCGGAAGAAGCCCCCGGCGCGCGCGGAGGCGCCTCGGAACCCGGGCTTCGGGGCGGCGGGCCCGCGCGGCCGGCCCCGGCCCAGCCAGAGGTGAGTGCCGCCGCCCGCTCGCTCCCGCCCTCTCCTCTTCCCTCAGTCCTTGCCCCTCTGTACCGTACCCCAAACCCGCGGCTGTCGCGGGCCCCTGGCCCCGGAGTGGGCGGGCGACAACGCCTCCCATACCTGTTGGCGCTGGCAGAGGGCACCGGGCGGGCTGGGGGTTGTCCGAGCTGCCTTGCCCTCCCTGGGGGTGGCTGCTGGCCGCCAGCCCCAAGATGTGGGGCCGGGGCAGGGCCGCGGGTGTCCCACCCGGGTGTCCCGGAACTGTGCGGGCTGCAGGCTGGGAGCCGCTCCCCGAGTCCCCCGCGCCAGTGGCCGCTAGTCTGCGCGCCCCCGGCCGCGGGCGCCGGGGCGGTGGAAGGGAGGAGAGCTGCACCGCAGCCCAGGTGGGAGAGCGGGGCGGCTTCCAGGTATCCGGGAAGCCGGGAGTCATGGCGATCGGCGGAGGATTGTCTCCATCTCCAGCCCAGGCGCGGGCTGCCCGCCCTCCGGGGCGCACGCTCCTCGCTGCCACCCGCCCGGCGCCCGCGGGCCCTGGGGAGCGCGGGATCACCCGGAGGCCTCCGGCAGCCCAGCCCGGGACTCGGCTGCCACTCAGCTGGACCCTGGGTCCCCAGCAGCTCCCTGAGTCCCGCTCTCGGGTAGAGGCGGGCGCCGACTCTGCCGGGCAGTCTGGGTTTACCGGGTGCCCCAGCCTTCCCGGACTGGCGCGACGGGGAGTGAACTTCCTCAGACTTGGCCTGAGGGCGCCTAGGCAGCAGCAGGTAGTTCTGGGGCCGGCGTCGGGGCCAGGGAGAGCGGAGGACGCCTAACCCGACGGGGTGGGGCCGCCGAGAGTGGACGGAGGGCCACTTTTTAGCATCGAGGCGCCAGCCACGTGTGCCCTCTGCCCCCACGCCCAGCATCATTTCCCTCTGCTCTTTTTCCTTTGCGGACCAGTGTGTGGGGCAAGCGCCTTCCTTGCCCTTGGTGTTGAAGCCCTTTGCCCCGGGGAACGGTGCCTGCAGTTCCTGAGGTGCCAAGACTGGGGCGCCATCCCCAGCCCCTGAGCTTGATTTTTGGCAGAATAGGACACTTTGCTGGGCTCGGAGAAGAGCAGCTCAGTGCCGGCTGTGTGTGTCTGTGTCCACTGAAGTCTGATTAGCGGTACCATAGTAACTACATTCTAGCGTGGATAAGAGCAGCCTCGGGGATAGAGTTGAGGTGCCCTTCTCTGGGCAGAATGGGTAGATTTCTGCCCTCTGTGTGTACACACACAGGCCATTTGTGCAAATGTGAAAACTCATAACTCTTAGGATTTCCACGTTCTGCTTCTCTAACTGCTGACTTCAGTCCAAAAGATAAACTCGTTTTCAATTTAGGCATCAGAGCTTTGGAAAGGGTTTTAAAGCCATTGGTGTGAAATTGTCTTGGGGCTGGAGCAGGACACGGTTTTCATCCCAGCCTGATTCCAGCTCTCCTCCTTGGCTTGTTTTTATTTCATCTTTGGGGGCTGAAGAAGGAGGTGTTGGTGGAGTCCCCGTTTTCTTTGCTACGTGTCTCTATGAGGCTCTGAAGTCTGGAGGGCAACTCGGACCTCTCCTGTGCTTGCTGCTCTATTGGGACACCCCGGCTAAGGATCCATTCCTGGGCTCCAGGAGCCGCAGAGCTTTGCTGGTTCCTTAGGCAGCTGGGCCCCACGAGTGCCCGATGGATGCCCCCGGGCCGTGTTCACCCCGCAGCCTGCTCTGGTGGAGGCCCAGCCGAGCGCCCCCCCCCCCCACCCGCCCTTTCTGAGCTCACTGCAGACATGTGGGTTTTTCATGGCAGTAGCTGCCTGAAAAACAGCTATGTTTACTGAGAAGCTGGTCTTCAACACTGATGTTGGTTACTGGCTGTATCCAAGTGGAGTAATGAAAACAAAACTCTCTGGAAACCCAATCCCTCGGATATTTTATTGGAGGAGTGCTAAATCCGCTTAGAATTGTTCATAGAGATCACCTTTCTCTGACCTCCGACTGTAACTATTGCCAGTAATCAGGCCTTCAGTGAGGGTGCAGCATAAGGGCTTTGTAGGAAGAAAATCATTTCATTCAGCTGGTTCCGAGGAGAACGCACGATGGGCGGGACTTGATGGAGACCCACGGCTCCCTTTCCTCGCTGAGGGGTGATGGGGTTTGCGGGGGGCGGTGAGGCTGCGCGTGTGACAGCTGCTTGGCCGAGTTTAACAGTTATCTCCGCAGTGGGAGGCCTCTGATAAGCGCCCAAGTATTGGGCAGGGTTCGGCTGCAATCTAGAAATTTCTTTTCCATAGCAAGTGGCTTTGGGAGGGACAGTGTGCTCCCGGGTCAACAGCCCGGGAGGGGTATCTGACGGCTGGTACTTTGCCCCGGCGCGGCGTCCGCTGTCTTGCTGGCTTTCCCAGCCCACTCCAGCGCTGACAGCCTCTGCAGTGCTCAGTGGGTGGCAGAAGGGGGCGCTAGTTCTTATACTGAGAGGAATTCTGGTGGCTCAGCGAGAACTTTGGACATTTAAGGTCTTTGCAGACCCTCTTAATTCGGATTTCTGGGACCCTTCTAGATGCCAGACACTTTACACATTGGAGCTCACGGAACTCCCATTTTTTCTTATTTGGAAACTGATGCCGAGGGCGGTTAACTAACTTTCCTGAGGCCGCGTAGCTTGTGGGTAAGAGGCAGGGTTACGGTTTCATTCAAAGAGGCCGGGGTTCCTGATTGGAAGTCCAGGGATCTTTCCACACTGCTGCCTATGATCTGAAGAGCGGTTAAGTAACCTTTGACCTTCGGTGCCTTGTCTAGGGTCAGACCCATGGCGGGTGCCCCCTCTGTGTTTGCTGAGTGAATCTAGAGCAGCATCTCATTCCTCACTCCTGACGAGGAAACTCAGGCACGGGAGGAGCTCTGCCTGGTGCAGTGGGGTCGGGGAGGAGGCCCTGCCCTCCACGTGTGCCCACACTGGAGCCACGTGAGGCGCGAGCCCAGATTGGCTTCATTATAGGCTGCCGCGTCTTTGTTTGTTTGCATGTTCCCTATCCGCGCCCACATTGGTATGGGGTGGGTGGCATCTTTGCTCTTCCTTCGAGGCTTAACCTGATGTAGTCAGAGTGTCTGAAACGTCCTTTTGCGATGGAGAACCATTAGGCAGCACAACCAGCAACAGCCCCCGATGCTTGTTAAAACCGCGTGCGTCCTGACTCTCGAGCGCTGAAACCATCCCTCGAGATGGGCAGGGCGTTGGCCGATCCCCCGGTTACCCCACTGGAGGGTAATTCTGCATGTGGTTAGAAAGGAGGAAAATGAAAGCACAGTTGTTGCATCCAACCTGGGGCTTTCCGAGTGAATTATGGTTTTAATCATTTGACATCTAACAAAAATGTATTCAGTGTCTATTATGTGGTAGGGATAGAGAGATGAATGTGACACGGCGGCCATCAATAAATTCACAGATTAGTGGGGAAGGCAGACCATGTGTGAGGCGTGCACGTTTGCGAGCAGAGACGCAAGGCAGCCCGCCTAGCATGGCAGCGATGTCTGAGCAGAGCTTGAAGGATGGTTATCAAGTGGCCAGCCTTACTTGGGGATCCCAGTGCAGAGGAAGTCGGGTGAGAGATAAGAAAACATGTGGAAAATGTGAGGAAGCAGCTGGTAGTTTGGAGCTCCTGGAGCTTCAAGGGTGAGGCAGGGAATGACAAGACAAGAGGCTGGAATGGCAGAAGGAAGGTTTTGGTCAGGACCAGGGGGCAGGCGGCATGGTCAGATCTGAGTTTTAGGTAAGTCCAGTTGGGGCCCTCGTGGAGAGCGGATTTGGCATTGAGGTAGACCAGAGGCGTGGTACCAGTGAGGCGGCTGGAGCTGAGGTTCTGGTGGGGAGCATGGAGAAGAGATGGCCCGAGCAGACATTTAGGAGAATTCTCAGTTAGGGTTCCTGGGTTGCAAACAACAGAAACTGACTTGGGCTAGCAGCTAAAGCAAACAAGGAGAGTGCTGTAGGAGTGCTGATGGGAGTTCGCAGGGCTGAGGGCCTGCCCGAAGAACCAGGCTTGCAGCAGCTGGGAGTCAGGCAGTCGAGGGCATCTCGGTGGCTGGAGTAGTCTTTCGGTTTCTCTCAGGTGATGCTATGGAAGTAAATGATCTCCAGCCTTTTCCTCCATCATCATCATATTTATTATTATTTTTTAAATTTTTATTATTCTGCTACATTCAGAATGCTCAGAGGAAATGTCTAACTGGCATAGCTTTGGGTCTTCATATCAGGAACAGTTTTCTGAAAGTTCATCCGAATGGGGAGAGGTAGTTTTTCTGAAAAAGGAAGTTGGAATGATCCTGCTAGAAGACTTGGGCATGTCCTCCACAGGAGGGATAGTTGGTGGGACTTACTGATCGATTGAGTAGGAGTAAGAGAAAGGAAGGGTATAGTGTGTCACCACAGAGTTTCTGGTTTAGGTAACGGGGTGGATAAACAAAATAAAAGTCTGGCCCAGACTAAATAACCCACTTGTTTTCCCGCCAGCAGGGCTGTGGGCCGCTCTCCGTTACCAGGCCACAGGAGAAGGTGACGGCCTATTTTAAAAAGTCTCATTAAGGGGCTGTGCTGCTGAGAATAAGGCCTGTTTAAGTAGGTTACTTAAGCTCATGCCCCACAAATCTGGGTACTTTGAAAACATTTTCATTCATTCAACCAGTATTTATTGAGCATCTGGTGTGGGTACTGGGGACAATGGTGAATAGAGGTGGTACTCTCATATTCTAGTGGTGTAAGACACAATAAAAAAATAAAAATGGAAAATAAAATTAGATGATATCATGGAGACAGATACAGGGGCTGCTTCAGATTGGGTGGTCAAGAGAGTTCTCACCGAAGAGCCATATTTAAGCTGGGTAAATCGGGGGAAGATCTGGGGAAGAACTTCCAGGCAGTGGCAGCAGCCAGTGCAAAGGTGCTGAGGTAGGAACCGCAGGGTGCTTTAGAGGAACAGGAAGGAGGCTGGTGTGGCAGGAGATGTGTACCGAGAAGCAGGGGCTAGTTCCTGAGGGTCCTCAGAGGTCACCCTGTAGAGTTTGGGCTTGATATACTGAGTTTGATGGGAGCACAAGGAGGGTGTTAAACGGCAAAGTGACGTGATTTAATTTACGTTTTCAAAAGATCACCCTGGCCGCTGTGCATTCTGTGTGCACTCCCTTGGTGCAACAAAGAGAGTCTTTATTCATTAGAGTATAAAATGAAATGTAGTGTTGAAGAGTAACAGATGGAGAGAAAATGCCTTGGTGACCTTAATTTAGTGGTTTCTAATGTACCAATTAAACATGGGTATGGACAAAACCACATTTCTAGTATGATTTCAGTTTTGTTTAAAAACTTGGTACAGAAGAATAATAGAAAGAAGTGGACTAAATATGTGAACGTTGTTGTCCCAAGGAGTTGGCATTATGAATATTTGTTTTGTTTTTTTTAAATGAACTCAAATGTATTTTATAATCAGAAACAAATTGTTTTAAAATGTAGATGCTGACGACCACTAATGTCTTGAATGAATGGGGTGTTGTGAGACTATATCGACTGAACACTTTTTCCCTACCGTTTTATTTCTGGAAATTTTAATGTCAAAAACCCATGGTCCTGGTTGGGGCAGAAATTAGGATGCTTCTTTTGCACCAGCTGTCCAATGGGTGGCTTTTTTTTATGCTTAAAAATATTTTTCATTATGAAAGCCAGCATTCTTCTTTTTAAAAGAAATTAAAGCCGTACAGAAATGTTACATAAAAAAATGAAAGCACCTTTCTGCACTCTCATTCCCCAGACCATTCACATTTCCGTACATAGATCGTTAGATTTTCTTCCTTTGCATTTCAAACACCTATATCGATATTTTGTCGAAGCGTTTTGGAATATTGCTGTCACAGGTCACCCTATCTCCGAATGACTCTCCCAAATTCCTTCCTCTAGAGCTTGAAACCTTGATGACCTTTTTCCCCTTGAAACAAAATCATTAGGAAACTTGAACACATAACTTAGCTAGGAGAAAGGGTACCTTGCCTTTTTTAGTATTCAGAGTGTTTACTGAAAGCATGCTTTATACTTATAAAAAATAGAGCAATTAAATAAAAGTTCATCTCTGAGCATTTAAACAATATTGCTCTAGTGTTAGAGCCCCAAAGTTGGGTTCATGATTACAGATCACTTCTACTTTTTCATTAACACAAGTTAGCTCATATGAAAACTTAGAAGTGCAAGTCAGGGAGCTTGGTTCATTATTTTGGTGACGTATTTATGACCACGGAATATTATCCTTTGAAAACGGGAAAAGCAAAGTATTCCACTAAGTGTTACTTAGAGCTATTGATGTGTTTGGGAAACGCTGTCCTGCGTGGTCTCACCACGCAGACTGGCTTTGGGGATTGCAGTGTCAGGAATGAACTGCTACCAACTCCATGCTAGTGTGTTGGATGGGAGACTCATTATGCGATTCAGCAGAATTACTACCTTTCCCATCAGTATTTTAATTAAACACATCCTTTCTTGGGGGAAGAGAAGAGTGAAGACATGCTTAGAAGAAAATGCTTGTAAAGTAATAGAACCATGGAGTTTATGAGAGAGCAGGGACCTTGGTTATCTCAGTTTACAGATGGGGAAAAAGAAGGACCAGGGAGAGCAAATGACACGCGCTCCGTTACACAGCCACTTTCCCCACCCCAGCGCCTCTTCCCTACACTCTGCACCGGCTCTGTGTTGTTAGAAAAATGAATTTATTTTGGTAAACCCGAGAATTAGGAAAGCGTGCTGAACCTGATGAAAAATGGGAGGGTTTTTGTGCTGTTCGTTCATTCTGTAAAGTGTAATCTGTGTACTGATAACAGGCCTAATTACTGTGTAAACATTTTTATAGCCTGGTAAGAAAACCTAAAACATCTGTACTGCACATGGATGGAGCATTTCAGCCTCCAGCACCCACCACTCGTTCTTAAATCCAGTTGCTCTGTTATTTCCTCTGGTCTACGGTGGATGATTCATTTCATGCACAGACACATAAACACATATTCCGGATCCGGTGGGAAGTGACAAGTAATAATAGCAAACTTGCATCGTGCTTACTACGTGTCATCCACTCTCTGATTATTAGCATTTCCCCCATTTTACAGATGAAGAAATGAAGAAGCAGCTCAGGGGCCCAGGTTAGCCCGTGTTGGATGGGACCCACCACACCATAGTCTCCCTTCCAGAGGCATGTTAACTTGCTAGGTGAAGTCTCCACCTTCCCTTGCCTCCCAAAGACAAGCAGGCTTTCTGCAGTAAAGATCAGGTGGGACTTTGTGAAATCACTTCAGTTAAACCACTTTTCGTTTGGGCAAACTCATGAATGTAGAGCTGCCAACAGTTCCCCACGGGGATGACGTTTTCAAGTCTGCTTGGTGGGTTGCCCCAACCCCTTCCCTTCCTGAGTCACTTGGCAGTAACTGGTCCAGGACAGATCATCTGCCCTCAGCTGAGGATGGTGGTTCTGTTTGCACTCCAAGACTCAACCCTCAAGTTTGCTGCACCGATACTAACCGACCTGTGAGCCCTGGTAGATTCAAGAACTGCTAGCTCCCAGCTTGGCTCCTGTGCTGTCTTTACATAAACACCAAAGTCTCAGCTTCTCACACCTAAGGAGAGAAGTGCTTTCAGTAACCCAGAAGCACAGAATCCGTGGGGCCCTCAAAGGGCAGTAGGTAACGGGGAGGAATCATAATGGAAGGAAACATAGACGTTGGTGGTTACTGTCAGTGGGTCCTCACTCAGAGATCTTAGCCTTAAGTTGTTAGGAATGATGCAGGCTGATTCGGAATCTTGCACACCAGAAGGGACTGAAGCCGAGGAGGATTTGCACTGGACTCTTCTGGCTGCCTGAGTTCCAGCTGCTGGCCCGAGGGTTCCATGTGCTTGGAGATAGATCCCTGCATGGAAGGTGCTACTGTAGAAGCAGGCAAACACTGCGTTTGCCATAAGAGACAGAGAAAGAAACAGAGAGAGAGAGAGAGAGACAGAGAGAGACAGAGAGAGAGAGAGACAGCACACCAGTGCTGCCAGGTAGCTTCTCCTGGAGTGGCCACGTCCTCCAGGACCTTGGAGGACGTGGGATGGTGACCCATCATCAACTAGCACTCCAGCTAGCGGGTGACCCTGCTGTGGCCTTGGGAAAGGTGATACAGATCTTTCTAGAGGGAGGTTAGTTGGCTCTGGATTTGAGTTTTAGAACCTGAGCCTGAGAATTTAGTTCAGTGCTTCTCAGACTTTGCTGCACATTAGAATTCCCTGGGCAGCCTTAAAAAAAGTCCCAATGCCCCATCACATCCCAGACCAGTGAAATCTGAATCGCTGTTGTGGGGAGGATGGGACAAAGCCCCCCCACCCAGGTGATTCCACTGTGCAGCCAGCTTTGAGAACCAAGGCTTTAGGACAGCTTTTCTCAAAGGAAAATGCCTGCACATTGCCAGGGGATCTTGTTCAAATGCAAATTCTGATGCCCTGGAGCAGGCTGAGTGCACCTGCATTTTTCACCAGCTCCACGTGCTGCTGGAGGGCAGGGCCTGGTTAAGAAGAATCCTGTTCTTGACTTACTTAGCTTCACACAGATGGCTTCTGGAATCGCCTTTTCATGAGAGTATGGCCTCTTTGGTTCATTCAAGGCAGGGTTGGAGAACAGGGGGCCCGGATCCTGCCTCCCCTCACTTTGTATTCTTATAAAGAAGAATAGAGCAATTAAATATTCATTAAAAGTGCATCTCTGAACATTTAAACCTTATTGCTCTAGTATTAGAGCCCAAAAGTTGGTATCGTGATTACAAATCACTTGCATTATTTGTCTTTCTGGATCCAGCACTTTGTCCCGTCCCTGGTCAGCATTTATAGAGTCAGAATCAAAGGCTCAGAGAGCTGGAAGGGACGTTAGGAATTATCTAGTCTAAACCACTCAGTTTTGGAGAGGGGGATGCCGAGACTCAGAGAGATTTGTCCAGAGTCACAGATCATCAGGCCGGGGCTGCTGTGGATGCGAGACCAGGAGGAGGGACGCGGGAGGATGACTCCTGGAGAGAAGACACCCCTGAGCTGCTCCTGGGGCAAGGGAATCACAAGACACAGACATGCAGAAAGACCATGGATATAGTTACGTTCAAACACCTGTGAATCCAGAAATGTCACTGCCAGTGATACCTGTGATTCGCCATCCCCTCCTTCCAAATTTAGGTAAGGACACAGAAGTGTGACCAAGTTGTTTGCTTCTGTGGTTGGAGTTGACACCTCGACAGATATTCAGTAGCCTGGTCCCAGGCGGGATGCACACGCAGGCCGCCCTGCTTCATGCAAAATAATTACATTTACCATTTCCACCCCAAATATTTTCCTCCTGTCGTCCAAACAAAGAAGGAACATTCTCGACATACAGGTTTCTGGATGTCACGGTGGATTGTGTTAAACCCGCTGTAAGAATAGTTCATAATTGATGTTCTTGGCATTTATCACCAAGCCGTGACATGTTCAGCAGGTGATGACTAATAAATTATATTTTGTTGGATCCTTTTTTTCCACTTTTTCAACTCCAGGCACCTGTTTCAGCATGTCAGTGTTGACAGGGACGTTTTCCTGCCCCTCTCTTTATGCTTCTTAAACTAACTTGAGATAAAGGCAGTGGGCGTGAGACCGAGGGGCTGAAATGGACATTGCTTTCTTAGGGTGTTTTATTTCGCCCTAGAAGGTCAGATTTTTCTTTCTTTCTTTCTTTTTCTTTCTTTTTGGCTGCGCCATGCTGCTCGCAGGATGTTAGTTCCCCGGCTGGGGACTGAACCCAGGCCACAGCAGTGAAAGCCTAGAATCCTAACCACTATGCCACCAGGGAACTCCCAAAGGTCAGATCTTTAAACAGAGTGGGAGAAGACTTCTTACGGGCACATGAAAGTTAGTATAAAGACTGAGGCAGTATAATTATAGCTAATGGTTATATAAGTCCTCCTTTCTGAGTACTTTACATGTGTTAACTCATTAAATCCTTTCAACAAGGATTTAATGAAATAGACACTGCTGTTGTCTCCATTTGCATGGATGAGGACACCAAACCAGAGAGAGCTTAAGTACTTTACTGAAGGTCACACAGCTAATGAGTAGTGAAGCTTGACTCTAAAAGCTATGCCCTTAAGCTGTACTGCCAGCTGAACCAGGCTGTGCTGCCTCTGTAATTCTGATTGCCCAGGACATGCCAGGGGCTGCAGAGAACTTCCACAGGACATTGTCACCCAGACCCCGACTCTGCCATTCCCCTCCTGGAGCACCCTTTGACCTTTGAGTGGAGGCCTGCTAATTCCCACCGCTGGGCTGGGTCCCGATGGCGTTGGCCTGGTCCTGTTTCCCCCGTCTTTGCTTTTCTAGTTCTCTGTAGATGTGTCCGCTGATGGGCCTACCTCTGGGCCAACCCTAGTTCATAAACTAAACTCCAGTTGGTAGGGTTGGAGTGTCGTTTAGGGCAACTGTGTGTACGGTAGCATCAGATACCTGTGTCCCATTGGACTTTCAGACTTTACACCTTGCCGTGTTGGCCATGCATGGACTCAGTTCTGGCCTTCAGCCTCCCATTGAACTCAAGGGCGAGGACTGGGCCTTGAGTCTGTGACTCACTCTTGCTGGACTGTTCATATCGGTTGATCATATTCCCCTAACATGAGCCTCTAGTGGGGGTTCTGCCCCTGGCAAACAGATGGAACCCCTGGGTTCTCCCTCACTTCAGGCTTGTTCTCTGGCCTGGATCTCCTGGGTCTAGTCCTTGCCTGAGTTGTGCCATGATTGCGCTGCCCTTGGCCGTGGGCTTGGGGCTGCCCGATGCTTCACTGTCCCCAGCCCATGCCCACTGCCTTGGTCATCGGCTCGGCCTGGTCTTGGCGCTCCCTCTCTTCCTGTTTGTCTGGTGTTGCTGCCTGATTTTCACCTCTGTTCCTTAGGGGCTGGCAGGCCTTTTCTGTAAAGGGGCATAAAGTGTATATTTTGGGCTTTGCAGGTCCTCTGGTCCCTGTTGCAATGACTCAGTTCTGCTGTAGTAGCTGGAAAGTAATAACCACGGACAAGATGTAAATGAATGCGTGTAGTTGTGTTGCGATTACACTTTATTTACAAAAACAGAGGGTGGACTGGATTTCAGCCCGTGGTCGTAGTTTGCTGACCCCTGCTTCAGGATGCCATTGGCTGCCTCTTTCTTTCAGCCTACAGTGATTCTGTCTCTTTAGAGATCACTGGCATGCCTAGCCTAGAACCCTGGACCACGAATTCTACTCTGAATTCCCCATACCTGTGGACCTTCCTATAGCACCTATTGCTGTATTCACTTTGCAACCCTTGACCTTGAATAAAACCAACCATTCATTTTTATAAGTTCTCAGTCGGCTAAATTGATTCCATTAAAAATGTAGGTCGTTCAACAACAGCTGGGTCTTAAATTCTTTTTACAAATCCTGGTATTGAATTCTGGATGGTTTCTTGACCAGAAATACAATGGCCGTATTCCTGAGTCTCTTCTCCTTTGAATGCCCTCCTCCCCTCCCCACATGCATTCTAATCAGTTTCCATTTCTCCTGGGCCCAAATCTCAAATTTTCCTTCCTTTAACTCATCAGTGTAAGTCTCTCTAAAACTGTGCTTGATCTCACTGCATCCCCAGGCTGCCATCCTATTTCACTCCCTCTCTTTAGGGCAAAGCTTCTAAAAAGAAGTCTCGCCCCTGCCACACTCACTTTTTGACCTTATTCTTGTCTTGTCCGTTAACCCTTGGCTGCTGTCTGCCCCTACTGTTGGGCCCCTACTATAGTAAGTCTTATATACTTAATATATTGTAAACTTGCTTTTTGAAAGGTCACTGATATCCTCATTTTTAAAATCCAACGATGTGGACTCCTTTTTTTTTTTTTTTTTTTTTTTTTTTTGCGGTATGCAGTCCTCTCACTGTTGTGGCCTCTCCCGTTGCGGAGCACAGGCTCCGGACGCGCAGGCTCAGCAGCCATGGCTCACGGGCCTAGCCGCTCTGCGGCATGTGGGATCTTCCCGGACCGGGGCATGAACCCGTGTCCCCCGCATTGGCAGGCAGACTCTCAACCACTGCACCACCAGGGAAGCCCTGGACTCACTTCTCATACTTGGCAACATTTGACACCATTGACCGCCATTTCCTCAGGTAACTCCCCCCTGAATGAACTCCCCTGGCTTTATTCTCACCTCTAAGCTTTTTTTTTTTTTTTAATATTTATTTATTTGGTTGCACTGGGTCTTAGTTGCAGCTCACAGGCTCCTTACTTGTGGCTCGCCGGCTCCATAGTTGCAGCTTGCCAGCTCCTTAGTTGTGGCATGCATGTGGGATCTACTTCCCTGACCAGGGATCAAACCCAGGCCCTCTGCATTGGGAGTGTGGAGCCTTATCCACTGCACCACCAGGGAAGTCCCTCACCTCTTAGCTTTTTACGTTAGTCTGCTAGGGCTGCTGTAACAAAGCACCACAGACTGGGTGGATTAAGCAACAGAAATTTATTTTCTCACAGTTCTGGAGACTGGAGTCCAAGATCAAGGTGTCAAGCAGGGTTGGTTTCAGAGGCCGAGGGAAGGATCTGTTCCAGGCCTCTTTCCCTGGCTTGCTGACGGCTGCCTTCTCTCTGTCTTCATGTGGTCTTCCCTTGTCTGTGTCTGTGTCCAATTTCTCCTTTCTTATAAGGACACCAGTCATATTGGACTAGGACCCACTCTGATGATCTCATTTTAACTTAATTACCTCTTTAAATCCTATCTCCAAATATGGTCACATTCTAAGGTGCATTCTGAGGTTAGGACTTCAACATATGAATTTTTGGGGAGACACTATTCAGTCCTTAACACTTTTCCATCTCCACATTTCCCTTTACCACCCCTCAAATGCTGCTATTCCCAAAGTCCATTTCTTGGCCCCTTTCTTTTCGTGCTCTCTCAAGTTTCTCTCTTGGAACAATCTTCTTTCCCTTCACGCTTTAACTAGCTCTTGTAACATCGCATCTTATCAGACGTGAGATGTAAATTATCCCACGGGCGCTCCAAACTCAACGTGGCCCAAACAGAACGGACCGTTTCCTGTGCAATACACAACGCGTTCTCCTGCCTGGCCCGAGACCCCCAGCCCCGCAGACACTCAGAATAAGACGCTTGTTGTCATCTCTGGCCCTCTCTCCGCACCCACCGGTGACTGATGGGTGTGTCACTTCTGTTGTTTGGCACCGACATTCCGATCCCACTGGCACAGCTGTTATTCTGGGCTGGACGTGACCCTGCCCCTCCAGGTCCAGCCACTGGAAATGCAAGGTGAGTGATGCCACTGTGGACCCTTCCAGACCCTTCCAGTTGCATCTCACTGAGGTTGAAATTCCAACGCCTTAGTGACTTTCATTTGGCCTCCTTGGCCGTTGACCACTGCCGCCTTCGAGTTCCACCAGACCACAGACTCCTGTGCCTTTGCTCCTGCTGCTTCTGCAGCCTAAAAGCCCCTTGACATTTAAAGGCAGTTAAATCTGACTTTCCCGGTGGAGTGTTCCTTGATCCCCACGATGGATTTAATTTCTCCTTCTTCTGTGTTTGTGTAACTTTTATTACACAAATGTGTTTGTTACCTCGACGTTTACTGTAATGCTTCGTGGCTTGGGCTAGGTATCGTATTTAGAATTTCAGAGTACAGGAAAAGTCAAAATAAAGGGATTTTAGCAGGTGTCTGCCTTCTTCCAATGAGGAAATAGGCCCTCTACAAATTAACCTGCAGTTACGTCTTTGAGGGGAGAGGCTTGGTGGCGTGTGTGCATATGTAGATGTGTGTGTGCGCACATGTGTGTGTGTTTCTCCACTGTTCTTGGCACGGTGCTTTGCCCATAAGACGTGTTTGGAGATGTTTCTTAATTTTAGTTAGAGGGCAGTGCTGTGGGGATCTAGCTGTGTGTTTGGCACTCTGTGGTCTTAAGACTCGGACATCAACATAGGAAGAACAGACCTGTGTTGGTCGGCAAGATGGTTCTCACTGCAGGTAACCTTTGTCTCCATCACTTGCTCTGTGATGATTTGCTGTAGTGTACACTTCTCGCCCTGGGGAGGGGGCTGTAGAGGAGGAGAGGAAATGAATTAAATGAACCCCTTCTTTCCGGTCCTTGAATTCCTTGGAGAAGAGGTGGGAGAGGAAACAAAGGAAAATTAAAGTGTTTCTTAAAGGGACCTTTAAAGTAAATCTGAACAGACAAATAAGGGAGTCATTATTTGCATTGAAATCAAATAATTCACTGTAGGGTCCTCTTAAAAAAGGAAGTTCTGTCCTGAATTTGCGTGAGGTTTCCAGATCATTAGGTAATTGACAGAGGCAGGGAAAACCATCCCTGTGAACAGGAGAGGAAGCACAATTAGAAGTAACAAGCGAGCAGGTCAGATGTTATCATGCACATCGCTGGGAGATAGGGTTTGATCTATTGCACAGAGTCAAATATTTTTCTGAAAGGGTGTGGTGGTTTAACGGTCTTTTTTCCTTCTTTCCAATGCATGCACGAATCTCTACGTTTCACGCTTCTCAAGAAAGTCTTTGGGTTCCCGCGTTCACCAGGACTGGTGGCCAGCGGTGCGTCTTGGAGGGTCACTAAGTCCTTTCCCCTGGACGGGCTGGAAGAAGTGCACACACCCCTCCCCCCTTCCTTTCCTCTGGCTCAGAGCTCCTGGCTGTATCTGCGGGACATTTCCTAGACCAGGACTGTCTGGGAGCCACGAGGGCTCACCTTATGGTCACCGCTCTGTCTCCAGCGTTTGTTGTCCGGCTGTCCTGTCCTGCCAGATGCCAGCTGTCATTGGTCCCCCGCTGGAGCCAGCCAGGCAGAGCGAGCAGAGTTGTGGGAACAGTTGTAGCACCAAATTGCCCAGTTTAGATCCATTCAGGCTTCGTTTAGAAACGTTTGGGAATAAAATCCCCTGTGGCATGATGGGCGCTCAGACTCACCAACCCCTCGGGGCTCCCTGAAGGAGAAGACTCCTGCCATTCTGGTCTTGGCCTTCTTGTATTAAAATGTTGCTTTAAGTACAAAAGTAGAAGATGTGTGGTCAAGCTTTGGAGAATAAGCAAGGAGAAGACAATAAAACTCACTCTTAATCCTGTGAATCCAGAGGTAACTTGGGGATCACAGCTTGAGGATAAAATCTCCCAGAATTTGTGTTTGTACATGTGGGTGTTTTATGTGTGTTTACAAAGTATTCCTCTGTTTATTTGAAGGGGTTGTGACACGAATACCCTTGTGCGAGCTGCTTTTTAACTGACTGTATTGTGGATGTCTCGCCGGGTTGTTGTATGTGTTCCCACTTCATCATTTTTAATGCATGTATTCTATTCCACAAACAGGTGTGTGGTGTGTTATTTTTGACCTGTGTTATTTTTCTAAGGATAAATTCTTAGAAGTGGAATGATCAGGTCAAGGATTTGGGGACCTCTCCTAAAGATTTTCCCATTCCCACTTCTGATAATGTGGGATGACTCATTCCAGATGGCTTATTTCCATACGTCCTCACCATCCGCTATGGGCATTAACTCTTTTTAGAAATTCAGTAGCCAGATGGTTTTGCATTATTGTTTTATTCTGGATTTCTGGGATCATAAACAAACATGCACATTTTTTTTCATGTACTTATTGGCCGTTTGATTTTTCCTTTTG
The DNA here is from genome assembly GCF_951394435.1 of Stenella coeruleoalba. Lineage (NCBI taxonomy): Eukaryota > Metazoa > Chordata > Mammalia > Artiodactyla > Delphinidae > Stenella > Stenella coeruleoalba. Next base: position 74,179,620 of record NC_137161.1, read on the forward strand.
TGAGTTATCTATTGATATATATATATATATATATATATATATATTTAACATCTTTATTGGAGTATAATTGTTTTACAATGGTGTGTTAGTTCCTGCTTTACAACAAAGTGAATCAGCTATACATATACGTATATCCCCATATCTCCTCCCTCTTGCGTCTCCCTCCCACCCTCCCTATCCCACCCCTCTAGGTGGTCACAAAGCACCGAGCTGATCTCCCTGTGCTATGCGGCTGCTTCCCACTAGCTGTCTACTTTACATTTGGCAGTGTATATATGTCCATGCCACTCTCTCACTTTGTCCCAGCTTACCCTTCCCCCTCCCCGTGTCCTCAAGTCCATTCTCTATGTCTGTGTCTTTATTCCTGTCCTGCCCCTAGGTTCTTCAGAACCTTTTTTTTTTCTTTTTTAGATTCCATATATATGTGTTGTCATACTGTATTTATTTTTCTCTTTCTGACTTACTTCACTCTGTATGACAGATTCCAGGTCCATCCACCTCACTACAAATAACTCAATTTCGTTTCTTTTTATGGCTGAGTAATATTCCATTGTATATATGTGCCACATCTTCTTTATCCATTCATCTGTCAGTGGACACTTAGGTTGCTTCCATGTCCTGGCTATTGTAAATAGAGCTGCAATGAACATTGTGGTACATGACTCTTTTTGAATTATCGTTTCCTCAGGGTATATGCCCAGTAGTGGGATTGCTGGGTCATATCGTAGCTCTATTTTTTTTAAGGAACCTCCATACTGTTGTCCATAGTGGCTGTATCAATTTACATTCCCACCAACAGTGCAAGAGGGTTCCCTTTTCTCCACACTCTCTCCAGCATTTATTGTTTGTAGATTTTTTTTTTTTTTTTGCGGTACGTGGGGCTCTCACTGCTGTGGCCTCTCCCGCTGCGGAGCACAGGCCCAGCAGCCATGGCCCACGGGCCCAGCCGCTCTGCGGCACATGGGATCCTCCCGGACTGGGGCACGAACCCACGTCCCCTGCATCGGCAGGCGGACTCTCAACCACTGCGCCACCAGGGAAGCCCTATTGTTTGTAGATTTTTTTGATGATGGCCATTCTGACTGGTGTGAGGTGATACCTCATTATAGTTTTGATTTGCATTTCTCTAATGATTAGTGATGTTGAGCATCCTTTCATGTGTTTGCTGGCAATCTGTATATCTTCTTTGGAGAAATGTCTATTTAGGTCTTCTGCCCATTTTTGGATTGGGTTGTTTGTTTTTTTGATATTGAGCTGCATGAGCTGCTTGTAAATTTTGGAGATTAATCCTTTGTCAGTTGCTTCATTTGCAAATATTTTCTCCCATTCTGAGGGTTGTCTTTTTGTCTTGTTTATGGTTTCCTTCGCTGTGCAAAAGCTTTTAAGTTTCATTAGGTCCCATTTGTTGATTTTTGTTTTTATTTCCATTTCTCTAGGGGGTGGGTCAAAAAGGATCTTGCTGTGATTTATGTCATAGAGTGTTCTGCCTATGTTTTCCTCTAAGAGTTTTATAGTGTCTGGCCTTACATTTAGATCTTTAATCCATTTTGAGTTTATTTTTGTGTATGGTGTTTGGGAGTGTTCTAATTTCATTCTTTTACATGTAGCTGTCCAGTTTTCCCAGCACCACTTATTGAAGAGGCTGTCTTTTCTCCATTGTATATTCTTGCCTCCTTTATCAAAAATAAGGTGACCATATGTGCGTGGGTTTATCTCTGGGCTTTCTATCCTGTTCCATTGATCTATTGACATTTTATGTCTGTTTCTGTTGAGGAGTTCTTTTGTAAAAATAATTTGTAATAACTCTAATAGGAAGAATAGTACCCTGTGTTTATTCTATGTTGCAAAAATTTCCAGGTTTGCTGTTTATCTTTTTATTTCTTTTATATTAGTTTTAACTTACTTTTTTTTTTTTTTTTTTCTTTTTGTGGTACGCGGGTCTCTCACCGCCGTGACCTCTCCCGCTGCGGAGCACAGGCTCCGGACGCGCAGGCTCAGCGGCCATGGCTCACGGGCCCAGCCGCTCCGCGGCACGTGGGATCCTCCCGGACCGGGGCACGAACCCGCGTTCCCCGCATCAACAGGAGGACTCTCAACCACTGCGCCATCAGGGAAGCCCTAACTTACTTTTTTTTTTAACGTTTTAAGCAAATTTTTTTCCTCCCCTTTTAAATACTTAGGTTCTGGAATCATGCTTAGAAAATGCTTCCTCACCCCCAAGAGTACATAAATATTTGCCTCTAAATTTAACATTTTCCTTCTAAATTAAAAAAATATATTAATGTAATGTATTGCACAGAGCTTAAAAGTTGAGTAGTATTCAGTGGCTTCTGACACCAAGTGGCATGGCATCTGTGACTGTATTTCTGTTTTGTAAATAACTTCATATGTACCATTTTTTAAACAAACTTATGGTTACTGGGGGGAAGGGGGGGAGGGATAGACTGGGAGGTTGGGCTTGACATATACACACTACTACATATAAAATAGTTAACTAATAAGGACCTACTGTATAGCACAGGGAACTCTACTCAATACTCTGTAATGACCTATATGGGAAAAGAGTCTACAAAAAGAGTGGATATATGTATATGCATAACTGATTCACTTTGCTGTACAGCAGAAACTAACACAACATTGTAAATCGACTAGACTCCAATAAAAATTTTTTAAAAAGTGGCATGGCAGTCCCTTGCCGTCCTGGGGAGGTGCTCTGTGAAGCAGGGGTCCAAGGAGCTTGGGTGCAGGAATTCTGCCATCAGGTTGGGGCCCCTAGTCCTGTGCACAGACTGACCCCTACATCCTTGTGGGCAGCGGGCACCGTATCCCAGCCCTACGCTGGGCCTGGGGTGCCCTCTCATTCATTTTTGCCGAGGCTGGCCTGCTGACTCTCAGGACACAGGGCACAGGAACCCTGGGGACAGGGCTCTTCTGTCTGCCCATGACCTGGGCCCCCGAGGCACCGGCAATGGTCAGTGTGCACCTCGCAGGGTCCTGGCGCTGACTGGCTGGATTCTTCCTAGTGTAGACCCTTGACAGGCACAGAATTCCTGTTACCCTTCACTCTGTGAAGGTGGTAACTCCTTCTGCCGTCTGCCTTTCACATCTCCTCTGAGACCTCTCCAGCCACTTCCCTTTGTCCTTGTGGCTTACAAAGGAATAGCTCCCCTGCCTCCCATCCTTCATTTTTAATTGAGCAGCATTTGGGGAACGAAAGGTGATAAATGAGTAAGATTGATTTGACAGTGTTTACCAGTAATCTAATATATATTTTTATCATTAAATTTTTAAATCCATCTGAAATTTTGGCTATGATATGATATAGGGATCTAACTTTATTTTTTTTCCAAATTGTTGTCAATTTTTCCAATACTGAATTGAAGAATTTATTGAATTCTAAATTGAATAATTTAGAAATGCTGGTTTTGTTATGTACCAAATTATCATACTCATTTGGGCTCATGTCTAATCTGTTGGTTCTCCTCCACTGTAGCATCTATTCATTTTCCTGGTTTCATTATAGTAACTTTAAAAATCCTTGATAGGGCAAATTTCCCCTTATTGTTTCTTATATTTTTAAATTACCAATTTTTTTAATGGGAAAACAATTATGATTTTTTATGGTCACTATTTATCCAGATGTCCCAGAGCTTTCAACTTGTCAAAACCATTTTTTTTAAAAAAAGCTGCAGTTGTCATTTTGTTCCTTTGACTCACTTGTCCTTCCTGAATTTTCTAAACCTGAGGCATCTTTTCCGAAGTTATATTTCAAAAAAGTTATGTTGCAAAAAAACCCCCCCAAAAAACCCTGGAATGGAATTTCTTGGTGTGTGTGGCTTACCTGTAACCCAGTCTTCTGTCCCCTCAAGTTCAAAGTGGCACCGTGCTGTCAGTCATGGGGAACACAGTTTGTGCGTATAACCTGGGTTCAAAAGCAAAAACACCACAACATAGAGGAGTGACTCACTGGAACCAGACTTCTTGTAGTCTGGGCAGGTGGCCCTTGGCAGTGCTGGGAGGGGTCAGCTGAATGTTCCAGGTGTGAGTGGATCTTACATGGCTGGAAATGGCTGCCTTGTGGCAGGTGCCTTCTGTCATCTTTGGTTTGCTCCTTCCCTGTTTTCTCACCACTTTCCTGTGCATCTTTCCTGTTCCCTTGAATCATCCCTATTTTTCTTTAAAGTCTGGGCCTGGCTATGGCATCTAAACCTTTACAGATCACCTTACTCCTCTTAAAAAAAAAAAAAAAGTACATATATATATATATATATATATCTCCATCCCATGTTTCTTGATCCTTTCATAATAGACCATCTTCATTTTCCTTGTTAGCCACTTCTAAGACGTCACACTGTTCCTGGTGTGTTTCAATGCCGATGTCATCAGATGCATCAGATTTCCCCACTGCCATTCCAGTTGCTGACTGAGGTCTGGAACTCCCCGAGGTCTTGTCTAAGGTGGAGCCGGGGGATGTCAGCATCACAGCCACTGAGGTCACATTCTCTTTGCTCTTCCCTCCCTTCCCCGCCTGGACCTTCCTTGCCCACTGATGTTAGTGAACACTGCCAGATTGAGACCATTGCTGTGGGTAATAGGATCCTGAGTGCCAGGAGCCGGATGTACTGCTTACCATGTGCCAGGCTCTACCCTAAGTATTTTCTGGAGAATCCCAGGCAATACTTATCACTGCTCAATGAGGTAGATACCTTGTGACTCCCATTTCATGAAGGGTTGCGTTGCCTAGGGTTTTACTGCTGCAACGTGGCAGAGCCAGGACTGGGTCAGGGGTCTGATTGGCTTGAACGTCAGTCGGCGATGCTGCTTCTTTGTGAGTGTTTACAGGCCTAAGGGTTGGGAAAGGCCTCCTCCCTGAGCAAGTCCTTGAGCTGGAATTAGGAAGGGCCACTGAGAGCAGAGGCTGATGACCTGAAGGGGTGGTACGCGGGGCACGATGGGAGGCTCTGGCAGGGCACTCAGGTGGGAGAGGGCTGGCAGGTGTCCCTTTGGAGGTGTTGGCACCTTAACCGGAATCTGCTTCTTTCCTCAGCCTCCAGGCTGAAACCCCCTGCCCCCCGGGCAGCCTTAAAGAAGGAGGCACAGGCAAAGCACATCCTCATTTAAACTTGGACCATCTTCCTGGCCCTGGTGAGTAAGGTCATTTCAGGAGAGAGTGAGGAGAAGATGACTAAATTAGGTTGGCTTTTGTACCTCTTTGGCTTGGAGTACAGTGTGGGAAGCGATCCAGCGTTGCTTTTCCTGGCTGGCTGGAGGACAGAAGAAGACAGCAAACAGTAGGGGACCTTGCCCTCGTGTTTGTTTTGCCTCTTGGTGCCCTTTGCTGCCTGCCACTCCTGATCCGTCAGCTTCCCTCGGATGCCCTCGGCCAAGGGCTCTTAAAGGTGGCTTCCTTTCCTCCGCGATGGCCGCCACCCCCAAGTTCCATGAGTCCCCATTTGTTAACCGATGCGAATGCTTCCCTACGCCATGTTTTCTGTACTGCCTTTTACACCCGATAGTTTGTGTTTCCAGTCCACGTGACCTTGGCTGGGACCCTTTGTCAGAGGAGAGGGTTCCATTCTTGAATTTCTTGGGCCTTTTGAGTCTCACGCTGGCCTCCAGTGTATTTCTTTGTAGACAGACTAGTGGGTATGTTTCAAAGAACAGAGGCCCTCCCTCATATTACGGCGTCAGAAAGATGAATACACATTTCTAGGATAAATGAACGCCTTCACTGGTGCTTTCGGTCCATCCCAGGATGAGCTCTGCACATTCTCTCATTGGAACCGGCTTCTAGGTCCCTGTCTTAGGAGGCAGCTAGGGAGGTTTTCCTTCAGTGTGGGCTCTGGAGCCAACCCACTCGGGTTTGAGTTCCTGCTCTGCCACTGACTCGCTCTGCACTTTTTGGAGCCGTTTTAAAATTTGCACGTGCTTCATTTTCCTCATCTGTAAAATGGGGATAATATTAATCCCGCCTCACAAAGTATAACCGAGATGTTGCTTAACATTGCTTAATTAGAATTGCCTACCACACAGCAAGCCCTCTAAAAAGAGTCACTATTTTCATGCCTGACCTATTCTGAGAAATTTTCCTTTGGTCTTTTCCTTTGGCCAGATGGGCATGGTACCCAGAGAAACTTCTAGCATCGTTACGGCTCCATGAGAGTTCTTGGTCCTGAGTTTTACTTTTCTGCCCCTACTGGCCCCAGGGACGTGTTTTGTCCCAGGTTTACTATGGAAGCATAGTAACTCCAGGGGATGGATCATCTTATTTCCTCTCTGTCACGGTGGTTCTCTGAAGGACAAGCTTCTTCATATCATTCATTCATTTATTCATGTGTTCATGCCTGCGTGCATCCGGCAGACATTTTGAGTACTCCCTGTATGTCTGACACTGGGCTCGATGCTGGGGCAACATTGTGACCGAAGAGCTCAGAGTCTGCTTGTACTTTGTGGATTTTTGCTGTTGATGATGATGTTTGGTTTTTATGTCTCTTGAGCATAGAATAGCTTCTCATTTCTTTCAGCAGATTCCTCTCCATCACAGGGTCTTTGTGAAGGTTGGATCGTGACCAAGAGGGCTCACGGGATGTCCTCCCGATGAACTCAACATCTTGGGTTGTGTCCATATTTGGTCTCTGCCTTTGGCGTCTCCCGTCAGCAGGGACCCTCCTCTTGCCAGCAGAATTTCCTGAGGTGACTGCCACCCTGCCTTCGCTGTCCTCTGCCCGGCTGCTGGGGTGACCTCGTGTCCTGTTTGTGACATTCCTGGGGCCACCCGCTATCTTGGGCACTGCCGTCTTCAGGGCCCCAGTGTCTAGCCTGCAGGTGAGAGGCCTGTGCCCAGGGTCAGCCTCCTGCCACCACCTGGACCACAGGCTCAGCCAGGATGCTCGCTTCTGAGCCTCACTCTTTTCCAAGTGCCCAGCTCTCAAGCAGTTGTGTGGCTCAGATAGTCCTTGATCTTGAGGACCTGGGCGGTGCCTCTGCTGCAACACCATCCTGGATCACAGCATTCTAGATGACTAAGTCCACGCTGCTTGAACAGCTGAATGGATGAACGTGACCTCCCTTGTGGCTAGATCTGCTTCAACCCCCCACCCCCCCATCCTCAGGCATACCCCCAGTTTTAAGGCAGAATGAAATCTCAGAAAAAGTAAGTCCTTGTTCTCAGTGCTATGGCCTTATTTCCAAATATTCTTATGCTGTCAACTCCAAAACAATAAGTAAATTTCAGGCCACCTTCCATTCGAATGATGGATTGAATGAATCTAATTTACATGCTTTTCATGTAAATTGGCCCAAATGAGGCTAAATTTCCAGGGGTCCTGTACCTTTCTCTGTCAATCTCTTATAGCCTCTTCTGGGCAAAATAGGGCTAATTCACGTTTAAAAAAATAACAGGAAGTGGCAGACTTTTAGACTTGTGCTTGGTCTTGTCCCTCTTCAACTATATTTGCTCCCAACTTGGTTAGTCTCTATGGACAGAATTGTGTCCCTTCCAAAATTTATATCTTGAAGCCTTAACCCCCAGTGGGGTGGTAATTGAAGGTGGGGCCTTTGGAAGATAATTAGGTTTAGATGAGGTCATGAGGGTGGGATCTTCGTGATGGGATTAGTGCCCTTATAAGAAGAGACCCCACAGTTTGCTTGCTCTCTCTCTCTTCCCACCACGTGAGGACACAGTGAGAAAGCAGCTGTCTAAAAACCAGGAGGAGAGCTCTCACCAGAAACCAATGCTGGCACCTTGACCTTGGACTACTAACTTCCGGAACTGTGAGAAAACAAATTTCTGTTGTTTAAGCCACCCAGTCTACAAAATTTTGTTATGGCAGCTAGTAAAGTATTGGAAGAGCCATTCTGAAGAACTCTCTACAGTCAATATTGGGGACCGTGTACAGCTATTTTCCGCAGATCCAACAATCTCTTGCTTCCCACTGTCTTGGGTGGAGAGCTCCCAACTCAGCCAGCAGGAACCCCCACCTTTGCAGAAAGGTGTCTAGGGCTCTCAGTTTGATACAGATGCCCGAGCAGCCAGAAGTGTCTAGAAGAGGTAGCAGGACATCTTTATATGAGGATTGCAGAAGAAGAGGCATAAAATATATGAAAATTAAATCCTTTCACATTCAACTTATTAATTAAAGAAGATTATAATAGCCTTCAGGGGGAGCCTTAAAAAGCAGCTGAACTTTTTGTGTAATTACTTTCAGAAAGAACAACTCAAAATCATCTGCCAGAAGCATTTCTGTTTGCAGGTGAGCTTCAGTATCCCTGTGACACTGGTGGACAGTTCCTTCCACCAGGTGCATTCATCTAATCACCAGCCAGCTCTCGATTCACGGAGAGACGGTGCCGTTCAAAATCAAGATTGGTTTAGGAGATGCACATCCCTTCTGGTCGACACAGCCTGTACTCGACGCTAGCCCTTTACGTTCTCTGGTCAAGGCTCTCTCTTCCAAGGTCTGTGCTGCACACGTTGTGTGCTCGCACTTGATGGCTGTGGGTCATTTTAGTCCTGGCCTGGAAGCAGCCTTGGTTCTGCCTTCAGGCTCCCTGGGGCCCTCCCCCGATGTGGAGGAAATTCCAGGCAGACTCTTTAGTTTGTAAAATGTTGTTAGTTTCTTTCTAGCTATAAAAATGAAATAGACCCGTGGTACAGAGTGTGGAAAGTTCAAACAAATAAGAATACAATGACAGTAAATCATCACTCAGCAGTGACTAGTATTTACATTTTGGTTGATTTCCTTCCAGTAACTTCTTCTGTGACTAGGTATATCATATATATATATATATATATATATGAGACTAGGTATAATAATTATATTTATATAGTTGTGATTGTGCTCTCCATATAATTTTATGGCTTGACCTTATAAAAGTAATAGAAGAATAGGATAATAAAAAAACAATAGAAGTGGGTACAAATGAAAGGTAAGAGTCCCCACCAGCCACACTACACGTCAGAGGCAACTATTTTTAATCATTTGTCATCGTGAGTGCCTGTGGTGGGTGAAATCACTCTAAATGAAGTGCTTCTGTGTTTTTGATTCTCTACCTTAAATGGAATCTCTCCACCTTCTCTTATGAACCATAGATTCCTGCTGCCTTACAGCACTCCTCCCTTTCACCTTCCAGTGACTTTTATTTTTAAATCTTTAAATTAACTAGCTTTATTGCTTTAGCTCATCTATTTAAATCTTTATTGCTTCATTCATTTTAAGCAGTACCTTCTGATCTCCCACCATGAAAGACGAGGTACTTCACGCCCCACAATCCTTTATCCTTTTTTAAAAATAAATTTATTTATTTTCTGCTGCTGTTGGGCCTCCGTTGCTGCACGTGGGCCTTCTCTACTTGCGCTGAGCGGGGGTACTCTTCGTTGTGGTGCGTGGGCTTCTCATTGCAGTGGCTTGTTGTGGAGCGTGGGCTTTAGGTGCACGGCTTCAGTAGTTGTGGCACACAGGCTTCAGTAGTTGTGGCGTGCGGGCTTCAGTAGTTGTGGCTTGCGGGCTCTAGAGCGCAGGCTTCAGCAGTTGTGGCACACGGGCTTAGTTGCTCTGCGGCCTGTGGGATCTTCCCAGACTAGGGCTCGAACCAGTGTCCCCTGAATTTGCAGGTGGATTCTTAACCACTGAGCCACCAAGGAAGCCCTGTTTTTCCTTTTTTAACCACTTTTATCACTAGACCATCATGGGGTCAAACACACTCTGTTCTCTGTCTAGAATCGAAACTTCCATGATTCGTCTATTGATTTCAGGTTCAAAAACAAAATAGTGTTTATGATACTATGATTATGTAAATATTATTCCCTGCAGAAACAAACATTGCATCATTAACCCTGTGCCGTTTGTAGGAGAAATGTATAAAAAAAGACCCAAACAAATCGTAACTTGGAAGGAAGAGTGAAGGAGGGGGGGAAGCCCACTTTACTTGTATTTGACATTTTTTAATAACTTTTTTAGAAGTTCTGTTTTATATTGCTAATATAAATAGTATTTTAATTGAAATATAGTTGATTTACATTATATTGGTTTCAGGTGTGTAATATAGTGATTCAATATTTTTATAGATTATACTCCATTTAAAGTTATTACAAAACAATGGCTATATTTCTCTGTGTTGTACAATGTATCCTTGTTGATTATCTATTTTGTATGTAGTAGTTTGTATCTCTTAATCCCCTACCCCTATTTTGCCCCCCCTTCCCTCTCCCCACTGGTAACCACTCATTTCTCTGTATCTGTAAGTCTGTTTCTTTTTTCTTATATACATTCATTTGTTTATTTTTTAGATTCTGCATATAAGTGATAACATACAGTCTTTGTCTGACTTATTTCACTGAGCATAATGCTCTCTAGGTCACCCACGTTGTTGCAAATGGCAGAATTTCATTCTTTTTATGGCTGAGTCGTATTCCATTGTGTAAATATACCACATCTTCTTTATCCATTCATCTGTTGCTGAACAGTTAGGTTGCTTCCATATCTTGCCTATTGTAAATAGTGCTGCTGTGAACATTGAAGTGCATGTATCTTTTTGTATTTGACATTTGCTGTGGACATTTGGCCTCTCCTTCTTTTCCAGCAGATGATCCAGCTTCCGCTGCTGTTGGCTGCTGTGAGTCCCTTTTCTCCCTGCCCTCGGGACTCTGTGTCTTATTTGCTCCCACAGTGGTCCTCTGGGATTGCACCTCATCCACAGATTTCACCCACCAATTGGATCCCAAGTTCTGTCATTTCTTGGATTCCTTCTGTGTTTCACTGAAATAATTTTTTGAGTGATTCTGTTAGGAAGTGTCTATGGATGGGAGACTTTCTAAGCCCCTGTCCTGATTGGATTTGTCAGTTAATTTTTCCTGTGAGGCTAAAGGGCTTGTTTCACTGTCACCTAGTATCTGATGATGCCAATGTGCACATAATGCCGGTATGATTGTCATTCATTAGAAAGTTGTCTGTTCTCTCTGAGGCTTGAGAGTGCTTTCTTTATGCTTGTGTTCTGAAACGTTATGCGGTTTTAGATGATGGATGAAGTTCTGGCTATTTGACAGGACTTTTCAGTCTGAAGGTTCATATCATCAGCTCTTGAAGTTTTTTCTTCTATTACTTCCTTTCCTCTGTGTTCTCTCGTTCTGAAATGCTTCTTAAGTGGATGTGGCCCTTCTGTGTTAATCCTTACTGTTTATTAATTAAATTTCTGTTTTGCTGTATTTTCTGTGCTTGCCATGACTTCTTGCTCTAGTGCTTCTGATTTTTTCTCCAATCAATCAAAATTTTCACTGCCCTGAATTCTTGATCTCAGACTGCACATTTTTCGTGGCAGCCTTTCAGATCTCCCTGAAGTGTTATGTGAACATTCTTTCAACTTGTCTGCTCTTTCCAGAATCTTCCTCGTTGTTTCTGGGGTCACCTTTTTTATTCCTGCCCTTTGGTGATGCTGATTTTCTTTTTAATTAATTAATTGATTGATTTTAGTTTTGGCTGCATTGGGTCTTCATTGCTGCGTGTGGGCTTTCTCTAGTTGTGGCGAGTGGTTGCAGTGTGCCAGCTTCTTATTGCGGTGGCTTCTCTTATTGTGGAGCACGGGCTCTAGGCACGTGGGCTTCAGTAGTTGTGGCACACAGTCTCAATAGTTGTGGTGCATGGGCTTAGTTGCTCCGTGGCATGTGGGATCTTCCCGGACCAGGGTTGGAACCTGTGTCCCCTGCATTGGCAGGCAGATTCTTAACCACTGAGCCACCAGGGAAGTCTCTGATGCTGATTTCCTTGAAGTCTCTGGCAATCCTTGTTTGACCATTGGCATTTCTGACATGTCTGAATGAAATGTGTCAAGATTCAGGTTTCCTCTGAACACCAGCCTCCCCCCAAATGATAGGAATGGCAGCAAACCTTCAGAGGGTGGACCATGTTGATGAGAAAGATTCATTTTAAGGTTCAAGACTGGGAAGGGGTGAACACGTTGCCCCCATGCAAAGACAAGAGGAGGAGGGTCTCACCCCGGGGCACCCACACCAACCCTCAGGCACATAACTCCTTTTATTTATTTATTTTTTTAATTTTTTTTTTTTTTGCGGTGTGCGGGCCTCTCACCGTTGTGGCCTCTCCCATTGCGGGGCACAGGCTCAGGACGCGCAGGCTCAGCGGCCATGGCTCACAGGCCCAGCCGCTCCGCAGCATGTGGGACCCTCCCAGACCAGGGCACAAACCCGTGTCCCCTGCATCGGCAGGCGGACTCTCAACCACTGCGCCACCAGGGAAGCCCACATCATTCCTTTTAAAAGAGCTTGTTCTCTGGGTGGGAGACCCAGCTCACTGTTCCAAGTAAAAGGCTTTAATGAGTCCCTCCGGGTCCACCCCATCTCCATCCAGCTCTCGGGGTGCCCATCACCTTGGGGTGCTCTGTGGCATCCCACCACTCCTGTCTGCACAGTGGCCTTCCCTTGTTACACTTTCAGCCCTGCCTCACTCTGCTTATCTTCATCCATCAAGATGAGCAAAATAATTCTGCCTTCCAGAGATTTGCCATTTTTTGGACTGACAGTGGTCTCCCTCTCCCCCATATTCAAAGCCTTTATGATTTTATTACATTTTGTTCCTCTATACCATGATTTTAATGGCATTTTAGGAGAGAGACGTATGTTCAGTTTTCCTTCTTGAAATACTTCGTAGAGTTAACAGCATGTTATAAAGATTTCTGGCATCATTAAAAATTTAGGGACCATCACTGATGCACAGCATACACTGATATGAATGTACTTTGCTTATTGATTTCTATACTTTTAGATTTTTGTCTTGTTTTCTTCTTCCTTTCTTTTCTTGTCTTTGTGTTTCCATTTTAAATACAATGCAACACAATTTTTTGGTGCACAAATCTTTGACCATTTCTCAGGATAGATTTCAAACAATAGATTTTTGGGGTCAAAGGGTGAGAAGCATTATTTGAATGGATACTTAATTGCGAAGTTGTTTTCTCTAAGCGGTTGTTTTAACTGCTACAGAGTACCAGTCCCATTACAACCTCACTAGCATGTTAAAAACAAACAACCCTCCCACACTGAAAAAGCACATAACAGCGTAAAAATTACATTTCTTGATTACTCATGAGCTCAATTATTGTTGTCATATGTTTTATTGTTGTTTCTCCAGTTTAGTGAATTGTCTGCTGTGTCCTTTTTGTACTCCCAGTTTGCCTCTCACTCTTATTTATGGTGTTTATAATGTTTAGAAGTTTATATTGTTATAATGGCAAGGCTCTCAGTCTTTTCCTTTGTAATTTCTTAAGCTATATTTCAACTTTGAATGTCCTTTAACTATAAAAGATGAGTTAAAGTTTTACATATATTTCACTCTAGATTTCGATTATATGATGTTTTCTGGGTTTACTCCTTTTAAATAGTCTTGTGGTTTCCTTTATGTCTTAGTGCATTAAGTAGAACTTGTAGAATAGTGTTACCTAACAGTAGAAGTAACGGGCACTTTGTCTTTTTCCTGATTTTAACAGCAATATCTCTGCAGTGATTTTCAAAGTGGGGTGTGTAAGGTGTTCTTTTGGGGTGTAGGGAGAAAAGGGAAGAAGGAAGAAATTACACTTTACTGATATTCATTGTAGAGAGTGATACTGATAGTGCTCAGTTGTCCATATGTGTGCTGGTCTGGTGTGACAGGTGTGTTGTGTTCAAGAAGGTGGGCATCCTATAAAGTGAGATATTGCTGTAGGACCTTCCTCATGCGCTTGTTACCAGTTACTTGTGACACCAGTGCCTGGCTGGGGGATTTACAGGTAATATTAGTCAATTTTAACTAAACTAACACCCAGAAAATAAGCAAGATGCCTGCCAAGGAGCCCCGGCTTTTAGATCATACTGATCATGCAGGCCCAAGAGGACCACAAGACAATGGCCAAGTGGGCGTTTCCTGTGCTTCCCAAAGGAGACCTTCACCAGCCACTTCATGGGTTACAATTGACAAGCCAGCAGATTGGGCAAAAACTTAAAAAACTTCTAAAAGACTACTTAAAATGTTGATCTATATTAACTTTCATGAATAATGAAACCTGGTCTAATCTTTGAAATGAGATGGAAAATGACTCTCAGTGGCCTTTGTACCCCAAGACACTGTGCAGCTTCTATCAGGGCAAAGTTCTTCAAAGAGTTGTCAAACAGAAAGCAGAGTCGCACACTTTCTGTCATGAACAGGCAAATGGTCCATGTCTGTGATCTCTTCTGAGATGGTAGGATGTTGCCTGCTACACACACTGAAAGATGACATTTTAAAAAAGATAGAGGAAATAACTGCTTTTTTTAAAAAACATCTTTATTGGAGTATAATTGCTTTATACTGATGTGTTAGTTTCTGCTGTATAACCAAGTCAGTCAGTTATACGTGTACATATATCCCCATATCTCCTCCCTCTTGCGTCTCCCTCCCATTCCCCCATCCCACCCCTCTAGGTGGACACAAAGCACCGAGCTGATCTCCTTGTGCTATGTGACTGCTTCCCACTAGCTATCTGTCTTACATTTGGTAGTGTATATATGTCCATGCCACTCTCTCACTTTGTCCCAGCTTACCCTTCCCCCCACCCCCATGTCCTCAAGTCCATTCTCTAGTAGGTCTGCGTCTTTGTTCCTGTCCTGCCCCTAGGTTCTTCAGAACCTTTTTTTTTTTTTTAAGATTCCACATATATGTGTTAGCATACGGTATTTGTTTTTCTCTATCTGACTTACTTCACTCTGTATGACAGTCTCTAGATCCATCCACCTCGCTACAAATAACTCAATTTTGTTTCTTTTTATGGCTGAATACTATTCCATTGTATATATGTGCCACATCTTCTTTATCCATTCATCTGTCAGTGCACACTTAGGTTGCTTCCATGTCCTGGCTATTGTAAATAGAGCTGCAATGAACATTGTGGTACATGACTCTTTTTGAATTATGGTTTCCTCAGGGTATATTTCCAGTAGTGGGATTGCTGGGTCATATGGTAGTTCTATTTTTAGCTTTTTGAGGAACCTCCATACTGTTTTCCATAGTGGCTGTATCAATTTACATTCCCACCAACAGCGCAAGAGGGTTCCCTTTTCTCCACACCCTCTCCAGCATTTATTGTTTGTATATTTTTTGATGATGGCCATTCTGACCAGTGTGAGATGATATCTCATTGTAGTTTTGATTTGCGTTTCTCTAATGATTGATGATGTTGAGCATCCTTTCTTGTGTTTGCTGGCAATCTGTATATCTTCTTTGGAGAAATGTCTATTTAGGTCTTCTGCCCATTTTGGGGATGGGTTGTTTGTTTCTTTGATACTGAGCTGCATGAGCTGCTTGTATATTTTGGAGATTAAACATGGAGGCTAAACAATACACTACTAAATAACCAAGAGATCACTGTAGAAATCAAAGAGGAAATCAAAATGCCTAGAAATAAATGACAATGAAAACATGACGACCCAAAACCTATGGGATGCAGCGAAAGCAGTTCTAAGAGGGAAGTTTATAGCAATAGAATCCTACCTCAAGAAACAAGAAACATCTCAAGTAAACAACCTAACCTTAAACCTAAAGCAATTAGAGAAAGAAGAACAAAAAACCCCCAAAGTTAGCAGAAGGAAAGAAATCATAAAGATCAGATCAGAAATAAATGAAAAAGAAATGAAGGAAATGATAGCAAAGATCAATAAAACTAAATGCTGGTTCTTTGAGAAAATAAACAAAATTGATAAACTATTAGCCGGGCTCATCAAGCAAAAAAGGGAGAAGACTCAAATCAATAGAATTAGAAATGAAAACGGAGAAGTAACAACTGACACTGCAGAAATACAAAGGATCATGAGAGATTACTACAAGCAACTATATGCCAATAAAATGGACAAATTCTTAGTAAAGCACAACCTTCTGAGACTGAACCAGGAAGAAATGGAAAATATAAACAGACCAATCACAAGCACTGAAATTGAAACTGTGATTAAAATCTTTCAACAAGCAAAAGCCCAGGACCAGATGGCTTCACAGGTGAATTCTGTCAAACATTTAGAGAAGAGCTAACACCTATCATTCTCAAACTCTTCCAGAATATAGCAGAGGGAGGAACACTCCCAAACTCATTCTACGAGGCCACCATCACCCTGATGCCAAAACCAGACAAAGATGTCACAAAGAAAGAAAACTACAGGCCAATATCACTGATGAACATTGTTGCAAAAATCCTCAACAAAATACTAGCAAACAGAATCCAACAGCACATTAAAAGGATCATACACCATGATCAAGTGGAGTTTATCCCAGGAATGCAAGCGTTCTTCAATATATGCAAATCAATCAATGTGATACACCATATCAAAAAATTGAAAGAGAAAAACCATATGATCATCTCAATAGATGCAGAAAAATGTTTTGACAAAATTCAACACCGATTTATGATAAAAAACCCTCCAGAAAGTAGACAAAGAGGGAACTTTTCTCAACATAATAAAGGCCATATATGACACAACCACAGCCAACATCGTTCTCAATGGTGAAAAACTGAAACCATTTCTACTAAGATAAGGAACAAGACAAGGTTGCCCACTCTCACCACTATTATTTAACATAGTTTTGGAAGTTTTAGCCACAGCAGTCAGAGAAGAAAAAGAAATAAAAGGAATTCAAATCAGAAAAGAAAAAGTAAAGCTGTCACTGTTTGCAGATCACATGATACTATACATAGATAATCCTAAGGATGCTACCAGGAAACTACTAGAGCTAATCAATGAATCTGGTAAAGTAGCAAGATACAAAATTAATGCACAGAAACCTCTTGCATTCCTATACACTAATGATGAAAAATCTGAAAAAGAAATTAAGGAAACACTCCCATTTACCTTTGCAACAAAAAGAATAAAATACTTAGGAATAAACCTACCTAAGGAGAAAAAAGGCCTGTATGCAGAAAACTATAAGACACTGATGAAGGAAATCAAAGATGACACAAACAGATGGAGAGATATACCATGTTCTTGGATTGGAAGAATCAACATTGTGAAAATGACTCTACTACCCAAAGCAATCTACAGATTCAATGCAATCCTTATCAAGCTACCAATGGCATTTTTCACAGAACTAGAACAAAAAATTTCACGATTTGAATGGAAACACAAAAGACCCTGAATAACCAAAGCAATCTTGAGAAAGAATAACGGAGCTGGAGGAATCAGGCTCCCTGACTTCAGAAATAATTGCTTTTTAAAGGAAACTCATGCTCAAAGCTCAAAAACAGTTTTGAGAATGGATGGTTTTGGAAATCTTTCTACCATTATGTGATTTTGTTGCTAAAAAACTGTTGTGAGTGTGCTATCTACAAACTCAAATTTGTGAAGTTAAAAAATCTGGGGGCTTCCCCGGTGGCGCAGTGGTTAAGAATCTGTCTGCCAATGCAAGGGACATGGGTTCGAGCCCTGGCCGGGGAAGATCCCACGTGCCGCGGAGCAACTAAGCCTGTGAGCCAGAACTACTGAGCCTGTGCTCAAGAGCCACAGCTACTGAATCCTGCGCGCCTAGAGCCCGTGCTCCACAGCAAGAGAAGCCACCCAATGAGAAGCCCGCGCACCACAAGGAAGAGTAGCCCCAGCTTGCCGCAACTAGAGCAAGCCCGCATGCAGCAAGGAAGACCGAACATAGCCAAAAATAAAAACAAATAAATTAATTAAAAAAAAACCTGGAAATAGAATTTTGTTAACTGCTTAAGAATCTTCCAAATCGATTGTTTTTTTTGTTAAAACTATGAAAGTGCAACCGCTTTGAATCAGTGTGCAAAATCACTTGTTGAGATTCAGGAAAGTGAAACTTTACCAGCAAAAATCTTGGCATGCTTGTGGGATGGATTGAAGAATGAATGTTGTGATGTAGTAAACCCTGCCAGTGACGTGTTTCTTCGATTTGGATCTGTAAATTCTTTTGAGGTGTATTTTTGGTTATGGCAGATGTTTTAATCAAGTATGGAAATACACCCAACCTAAAACCAGATCTTCAAATCACTGTATAACAAAATGTTATGTCAAGATTTTCAGTAAGCATGAATAACAGTAAATCACACTGCTTTCAATAAAAATCCAATTTCTGTATTTTGAGAAACAAAGCGTTCATTGAAGCAGTGTTTTAAATTTATGAGTCTAGAGTTGCATGTAGAATTCTCATATTTCATACTGTTGTCTATTTGTGCTTTCCCTGTTTGTTTTAATAAAGTTGTCAGAGATTTGTCTGGTGTTTTTGCTTTTGTTTCAGAGAACCAGCTCTTTTAATTTATCTGTTTTCTAATTCAGCTCTGTCTCATTATTTCGTTTTTCCTGTTTTCTTAATTTATTTTGTTGTTCTTTTTCTAAAACGTTTGTGTTGAAAACTTATTTATTTATTTATTTTGGGCTGTCTTGGGTCATCGTTGCTGCGCACGGGCTTTCTCTGGTTGCAGCGAGCGGGGAGTACTCTTTGTTGCGGTGTGCAGGCTTCTCATTGCGGTGACTTCTCTTGCTGCAGAGCTCAGGCTCTAGGTGCGTGAGCTTCAGTAGTTGTGGCTCATGGACTCCAGAGCGCAGGTTCAGTAGTTGTGGTGCTCTGCGGCATGTGGGATCTTCCTGGACCAGGGCTCGAACCCCTGTCCCCTGCATTGGGAGGCAGATTCTTAACCACTGAGCCACCAGGGAAGCCCTTGAAGACTTATTTAGTGTTTATATTTTTCTCTTAAAAACAGTAAGAGCATTTAAAGACCTCACAAGCTTATCTGAATACTACTTTGCTATACCTCACATGCTTTTTTTTTTTTTTTTTGCGGTACGTGGGCCTCTCACTGTTGTGGCCTCTCCCGTTGCGGAGCACAGGCTCCGGACGCGCAGGCTCAACGGCCATGGCTCACGGGCCCAGCCGCTCCGCGGCATGTGGGATCTTCCCGGACCGGGGCACGAACCCGTGTCCCCTGCATCAGCAGGCGGACTCTCAACCACTGTGCCACCAGGGAAGCCCCCTCATATGCTTTTTAATAAGAATTATTTCCCTTTTTAAATTTTAAATAGAGCGTATAATTTAAATTTTAATTTAAACTTTGATCTAGGAGTATATTAAAAATTTCAATTTTAATGAATGTTCTAGAGATCGAAGGTACAGCATGGTGATTATAGCTAATAATACTGTATCATATACTTGAAACTTGCTAAGAGAGTAGGTCTTAAATGATCTCACCACAAAAAAAGAGAAAGGGTAATTATGGGACATGTTGGCGGTGTTAGGGAAAGCTATGGTGGTCATCCTTTTGCAACATATAAGGCTGCCAACATCTTACACAGCTTAGACTTACACAGTGTTGTATGTCAGTTATATCTCCACAAAGTTAGAAAAAATGTCTTAGCATTTAAAAATATTGAATTTTATTATTGTTTCTGTTTATATTCAACTGTCTCAGACCTGCTTTTGAAGACCTTTACTGAAGTTTGCTTTGTGGTCTTATATTTGATAAATTTTTGTAAATGTTCAGATATCTCGAAAGTTATCTCTGGGGGGTTGTGGGGACACACACACACACACTCACACACACACTCATATACAGAGACACATCAAATCGGCCTTCATAGAAAAATGTCTACATCATTCATATCCTCTTTGTTTTTGTTTTTTACCCAGGTAATTTGCCAAAGCCTTAGAGGGTGTCTTTAAAATCTTCACCAGTTTTTAAAATGAAAAATATATTTAAATTATTTTTTGGTTTATAATGATATGTACATGATGCATAGAGGTTTGTGACTAATGTATATATTTTTTGGATTTTCCCCTTTTTAAACATACCTTCACTATACTATCAGTGCTTTTTATTTTAAATTGCTTTGCAGTTAGAACTTTCTTTTCTTTGATCTTTGCCTTTAAGTCTTTTCCCATAATTTAATTTGTAAACTTCTCTACTCATTTTACTTTAAATGACCTTTAAAGGCAGTAGCAGGTAGTGATTGTGTCTCCGTTGTGTCTGCTTGCTGTTAGGAAGGGAGCTGCGTTTCATCTTGTTCCTCTGTGGGTAACCTGTATTTTCTAACCTGGATGCTCAGAAGACATTTCCTTATCTTTGAAATTCAGAAATGTCACAAGGATATCTAGTTCTGTCAGCATGGTCACTAAGCTAATGTGGATTATTTTCCTGCAACAAATGAAGAGATGCTGGATAAACATATAACAAAAAAGTTAACTCTGTAGCCCAGCCAGTCCTTTGCCTGCTAGCTTAACAGATTTATCCTTCCCTCTCCCCCTGCACCACTCTGTATAGTAGGGTCTGTCCAAGCAAACTATGTTTCCAGATTCCCTGGCCAAAGGGAGGCACCAACAGGAGGTGAGAAGGTGAGGACAGAGAGTGAGGCTCGCCACCCCTACCTACCTTTGACAGATGTCTCCATGGTACCTCTCCCTCTTAAGGGTTCCTGCCCTGCATCTTGGCAGAGCAGAGATATCCTATTGGGCGACCCCTACCATGGTTCTAGCTCCTCTGGGCACCCCACCTTTGAGGTTCTGGTCATACTGCCATCGCCATATGTCCCTCCGCAGTAGGGGTAGGAGAAACTTTCTGCTATTGCTAATCTCTGCTAACCAGCCTCTCGACAGGGGGTTGGGGGGGTGCTTTTCAGCCCTTCTGCCCACTTGGTAGGTAGCTCACTGTTGCACATCTTTTTATTGAACTAGCTGACATAGGCTCTGTTTTCCTGACTACACTTTTCCTGTTTTACACATTAAAATAACTTAGTGTGAAAGAAAAGAAGGGGAAACTCAGAGCCCAGAGAGGAAAGCGTAGGGGTGGACGCTGCTTCAGGGTAGGGAAACCCCCGAAGGCTCTGGTAGGTGGGAGTCTTAATGTTCATGCCGGGAGGAAAGGTGTGGTCTTGGGTCCACAGCAGGCAGGAAGCAGGAACTCAGACCCTGGTTTCGCTGCCCCTCCCATAAGAGGGGACTAGACTCAGTCTGCCCACTGCTCAGCAAAGTGGCTGAGATGCTTATGTCTACCAGGAGCTGTGGCTGCCAAAGGAAAAGGCCCCCGTGACAAAGGAGAACTCCAGACCTGTGCCTCGGGGATGCGCACTCCATATCTACACTACCCACGTGGTGCACGCCTTCCAGGCCAAGAATGAATGGACAAACTGGTCCCCAACTGGTGAAACCTATGGCACCTGTGCCTCGGGCACAGATCTCTGCGCATGTGAAGCTCCAAAGGGAAAAGCAACACCTGCTGAAGATGGCCCCGCCCACAAAGAGTGATACCACACCTGGAAACTGTTTACTGCTAGAGAAATCAGAGAAGTACCACAAAGAAGATTAGTGCCTTAAGAAACTGAGATAATTGAGATTCTGAAAGAAAATATGCAAAGGTCAGAGAATAAAAATTGAAAGATTTATACTCAGTGATAAATAAAAGATGGATTTATAAAAGAAACTAAACTGCTGGAAATGGAAAACGTCATCATTTAGATGAAAACTGAGCAGACAGGTTAAACTGTAAGTTAAGTTACAACTGAAAAAAGAATGTGTGAATGTAAAAATAATTTTGAGGAAATTGCTTACAAGATACACAGATAAAAATATGAAAATTTTAAACAAGTTTAAAGGGGGGGTCGGATGAATTGGGAGAGTGGGATTGACATACATACACTATTGATACTATGTATAAAATACATAACTAATGAGAACCTACTGTATAGCTCAGGGAACTCTCCGCAGTGCTCTGTGGTGACCTATACGGGAAGGAAATCTGAAAAGAGGGGACATAAGTATCCGTACAACTGATTCACTTTGCTGCATGGGAGAAACTAACACAACATTGTAAAGCAGCTATACTCCAATAAAAATTAGTTAAAAAAAAGTTTAAGGAACTCGGAAAATACAATAATATATCAGTTAAAGTTTAGTTCAAGGACCAGTAACCACACTGCGTATTTTAAGGAGGAAGGGATTTAATACAGGGAATTTGATGCTTACAAGATTGTTGAAGGGCTGAAGGACTGGATTTTGGATGGCTCTCCAGAATGGCTCCCAGAATAATTCAGATTGACCCTCCAGGAGATTTACTACCACTGAGACTGCCACTGGAATCTGCTTGTTGTTCCTAAAACTTCCTTTGGACCCCCCAAAGGCTGGAAAATGGACTTGAAGTTGATCCGAGGATTCAGAAGCCATTGCTCTTCTGCCACCACCTTGACTACTTCTTCACAGCCAGGAAACTGGAGAGTGGACGGCGGAACACTGTTGCAGGAAAACATCATGTTTCCATGACTTTTCTTGCCTATAGAAACAACCAGAAATGGTCAGGAAAAAAGACCTTCATCCAGCGGCATGCTGGAGCTACCTCATGCCAGCTTATGAAAGACACTGTTGGGGCTTCCCTGGTGGTGCAGTGGTTAGGAATCCACCTGCCGATGCAGGGCACACAGGTTCAAGCCCTGGTCTGGGAAGATCCCACATGCCGCGGAGCAACTAAGCCTGTGCGCCACAACCACTGACCCTGCGCTCTAGAGCCCACGAGCCACAACTACTGAGCCTACGTGCCACAACTACTGAAGCCCGTGTGCCTAGAGCCCATGCTCTGCAACCAGAGAAGCCACCATAATGAGAAGCCTGTGCACCACAACAAAGAGTAGCCCCCGCTCGCCGCAACTAAAGAAAGCCCACGCACAGCAACGAGACCCAACACGGCCATAAATAAATAAATAACTTAATTAATTAAAAGCAGGGAAGAAAAGACACTTGTTAAATTTTCAGGAATTGTACGAGTCAGTTATTAAACATAGCCATTCTTAAATGCATGATAAATGAAATGTAAACTTAAATTCTCAGATGAAGTATAAACTTACAGTGAAATAAATTATATTACATCACAAAGGTAATAAATACTAAAAGCTCTTCACTTCCTAATTATTTGACTACACTTTATTATTATCTATGATTTTGTGGTTAATTTAGTCTATGACATGTATATGGTGAAAATACTGTATAATGGGGTGCTGGTATACTACTTCACATCTCTTCACAACTCCATGTTCACTGATATCACGTTGTTGGCTCGGAATTGGCCATTGTGGGAGTATTTCTACCATGGATAGGGGTAAATGCTACGGATCAAGGTGTTTTGTGAGACCCCGCACACATACCATTGTATTCATCTCTCTTCTGCATTCCGAACTTGGGCAAGTGCTTTCTAATTTTGGAACTAATTCTCATACAGAGCTCTAGTAGCAATGGAGTCTGGAAAACAAAGTTATTAGCTTTTCAGCTTTTTTAATCTGATGGGGTATGAATGAATGTTGGATGAACCAGTCAAGAGTATTGAGCTTGAATGAAGAGGTCCAACATACATCTTTTACATCTCTTTATGAAAGAGAGAATATCGAGTTGGGGAGAGAGCCTATATCTGAAATTATAGACTTAGAATGGTCCAGAATGAGTATTAACAGGGGAACAAGCAGATTTCTCATCAGCAACAAAATATCCTCCGAGTACTAAGTAAATAATTTGTAATTCTTTACCAAGTTGAACTATAATCCAAATGAGATTGAAATACTTTTTTTTTTAAGGAAAAAGACCAAAAAGCTTTCCATTTATAATTCCTTAATGAAAGAACTACTACATTCCCTTCATTAAGAAGGGAATTGAACCCAGAAGAGTGCAACAATGAGCAGAGAAATTAGTAACCTTGTAGAAAAGTCTAGGTAAGCATTGGTTGTGACATGCACCAATAACAACTACAATAATAATGACTAATAGTGAGGGGTTTAAGAGTAAGATTGAACTGAAATATTAGAAAACAATAGCATGGAAGAACAAAGCAATCCCAAAATGATAAGCAACCCAGTAGATAAAGGTAAAAAGCAAATTGTAGGGGGAAAATTAGAACGGCCACAAAACATGTAACAAGATGCCTAAGCTAGCAGTCAAGGAAATCCAATTACAGATGAAACAGTCTGATCATACTCCTTGTCAGCAAGGCTGTGGGGGAAATAGACATGCCGATAGGCTAATGGTGGGTCTGTAAGTTGCTACAACCATGATGATGATTTTAAAAGATGTTTACAAATTCTTTGATACTCCATCTTTCAGAAGGTGGAGCCTAATTTCTCTCTCCATGAGTGTAGGCTTTCCTTAGCATCTTGCTTTTAATGAACAGAATGTGTCAAAAATGACGGTGTGATTTCTGAGACCAAATCATAAAAGCCCCCTCATTCTGTGTCTTGGATCACCTGCTAGGGGAAGCCGGCTGTCATGTCATAAGAACACCTGAGCAGCCCTCTGGAGAGTCCCCTGAGGATGTTGTGAACAGCCATGTGAGTACACCATCTTGGAAGTGGATCCTCCAGCTGCAGTCACACCTTCTGACGGTGGTGGCCCTGATCAGTGTCTTGACTGCAACCTTCTGAGAACTGCTGAGCCAGAACCACCCAGCAAAGCAATTCCTGATTCCTGACCCACAGAACCTGTGAGATAATAAATATTTGCTCTTTTAAGCCACTAAGTTCAAGGGTACTTTGTTATGTGTGACAGACAACTAACCCAACCACTTTGGAGAGCACTTTGGAAAAATTCTGTAATATTTTATCTAGGTATGTAGGCTAGAGAAATTCCCCTCAATTTACGCAAAGAGACACATGAAGATGTTCTTTGCGGAATGCTTTTCTTTCGGTCGGATAGTGGATACATGAATTGCAATATGCTTTTACAGTGGAAAACTATGGCACAGTTAAAAGTAAATTGCGTATACGGATTTGGGTAAGTCCCTAAGCTCTAATATAGATTGAAATGTGCAAACTGCAAAAGTGTATGTACAGTGTGATATTATTTATGTAAATTGAAAGATATATACAGCGATACTATAATATATTCTATACAGTTACACCCAAATGGAGGAAAATTTAAAATCATGGACCGGAAGGATACGTTCCACCTCCAGAATAGTGTTGTCACAGCTGAGTGAAGGAGGTGGAGGAATAGCATAGATGGGCAGGGCTTCGATGTCAGATATTTCTTTGAAAAAAACCTAAAGCAAATGAGGAAAAATATGAGCCCATGTTCAATCTGGGTGGTGGGTCCATGGGTGAATTATATTGTTTGCTGAATTTGCCGTTTGTTTGAAATACTCTTTGTTGCCAGTAATGTAGATTTTCATTCCACTACTGTTTTTGGATTTCTCCTTCGCTTTGCAAAGACCAGCACCTTTTCCAAATCAGCTTGCCTCTCAGCAAGCTGTCTTTGCTTTCTGACTTGATATCTCCTCACTGTATGCTGAGATTTCCTTATGAATTTGCATTCTTATTTCATAGACACCCTGGTTTTCTACTTATTTTTAAGGATGTAACCAGAAGCTTTGTAAAACTGTCTTCTTTCTTGTATCATATTATTGTTGACAATCTGTTTTTGGCTCTACTTCTTCTTGAAAGTGCTTCTTCCTCTGATGATGCAGAATTTTTATTTAGATCCTCACGTTGGTGTTTTCTGCTTACTCATTGCTGTCTGATTTGAGCTCTATCCAAACCCTCCTTGCCAATTGGCCTGCCCCTGCAGGATCTTTACAAGAGAACACAATTGTTTTGTAAGTGCTTAGCCCAACGCTCAGCTGGTATCCATCTAGTGCATCTTTGCTGGAGTAAGTAGGGATCTTCTCATCCCTATAACTTAACTCTTGGACTCTGAGGAGGAGACATACATTTCTGGGGTATCTGAGGTCTTCTGCAGTTCTTCCTTAACCAAAAGCAATACACGAAAAGCCATAAACCCCACAGGTCATTGTTCGTACTGACACTCATGCCCATAACAAATTTCACATCTTCACGTGCAGGGCCCGTGCCTCAGACCCTTCTGTTCCTAGCCGTGTTGCATGATCCCTGGGTGGCTAGAGGAAGGGGATTGTTGACTCACAGTGGTGCTAAGGGCAGTGAGGGTTTGACCCTGGCTGCTTTGAAAAAGCAATTCCAACAGAGTCCGAAGGGTGATTGTCTGATGTCATGGTTGGTCATTCCAGAGTCCCAGAAATAGAAGGGAATTTGGGTAGATAAAAATCTCCTCCTATTCCTTTACTATCTGACTCTATTATTTAGTCTGCATTCAAAGTGTGGATATGCCACTGATTATTTTCCATTTTAATCCTAACTGTGCCGACTTAATGGAAGCTTCTTCCACACCCTGGCATTGGTGCTGTTGGGAATATGATTATTTTTGTGTGCCTTCATGGATATTTTTAGGGGAATTTGACAAAGGCTCTATCACGGTTGGGTAGGCTCTTTAACTTCTAGAATGCAGGGTCAACATTGCCCCATGTAGTCTGCTAAATGGAGGACAGAAACCCCGGCAATGTATTCCAGGCGCTCAGAAGATGGCCCAAACTTCCGCTGACGTCTTGTACGTCCTTTCTTGCTTTGTTTTTTAAATTTAAAACAAAGGATATTATGGGGTTTTATTTCCATATATATTTGAAATGTTTATGACGTTTAAATGCTTCAAATATTACTTTTTATTTTTTTGCGGCACACGGGCCTGTCACTGTTGTGGCCCCCCAAGTTGCGGAGCACAGGAGGCTTCGGACGCGCAGGCTCAGCGGCCATGGCTCACTGGCCCAGCCGCTCCGCGGCATGTGGGATCCTCCTGGACTGGGGCACAAACCCGCGTCCCCTGCACCGGAAGGCGGGCTCTCAACCACTGTGCCACCAGGGGAGCCCTCAAATATTACTTTTTAACACTAGACTTTTCAATGTGGTATAATAATTCTGTTTGAATAACACATTGTATATAGAGTATATTTTTGGATTAAAAATTTTTTTTATTTCTTTAACTGTGGTTGATTTACAATATTGTGTTAGTTTCAGGTGTACAGCTTCACATTCTTTTCCATTATAGGTTATTACAAGGCACTGAATATAGTTCCACGTGCTACATAGTGAATCCTAGTTATTTATCTATTTTATATATAGTAGTGTGTACCTATTAATCCTATACTCCTAATTTATCCCTCCCCATCCCCTTTCCCCTTTGGTAACCATAAGTTTGTTTTTTATGTCTGCTGTACCTCCTTTCCAAAGTCCATCTAAGACTTTAAAAATTCTTAAATTAAGTTCTTTGAAAAAATTTCGGAGGCAAGTTCAAATACATTTCTCTACATGTCTTTCCTCCTCTCTCTCTGTATCTGTAGCCCATTACCAGAAATTGATGCAACTTAAAGTACTTTAGAGAGAAGTGCTTCTCAAACTAAACTATTTGTGGGGAAGGACTAGTGTTTTTGTTTTGTTTCGTTTTTTGTTTAAAGCTCCAGTCCTTGGCAGAGTGATTTCTGTAAAATGCAGAAAGAACGAATTAGTGGAAAAATAAAATAAAAAAAAGCAAAGATATACAAAAATCAAGTCAACTGGTCACGTGCTTAGGTGTTGGGCCAGTGCTCCAAATTGCTATAAAAATTTCAATGCTTTCTTTCACTTCCTGTCCTTATCTATCTCGTTGCAAACAAGCAGTAGAGAGTATTCAGCTGGCAGTAGTCCACACACTACACTCTGGGTCGTGTTGCTTAAGAGGCCCTGCAGAATTATGTTCTGGGGTACTCTTTACCCAGAATAATAACATCAGCCTACAGGAATGTGCCTGGGTCTTCAGCACTGCTGAGAAAAAAAAATGGAAGAGTTAGTCTGGGTTCTCCAGAGAAACATAACCAATAGGATATATATAGAGAAAGAAATTTATTGTAAGGAATTGGCTTAGATGGTTTTGGAGGCTGAGAATTCCTACAATCTGGCGAGCTGGAAACCCAGGAGAGCTATTGGTGTCAGCTCCAGCCAGAGTCCAGGTCCAAAGGCAGGAGAAGACCAAAGTTCCAGCTCACACTGACGGAAAGAACACATTTTCCCTTATTTTCCCTTTTTGTTTTATTCAGGCCTCTAACAGATTGGATAAGGCCCAGCCACCTTGGGAAGGGCAATCTTCTTTACTCAGACTACCGGCTTAAATGTTAATCTCACCCCAAAACACTCTCACAGACACACCCAGAGTAATGTTTAACCAAATATCTGGGCACCCTGTGACCCAGTCAAGTTGACACAAAATTAACTGTCTCTGAAGAGCATCATCTCTTGACATCTCTCAAGTCAAAGTGTGTGGGGCTCTTTGTTTTTTTTTTTTTTTTAACATCTTTATTGGAGTATAATTGCTTTACAATGGTGTGTTAGTTTCTGCTTTATAACAAAGTGAATCAGCTATTCATATACATACGTTCCCATATCTCTTCCCTCTTGCGTCTCCCTCCCTCCCACCCTCCCTATCCCACCCCTCTAGGTGGTCACAAAGCACTGAGCTGATCTCCCTGTGCTATGCGGCTGCTTCCCACTAGCTATCTATTTTACGTTTGGTGGTGTATATATGTCCATGCCACTCTCCCATTTTGTCCCAGCTTACCCTTCCCCTTCCCCGTATCCTCAAGTCCATTCTCTAGTAGGTCTGTGTCTTTATTTCCATCTTGCCCCTAGGTTCTAAATGACCTTTTTTTTTTTTTTAAGATTCCATATATATATATGTTAGCATATGGTATTTGTTTTTCTCTTTCTGACTTACTTCACTCTGTATGACAGGCTCTAGGTCCAGCCACCTCACTACAAAAAACTCAATTTCGTTTCTTTTTATGGCTGAGTAATATTCCATTGTATATATGTGCTACATCTTCTTTATCCATTCATCTGTCAGTGGACACTTAGGTTGCTTCCATGTCCTGGCTATTGTAAATAGAGCTGCAATGAACATTTTGACATGACTCTTTTTGAATTATGGTTTTCTCAGTGTATATGCCCAGTAGTGGGATTGCTGGGTCGTGTGGTAGTTCTATTTTTAGTTTTTTAAGGAACCTCCATACTGTTCTCCATAGTGGCTGTATCAATTTACATTCCCACCAACAGTGCAAGAGGGTTCCCTTTTCTCCACACCCTCTCCAGCATTTATTGTTTGTACATTTTTTGATGATGGCCATTCTGACCAGTGTGAAATGATATCTCATTGTAGTTTTGATTTGCATTTCTCTAATGATTAATGATGTTGAGCATCCTTTCATGTGTTTGTTGGCAATCTGTATATCTTCTTTGGAGAAATGTCTATTTAGATCTTCTGCCCTTTTTTGGATTGGGTTGTTTGTTTTTTTGATATTGGGCTGCATGAGCTTGTAAATTTTTGAGATTAATCCTTTGTCAGTTGCTTCATTTGCAAATATTTTCTCCCATTCTGAGGGTTGTCTTTTCTTCTTGTTTATGGTTTCCTTTGCTGTGCAAAAGCTTTTAAGTTTCATTAGGTCCCATTTATTTATTTTTGTTTTTATTTCCATTTCTCTAGGAGGTGAGTCAAAAAGGATCTTGCTATGATTTATGTCATAGAGTGTTCTGCCTATGTTTTCTTCTAAGAGTTTGGTAGTGTCTGGCCTTAAATTTAGGTCTTTAATCCATTTTGAGTTTATTTTTGTGTATGGTGTTTGGTAGTGTTCTAATTTCATTCTTTTACATGTAGCTGTCCAGTTTTCCCAGCACCACTTATTGAAGAGGCTGTCTTTTCTCCACTGTATATTCTTGCCTCTTTTATCAAAGATAAGGTGACCATATGTGCGTGGGTTTATCTCTGGGCTTTCTATCCTGTTCATTGATCTATATTTCTGTTTTTGTGCCAGTACCATACTGTCTTGATTACTGTAGCTTTGTAGTATAGTCTGAAGTCAGGGAGCCTGAGTCCTCCAGCTCCGGTTTTCTTTCTCAAGATTGCTTTAGCTATTCAGGGTCTTTTGTGTTTCCATACAAATTGTGAAATTTTTTGTTCTATTCTGTGAAAAATGCCAGTGGTCGTTTGATAGAGATTGCATTGAATCTGCAGATTGCTTTGGGTAATATAGTCATTTTCACAGTGTTGATTCTTCCAATCCAAGAGCATGGTATAATCTCTCCATCTATTTGTATCATCTTTAATTTCTTTCATCAGTGTCTTATAATTTTTTGCATATAGGTCTTTTGTCTCCTTAGGTAGATTTATTCCTAGATATTTTATTCTTTTTGTTGCCATGGTAAATGGGAGTGTTGTCTTTGGTTTATTACTTTGCCAAGAAATGTACCAGTTCTTCGACACTGAAAACAGGAACCCACCCCTTTGTTTTTAACCTGCTGACATCTTGTCCTTGATGTGACCATGATGCCAGGTGATACCCAGGAAATAGACTCTTTTTCAGCTCTGGTGCTTTTCATTCAAATAGCCCCCTCCTCCTGATACAGTCAGCTGCTTGCTGACACCGCTCAGCGCTGGGGCCCCCAGTGCTCTGTTGCTGACATTCTGGATCCCTTGGCACCTTAGTGTGCAGTGCCAGCCAGCTCTTCTCTGAAACTCACCCTCTGCCAGGTCGTTCCTGACCCTCCTTCAAAACACGGTGTGTTTTATCTTCCACCTAACACATCATGAATTTCTTTTGCCCTGCCTCCTACTTCATGTAATCCTTAGCAAAGAATTACTGATGATGTTTATTGAGAACATACCTGATGCTAAGTCAGGTGCTTTCCATACCTTATCTTATTTCATAGTTACAAAAATACTATTCAGTATGTTTCCAAACCCCAGTTTTACAGAGGAGGAGACTGAGGCTTACAGAGGTCAATTAATTTACCTACATGGCTAATCAGAACAGAGCTAGGATTTAAATCTAACACTGCTTTTGACCAGAAAGCCCTGATTCTTAGCCAGGAAACCATACTGCCTTACAGAAAATACAGAAAGATTGTTCACATGGTAAACAGTCACTTAAATAATATTTCTCAATGAGTAAAATGGCTGTTGAAAAGAAATATATATATATATTCATTGCCCACCATGTAAGGATCCATCTCTTGAGTTTTAGCTCAGGACTCTGTTTTCCTTTGCTGGCGAACTTGTACATTTCCCTTCCATAGCCAAAGCCAGGATCTTAAAGCTTGGGTTTCCCCAGGTGGCTTGGAGTGAAATTTAGTCCTTAATTGCAGCAGCTGTTTTTAGCTTACTTGGTATAATGCTCTTCCTTTTTTTGAACATGACTTTATTTATCTATATGGCTGGTTCAATTGCACGTGTTTTCTTTCCCACTAGACTATGAGCATTTTGGGTGAATGAACTGAATACGTACCTAATTTTGTAAGCTGCTTTTTCCAGAAGCAATTATGCTGGTCTTTCAAGTGGGACTCAGTTGTGACCAGTTTTTTCTGCAAAGTACTCAGCGTTCCTTCTGTGGCCGAACGTGGCTTGGACACGCGTGTTTGAGTATAACCTTGTTACCGCGGCTGTAAAAATGTGTGTGTGGCCGGTCCAGAGCTTCAGGCAACCAAGTAAAAGGTGGTAATGGGAAGCTATTTATAAAATGCTGAGAAACTAGAGTGATGAGTGGTGAAATGGGGAGAAATGCCTTCCGGGCCTGTATCGACCTGAGGGGGGCCTCCCTCCAGGTGGCAAAATTAGAGAAGATCGGTGTGGGTATTTCCCCATGTTTAGGAAGGATTTAAATGATGGTTAAAAATAACAGCTGGTGAGACTACTGGGTCCCCGGGCCAGTGCTGAGAGGGAAGCGTTAGCCATTGTTGATGTCTCATCCCCTGGACCATGGGAATCTGTCCAGGCTGAAATGACCATGGCCACACGTGGCGCTCCAAATTAGGACTGGCCTTAGGAAAGGGAGAGCAGTCCTAGCTCGTGCATCTGATTCTCACCTTTAAACCTGTTTGGTCTGAAATTTAACTTTGAGAAAAGAGGAGATGGTAATTGAAGTCTTCTTCCAAAGAAAGGTTCTTGCCTATTTGTGTATAAGGATGGATTTGGCCAGGAGGGGGAGGGGGAAAGTCTGACTTATATCAATAGTTCGCTGAATATGTGCCCCTTATAACTGGCAAAGGCATGCGTACTCTGGAACCAACCCCCCCCCCCCCCCGCCCGTCACTTGCAATTGGCCCGTGGATGTATGTACGTTTTGTTAGCTGTGGAAAGAGTTAAGACTGGGTTGGAGGCTGGTGGCTGGCTCTTGCCTCTGCCATGTGTTTGGGGCTCAGAACGTTTGTGAGAGTTGCCCCAGTTGTTATGATGAGAGAAAAGTACCTTTGATAGAAATAGAGAAATCAGGAAGTGTGGCCTATTTTTTAGGAAGATAATTAGTTCATTTTCTACATCTTGAGTTTGAAATGAGAGTTTGACGTCCAGGTGGAAATGTCTGGTGCTGAGCTGAGGCTGCTTGGTTGAAAGAGAGCTTAGGCGGCTTGTGTTCTAGATCGGATTCTTTCACTAACTGGCATCCTGCTCTTGGTCAAGCCCTGTAACTTTGAAGAGTCTCTTGGGTTGATATCTAAGTCAGCAGCTCTCAGCCCATACAGGGGCATGCTGGGGTGAGCTCTAGTTGGGAGGGAGAGAGAGGAAGGGGCGTCCTCTCGGGCCTGTCACTCAGTGGTGTCACAGGGAAAAGAAGACAGGGGCCCCTGCCCCCCTCCAAACATCCTTCATCAGGGACAGTTGCTGTCATGAGTGTGGCTTGAGGGATGGCAAGGTTTGGGAACCCTGAAGCCCTGAGCAGTCATCCCCAGAGACTGGCCTTCTGTTGCTGTCTCTTCCTGTAATTTACACCTTGTTACTCAGCAGTGCCCGGAGGGGCCGCTAGGACCACTCCAGCTTAACGTACAGACGCAAACTTTAGTGCCCAAAGGGACCCTATGGGGGACTCACATGGAGAATGATAGGTGTGTGGGGAGAGAGCACAGGGGCCGATTCTCTCCCACAGAACCCCTGTCAGGGAGGCCCTCAGCCTCTGCTTGTATGCCCCCATTGGCGGGGAGATCACCCCTTCTGGTGCTGCCCAGTTTACCTTCCTGGAGCTCTGTTAAAAGGGTGTTCCCTACCCACACCCTAGAATTGACTCCCCCTCCTGCCTGCCAATTCCCTAATTCTGCTCAGAGGCTTCTCAATCCTCTTAGGCCCCTTTGCAGATGGAGAAGCAGAACCGGATATGCCCCATGGCTCACTCACTATAACAGAGCTTGCTCTTTCCCCTATGGAGAGATCCAACTTTCTCTCTCTCTCTCTTTTTTCATATTCTTTTCCATTATGGTTTATTATAGAATATTGAATATAGTTCCCTGTGCTAAAAAAATAAGACCTTGTTTTTTTTTTAACGTCTTTATTGGAGTATAATTGCTTTACAATGGTGTGTTAGTTTCTGCTTTATAACAAAGTGAATCAGCTATACATATACGTATATCCCCCTATCTCCTCCCTCTTGCGCCTCCCTCCCACCCTCCCTATGCCACCCCTCTAGGTGGTCAGAAAGCACCGAGCTGATCTCCCTGTACTACGTGGCTGCTTCCCACTAGCTATCTATTTTACGCTTGGTAGTGTATATATGTCCATGCCACTCTCTCACTTTGTCCCAGCTTACCCTTCCCCCTCCTTGTGTCCTCAAGTCCATTCTCTATGTCTGCGTCTTTTATTCCTGTCCTGCCCCTAGAAGACCTTGTATTTTATCCGTTCAATATATAATAGTTTGCATCCCAAACTCCCAGTCCAACCCTCCCCTGCCCCCCCACCCTTGGCAACCACAAGTCTGTTCTCTATGTCTGTGAGTCTGTTTCTGTTTTGTAGATAAGTTCATCTATGTTCTATTTTAGATTCCACATATAAGTGATATCATGTGATATTTGTCTTCCTCTTTCTGACTTACTTCGCTTAGTATGATAATGTCTTGGTCTATCCATGTTGCTGCAAATGGCATTATTCCATTCTTTTTTACGGCTGAGTAGTATTCCATTGTATATATGTACCACATCTTCTTTATCCATTCATCTGTCGATGGACATTTAGGTTGTTTCCATGTCTTGGCTATTGTAAATAGTGTTGCTATGAACATAGGGGTGCATGTAGCTTTTTGAATTACAGTTTTGTCTGGATATATGCCCAGGAGTGGGATTGCTGGATCATATAGCAACTCTAGTTTTTTGAGGAACCTCCCTGCTGTGAGAGACCCATCCTTCTAACTGTGTCTCTCCTCCCTCCCTTTCACCTTAGTCTGGAGCCTCTGGCCTGCCTTGCACTGGTGGGAACTTCAAAGTCCCAGGGGTGGTGCTCTGGTACGAGGAGCTTGGAGGGTTTGTTCATCTGGTCTAAGGGGATGCGATGCTTTCATTTCCTGTGAGCATGCTGGAAGCTGCTTTGTTTTGGGACACCTTGAGATGCTGCCCACCTATCCTGCAGGGCAGGTGTGATTGGTGTCTCAGAGGGCTATGCTCATGAGCCACTCGTGCAGGCAGGTACAGGGCTCCTTCTCAGAGGTACAGACTGTTGTCTGTGTTTACTCAGAGCCTGGCATTTCCAACCTGCTTTGAGTGCAGTGTAAGTGCAGAACCTGCTTTACCTGGGAAAGCAAAAAGCAAAAGTTGGATTTCCGTACAGTCACGGCTAAGACATATGGTCACTGGGCAGCCTCACATTTTGGGGTGTGCAGTCCTTTCCTAGGAGGATGGAGGAAGCTTTTATCAGACCAGGGAAAGGAGCAGAGAGTATCCTTGTTTGCATGGAGAGACAGTTGGGTGATGCCAGGGTATCCCACAGTCTGCCAGGACCACATGGCTCAAGTTCCTCATTAAATGGGGAGAATGAAGTAAGACGTACAATGAAGGAAGGGACAGAACTTGGGATCCTTCGGGAATTGCTCTGGCCACGGGGACCCTGGAATTCTCTGACTTTCCCGCTACCAATGTTCTTGTTATTTAAAAAATACTCCTGGCCATCTGAACACCAGGGTGGTCCTTCAGGGAAGGAAAGGAGGAACGGATGATGATGATGTCTTTCTTTCCCCTGCCCCCTGTCTCTTGTGAGCAGGGAGAAGATGCCTTTTCACCACGTGACGGCCGGCCTGTTGTACAAGGGGAATTACCTCAACCGATCTCTGTCTGCTGGCAGCGACAGCGAGCAGCTGGCTAACATCTCTGTGGAGGAGCTTGACGGTAAGGAGCCCGCCTTGCGTGGGAGGTGAGCCACCGAGGGAGGCATCTGGGGCCACTGTGCGTCTAAGACGCTGGCCGTCAGCTGTGGCCAAGTCTAACCGTGATGCAGCAGGAGAGAGTTCAGAGATCACTTCTGCCTAAATGACTTCTTTGTGTGGGATGGACCTGGTGGCCTGAAAAATCTATGGTGAATATTTCGGCTCCTTTGGGTACCACAAGGAACCCTCTGACTGGGGAGACAGGCTTCTACTCGTGACACGTATTTTCCAATTGATGGAATCTTGGTCGCCAGTAGTGTTGCCCTGTTTCCATCTTCTCATTCACCATGGGGCCCAGCTGCGGGGAGGTCATAGACTTGTTCATGGCCGTCTCTTGACTTGTGGCCATGGTGCTTGGAATCCTGCCCAGATCAGAATCATCTGGAAGCTGTGTCTAGGTGGGAATGGCCGGCAATTATTTTGATTGCCTCTGTGCCTCTGTAACAGTGTAGCCTTGGCTTTGGGATGCGAACGAACCTGGGGACACGGTGACTGAATTCATCCTGGGACAGTGCCCCTTTGTATCCTGGGGAGATCAACTCCTTGATTAAAAAAAAAAATTAAAACAAGGAAGAAGGTTTTTGTTTTTGTCTTTTAGAATAGAGAATTAGGTTGATTCAGCCAGATGTTTGCCTAGGCATCTGCTGAGGCCACGCCAGATTGGTTTCCCTTCTTGTTTTGAAATGCTGTGTTCCTGGTGACACTGTTTTACAACAAGAAGTTTAAGTTTACTTTCTAAAATAGGGAAGTTAAAATTACCCCATATGGCCCATATCTTTGCTTTGAGTATAATGGTCTGAACCAGTGTGATTTCTTTGTGCACGTTTCTTACAAGGGGTATGGTAGGCGGGGAGATTCGTCTCTGGGCCAGGGAAGACAGGCTCGCTTCATGAAGGGCACGAGATGGGGCAGGCGAAGGACAGGGCTGTCGGATAGCTTTCTTGCTCTCACCCGCGTTGTTTGCTTGCTGCTCGACAGGCATACCATGTTTTATTACGCTTCGCTCTATTGCAGTTCGCAGATACTGCATTTTTTACGGATTGAAGGTTTGGGGGGCAACACTGCATTGTCAGATGCTGGTTAGCATTTTTTAGCAATAAAATATTTTAAAATGAAGGTATGTACATTGTTTGTTTGGACCTAATGCCATCACACATTTAACAGACTACAGCATAGTGCAAACGTAACTTTTATACGCGCTGGGAAACGAAAAGATTCGGTGATTCGCTTTACTGTGCTCTTTACTTTATTGCG
Source organism: Stenella coeruleoalba (assembly GCF_951394435.1). NCBI lineage: Eukaryota > Metazoa > Chordata > Mammalia > Artiodactyla > Delphinidae > Stenella > Stenella coeruleoalba. The sequence goes on from NC_137161.1 coordinate 74,215,893, forward strand.
GTGGTCTGGAACCGAGCGCGCGGTATCTCTGAAGCCTACCTGTAGAGGCTTGTTTACGTCCATGATGGAGCAGTGGAGCTCAGTGGCTGGTGGGCTGGGTCTGGAGGAGAGGCCGGAGGATATTAGAGGAAGGGGAGTGATGTGGGCAGAGCCAGACTCCCTAGGCCCAGCATCTGCTCACTGTGGTCTGGACAGACTGGGGGCCAGAGAGGAGAGCAGTATCCTCAGATCTCCTGGCCTTCAACTGGCCAGAGGATATTTGGACAAGGGCACGGAAGCAGAAAATAGAGCCCTGACCTCCTCCAAAATGAGCCCATCCTGGTGGCCACAAACAAGGCCGAGGCTGAGCTGGGTGTGTTGGCAAAGTGAGGTGAGGCCCAAGCTTTCCTGTGTCCTGGGAAGGAGTCCTACCTAGTGGAGAGCAGGGCAGTGGTGCATTGATTTGGGAGGGGGACTGGTTGCTGGACCTCCAGTTTTAGTCATCACTTAGCAGGGGCGACTGGGAGCCTCCTGTGTGGAGCCCTGTGGAGCAGAGGCCATGAGACTTGGGCAGAAAGTCTGTGTGTTTCGGGCAACTCTTTTTTTTTCTTTTTAAATTGATGTATCGTTGATTTACAATGTTGTGCTAGTTTCAGGTGTGTAGCAAAGTGTTTCAGTTATACATATACATATGTATATATATTCCTTTTCAGATTCTTTTCCTTTATAAGTTATTACAAAATATTGAGTATAGTTCCTTGTGCTATACAGTAGGTCGTTTATCTGTTTTATATATAGTAGTGTGTATAAGTTAACCCCAAACTCCTAATTTATCCCCACCCCCTTTCCCCTTTGGTAACCATAAGTTTGTCTTCTCTCTGTGGGTCTATTTCTGTTTTATATATAAGTTCATTTGTATCATTTTTTTTTGATTCCACATATAAGCAATATCATATGATATTTCTTTTTCTCTGTCTGACTTACTTCACTTAGTATGATAAGCCCTAGGTCCATACATGTTGCTGCAAATGGCATTATTTCATTCTTTTTTGCGGCTGAGTAATACCCCATTGTATAAATATACTACATCTTCTTTATCCATTCATCTGTCGTTGCTCATTTACGTGGTTTCCATGTCTTGGCTGTTGTAAATAGTGCTGCAGTGAACAGGGGGGTGCATGTATGCTTTTGAATTATGGTTTTCTCCGGATATATGTGGGGCAACTCTTGCAGAGGCTGCGATGCCTAACCCAGTGAAGTTTGGAAATCGTCTATGGCTTTCACATACCCTGGCTTTCCATTTTTCTTCCTCCTCCTTCCCAGCTTTGCCATGAATAATCAAGAGATGATTTTTCCAAGACTTCTCAGAGTGATGGCTTTTTTCTCTGTGAAATCTGGGCCACTGTCAGGGCGTATGGCTTTTCAAGAGATCCACTGCCTGGATTTCGGCCCTTCTCCACTCGGGCGCTGGCTGAACTCTGTTCTTGGGCAGGCAGCAGAGCTCACCACCCTGTTGTTTCTGTCAGGCACAGGCAGCTGAATGGGGCTGAAAGGCGCCTTCTCAGCAGGTGAGACTAGCGGGCGGTAATTCTCACAGCCCTGGAGGTCCTGGTGGGTGGCCTTGGCCCTGGAAGCCCTGGTTATGGGGGGCAGGGGTCCCTGGTTGAGTGAAGCTGGACTTTATGGCCTGAGGTCGGCTGGGGAAGATGCTGTATTTGTCCTTCAGGAGGGTAATCCAGGCTCTCAGCCCGAAGAAAGGCCATTTATTTTCTAATGGAAGATTCCTTCTATTCACTTATTTATTTATCTCTGCCAAGGTGAACCCTGAGTTATGGCTGCTTACGCTTCGTCACGAGCATCTTGGGGCTCCAGGCAGGGCTGTGAGATGTGTTTTGAGTGCAGAACAGGCGGGCAGGGTCTGAAAACCAACTGGCTGGAATCAGTTCAGAGGACTGCAGCTTGGTTCTCGGGGAAGCCGGTTTCCGAGACTGTACCTGTTTGCCGTCCTCTTGGAGCTGCCTTGTGTCAGCCCAGCCCTCATATCCTACTGTTCGGGGCCGCTCGTTTATCCTCACGGGACATGTGGTGCTGCACGGGGAGTAGATGCGTTGGACGCGGGTGGATATTGAAGCATCCTCTGTGGTCCAGCCACCTGGGGTGCAGATGTTATCTGGGTACCATCCCTGCCCCGGGTGGCTGCAGCCTTTTGCTCATGGATCACCAAGGGCAGGTTCCCTCACCTGGTCAGTGTTTGTCGCTGGGGATGGAACGCCCCTTTCCTTCAGTGTAAGGATCAAGGGCACCCAGTCCATGAGAGGTTACCCTCTGAGAACGAGGCCACTCAACATGCAGGCCACCTCCAGTTGCCCTTCGCTCCGGGAAGTTTCTGTTTCTTCTCTTTAAACAAAGCTTATGAGGAATTAAGGCAAAGCTGCATCCAGTTGGCCAGACTGGAATTGGAATTCACCCAACAGGCAAACTCAGCAATGATGCATTGGTTGAGATCCTTCCTTCCTCTCCTTCCTTCCTCTTCATTCATATTTTCATTCCTATTCATTCATTCATTACAGGAGTGTTTACCCAAATGCTTTCTGGGTGGAGGAGGAATTCAAAGAAGTATAATCTTCGTTGCCTGGCTCAAGGATTTTACAATCCACCCAGGGAGTTTATGTACATACAAAATATGTTAGCAGTATCTTGTACTTTTAGAGTGTGTCATGTGGAATTTTATTAGAGGCATGAATTATAATTTCTTAAAAAGAGTTTTTTCATTGCTACTTATTGAATAATCTTGTGAGGCTGTCTTAATCTTAAACTGAGCTTGCCTCTATCTGAAGTTGACTCATTTTCATTAATGTATGGTGTTCCATTGTATATAAATATACCTCAATTTCCGTATCCTTTCTATTCAGGATGGATGTTCGGGTTGTTTCCAGTTCGGGGCTATTAGGCTGTAATCAACCTCCCCTTCTGTTGCAGCTGTGATGTTGGGGGCTGCTGTCCTCACGGCTCCCTGTGGCCACCGTGAAACGTCTGCGTGTGGGTATTTCACGTTATTTTTGCCAGTAACAGTGTCAGCCTCTCAGATTAATTTCTTGGGTCTTCCTTTTAGCCTAGGTTAGTTTGCTGTCACATCTTGGATGGTTGTTATTTCCGTTTTTTTCTTCAGGAATGCCTGCCATTCTAATGCTAGATCTTCATTCGATGTTTTCCACAAAATGCGTCTCTTCTCACATCATTTTCCTCTGTTTTGCACTTCTACGTTCATTCTTGAGTCTGTCTACCACCTCGTTGGTTTAGTTGTTTGCAGTCACTTAAAAAAATTTGTTTTTGATTCCCTTTAGAGTGTATTTTCATTATGGATGAAAGTTTCAGTTCCTCTGTAGTTTGATTTTATTTCAGTAGCTTCCCCTTAACTTTTTGGTCAAAGTATAATACAGAAAAGTATTACTGCACAGTTCAATTCTTATCAAACATGAACATACATGCAGCAACCACCCAGGTTAAGGAATAAGGTGTTACCAGCACCCTGAAGTGCCCCTGAGGTCCTTCCTAATACCTCTTCCTCAAAGACAACCACTGCCCTGAATTACCTATCACCATTTAATTGTGTTTGTGTTTTTCCTTCATCTCAAGGGGGTTATATTATATTTATTGTTTTTCATCCAACCTCTTTTCTTCAACATTATACTTGTGAGGCTCAACGCTGTTTTTGAGGGTAGCTGAAGTTCATTCATTTTCATTAATGTATAGTGTTTCGTCACATATAAGTAGATCTCAGTTTATTTATCCATTATATTCTCAGTGGGTATTCGAGTTGTTTCCAGTTTGTAGCTATGAGGATACAGCCCTTGGTGTTGCTGTTGTGCTCTGCTCATGGCAACCTCTTCCTCTTTTACTGGAGCCATATTTTTATATTCTCTCCCAACTCTTTGTGTTACTGAGAACAATTTGTACACAGTTTGTGAAAATCTCTTCTGTTTCTTGTCATCAATTCTATATAGAGATTTTTTGATAATAAATATCTGTTTCTCCAAGTCTCCCAGCTGATGCTGCCTTTGTTCTCCATTAGAAGGTGTTTTTAGATGGTCCCCTTTGCTTTCTTCTGTTCTGCTTTGTGACTCAGCAACGAGAGTTCTTTGTAGGTCCACGATCTGTCAGCAAACAAGGTTTATAAAGAGTCTTTAGCCTTCTTCCTTCCATCTTCACTTTATTCCAGACCTGGGATAACTTCCCCCTTTTCAGCCCCAGCTGGAGAGTCCAGTTTCTAGAAGACGTTCATCTAGTCCACGGCTACTGGGCGGAGGGGGGATCTTGATGGCCCCTCCTCTTGGGTTTGCTCCGTATGTCACAGGATTCAATTAACTCCTATATTCTTCTTTTCTGTTGGTCTCCTTCCTGTTCCCGTGCTGGTATCCAACATTCTGGTGCATATCCTGGCTCTCATCTCTCCCCCGCAAATAATCCAGGGTGGGACACACCCTCCCATGGCTCTTATTACTCTCAGAGAGTCATGTTCCCCGAAGGAGCTTAGAAAGGAGGTGCTGCTGAGGTGGGTTTGGGTTGAGGAATAGATCACCGTGGAGAACAGTTGCTATGAAATAGGGACCGACCGCTTGACTCGCTGGTCAGCATAGCCTCTGGGTCCCTGGCGGGGTAAACAGTGGTGATGAGCCAATGTCTTCCTTCTGTACGTGTTTCTCTGGTTCCCAGGGTGGGTGCAAATTGTGTTTCTCCAGTTTCATTGGTGTGGCAACTAGCAAAAATTCTCCTCAGGCTCTGACATGTGTATACATCTCAAAATTAATATTTCTGGGGATGTGCATACATTATCCTACAGACATTTCTGGAGGGTATTTTAATTTGAGTTTAGGAGGGGATGTATCCATCCGCCAACTTTCAAACACAAAAGCACCACTTCAATAGTTGACTACCTCCATCTGGACTGTTCCAGAGCCACTGCATCTGCAGAACCAGTTTCCTCAACGGCCCCCTGTTTGCCTGGTCCAGAGGACTCTCAGGTGTTTATTCTGGACTTTCTGCCACATCTGGCAGCATTGCTCACACCCTTGGTTTTGGTTTGTCACTGCCTTGGCATCCGTGTCACTAGCTGGCTTTCCTCCTTCCTCTTTTCTACCACTTTGACATTCCCCTCATCTTCTGCCCACTGCTGATGCACCGTTCTTCCCCGGGGTTGGTTTTTGCTGTCATCCCCAAGGGCAACTGCATACCGATCACCTCGGGATAGATATCTTTGATCCCTGCCTCCCTCCTGAATTCTAGACCTGCTACTTATAGTCCTGTGTAGATGTCCCACGAATCCCTTAAACTCCAGTGATCCAAAGCTGGACAGATTTTCTTTTTCTCTCTCAAACTGCTCCTCCCCTGGAATTTTTCTCAGGAAATTAGTCACATTACACCCAGTCAGCCATGGTGGTAATTTGGGGGTCATCCTTGATTCCTCTTTTTCTCTTACTCCACACGTATTATTGGCAAAGCCCTGCAGACCAACTTCCTTCTCCTCCAACCACATGGCTGTTTTCTTGGGCCAGGTTCTCCCACCAGCTAGACAACTGCAGTCACCAAGAGGTGATCTCCTTGTGCCTGATCCAGGATATCAGCCTTGTATCAGTTCAGTTCCATTTCACTGGAAGGATGCTTCTCAAATACACACTTGATTAGGTTATCGTTTTTCCCTTCTTGTCCTACAAACATGTTCACACACACACACACACACACACATAAAACAACAGTGTATTTAAAATTTCTTTAATTCTTTTTAAAAATTTTAAAATCTATAGAGGTTCTGGAAAGTACAGTGAATACCTGTATACCCTTTGTCTAATTGCTGACATTACAGCATTTGCTTTCTCTCTCTTTCCCTTTTTCTCAACACACATGCACAATTTTTTCAGTTCTAGAATTTTAATTTGGTTCTTTTTTATAGTTTCCATCTCTCTGCTGAAATACTCTGTTTACTCATTTAAATGATATTTTTCTTTAATTCTTTGGACATATTTTCCTAAATCTATAGTAGCTCTTTAAAGTCTTTAGGTATTAAACCCATCATCTAGGCTCTAGATCATCTGCGGGTTGATTTCTGTTGTCTTTTTTAGATTATAGTCAAGTTTTCTTGTTTCTTTGCACACCTGTTAATATTTGACTGTACACTGAACATTTTGAATGCTATGTTGTATCGACTCTGTGTTCTTTTGGCTTTCTTTGAAGAGGGCTGATTTTCTGTTGTAACAGGTAGTTCAGTTACTAGCCTACCACCTTAAACTTCTTTTGGTTCAATTTTGTTTTATTTTATGTTGGGGTAGATCTTTGGAAATCCCAAGGTGACTCCCAAGCCCCTCTAGCTTGGGCGGGACTCAGCCTCCAAACTCTGTCTCTCTTGTGGATCTTGTCAGGGCTTGGTTTTAGGTTTTGTTCAGGTGGGTCTTATGTAGGCCTTCAGAGTGTGTCCCTTACTCTTAAGATGTGTCTTTCTAGTGTCTGGATGCCTGGGGTATTAATGAGGTTTTTCAGACATCCCCTAGGGATACTTAAACTCTAGCATCTGTCTTCCATTCTCAACCTCATAGCAGCTGCTTCCTGGTAAGTCTGGTTTAATCTCAATTTGCACTTGGGTTGCCCAACCTTCAGCCAAGTATTCATAAGGAACCCCCACACAGGTTTCCGAAGCCCCCTCTCTGCATAGTTTTCTTCCCTCTGCTGCCTGACCCCCACAGGTTCTAGCCCCTTCCACTACCCCAGTGTAAGAACTGTGCTTGGGAAATTGTCCCTGGGCAGAGGGCCAGGGTGAACGTTGAACGTGGGGCTCACCATGTGAATTTCCTCTTGCCCTGCTATTGCAGCCTTGTGCTGCCGGTTGTTCATGGCCTGCAAACAGTTGCTTTGCGTATTTTGTTCAGGTACACGGTGGGAGGGTTATTCTCAAACCAGTTACTTTGTCACAGCAAAAGCTTATCATTAGTAATTTTTTTTTTACCTGAACCAGTTAAAAGTAATTTTCATCATAGCACCTTACCCTTTAACACTTCACTTCTGCCTATAGTTCTGAAATGGCTCTCCATAGCCTGTAGCTGTGTTAGCTATAGCGCATCTCTGTGTCAGAGCATATGAAGCCCTGTGTGGCCTGGACCTTTCATTTTGTCTGCTTCAACTCCCTACTTGCCTTCTAGATCATTTCCTGCTGCCTCACAATCTCTCCTGCTTCCCTGCCTTTGTTTCAGTTGCTTCTTTCAGGAATGTTCTATCTACCTGGGAAAGACCTATCCATATTGTAAGTTTCAACATTGTCAGTTGTTGTCATCCTCCTCTTCATCGTCACAGCTGTTTATTGAATGCTTACTATGTTCCAGGAACTGTTCAAAGTGCATGAGATGAATTAACTCATTTAACCCTCTCAACAATGCTCTGATGCAGGTGCTATTATTAACCCCGTTTTTGCAAATGTGGAAAGGGGAGACATTAAATAACCTTGTCCAAGGTCGCCTAACTAGCATGTGTTGGAACGGGGATGCAGCCTACCACCTGGCTTCAGAGCTCGTGCTTTTTAAGTTCTATGTTCTGAATCCTCCCACCTGCTAAGTAAGACCCTTTGTGCCTTCCCTGCACCCTCGTGTCACTATCATATATATCACTGCCACCGCTGTGACACCTGGGTGAGAACTTGGCTGATTAATCAAACTTTCAGTGGGTGGAGAGATATTTTTAAAGCTCTGTGTGAGCCCAGTGTGTTTCTCACGGAGAGCAGAGGTGCACAGCAGCCCAGAAAAGGCTGGTGATGGGCTTGAGTTCATGCTGGAAGGGGACTGCCTCCTGTGCTCTGAGCTCTGAAGAGCCCCTCTCCACCCCCACTTGTCTGGTACATCATATATTTTCTTGTCAGGAAGCCTCCCCCCACCCTTTCTTCTTTCTCCTCTACTCATGCTGGTTGATTTAGAAATCTCAGAGGCACACCCTACTAGCCTTTTTTGAGATGCTTCCCTCTACGGGCTTTTCAAGCGGGGTTTTAAGAAGGCAGAAACGTTACTGTCACAAGAAGAGAATCTCTCAACTCTTATCTGAGAAGGCTGATGCCTCAAAGTTCTCTCCTCCAGAGGAGGCGATAAAACCTACACAATGAGCCACATCATCTAACAGGAGTGGGAGTGCCAGATAGACAGCTCTGCTCCGGAGCTGGGAATTAGCCTTACAACCCTGGTCTTTTATCTACCTGGGTGCTTTCCTGCTAGAGGCTTGACCTGCCTTTGAGCCTTGAGAGGGCACGTCTTTTGTGGTGGGTTGTGGAGCTCTGTTAGCAGAGCCAAGGAGGGATTTCTCTGATGGCAGCTGCTTCTAAGGGCCCACTCCTTAAAGGGACATTTGTCTGAGTCGTCTTGATCTGAGCATGTGTTTTGATAGCTGTGGCCAAGAAGGAAACCCGAGTACCACCCCTGCTACTTTCATTTTCCTCATTGGTAATTTGTATGCTGCCTGCTTCCCAAAGTGATGGAGACATCATATGATAAAAGAAGAAACACAAACTGCAAAGGCTGTCAGAATAGAAATAGGAAATAAAAATCCATATACCAAGAGGAAGAAAACAATATGACAGTCCCTAACACTAACACATTTACTGTGAATGAGCGTTAAATTTAGCTCCAGGCTTCCAGTGGGTTGGGGCAAAAAAGGTAACATACCTTCTTCCAATGACAACCTTCAAGGATCCTATTGGAAGAATAGTCTTCTCATTTGTATTTGAAACAGCAGCCCTTTGGCTCATAATAAAAATACCCACCGTACAAACATTTTGTATTGTTATTCCAAAGATGTTGGGGGCTTTCAGCTTTTTCTCAACCTCTAATTTCTGAAGGTTTTTTAAAACCTTTTACCCCTAGTAATGGTGCCTTTTGATGGTGGTGATTCTCAGTGAAGGACTAGGTGCTAATCTTAGACTCCAGATATAGAAAGAGGAGGGCAGATGGTAGTTTAAAAAGGCTTCCCACCGGATGATGCCAAGTAACCCCTGTAGGACATGTTTCTCTGGTTTCCTCTCCTAAGAACCCTACTTGAGATAGTAGGAAGAAGTGATATCTTGGTATAAAAGTTTCCTACATGTAGCTCCTTCCCTTCATGTAGGTCCTATATGAAGGACCTACATCATAAAGCATGACCTTTGACTTGGGATATCTGTGGAACAGGAGTTACCAGCAATTCACCCCTGTCATAAAATAACCTTGATATTCTTCCTGTGGAACCTTCAGCTTTCAACAGAAATGCATCCTAATAGATCTGCTAAGGTAATTAAGCTCCACAGTGCTTCCCCAAATAACTGAATAAGTTAACCCGTTGAGTCCAATTGTTCTGCATTATCCATCTGGATACTGGAGAGAGTTTGCCAAAACTCATCATTTTGATGTTGGCTTCGTTGATACTGAGCTGTTTTCTCCTGGTGGTAATTGGCCAGCAGCAGGTTCAGCTGTTTCCTGGGACTACTGAGGGATGTGATATTAGCAATATGTTCTAGCAGGGATGGCTCACTCGTCTTTCCTCTTCACAGTGGCATCCGGAGCATCTCATCCAAACACTGCTCCAAACCATTGAAAAGCAGATGATGAGCTAGTACACAGCCATTTAAAATACGGGTTTTCTCTATCAAGGTGGTCATTTCTACTTTCTCTAATTCTCAAGCCAAAATAACACTGAATTCACATTGAGACCTATATTGCTGTGTGACAAATTACTCCCAAACTTACTGGTTTAGAACAAAAAACATTTTTATCTCACCGTTTCTGTGGATCAAGAATCCGGGAGTGGCAAAGATGGCTGGTCTGGCCCAGTGTCTTTCAAAAGGTTGCAGTCAAGACGCTTAGTGGGATTGCAATCATCTGAAGGCTTGACTGTGGCTGGGGAATCTATCCAAACTCACTCCCAGGGCTGTTGGCTGGAGGCCTCAGTTCCTTCCATGAGGGCCTCCCCTTAGGACTGCTTGAGCAACTTCATGACGTGGGGTTCGGCTTTTCCTAGAATGAATGATCATTTTATGATCTTGTCTCAGATGTCACATATTGTCACTTCTGCCACATACATTCGCTAAAAGTGAGTCACTACATGGAGCTTATACTTAAGGTAAGTGGAATTAGGCTTCATTTCTGAAGGGATGAATATCAAAGCATTAGCAGGTGTATTTTAAAGCCACCAAAGAACATACAAATTAGCTGGGAGATGGCTTCTAGCTGTTGAATTGAAAGCTAGTGAAATGTTACAGAAAGTTCTAAAGTCATACTTAGCAATTTCTTTATGCAGTAAAGAAGAGAGGACCAAAGGTCATTGCTATAAAAATAGGAATTAAAGCCTACCTGACAGAGTAGGGTCTCTGGAGTTCCACAGATCTGGGACTATTCCAGTTTCACTACTTAGCAGTTGCAACAGGGCTGGTTAGCTCTTCTCCAATATTGTTTCTTCCTTAGTAGAAGAAAGTTTAGCTGGACAAGTGGGTGCTAGAATGAAGACTACATTTCCCAGTCTCCTTAAGAGCTAAGTGTGGCCGTATTAGTAAGTTCTGGCCAATGAGATGTAAGCCAAAGTGACACTGGGCAACTTTGGTGCTCTTTGCCTCTTCTTTATCCTTTCCTCCTTCTTATTACTGGAGTGGGAATGTCTTCATCTGACACCATGAAGACAAAGGTGGCAGAGTGGTGAGCTGGAAGGCTCCTGGGTGTCTGAGGATAGTGGAACAGAGAGAAATTGACTTCTGTTTTGTTTTTTGGGGCACTCACAGCTGAACCCAAACCCACCGGATCAGCCGCCGTATGACCACAGACAAGTCATCCAACCTTTAAACCTATTTTCCCATTTTTAAATTAGTGTCTTACATATAATGCTACTTTTAAGAGTCTTCTGCTTACTATTTTTGAGGAGGATGTATTGTTGTAGAAGATTAGAAGTGATGGATCTATTATTTCAAAGCAAGGGAAGTTTGTCCTTTTTCTAATACATATATGACTATATTTCAAATTCACCCATTGAAATGTGAAAGGAAGAGGTTCAGCAGGGGCAGAAGAGGGTGGAGCCATCAGGGAAGGCTAGATGGCAGAGACCCAAAATGCCTCCAGGAGGACATTAACTTTTGCTGGGTTTGTTTCATTATGAGGGCAGCACCCAGTTACACTATGTCCCTCCCTGTGAGCAAACATAGTGAACGTTCAGACACATAGTGACTGCTCAGAAATACTTGTTGAATAAACGAATGCCAGGTCCTCTGATAAGAGAAGTTTGTCCCAAAGTGAGCTATTCATTCTATAATGAGAGTGGAATGGGGATGACGTATCTGGCAGTGAAACGTGGTTGATGATGCATGGCGTTTAGAGTCAGATGCTCCACGAGTTTTGGTTTTCTCGCACGTACAATGTGGATAACAGTATATACTTCAAAGGGATAGTATGAGGTAATGTATGCAGAGTGAGTTACTATTGTATATGGTATGTAGTAAGTGCCCAATAAATAGTAACAGTCGTAGTAATAGTAATTGTTGCTATTATTGTTGTTATGATGACGACGATGATGAAGATCACCACAATAATGACAAGACACATCCAGACAGAGGATTATTACTTCCACCTTGGGGCAAATTGGCTCCTTCGAGGAAAAAGGAAAACACTAGTCAGTATCCTATGCAGCTCTCCTGTCAGGACAGGCTCACTTCAGGAGGTGAATGCCCCTAACTGGAAAGACCTTTCAATGTGGGAGAATCTGGGCACCCCACCATGATTCTCTGTGTCTAAGCCCATAAGGACATCTTTCCCGACCTTAACTTCAACACTTTACCTTGCAAAGACATTGTCCTCACTGGAGTGAAAGTAAGAGTCTAAGTTGTCAAAGGGGAGGAAGAGGACCCAATGACACTGACTTCCAAACCTTGGGTTGTCCTGAGAGATAGAACCAGATGTGGGAAACTTGTGCAGATGGTTGAAAATTCAGGCTTTCCGGCTCCTCACTGTGACGCTTCCAAGGATCAGGAATGAACATGCCCATAAATTTCCTTTTTAAAAATATCTCACACGACTTATTCCATGGGTTGGAGCAGAGGTGGTGATGGTAGATAGGAAGGCCGAAATCATGGCCAGATGACCAGAACCCACTCCCTTTTAGAAGGGGACATCATCAGCTCTTTGAGTTCAACACATTGGAAAGAAGTCTTCCATTCCTTCCTCTTTGAACTGGTTCTGTTGGAATAGTGATGCTTTCTGGAAATGGAAGAGCCCAGCCATAGGTTTTGCTGGATGTAGCTTCTGTCCCTGTTTCCTGTTGTGTTCCCTTTGCTGGCTTTTTCTCACTCTCCCAGGGTTCCCCTCACCTTATTTGCTTAAAATTCAAGGCTATTTTTGTTTTAATGTTTCTTCCAAACTATAGACATCAACCTTCAGTATTAATGGTTTGTTTGTAACGCTAAAGTTTTATGGTGATAGTGAAAAAACTGTAGTTCCCCCCCCACCCCATAAAGCTGCTAAAACAACTGGCCCCAGGACCTGAAGTCACGCTGGCCTAGGGAACGTGTCGCCATTTTCACGCGCAGGCACAGGGCTGGTTCTTATCCTGGTGCCAGTTGGCTTTGCTGGTTATTACCCTGCTGGTATCCAGTAAAATGAGCCTCAGGATACAGAGCTCACCTCCACCATCTGGGTGGCAATTTAACATCTCTGCCTAGAAGCATCTTAGGAAGGAGGGGGCCTAAAATTCTTGGTCTGATGCCTCTAAGCCAGTTGTAGGAGATTTTATAGAGCTTAGTCTCTCTGCCCTCTGGTGCTCAGGTGGGGAAGGGGAGTCCCGGGGACCACACCTGAGAATTCACTGTTTCCTGCACCTCCCTGGTGCTTCGTCTCAGACCACCAAGTGCAATTTCTTAGCCGGCACGTACTGGGGCTGCAAAAACTCCTGAGCATTTCAAGTGCATGATTGATCATGATTTGATGCTACTTTCTTTAAGAACCCTTCAGAGGCACCATCTATTTCTGGTGTAATGACCTATATGGGGAAAGACTCTAAAAAAAAGAGTTGATATATGTATATGTATAACCGATTCACTTTGCTGCACAGCAGAAACTAATACAACATTGTGAATCAACTAGACTCCGATAAAAATTAAAAAAAAAAGCACTGAAGGTCATCCCACTAGAGACGGTCAACGGGGCCCTTGAATATTGAATTCTGGGACTCATTAGCCTGGAGATCAAAGATTTTGGAATCTTCATTATATTGAAGTGACGGATTAAAAAGGCAAAGACCAGACCCCAAGGCCCAACAGCCGTGCATTCCAGGGACCACAGTTGGTCACTGGTGACCGGGGGATTGGGATGGACCACTTCTATAGCTAAGCTTCTTCAGACCCTTTAACTGCACTTTATATGCCATGGTTAGTCCCCTAGGACTATGAAGGATATAATATCCTTCATAGGCTCAAAAGCGAAAATCCTCTATCAGAAGGAAGTACTCTTTGCGTTAAAAAATAGGTCACCTATTTGTGTTCAATTAATTTGCCTTGTTGATTGATGGTGCCCCTCTCTTTCAAACTCTTTAAGTGAGAAACTTGCCTAAAACTCATCAGCTGTCTTAGATTTTCTAAGAAGTTTATGCCGGCTCCCGGCCACAGAAATCTCTTTTTTAGGGTATCATAGAAATCCACTCTAGTTTTCTCTGCTAAATAGACCTGCACATAGACTGCGTTACTCCAAAGGTCACTCACCTATAATGACGACTTCCCCAGGCCACCATCAGGCCAAGGATAAAGAGCTTGGCTTCTAGGGACTTCCCTGGCGGTCCAGTGGTTAGGACTCCGTGCTCCCAGTGCAGGGGGCACAGGTTCGACCCCTGGTTGGTGAACTAAGATCCCACATGCCACAAAGTGTGGCCAAAAAAAAAAAAAAGAGCTTGACTTCTTGCCTGCAGTGGCGAATTCCAGGGATTCTGGTGTTAGCCTGAACTTGGTTCAAATCCTAGACCTATAATTTATTATCTCTGTGCCCTTGGGCAAGTCTTACATACACATCTTCATGTCCTCATCTATAAAATGGTGTCATATAGTTCCCACCTCGTGGGAAAAGCAAGTAGCATGATTCCTGGCGCCTGGCAGGGTGCTCGGCAGGGGCTTTTAGCGTTCTTGCTTGGCAGGCTGTGGGGAAGGAGTAGGACTATCGGGAAATCCCGAATTTCTTTTCTCTTTCTTCTATGCAGGCAATTCAAAAGTGGATTGAACAAAATTAGGAAGGGTGAAGGATGTTTTAAAGGGAGAAGACAAAACTAAGTCTCATATGTGAATCTGAAATGTGGTCACCTTTACATCTTTTTCAGGGGTGTGTGTGTGTGTGGAGGGGGGAGGGGTGCTGAGAGCCCAGGTTCTGGACTTGACCCTGAACCTTTTCCATAGAACCTCTGGAACTCCCCAGACCACAGGGGTCCTTCCACCTCTGACATGACGTCATGGTTGTATGGAATTACAGTTCAACATTTTGCTGATGTTATTGGGCTGGGCATGCAGGGGAGAGGGATCTACGATTATTGAGTATTTATTTCATACATACACTAGGCTACTTCTGTCATTCATCCTCCTCCTCATCATTATCAACATCATCATCATCATCATCATCACCCGGTAGAGTCACTCTCCTCCCTCATCCAACTCTCATTTTCTCCTTCCCTTTCTTTGAACCTCAGACACACATTGGTTCTGCTGCAGGAGAGAGGTTGCCCAGGTAGGGGTACTGGAGATTCAGGTAATACCCAGGTTTGAAGCGCCCAGGGTGTATTTCCTCATCGTCTAGGTGTGACCAGGGCCAGTTTGCCAATGATTAAGGCAAGAACTCTTCAAGATGGAATGTCTTTCTTGAAGCATAGAGGCGATAAAGGCTGCCATCGAATGCAACAGTAATAATGTCCCCATGAGTTGTTAAATCTTGAAATGTATCCATCTGTTCAGTATATCTCTCTTTAAAGAATATTTAAGTGAGATAAAACATCAAGGTATGTGCTAATGGCTTCAGGTTGACTTGTGGCCCTGTCACTGCTGTGAGCTCAGAAATAGGCTGTCCCTTCCACAGACACACACAGACACACACACACACACACACACACACACACACACACACATATAAAACTGTAGAAAGATCATGTTTTCCTCCAAGCCTCTGATGATAGTTTTTGATTAGAATATGTCTTTTGGCTCAAAAGCATTGCCTATTCACTGCAAAACACATTTGTCTTCATAGAGAAGGTGCCTCAGTGTGTGTGCTCGGCGTGGCTAGAAGTCACTTGGGAGGCTGATGAGTGGGGACAGCAGACAGCAGACCCGGGGCAGGGCACTCACACATCACATTGTACCTTCATGGCCTTAACAGATTGCCAGGCAGAGACAAATCCAGTCCATTCTCACAATCATGTTCTTTGCGTTCTTCCCAAATTTGATCCGGTCCTGAGCAAATTCTAAACCAAAAAAACCCCCCAAACAACTCTCCTTCCCCCAAACCTAGAAGTTTGTAGAGAAGGCAGCTATAAAATTGTCCATTGCCAGGCTAAGGAAACTGGATGAGAAAAACCTCGTAGCAAGATTCTGCGGTGGGCAAAAAAGATAGCACGTCCGTGAGAAGGCCCAGAGGCTTTGTGAGTCTCAGTTTGTATCCCAGTAAAATGGGGATCATTATCTCAGAATTGCATCTTGCCTAACACAGGAAAGTTATGAGAACCGAGGTACCAGTTATGTAGAGCTAATGCCTACATGAGAAATACTATAAAAGCTGAAGTTGTGAATTCGATGTGTTGAGTGGTTAAGAGTGCAGGCTCCGGAGCCCCACTGCGCACCCTGCATCCATTCAGTTCTTACCACTGCTCTGCCAAGGCCTTGCTGTTATGATTCTCATTTCCAGGTGAGGACACTGAAGCCCAGAGAGGTTAAGTCACTGCCTCAAGGTCACACAGCTAGTGAGGACAAGCCAGGTCAAAGACACAGGCTGTCTGACTCCCAAGCTCCCAGTGTTAACCTTTAATGGTGGTTAGCCTCTCATAATACTTATTCAGAGGATAAGCTCATTTAAAAAAAATTTATTTTATTCAAGTATAGTTGTTTTACAATGTTGTGTTAATTTCTGCTGTATGGCAAAGTGATTCAGTTATCTATCTATCTATCTGTCTATCATCTGTCTATATTCTTTTTCATATTCTTTTCCATTATGGTTTGTTACAGGATATTGAATGTAGTTTCCTGTGCTCTACAGTAGGACTTTGTTGTTTATCCATTCTATATATAATAGTTTGCATCTGCTAACCCCAAACTCCCAATCCATCCCTTCCCCACCTCCCATCCCCCTTGGCAACCACAAGTCTGTTCTCTATGTCTGTGAGTCTGTTTCTGTTGCGTAAATAAGTTCATCTGTGTCCTATTTTAGATCCCACATATAAGTGATATCATATGGTATTTGTCTTTCTCTTTCTGATAAGCTCATTTTTTGAGGGGAGGAATCAGTGGATAGGGAAAAAGAAAACTGAGTGCCTTTGGATAGAATTTTGTAGTTAAATTGGAGGAGGGAGTGGCAGAGAGAGTGGGATGGAGCTGGAGGGGAGAGGAAAGATTTGGAATGAGGACTGCAGGAAATTGTGGAGAAGAGTCTGAGTTCAAGGAGGGATCTTCACAGGACCAGCAAGGCTCATTGAAGGTTTATCTACTGTCGAAGATTCTGTGGATGTGTTGATGGCTACTGGGGGGAAGGTGTACACTCTGGGCTGGTTCTGCCTTTACCAGGAATTAAGCGTGCAACCTTGGTCAGGCTCTTGAGTTCTAGACCTGACAGAGGAGGTGGATGTGCTTGGCTGGCCTCTCTGTAGGGTTAGGGTGATGGTTTCATGGGATGTGCGCTGGTTTGTGTCTGGTGCTTTGTACAGGAAGATGGTACCTCCGTGGCTCGCAGCTGGTGTCGCGAGGCTGGCGAGTCCATTGGAGTTTCAGCTGCAGTGACACTGAGCCAGGCAGCGGTGGTCTGAGTCCGTCCCCACTCAGGAGAGGCACTGGGCAGAATGATGAACCTGCATGTCCCTGTCTAATCAGGTCACTTGGAACTATAGGATTCCTAGTTGCTTTTT
This sequence comes from Stenella coeruleoalba, assembly GCF_951394435.1. Lineage (NCBI taxonomy): Eukaryota > Metazoa > Chordata > Mammalia > Artiodactyla > Delphinidae > Stenella > Stenella coeruleoalba. Next base: position 74,232,987 of record NC_137161.1, read on the forward strand.
GGCACAAGCCATGTGGTTTCCCAATATTTCTTTAATGAAGGAATCTGTGATCTACCGCTGCTTATGTGCTTGTTCATTATTTTACCTAGCTTTCATCTTCTTGATTAAAAAAATTTAAATTTTTACCTTTCTCTTGTATCTTGGAACACCCTAAAACTTAAAACAGTCTTTTGAAAATGCCTTTCACAGCAACAAAAATGCAATCTATGATAGTCTACTCTGATTCTCAAAATGTGATTGAGATTATATGTTTGAGAAAAAAATTTCAGATTGAAATTTACCCAGTCTTGTGGTAGGTTGAATAACATCCCCCCGAATATGCCCGTGTCCTTCTTCCTGGTTCCTGTGAATATGTTACTTTACATGGCAAACGGTACATTGCAGATGTGCTTACACTAATGATCTTGGATTATCCGGGTGGGAACAATGTAATCATAAGGGTTCTTATAAGAGGGAGGCAGGAGGGTCAGAGTCAGAAAGGATGTGAGGATGGAAGCAGAGAGAGAGAAAGGCTGGAAGATGCTGTGCTGTTGGCTTTGAAGATGGAGGAAGGGGCCACAAACTGAAGAATGCAGGCAGTCGCTAGAAGCTGGAAAATGCAAAGAGACAGATTACCCGCTAGAGCCTCTAGAAGGAATGCAGCCCTCCTCACACCTTGACTTTAGGAATTCTGACCTCCAGCACTCTACGAGAATAAACGTGTGGTTGTTTGTTACAGCAGCAATGAGAAACTAATACAGATGTCTACTGGTGGACCAAGCTGCCACACCTGTAAAAGGGTCATGATTTGTCTTTTATAAAAACACGTTCTGGGCTTCCCTGGTGGCACAGTGGTTAAGAACCTGCCTTCCAATGCAGGGGACACAGGTTCAAGCCCTGGTCCGGGTGGCTTCTCTTGTTGCAGAGCACGCGCTCTAGGTGTGTTTGCTCAGTAGTTGTGGCTGGCGGATTCTACGGAGCAGGCTCAGTAGTTGTGGCGCACAGACCTAGTTGCTCTGCGGCATGTGGGATCCTCCCTTTGTGCATCGATAGTACAGGAAAACTACATCTTTCAATCTCCAAGCTGCTTATAAACATGCTTCCTCCGTCTAGGCCGCCCTTTCTGCCCATCCTTTATCTTCTGGGATCCTCGCAGACCTATTTCTCTTTCAATTGCCACCTCTTCTATAAAACCTCCAAAACCTGCCCCCAACTAGATGGAATTCATTCTCTGTGCTGTAACTTGACTTATACCTGACTTATATCACAATAACAAATTTTGTGATTGGTTTTTTTGGTATGTCTTAGTTTCTCTAGAATACTTTACTAGACTGTAACCTGGAGGGTAGGAACACACTTATTTTTGAATCTCTCGTAGAGTTTGCAGCGGAGCCTTGCACGTGGTAAGGACTTAATACATGTTTGTGGACTCATTGAATCTCTTTAAATTGAAATAATCTGAAACCAGTTCCCAGAATTTCAATATAATCAGACTTGAGACGTCTTTACCCTACCATGTTATTAGAATCCAGTGGAGATTTACTGAGTATCCCTGCCAGGCGCTGGGAATGCAGTGATGAAAAGTCAAGGTCTCTATGACTAAAATCAGAGATTTCTTCAAAAAGGAACTTTAGGCTCTCTTTCAGCATTCCAAAAAGGTTCAGCCCATCTCTTGTGTCTTCTATGTCAGTAGTCCTGAGCAAGGAGATTTAACCTTTAGAATGTCCTGGTTCCATTCAGTAAGACAGAATTCAAGACTGCAGTACCTCCTGAGAAGATCACGTACAGTACACGGAGACAGGACAGTGGTCACTCATAGTGGTCTTGGGTCAGTAAATAAAGGCTAGAGAGAAGGATTAGAAGTATGTTGTATGTTCTAGAAATATTCCATTTCCATTGGGAATGTCTATGGATTTCAAGTGTCCTTGCTAACCTTGGTATCATTTTACTGGCAATAATTGAGAGCCAGTTAGGTTTTTTTTTTTTTTAAATTTCAAATGTATTTATGCAATACTTCTAGAAGTCTCTGAATGTATAATCATTTAATTTCTCTGAAACGTTTACGAACAAGTGAAACCTGACATTTTCATATCCACCACTAAGGTGAATTTTATTTTCTCAACACTGTGTAAAAAATTATGAATTTGGGGCTTCCCTGGTGGCGCAGTGGTTGGGGGTCCGCCTGCCGATGCAGGGGACACGGGTTCGTGCCCCGGTCCGGGAGGATCCCACATGCCGTGGAGCAGCTGGGCCCGTGAGCCATGGCCGCTGAGCCTGTCATCCGGAGCCTGTGCTCCGCAATGGGAGAGGCCACAGCAGTTGAGAGGCCTGCGTACCGCAAAAAAAAAAAAAAAAAAAAAATTACGAATTTGCTCCTCTTACTCCCGAAGGTTAAAAATACATTTAAGATTTTAAACCCAAACATAGAATTACCTACGATCCAGCCTTTGCCTTCTGGGTATACATCCAAAAGAACTGAAAGCAGGGACTTGAACATATATTTGTACAGCTATGTTCGTGATAGCATTACTCACAGTGGCCAAAAGGTGGGAACAACCCAAATGTCTGTCAACAGATGAATGGATAGACAAAACGTGTATATCCACACAATGGAATATTATTCACCCTTAAAAAGGAAGGAAATCCTGACACACGCTGCAATATGGATGAACCTTGAGGACGTTAGGCTAAGTGAAATAAACCAGACACAGAAGGACAGATACTGTGTGATTCTACTTCTGCGCTATACCTAGAGTAGTTAAATTCATATAGACGGAAAGAAGAGGGGTGTTTGCCAGGGGCTGGGGCTGGGGGAAGGGGCAGGTAATGTGTGCTGGATGTGGAGTTTCATGTTTGTAAGATGAGAAGGTCGAAGAGGTGGATGTGCTGATGGTCGCACGACAATGTGAATGTACTTAACGCCACTGAATTATGTGCTTAAAAATAGTTTAAACAGAAAGATTTTAACTCCATAACCTTTCATCATAGTGGCCTGTACTTTTCAGATAGCATATGGTGCCTTTGTTTGTAAACAGCGGTATGGCTGAGCTAAAGTCTCTGTCATTTTAAACAGGAAGGTGTGTTGTGTCAGATTTGAACCTTCCTTGTGCGAGGTTAAAACAAAATGGTGCCCTTACCTTCTTTTTTTTTAAAAAATAAATTTATTTATTTTAGGCTGCGTCGGGTCTTCGTTGCTGCGTGCGGGCTTTCTCTAGCTGTGGCGAGCAGGGGCTACTCTTCGTTGCAGTGCATGGACTTCTTATTGTGTGGCTTCTCTTGTTGTGGTGCATGGGCTCTAGGCATGCGGGCTTCAGTAGTTGTGATGCACGGTCTCAGTAGTTGTGGCTTGCGGGCTCTAGAGCACAGGCTCAGGAGTTGTGGCGCACAGGCTCAGTAGTTGTGGCTCGTGGGCTCTAGAGTGCAGGCTCAGAAGTTGTGGTGTGCGGCCTTAGCTGCTCCGTGGCATGTGGGATCTTCCTGGACCAGGGCTCGAACCCGTGTCCCCTGCATTGGCAGGCGGATTCTTAACCACTGCGCCACCACTGCTCCTCTTACCTTCTTGACTTTTTAATATTATCAGAAACAGAAGAAAACAAAAACACCAAAAATCTGCAATGGAGACGTCTAAGAAAGGCTGCTACTGCTTCGCCTAGCCTCCTACGTGACACAGATTTGGTGTCCAGTAAATGCCTGTTGAGTGGGTGGGTGATTACGATACATTATGCAAGGCTGACCATAAAGTAAAGTGAGTGACTCTCAAGCAGACCTACTTGAACCAAAATATTCAAATTCAACAGATGTTAACTATGAATCTGCTGTATGTTAGAGAGTGTAGTTCATGCTAGGTCTGAGTTGAAGGCATTAAAAAATAGTTTAACTCTGTTCCTATCCTTTGAGAGAGGCCACCGTGGGCACTGATGGCAAAACATGATAACAGATTTTAAAGCGTGGTCCATGGGACCGTAGAAGTGTGTACGTACAAGGCCAGAGGAAGGAGAACAAATTCATTCAGAGGGGCTGGTGGGGAGCATTCAGGGAAGGTTTCCTTGAGGGTCCGATGACTGAGCTGGTTTTAAGGGACCAGGTGTTTGTCCAGTGCAAACGGGCAAGGGAGAAGGCATCCCAGGCACAGGGAACAGCAGTGGCAAAGACTTGGAGGCATGATGCCCTCCGATGTGCACAGGACACTCTGAAACATAATTCAGTCCAGTGGGAATGAAGGACCCTGCAAATCAGTCATTCTTTCTCCAAGAAAGCAGCCCTTGTTCCCAAAGGACTAGATCTTTTTTTTTTTTTAAACAGGAGAAAAACATACAAGTTTACTTATCTTTTAAAAAATTTTTATTATAGTTGATTCACAATGTTATGTTACTTTCTGCTGAATAGCAAAGTGAATCAGTTATACATAATCACATATCCCCCATTTTGTAGATTCTTGTCCCATATGGGTCATGACAGTATTGAGTAGAGCTCCCTGTGCTATGCAGTAGGTCCTTATTAGTTATCTATTTTATATCCAGTGGTGTGTATGTGTCAATCCCAGTCTCCCATTTATCCCTCACGCATTGCCCGTGGTAACCATAAGATTGTTTTCTACATCTGTAACTCTATTTCTGTTTTGTAAATAAGCTCATTTGTACCATTTTTTTAGATCTACATATACATGACATCATATGATATTTGTCCTTCTCTGTCTGACTTACTTCACTCAGTATGACAATCGCTAGGTCCATCCATGTTGCTGCAAATGGCGTTATTTCGTTCTTCTTTATGGTTGAGTAATACTCCATTGTATATATGTACCACATCTTCTTTATCCATTCCTCTGTTGATGGATATTTAGGTTGCTTCCATGTCCCGGCTGTTGTAAGTAGTGCAGCTACAAATATTGGGGTGCATATATCTTTTCGAATGATGTTTTTCTCCGGGTATATGCCCATCTCTTTTTTGGAAGCGGACTACAAGCCCCTGAGACATCCTCAAGAATATACTCACCGGTGATGACTCTCTCTCTTTTTTGAGATCTTAGTTTCAGCATCGGCTGATGGCTGTTTCCAGTCAAATCATGGGGACCAGTGGACCGACCGAGCTGGCAGTACTGCTTGCGTGATGGCACTGGGACACAGGTTGATTTGTCTTCCTTGGACACTGGCTTTCAAGGACATTCAGAAGAAGGTTCTCTGAGTGTTTTGAGCAATGGTAGCTGCAGGAGATCCTGTCAGGCTCCCCCAGGTGACCCCCACGCTCACTAGAGAGTGTTAAAGACATCACATATCATGAAAGTTAGAACTTTAGGGGAGAGCGATGAGCTGGTTGTAGGAGAGCGTCATTCGTATTTGAACCTGAAACTTGATTTCAGTGCTGCAGTGAGACTCGGGCAGAGCTCAGACTTGGACTAGAAACCACCAAGTCATGTCACCCTTGGCTTGTCCCTAGCTCTCCTGGCTGTGATTGTCCGAAGCTAGCCTGCTTTCAGGAGGAGAGGCGCTTTGATGCTCGTTCTGCTGGTTTTCATAAAGGGAATGGTGCTGATCTAGGCTGGATCTGCCGTCTGTTCCGAACCTCACTGGCGCTGAGGACCCATTTAGTGCCAACTGGCAGGGGCTGGGCGTGCTGAATCATTCGACAAGCCACACTTTTGCTTTTTCTGTAGAATTACATTGGCCTGCTGAGCCAGCTGACCTACAAGCCCACTGACCTTAGGTATTTAGAAAATGAACATCTCAGAAACGTGATACTCAGAGTTTAGAAAGATTTTGCTATTTTCGTATAAAATACAGTAGTGTGCTACATTTTTCTTGTATGTTGATATGACTACCGTGCAGGATTATTTCATGCAGGATACAACGGAAGTGAAAATGTTATCCCTGCTCTTGGAGGAGGAGTTGAGATGGGAGAACACCATAGAACGTTCGAATTGGCAACACCAAGAAGTGCTTTAGAAATCATGGCCTGCCCCATCTTACCTGACGGATGAGGAACGGAAGGCGCACACTGGTGTAGATGCGCCCGTGATTAGCTGTCAGTGGAGGTTCGGGGCTTTGAGGCCCCTCCCTCTTGCTTCTTAGCCTTGTCTACTTCAGTGAGGGGCGTTTGACCATGGTGGGTTTCTGTCTCGTTATAATCTTGTTTTTTTCGACTATACCCCTTATTCCATGAATCCCTCTTAAATAGTTACCAGCAGCCCAGGCCCCTTCCTCCTAGCAAATGAGTTTTCTGAGTAAAGGCTCTACTTAAAATCAAAAAGGCCAAGAAAGAAAGTTAAAACATCGAGACTCCATTTCAATGCCCTTAGAACCAGCGTAAATTACCCCTGAGCACAATTTCAGTGCTTCCCAGGGTCAAACCACACAGCCTCCAAACAGCCAGCCCTCCCCTGGAGCTTGCTGTAGCCACCTGTCTTTCACAGGCCTTCCTGCTTTGGGGGGTCATTTCCCTCACAAGCTTCTGGAAGCCACCTCTGCTCTTGGAGGGCTTCAAGATGCTAGATTATGCGCAGGCATTATCCGGGCAAAAGTCTCTTCCTTTACGCATTTGTGGCCAACAGCGCCTGGCAGAGAGGGCCGCGGCATTGCAGGCAGTTGCATTTTCCATGGTAACACTTCTTGGGCACTCTTTGTGGGACGGTTCCATTCCCCTGCTGTCTGCAGTCTCATCTTTCTTATAGATTTCCACACGAGTGGCCAAAGAAACTCGGGTTCGTGGAGGGTCGAGAGAAGGATCCCTTTCCTTTTTGAGAGGAGGATCCCTTTCCTTTTTGAGAGGAGGATCCCATTCCTTTTTGAGAGGAGGATCCCTTTCCTTTCTGCCTCTGTGTTAGGCATTTTGGTGGAACTCCATCAGCCGAGGGCCTGACGGCTCTTGAGTGACGTCAAGCTGCCCACAGATCTGCCCCAAGCACCTGAAAAAGCCCAGCTGCCTACAGCTTGTTCTTCGGGCCTTCTTCTTGTAGATGCTCGGGCCTGGTCTGGCGGAGAGTTGAGGACATGAGGCAGAGATTTGATTGACAGATTTAATCACAACATAAGACAACTGTGCGAGCGCTATCACGGCAGAGTCCAGGGTCACGGGGAACTGGAGAGCTTTCTCCTACTTTTAGAAATGTGCCAGGTCCCCTGAGTGGAGTCCTGAGCCCTTTCACAGTACAGTCCGTGAGGGCTGCTGTAACATCGTTCTCTGCTCCCCAGCGCGGCGTGTGGGACTCTTTCTGTTGGGCCTGTGAAGGGTTTCATTGGCAAGCCTGTCTGTTCTGGTGTTAAATAATTTTTACACCATGGAGATATTTCTTTAGGAGTGGCCTCCCAAATGGATTTCTATAAAGCAGATTCTTTTAAAAATGCCCTAGGGGAGCTCAGTATTTAAAGACATTCTATAAGGCAGGGTCACCTCAATTTGTCTGTTATATGTTTTTATCTATTGTTTCTTTTTTAAAAATTGTGTTTCTTTACAGCGTTTTTTTAAAACATAACTTTTATTCTTAACTATTTTTTTAACATCATTATGATTATTACTATATATATATATATATATTTTTTTTTTGGCTGCATTGGGTCTTCGTTGCTGTGCACAGGCTTTCTCTAGTTGTGGCGAGTGGGGGCTACTCTTTGTTGTGGTGCTTGGGCTTCTTATTGTCATGGCTTCTCTTGTTGTGGACTATGGGTTCTAGGCACACGGACTTCAATAGTTGTGGCACGCAGGCTCAATAGTTGTGGCTCGCGGGCTCTAGAGCGCAGGCCCAGTAGTTGTGGCGCACGGGCTTAGTTGCTCTGCGGCATGTGGGATCTCTCTGGACCAGGGATCAAACCCGTGTCCCTTGTGTTGGCAGGTGGATTCTTAACCACTGCACCACCAGGGAAGTCCCTAAAGCAAGTTTTAACCAATATGTTGGGAAACCCTGACTGTTGCTTCTCCTCCATTCCTTTCCACCCATCACTGGGTCCTCCTTGACCACCTTCTGAGATCCAGGATCTGGGATGTGTGCAGACTTAAATTAGAGATGGCCTCTGTCCTCAAGAAGCTGGGAAGATTAGACAAGCTGACTTCAAATAACAATGGAAGCAACAGTTCAGGATTTGTGAGGGACTGGCCTCAGGTGTGTTAGACTTTCTGGGGAGATACCCGGCCGGGTGGAGGCCCCGAGGTAGGGTCTAATCTTGGCCGGGCTCCGAGGGATGTTTCTTTTCTCTTGTTGACATCCAAAGCCGAGCTCTCAGCTTTCCTCTGCTCTCAGTAAGGCTCTGACGACCTCTCTCTATTTGCCATAAAAGATCAAGGCTGTCCAAGGCAAGCTCTTCTCAACTTTACTTTTTTCCTTGTAAATACCGCTTTATCCCTTTTTACTCCTGTGCTCTCTCTCTTCACTTACGTCTCTTGAAAGGAAAAGTCTCTTTGTTTACACCACCTCTGTCTCTCCCCTCAAACCCTTATTAACTCTTCATCCCTCACCCCTAACCCTAATCTAGCATCCAACGCTTGCTCTCCCCGGAGAATGTGAGTGTGTTCAGGAGCCCTTGACAGAAGAAACGTTTTTTTTCCACTCGGCTCCCTGACCTAGTTACCATTTAATCCCTCTCCTTCTCTCCATCTCGCTTCTTAAGAATATGTCTCTTCTTCCTTCACTTTGCTGCCCCATCCCTCTCTTTGCAGTCTGATTCCTGCCATTACCACGGTGTTGAATTAGCCCCGGGAAGGTCACAGGTGACCTCAAAACCCTCTCCTCCTCCGGCTTATACTTTGCCATCTGGTTTGCTGCTTCTCCTTCTTCCAACACCGAAATGTGCCCATTATTCAAGCTGTCTCCTCGGGGGCTCTGCCCTGCTGTGCTGGTACTTGCTTCCAAGACCTCAGTCACTTTTGGCTTTCACCTCTGCACTTTTGTCCCCAAATACTATCCTCAGTCCCAGCTGCACTCCTAGGCTTTTTTTTGGCGGTACGCGGGCCTCCCACCGCTGCGGCCTCTCCCGCCGTGGAGCACAGGCTCCGGACGCCCAGGCCCAGCAGCCATGGCTCAGGGGCCCAGCCGCTCCGCGGCATGTGGGATCCTCCCGGACCAGGGCACGAACCCGCGTCCCCCGCATCGGCAGGCGGACTCCCAACCACTGCGCCACCAGGGAAGCCCCACTCCTAGGCTTTTGACCCACGTTTTAAACTCCCTGCTTGATGCCTCCACTGGGTTTATCTGTGTTTGCACCTCCTCTTGGTACCTCTGCCCCTCCTGCGGCAGCTAGCTCTCCTAACCCTGTGGATGGCATCCCTGTGCTCCCGTGAGCCAGCCTTGTTGACCTCTTTGAGTCCCCTCTGGCCCTGGCATTGAGGAAGTTACCAGATCAAGTGTGGTTTATCCACCCACTCTCCCCACTGTGCACTCCACCCACCGCCACCCCAGCTGCCCCGCTCCTCGCCAGTTCACTGTCCTCTTCCACAAGAACAGCATCCTCGCCTGGCCACCGTGCTCCCTCTGTCCTCCTGCTCTACTGCATCTTTCATGCTGCCAGAACTTAATCTCACAAAACAAAACTCCAGTTTATCACTCTTCCCCTTACATCTACTCTCACCCTGGAAGTCAAGGCTGTCTGCAACGTGGTCCCTGTATTAGTTTCCTACGGCTGCTGTAACCCAGTACCACAAGCTTAGCGGCTTAAAATAATACAAAGTTATTATCGTAAAATTCTGGAAATCAGAAGTTCGAAATGGGTCTTACTGGGCTAAATTCAAGGTGTCGATAGGACTGTGTTCCTTCTGGAGATGCCAGGAGAGAATCTGCTTCCCTGCCTTTTCCAGCTCCTAGCGGCTGCCCACATTCCTTGGCACCTGGCCCCCTTCCTACACCTTTAAAACCATCAGTGTAACATCTTCCAATCTCGCTTCTGACTCTCCTACCTCCCTTTTCTATCTTTTAAGAACCCTTGTGATTACATTGTGCCCACTGAGATAATCCAGGATAATATCCCCATCTCAAGATCCCTAATTCAATCGCATCTGCAAAAGTCTCTTTGCCCTGTAAGATAATGCATTCACAGTTTCTGGGGATTGGGACATGCATGTCTTTTGGGGAGTCATTTTTCTGTTTATGATAGCACCCAAGCTTTCTTCCATGTTACTTTTTTCCTTTTTCACAGTTATATCTTTTGTGCTGGACAGATGACAATAATAAAAAAAATAATAAAAATAGCAACCAACACTCGTGGAGTGCTTGCACTGGGCTAATAAGCGCCTTCCAGGCATAACCTCATTTACACCTCACAACTATTGTATAACATCAGCTACTGTCTCAGGTTACAGATGAGGAAACTGAGGCACAGCGAGGTAATTTGCCCAAGACCACCTACTGATGTTTTTAACAAATAGCTTGATTGAGATATAATTTACATACCGTAAAATTCACCTGTTTTAGGGTTATGAATCAATCAATGACTTTTCGTAAACTTACCGAGTTGTGCAAACATCACCACAGTCCAGTTTTAGAACATATCTATCACCCCTAAAATTTCATTAGGGAAGATCTCAGTCCAGAGGGGAAGCAAGATATTTAAACTATTATATGATTCACTAAGCTCAGGAATAGTTACTGATGTGTATTTTAGGAGCACAGAGGGCAGGAACATGGCGGGAGGGAAAGCTTTCTAGCCCTTAGAAACACTACTTTGCCTCTTTGGCCAATCTAATTAAATGAGAAAACTAGCCACTGGGACCACAGACATCTCCCTGACATGAGCCCAACCCTGATTAGGCTGTTGCATTGATGTACGTGCCCACCACCAGGAAAGGCAAAGCTGCATTGATGGGCATTGCAGGCATTCAGTATTCCAAAGCCTGTTCTGAACTGTTCCCATTTGCTGTGAAGCTGAAATCTGACATCGGAAGGCTCAGCGGAAATGAGACCAGGGGTCAGGGAGTCTACCGGCAGCCTGGCGCCCACGGTGTAACCCAGGGGAAGCTGCCCCAGCATTGTGGTGCATTCCTCTCTCATCTTCATAATGGTACAGAGACTTCCTGCTGTCCGTCTTGTCTCCAGGGAAGATGCAGTTGGTGATGATGACTTTCATCCTGTCCATGTAGGCCTGGAAGACAATGGTTGGTGGAGTTTGACCTTGGATGACACATCCGAGGGGGAATCCTAATAACATAGGGGGTTGAAGTTGGGTCATCTATTATAGATGCCGCCCTTCTCTACCCTTCCTTGCAATTTATTAGGAGAGGAAACTGAGGCCCCAGAGGGGAAGGGACAGGACCTACTAATGTGGTAGACTCTGTGCCAGGCGTGTCTGTGCCTCACGCCATCATGTCACCCCTGAGAGGTAGGTGGCATCATCTTCCTTTTGCAGGTGAAGGAATTGTGATTCGGAGGAGTCTGGCTTCAGGAGCAATATCCCCACTGCTGTTTCTTTTCCGGTACCCTTTTGCCTCGTGGAAAATATGTGCAATTTAAACTGCACGCCTCAGGCATGTGGGTGCTTGCCATGAGTTCAGAAGCAGCCGAGTTTGATTTTCTTGCAAAGAGCACATGGAAGTGGGGAACACACAAGATGGTGTGACATTTTCTGCCCTTTCACTGTAAATTCTACAAAATCATCAAGGTAGCACGGAGGGCTTGGCTTTAAAATAGAATACACACTGAGTTATCTGCCTTCAGAGACTGAGCGCTGTCTGATCTTCCTTGTCGAGCTGCTGGTCTTGGGCACAGGAACCTGAAAATGACCCCTTTCAACTGTCTGTCCGCTGCTTTTGAAGATCCACAAACATGGCTGAAATCCCCTGGTCACTCTTTGAAAAGGGCCCTTTGGGGAGGGTGTCATTTCCCATCCCCATTCGAGTGCCTGGGAATGGGCGCTTAGAATGAAGTCAGTTGGAGGAGGAACAGAGTGTGTGGGAGGGAGGAAGCAGGAATGCACCGGAGGACAGCTCTGCCCGAGGTTTGCCCTGCTGGCCCACTAACACCCCTGGTGCTGGTACGGGTGATGGAACCTTCCTGAGATGAGAGGGAGGCATCAGGGTCTGTCTGATCTCATTCGGTGAGGGCCTGCTTGGAACCACAGAGGCTCCACGAACAACCAAGTTCAGGGAAAGCACTAGATTATCCTGCTCTTTTTAAGCAGCAGAACTGGGTCTTCCTTCAGTTCACTAGGTTTTATTTCTAAGCATGTATAGCAGCAGTGGGCGAAAACAGTTGTTTCCTTTCCCCCCTATAATGTCTGTCCAAAAAATCCATCACAAAATGCGCTTATTTTCAAAACAGAAATAGGCTCTCAGACATAGAAAACACACTTATGGTTACTAAAGGGTAAAGGGAGGGGATAAATTAGGAGTTTGGGATTGACAGATACACACTAACTACTGTATGTAAAATAGATAAACAACAAGGACCTACGGTATAGCATAGGGAACTATATTTAACATCTTGTAATAAACTATAATGGAAAAGAATCTGGAAAAGACTATATCTATACAATTATACATATATATATGTATTTAATATGTATAACTGAATCACTTTGCTGTACACCTGAAACTAACAGAACGTTGTAAATCAACTATACTTCAGGAAAGAAAGAAAGCCGTCACCTTCCGTCCTACTTGTGAGCAGAGGAGCAGTTTCTCTGTGTGGGCTCATTTCTCGTTTTTGGTGTATAGGCGATGCTTCCTTTGTACTTTTCCTCCTCTGGGGCTTTGGAAGTCATTCCTCGGGATATAGTTCTCCCGGTCGTTGAACGCCGTGCCCAGCTCCAGCCTCAATTCCAGATCGAGTTCAGCTCCTCTGGTCCCTGAGAATGGGATCACCTCTTCTACCCTCTGCCTGACGACAGCCCACCAAGTACACGGCAGCGAGGAAACCGGCCATCCTCATTCTGTTTTGCTGCCTCTGCCCCAGTGCTGATGGCTTTCCTGGGAGCCTGTAGCTCACCCTGGGCAGCGGGCAGCCTGTCCCCTTGCTCACCATGTGATGTAAAGAGAGGTCCTGACGGGTGGGTGGGAAATCAGCACTGGCTCCTCCAAGCCAGGCATCCGTGTGGTAGAGCTGAGGTTCTTAAGTGGTGGGGGAGCCCTGGGCACCCCAGAATCACCTGGGGAGCAGATACTCATCCATGGGTCTGGTGGCATGCCCCAGATTCTGACACAGAGAGGCTCTGGGGAAGCATGGGCATGGGAATTGCCATAAAGCTCACACACATGTACCCACCCAGCGAAAAGTCCTTCCATGATTGTTCTGTTCTGCACTTCAGTAGTGAAGCATCATTTTTCAGAAAGGCTTGCTGACATTTTTGGTGGGTAGGCACTAACATTGCCCTCCTGTGACGGGCTGGGTTGGCGATGGGGAGGGGCGTTAGGGAGAGTTGGGGAGTGGGGTCCACATTAGCTGGGGCTCCATTTATCTTGGCCGGCATGAGTGTGCCACCAGCTCTGCTTTTCAGTCTGTCTGTCTGACTTGCAGGTTGCAGAAGTGCCTGTGTTAGACTTTGGTGTTTTTGTTTGTTTCTTCTTTGGCATCTCGTGGGCAATAGAGAGCTGCTGTCTCAGACGGCCAGATGCCATTTTAACCTGGAACCAGCTTTCATTGATCGAGTGCCTAGTGCGTGCCCTGCAGCCCTGCTTCAGCCATGCTTTTAGGGAGGAGGTTTAGGGTACAAATGAGAAGGTTCGGTAATAGGAGGGGACTAGACCCTTCCTGCCCGCTGAGCCTTACTGTCTAGTGGAGGAGATGCAGGACCACTGAGAAGGTGTGAAGGTGTGAGAGCTCACGTCCAAGGAGGCCAGAGGGAGATTTGCCCTTGAGTTCTCAGCCTCGCTTATATATGAAGGAAGCGTGAATATCGCCATCTTATTTCAGTACTTGGTAATAATGAATCCCTCCAACGGAACCATTCTATCTTTTTTTCTTAAATCAGACAATAGGAACTCTATTACCCAAAGTGTCTCCTGTTCTGCTGAGGCTATCAGGAGCCTCAGTGCTAAACTCAGTACCTGACTGTAATAATTAATCACTCCCTGGTGTCTGGTGGCAACTGGTTTTCTGCCCCTTTTATCTCTTTCCCCCTCCTTCCATTCTTTTTTTTTTTTTTTTTTGCAGTACGCGGGCCTCTCACTGTTGTGGCTTCTCCCGCTGTGGAGCACAGGCTCCGGACGTGCAGGCTCAGCGGCTATGGCTCACGGGCGTAGCCGCTCCGCGGCATGTGGGATCTTCCCGGACCGGGGCACGAACCCGTGTCCCCTGCATCGGCAGGCGGACCCCCCAACCACTGTGCCACCAGGGAAGCCCCATTCTTATTTTTAATTGTTCTCCTTTTTTCTGGGTTTAGTTTCATAGGGAAATCAAATCTTTTTAGCCTTTGGGAAGAACGCAGGAGTAGAAATCCCAACTAAATAAGACTGGCCAGTTCAGTATCCTGCATCCTTGTGTCCCTTCCTCAATTCATTCCCCCCGTGGATGCTTTGCTCCAGGTTAAGAATGGCTGTGTGGCTGCCACTACAGAGGGATTTTTTATGTTCTGTGCTCATGGTCAGATCTTCAAGTGACTAACAGTAATTAAGAAGTAGAGGGGCTTCTCTGGTGGCACAGTGGATAAGACTCCATGCTCCCAATGCAGGGGGCCCGGGTTCGATCCCTGGTCAGGGATCTAGATCCCACATGCATGCCACAACTAAGAGTTTGCATGCCACAACTAAGAAGCCTGCGAGCCGCAACTAAGACCCAGCGCAACCAAATAAATAAATAAATATTTAAAAAGAAACAAGTAGAATGGCTGAGAGCTCACTTATGCAATGCGTATCCAATAAAAGTGCACGTCGGCAGACTCAGAGTCAGGGTCGGGAACTCCAGGGGGGGATGTTTTCCTGTTTCAGCTGTGTGCTGCCTGTGGCATCTGCAATTCCCTGCATCCAGCTGCTCTTGGAACAGCAAAATCTGCATTTCTTTTCTCCTCCATGACTTTTCGGTCTAGAACAGATGAGGTGAATTTAGCCAAAGTACCACTGAATGGATCTCGAGGCACTCTCCCCTTACAGAGGAGACTCTAATGGGGGGCACGATGCCTGTTATGGACTGAAGGTTGTGTCCACCCAGAATTCATATGTTGCAGCCCTAACCCTTCAAGGTGATGGTATTAGGAGGTGAGGCCTTTGGGAGATGATTAGGTTCAGATGAGGTCATGAGGATGGGGTCCCCATGATGGGATTAGTGCCCTGAAAAGAAGAAATAGCAAAACTTCCTCTCTCCACCATGTGAGGACACAGTGAGAAGGTGGCCGTCTGCAAGCCAGGTCTATCACCTTGATCTTAGACTTCCATGCTCCAGAACTGTGAGAAGTAAATGTCTTTTTTAAGCCATCCAGTCTGTGGTATTTTGTTAAAGCAGCCTGAACAGGCTAAGGTGGTACCCTGTTGTTACCATTTGTCGGGTCACATCTGCTAATGTCCCTAAGAAGGACTCAATGACCACATTGCACCTATGCTTCCCAGTGTCACTTTGAGTGGCCTTTAGTTCTTTGAAGGACAATTAACGATTATTTAGATCTTGTGTACTAAA
Organism: Stenella coeruleoalba; assembly: GCF_951394435.1. Taxonomy (NCBI): domain Eukaryota; kingdom Metazoa; phylum Chordata; class Mammalia; order Artiodactyla; family Delphinidae; genus Stenella; species Stenella coeruleoalba. The sequence continues at coordinate 74,248,486 of NC_137161.1, forward strand.
GCAAAACGATGGGGCTTCCCTGGTGGCGCAGTGGTTGAGAGTCCGCCTGCCGATGCAGGGGACACGGGTTCGTGCCCCGGTCCGGGAAGATCCCACATGCTGCGGAGCGGCTGGGCCCGTGAGCCATGGCCACTGAGCCTGCGCGTCCGGAGCCTGTGCTCCGCAACGGGAGAGGCCACAACAGTGAGAGGCCCATGTACCACAAAAAAAAAAAAAAAATGATGTTTATATTTTGGAAACTTCTTCATCGAACATGCTGTTCTCTGCATGGCGAGGGTAGAGATCCCCCCACACCCCGGTCCCCCACCCCACAGAACAGAAAAACAAGCAATCACAACCGACCACTTCACCATTGCTTCAGGACACGGGACCTGACGATGCTTGTGACATCGCCCCTTCCTCCCCCAGACCTTCATGGATGACAGCCTCTCAACTTTTATGTGGCTTTCTGGCCAGTTCACTCATTTGGTATGACTTAGTACCTTCAGTTTTTGATTCTGTTTTTTAGTCTCCCATATTTTGCTCTTTGATATGCACTGGTTGCCACAGAAGCGGTGACGTCAGGGCCAGGCAGAGAGCCTTATTGGCATGGACAAGCGCCTTACAGGGTTGTTTTCTCAAGTAATGTTTGGGGCTGGTGTTAGTCATACTACAAGCAGCAGGATGCCCAGCCCCAGACCTGCTGCCACCCCGAGGCTCCACAGTTCTGCTACTCACCCAGGGGCTCTGCTCCCCCACCCTAGGAAGCTGGCTATGCCACGATCGCCCTCCTGGAACGCTCGTCTGTTTACCCACGTCCTACAGAGGGTGCCGCCTTAGAGGGAGCCTGGAGGTGGGACAGGCCTGCAGCTTCATCAGCGGGGAAGCAAACCCTCCAAAAAAACATTTCCTGCCACCTCTCTGAGTCCTCACTGGTGTTCTCACTATTTCCTGTAACATCTTGTCACATTCACACATTGCTTTAAAAATGCTGAAAATGTGCCTTTTCTGGAGAAAGAGCTCAGGTGGTGGGGTTGGGGGCGAGGAACCATACAGCTACACTGTCCCCTGCTTTATCCGGGCATCCAAGAGGCACCTGGCCCGACTTTTATGCCCAGTACCCACCAGGAAGAGGATATCCCCAGCCCCAGTTTATGTCAGACCTCAGGAGAGAGAAGACAGGTGAGGGGGAAAGAAAGGGACAAGAAGGTTAGAGCCGCTCACCCCAACCTTCCCTTCTCTGGGCCGACGCTTCTCTACCTCCCAAGGGTCAAGGCACCGTCCACGTGAGATGTGCTCTCTGACAGGCAGAATAATGACTCCTCCAAAGATGCCCACATCCTAATCTCTAGCACCTGTGTGTATTATACATGGCACAGGGGAATTAAGATTGCAGGTAGAATTAAGGTTGCTAGGGAACTGACCCCCAAGATAGGGAGACCATTCTGGATTATCCAGTGGGCCCAACATAATCAAAGGGTCCTTAGAAATGAAAGGAGGAGGCAGGAAAATCAGGATCAATGTGATACAGAGGAGAAAGACTCAACCAGCAGTGACTGGTTTTGAAGATAGGGGAGGGCCCCATGGGATGTGGGCTGCCCTTGGCAGTTTGAATAGTCAAGAAACAGACTCTCCCCTAGAGGCTCCAGAAGGAACTCAGCCCTGCCAACTCCTTGATTTTAGCTCAGTGAGACCCACGCCAGACTTCTGATCGCCTGAACTCTAAGATAGTAATTTTTTCCTGTGGTTTTAAGTTGCCAAGTGTGTAGCAATTTGTTACAGCAGCCATAGCACACTGATACATACCTCTAGGCCCCCTCCAAAGGTCTGGCCCTTCCACTAAAAGACTCCAGCCCCTTAGACTGTGTCCCCCATGAACTGTATCTCTTTGGGGTTCATGACCTCCAGGGCAACTGTCCCTCACAGTTCGGGGACAGACCACCTTCACAAAGATATCAGCGAGGAGACGTGGCCATGCCATCTTCCCGAGCTCCTGTACCCCCTTCCCTGCCTTGTTCCCCCATCCCTTCTCTCTTGCTTCCCTAGGATTATGTCCCCCAATAAAATGTTAGCGCTTAAGTTTTTTTTTTAAATAGCTTGACTGAAGTATAATTTATATACCATAAAATTCACAGCATTGTCCAACCATCACCCAAATCTAATTTTAAAACGTTTCCATCACCCCCCCCAAATGTCCCCGGGGCCATTTCCTGTCATCCCTGTTCCCCTCCAAGCCCCGGGCAACCACTAATCTGCTATCTGCTTCTCTAGATTTGCCTTTTCTGCCCCATAAGCTTTTGCCTCGGGCTCTGTTGTTTCAGGAACCCAGGTTAAAACCCAAAGCAAATGATCCAGAAAATTCCTTCCTCTGGAAGGATTGCCACTTGGCCTCCTCTGACTCTGAGGCAGGAGTAACCATCCTAGGCAACTTGCTCAGCATGGAGAGAGAGGACGTGTGAACAGATTTTAGTTACTTTTCATTAGAACATGAGATGCATTAACGATGATGGTAACGAGGCAGGATAGAACGTGTCTCAGTGCTTGAATGGTTTCTGCAGAAACAGCCCAGTTTTCCTGAGAGTGATTTTCATTCTGGTCAGAAATTCCTCATCTGATCACATGCTCTGAGAAATAAGTGTCTGGCAGCAGGGAGGGCCCTGAGGTTCTGACACGGGGAGCTTTTTCTGGTGATCCCGCTGAGTCTCTTTTCTATTCTTTTTTTCTTATAGAATACTTTTTTTAAAAATTTTTTTATTTTATATTGGAGTATAGTTGATTAACAATGTTGTGTTAGTTTCAGGTATACACCAAAGTGATTCAGTTATACATATACATGTATCTCTTCTTTTTTCAAATTCTTTTCCCCTTTACGTTATTACAGAATATTAAGCAGAGTTCCCTGTGCTATACACCAAGTCCTTGCTGGTTATCTATTTTAAACATAGTAGTGTGTATTTGGGGGCTCCCCAATCCAAAGTTCCCCTCAATGAAAGGTGTTTTGCACTGTCGCTATTTACCGGGTAAAGTGCTACCCTCTTTAGAAATGCGTTCATATTAAGCCAGGGCTTCGACATCTTAAGCCCAATGCATCATTGAAGATGAGGAAGGTGTTTTGGAAGAGCTGTAGTCAAGGGGTGGGGTGGAGGGGGCTGGGGAAGGGACCGGGGGGCGGGGCGCTCCTCCATCAGAGCCCTTAGTTTCCCATGTCACTTTCCTATCAGGCAGATTGAGCCCCTCTATGGTGTAAAAAACAAAAAAAAAGGGTTCTGAAGTATTAAATAATCCAGTGTCTGGGAGCCAGAACGAAGGTTATTTGTCAACCATCTATTATGAGTCAGGTCTTAAATGATATATAAAACAATTTATTGTGCCTTTAGTGTGGGCTCGAGTGTGCGCCAAGTGCGTGTTATCCTCGTGTCCTTTAATCCTCTTAACAACACCATCACGTTTCCATTTAGAGATGTGGAAACTGGCCCAGCTCATGGGTGGCAGGATATAAACTCAAACCCAGGCCCGATGCCATTGCAGGATGTATATCATCGTTGATGGCAACGTAGATGCATAAGGCAGTGTTCAGGGGCTCACATTTTAGAAACATGGAACGGAAATAGGAACAAGCACATCCAGTGAAGTTGTTTGATAATAGCTAGAATTCACTGAACATTTGCGATGTACCAGGCACTTGCTTTAGGTGTGTTCGCAAATTTAATTCCCGAAAGGACCCACTGAGTTGTTTTTATCATTATCGTCATTTTACTGATGGACACACTGAGGTTCAGGGGGGTTAAGTCAGCCTGCCCAAAGTCAGGAGACAAGAGACATGCTATTCCACACGACCTTCGTAGGTGATGAAACAGGCAAAATGGAACTTCATGGATGAGCTGGTCAGCTCTGCTGTGGGGAATCAGGAGGAGGTGTTTTAGTCCAGCCACCAAAGATTGGCAGGTGTTTGTTTACCAGGCAAACAGGGAAGGGAGCAGGAAGGCAGGGCTCTGCCTAAAAAGGCAGGAGGAGCAGCTTCAGCCAAAGCAAGGGTGTGTGGAACAGCATATTGATTTGGGGAACCGTACAAGGCTCCCCTTGTTGGAAGCAAGGGTCCCCTTGTCTGGAGCATGGATGGGGCAGGAAAAGAGGTGCAAACACTGAGGTCCGAGATATTGGGAAAGGGGCAGATCAGGGACAGCCTGGAGGGCCGGGCTGCAGGGATCCTGAGTTAATTTCATTGGCAGTGGAGAGCCTTTGGAAAGATTTAGTTAGAGGTGTAACAATCAAATTTTCATTTTAGAATGATTACCCTGACAGCACAAAATATCTTAACACAAAATAATTTATTCTTCACATACAGCCAGACTCCCGGGCATAGAATACACATAAGAGGAGTCTTATAGGGTGGGGACAGGAAAAAAAGGAATTACCAGTATGCACAGAGGGCCTTCTCAGGTGGGGGAGGGGGGCCAGACGGGGCAGGGGGAGGGGGTGGGTATTAGCAAACAGTTGTCCTTCTCAGTAGGACAAAGGGGAATCCTGTGGAGAGGGGGGCTGGAAGGTGGACGAGGATGGGAAGGGCAAGCATCTTCAGAAATGAGAGCTTCAGGTGGGTGCTGCTGGATGCTGGAACACCCTCTTTGGACTTTGTGTTTAATTTTTATTGTTTGGAATTTGTTACTGAAGTATCCTATATGTATAGAAAATATGTAAAGCGTAGTGTACAGCTCAGAGAATTTTCACAAAGTGGGGTAAGCAGCACTTATTTCAGGAAACAGAACATGAGCCTGGAAAACATGAAGCTTACCGACAGAATCCAGACATAAAAGGCCACATGTTGTATGATTCCATTTATACAAAATGTCCAGAATAGATACATCTGTAGAGATAGAAGGTAGATTGGTGGTTACTTAGGATTGCAGATGGGGGTGATAGCTAAAGGGTATGGGGTTTCTTTCTGAGGTGATGAAAATGTTCTAAAGTTGACTGTGATGATGACTGGATACGCACATACCTGTGAATATACTAAAAAAACCCACTGATATGTAGAACAAAAGAAAGAGGAAAGGAAGGAGGGAAGGCTGGAAGGGTAGGTAGATGACCAGGATTTCAGAGTCCAGGTGGCGATGCTTCCCATCTCCTCAGCGTTCCCGGAGGGTAGCCACGGCCCTCGTTTCTAATTTATTTTATTATTTATTTATTTATTTTTGGCTGCGTTGGGTCTTCGTTGCTGCGGGTGGGCTTTCTCTAGTTGCGGCGAGCGGGGGCTAACTCTTCGTTTCGGTGCGCGGGCTTCTCATTGCAGTGGCTTCTCTTGTTGCAGAGCATGGACTGTAGGTGCGCGGGCTTCAGTAATTGTGGCTCGCGGGCTCTAGAGCACAGGCTCCGTAGTTGTGGCACACGGGTTTAGTTGCTCTGCAGCATGTGGGATCTTCCCGGACCAGCGCTCGAACCCGTGTCCCCTGCATTGGCAGGCGGATTCTTAACCACTGCGCCACCAGGGAAGTCCCTGTGCCTGACTTCTTTAGCTCAACATTTTGTCTGTGAGATTCACCCATACTGCACATGCACTTAGCTTTTTTATGAATAGCTTTTTCCCATTACAAATTAATACACATACATGCAAAAAAAGTCCCTGGAAATTACAGAAAAGCAAAAAGAAGGAATAAATGTCTCCAAAGATTTCACCACCCAGGTAGAACCACTGTTAATATATTGGTGATTTTTTCAAGTATTTTGACTCTGCATATTAGCTTTTACACAATTGCCAGTAGGAGGTGTCACTCCATAGTTTTAAAAATATTTTCCCTGAAACTGCCATCTTCCATGGACATGCTTCAGTGGTTTGTGTGTTGTATTCACATTTAGTATTTTAAATATATTCCAGTCTGTTTAGAGCTGTAACAAAAATAACACACAATCAAATGCGTTATAAACCAAATTTGTTAGAAACTACTAGTGTGAAAATTTGTGTAGCTTGGGTAATTTGTGATGGTATAAGCTTGAGAATAACTTTTCTCTTAGACACCCTTTTTTTTTTTTTTTTTTTTTTTGCGGTACGCGGGCCTCTCACTGTTGTGGCCTCTCCCATTGCGGAGCACAGCCTCCGGACGCGCAGGCTCAGCGGCCATGGCTCACGGGCCCAGCCGCTCCGTGGCATGTGGGATCTTCCCGGACCGGGGCACGAACCCGTGTCCCCTGCGTAGGCAGGTGGACTCTCAACCACTGCGCCACCAGGGAAGCCCAAAGTCTTTTTATTTTTTTTGATGTTTTGCTTTTTGTATCTTATCATACATATTGATATAGAGATGATATAGGAACTGTTTCAAAAACTTTCCAACAGATGATGATATAAAGAGGGGTTAGGACTTCACTGGCAGTCCAGTGGTTAAGACTCTGTGCTTCCAATGCAGGGGGCGCGGGTTTGATCTCTGTTTGGGGAACTAAGATCCCACATGCCGCAAGGCACAGCCAAAAAGAAAAAAAAAAATTTAAGAGGTGTTAGTAACAGATAATGCCTGCATTTGGGTAGATGATTAGTCTTTATTTCTTATAAAATAAATATAGGGACCTCAGTCATTCAACATGATACCCAGCTTCCAAGTGGCCAGATGAGAAAAATATCATCAAGGAGTAAGTCTATTCTCAGTGAAGACTGAATAAGCAGGAATAACAACCCTCAATATGGGACATATAAACAGATCTGCAACATGAATGGAGGTAAACATATCCTACGTGAGGTAAAGAAAGGGCAATTTAAAAAAAAGATTTTTCTTCGAAAACAAATTTTAGTCAGCATCTGTTTTAGTCGTAAGGAAACTTAAGAAACCATAGACTCTAAGAGACAAAATATAAGAAAGTTAAGCTTAGATGATAAGGCAACAGACTAAGATGAAACGAATTTGGCAAACTTTCGAAGAGAATACAAGGAAGCAAGTCATTTGGAGGCAAAGCTGTACGTAGTGTTAGAAGCAGCGAGGAGCAGAATTAATATTACAGTGAATCTATTTGGTGATAAGGAAGATGGGTTTCAGAAAAGCCCTAGAAAGTAGAAGACAAGGACAAGAAACTATAAGTTATCCAAGAGGTTATGAACACAGAGGACAGACAGTGAAGATCCAACATATGGATAATTTATACTTCCGAAGAAGAATCCAAAACAAATAGAATGACAGCTGTTGTGTTTCAAATATAACAGCGACAACAAAAGTCCCACAGGGCATTCTTTTTGGTGGGGGGGTGGGAATGTGACAGAATTATTCTGAAGTTCATCTGGAGAATAAATTGCTGAGAAGAGCCAATTAAGTCCTTTAAAAAACGAAAACAAGGGCTTCCCTGGTGGCGCAGTGTTTGAGAGTCCGCCTGCCGATGCAGGGGACACGGGTTTGTGCCCCGGTCCGGGAAGATCCCACATGCCACGGAGTGGCTGGGCCCGTGGGCCATGGCCACTGAGCCTGCGCATCCGGAGCCTGTGCTCTGCAACAGGAGAGGCCACAACAGTGAGAGGCCCGTGTACCGCAAAAAAACAAAAACAAAAACAAAATGGTGAGTGAGCACTTGCTCTTCCAGACATTAGAATTCACTTTAAAACTATAATAATGAAGAGTGGGGCTAGTGTCAGAATAAGGAGAACATGAAAATGGAAAGGAGAAGCCAGTGGTATATTTGAGTTTACATGTTTAGTATATGGCAAAGGTCTGAAATCAGTGAGAAAAAGATTCAGTGAATATGGGTGGGAAAAGTTGTTAATATTTGAGGAGAAAATTGTTATTTTCTTTCCTTATGCTAATGCATAAAATAAATTGGATTTGGATAAAGAGTTAAATATGAAACCACAGAGAACTGTCAGAGATGACAATGTAGGTGGAATACATATAAACTTGGGTTTGGGAATGTCTTACCAACTATAATCCCAAAGTCTTAATTATAAAGGAAGAGTTTGGTAGATTTGATGTTATAAAATTTAATGCATTAAAAAACTCAAAACATTATAAACAAATCTTTGTAATAGCTAGTGCCAGTGACAAACTGAGGTGAAATATTTCCAGTATATAATATAAAGGTTTATTCCTAATATGTAAAAGACTTTGGCAATCAGTAGAAAAATACTCCTAGGAAAATGTGGGCAAAGAACATGAACAGATTTTGCATAAAAGGAAAAAAATCAAAATGACATATAAACCTTCAGGGAAAAAATGGTCGGCTTTATTGGTAGTAGAAATGCAAAACAAGGCAACAAAACGTTGAGTTTATCCATTATCTTAGCTGAGTTAGGGGAGAAAAAGTAGATAGCCGGTGTTGGCAAGGCTGTGTGAAAATAGGCATTTTCATTTTTTATGAGTGGGATTATAAAATTGTACAACTTTTGGATGTGAAATTAGACAATATGTACACGAGTTTAAAGGCGAATTGCCTCTGGACCCAGCAATTCCATTTCTAAGAATTTATCCAAAAATAATTGTATATGTTTTTCTTTTTAAAGATACATATAGAAGGATGTTCATTCCACATTGTAGCAAAGAAGTAGAAAAAGAATAACCTAAACATACACTGTTTAACATGTTGGAGGGAGTGTTCTAAAGCCTTTACATGTGTTAATTTATTTCATCCACACAGCTCTGAGTTAATTACCGTTATAATCCCCGTTACGTTTATGAGGAAACAGGCACAGATTGTTGAACTAATTTACCTAACGTTGCATGGCTAATAAGCGGTGGAACAGGGATTTGATCTCAGCAAAGTTTGCTTCCGAATCTGAATTTTAGTTATTTCACTGCATAGTGTAATGTATAATATACAGTATAATTCCTTTAATGTCCAATGACCAGGGATCGATTAAGTCAACTCTGAGTCCATTATTCATGGCATGGAATGCTGTGCAGGCATTCAAAATAATAGTTTTTGATTGGGAATTTTAAAAATCATATGATACTTTTTAAACAAAGGAAACTACAAACTTGATAGTTAAATACATTAATATGAAATATAGTACTCTTAGAAGAGAGGTATGCATGGGAAATGCATGAATACCATGTAGGTTAGCGATGTTTCTGTTTGGGCATCAGGATGGGATGCTTGTCTGTATTTGTGGCATTGCACATGTGTTGCTTCTGCATTTCAAGAAAATGTTATTAAATAATGAACTGAAAATCAGACCTCAAGTTGCTTGGTGAGGAAAACACCTTTTGATCGGTTTTTGTTGCCCTGTTTGGGGAAAGGAGAAATAAAGCTGTTTGTATTAATTCTTATATGATGTGCAGCAGTATGAATAATTTAGCCTTTGTTGATTAGAATGGAACAGAGAAGCACCTGCTATTGTTTGAAGTGGCGGGGAAACCTGTGGTTTGAACTGCGGGGTGCAGGATGTGATCTCGGTTCCAGGAAGTGAACAGAGAAAGGAAGCCACCTAGGGAAGCATCTCAGGATGCTTGGCCCAGGGTCCCCAGAAACATCCCCACAATCCTTAACCCACCTGGATGCTGGAGTCTGGGGACTAAATTAATTAAGGGAAAGCCCACAATTCCATTATAGCATGACCTACTCATTTTGGGTTTGTAAGTTTAAATTGATTTTTTAAAAGATGGTAGTTGGTGGTATATATTCTCAAATTAGGAATAGCCAAGGAGGCTGTCTTCACAGGCTACACAAGTGCTTTTTCAAAATCTTGGGACTCTAATCCTTTACCTCAACTGTTACGTGGGGTTTCAGTGTTTTCTAGAACTTTTTATTGCAGAGGAGCTAGGTTCGCTCTGATCTTAGTTCCTTTCTAAGTATTTTTTCCCTTAGATCTTTGAATGGTTTCAATTTCTCCAATATTTTAATAAATATTTTGCCAAGATGTGTCCATGTAAGGATCTCTTTTCATAGAATATGATTTTTCTAAAGGTCAAGAAAAAAGTGTTTTCTATTCCTTTTTTCCTTAGTTTGTTGTTTTGTTCCATTCTATTCTTCCGAAAAAGCTATTATTTTTATGTTGGAGTTTTAAAATTGGGTTTCCCATATCTATCATTCTTATTACTTTAATTTCTTTATCCTTTTCCTCTACATTCTTGGAGAACTTCTCAAGTGTATTCTTAACATCACTGATTTGATTTTTCCACAGTATCTGTCTTGCCTCACCTCCGAGTAGATATCCAAATGCATTTTGACTTCTTATAATTCTTGTATTACTCACAGACCTTTTCATCTCCTCTTTTCTTTTTCTCTCAGGCTGTTCTCTCGCTATAGAGTTTTGCTCCTGTTTCATGAAGTTCACGTGTCCTTGAATTCTTTTAAGGCATGCTCTTTCCCTGGGACTCTGGGATGCATTTCTGAAAGTTTTACAGACCTCCCTGTAAAGTTTTATACTTTATTTTAAAACAAGGTCTGTCTGGACGTAGTTCCTGACAACTGACAGGGTATGTGGAATGTTCTGGGCTGCCCCTCCTGTCCGCTTGGGTGACGGGCAGTCAGCTCTCCTTCTAAAACTACAGTCAAGTGTGATGTACGACATTCCGAATTTAGGTCTCGGGTCTAGTCAACTTTCACCTAATACAGCTACTGTTTTGACATGGTGACATCTTGTCATGTCCCCACTGTCTGGTTCTGTTTTATTTTCAACCCACAGTTTGCATGTGCAAAACAGCCATCATCACCGTATACTGCTACCCAGCTTGGTGTTTCCTTTGTCCCCGTGCGTTGAGCTTTAGCCACAGAGGAAGGTAGCATGGTGTGTGGATCAAAAGCCCCTAGGTTTGATGTCAGCCCTCAATTCAAGTCCCAACTCTTCCCCTACTCGCTCCATTGCCTTGGGCTAGTTTCATAGGTTCTCAGAGCCTTGGTCTGTTCATCCGTACAATGGCATGTCAAGCATTTTTGTGATGATTAATGAGATAATACGAGAGACTCTTTATCAAGTACTGAGAACCTGAGTGCTTACTATGGCCAAGCGCTGTTCTGAGTACTTCACATGTTTTAAAATAGGAGGGAAGGGGCTTCGCTGGTGGCGCAGTGGTTGAGAGTCCGTCTGCCGATGCAGGGGACACGGGTTCGTGCCCCGGTCCGGGAAGATCCCACATGCCACGGAGCAGCTAGGCTTGTGAGCCATGGCCGCTGAGCCTGAGCGTCCGGAGCCTGTGTTCTGCAACGGGAGAGGCCACAACAGTGAGAGGCCCGCGTACCGAAAAAAAAAAAAAATTTCTAATCCATCCCTCTTCCTACCCCAATTGAGAAAAATTTTTTTTTCTAAACTTACTAGATCTCCTTCCTCAGTTCTCATTCTCGCATAAGTCAGTCCAAAGGACCTTTTTGTAATTTAGTCCCAACCCACTTTTTAGATAAAGAAGCTGAGACCGGGCTTCCCTGGTGGCGCAGTGGTTGAGAGTCCGCCTGCCGATGCAGGGGACACGGGTTCGTGCCCCGGTCCGGGAGGAGCCCACATGCCGCGGAGCGGCTGGGCCCGTGAGCCATGGCCGCTGAGCCTGCGCGTCCGGAGCCTGTGCTCCGCAACGGGAGAGGCCACAAGAGTGAGAGGCCCAAGTACTGCCAAAAAAAAAAAAAAAAAAAAAATAGGAGGGAGGCACTCAAGATTTCCAGTTCACAGACAGGAGCGAGGTCCTGAGAGGTTAAGGTACTTGCCCGTGGTTGCACAGCTAGTAGGGGTGATGCCAGGACTCACCCCAGGCAGTTGGTGCCAGAATCCGGGCTCCTCACCGTTAGGTCCCCATGCAGACTGCCCTAGAAATGTGTCATCACTGCCACCCTCTCCACTCCCCACATTTCATCTTCATTTGGCTCTTTTTGAGTTGATCTGAGCATCAGAATGTATGAAGAAAGACAATGGGATATAGGGGGGAGGGGTAGGGGAAGGTGCGGTGCAGAGTGCCCTGGATGGCTGGAAATTAATTTATTGGCAACCCAGTTTTCTGTTCTCTGAAGACTGAGCGCGGATGGGAGGGTTAGTACGTAGAGGTCAGCTGAAGTGTCCTGCCGACTTTCCCAGCTGGCTGTCTTTACTTCATGAGCAGTGCTGGGGGTACCCTGAAGCCAGACCTGGGTAGTTTTTGTCACACCAGCCATCTAGTTGGGGATGGGATGGGGAGATTGCATCTAGACTTGGGCTGTAGTTTGACCATCAGCTTCGTTTCTGAGGGTGAACTGAGCTCCCATCTTCCGGGGTTTTGCCTTTCATGGGAAAACTAAGAGAATGGGCATTAAATGCTACCATTAAGCCCCAATTCCTTATTCTTCAGATGGTTCTAGAAAGGTCCTTCCTTCCATGGGGATGCCTTTGAGAGCACAAAGGTCATTGTAGGGATTAGTGAGGGCTTGACGACCCCCTTCTCTGGTGGCAGCACCTCTTAGACTGTCCCCAGGGATAAAAATCTGCTCAGTGTGGATAAAAGCAAACATGGCGTCCTGGGGCATCTAGCTGCCTTTCAGGATGGACTGTACAGTGTGCGGAATGACAAATTTGCTGCCTAAGGACCCTTCTGCTCTTCTCTGGCACAATTTTGATGATGAATCTTTTGTGTACTTCCTTGTTCTTTTTTAGGTTTGTGCCGTACTATAAATGTAGCAGTTGGTGGAAGGCAGAATTGGTGGGAGTGGGTTATTTTAAGGGGAGGGGTGTGTAGCAGGCAGGGAAGAGAGGAGAGGGTAGGAGGGGTGGGAGGGGAATGGTTTCTATGTATAATATACTTGAAAATCCTGTTCTGTAGTCTCTGATGTCAGGACAAAGTGACCCTTGCTTGAAAAATCGCACATTATTTTAGGGAAAAGCCTGGTAGGGTTTGATAACAGTGATGTTTTTTTATCTAATCTCAGGTAATAAATAAAGCAAGGTACTTGCGATCCTTTGCCAAAATTCAAATGTCAAACTGATTATGTAAAAAGCAGAGGAAGCCAAGTCTTTTACAAGAAGGTTTGTATCTTTTTATGGCCATTCATCGTGCTGATGGTAAAAGCTTTGCCGGTATTGAAATATCTGGTTACAAATGGCTGGGTTCTTCCTGGCCTTTTGAATTACTCAGACACACTCTTCGCCTTTTAACTTCTAAGCGTGTTGCTTGCATTAAGAATGTATTATTGAGAAGGCCATTGCTCTTTTGAAAATAATTTAAGAAGAAATTGGAGTCTTCTTTTTTGAAGGTCTGTAAACGATAAAATATATTTACTATATCAGGGGAGCTTTGGCACCTCCTCTGTAAAGAAGAGAATGGACCTTCTTTCCTAGAGTCCCTGGGGTTTTTACAAAACTTGATAATACATTAGATCACAAAGAAAATGTATTAAATCCCTCAGTGCAGAAACTGCGCCGGCCACATTCTCTGGGAATAATGTAACACGGTCTAAAGAAGCAAACCTACCATTTGAAAATGAAAAACCAACAAAGGGAAATCAAATATAGAAAAATCAAATTATTTGGACTATAAAAAATGAGGTCAGCACAAATGACATACAGCCAAAGTTCACTGAAAAATTACACGGGGGTAATTTCATAGATTTAAGTACTTTCGTTATTAAAGAAAACAAACAATTCAACTAAAGAACTCTAAAAGATTAAACTCACTTGCATAAAATGAAAAGGAAAAAACTTCAACATACTTACCAACTCTATAAACAAAGCAAAGTGATCAAAGTGTGTGGATTTTGGAGCTAGTCTGCTTGAAATTAAGTTCCGGCTTAAACTGGGTGCTGTTGGGCAAATGACTGGAATTGTCTTCGCCCCAGTTTTCTCATCTCTAAATAGGAATCAAAACATCTACCTCGCGGGAATGAAAGGCAAAAATGCAGATAAGGCGCCTAGCTAGTAAGTGGCACTCAGAGAGAGTTTCGTATCTTTTAACTCTTATCCACTTCCCTGTTCATCATCGCCTGCCTGGATGTATATCCACCATCAGTTGGGTTGATCTCTCTGTGCCTCTCTGGTCCTTTTTTTTTTTCTCATTAATGAATCATATTTAGTTTGAACTTTTATACTTTTTTGGTAACAGCTTCACTGAGATATAACTCACAAATCCACAGCTCACCCACTTCAAGCGTACCGTTCAGTGGCTTTTAGTATATTCACATAGTTGTGGATCTGTCAGCATGAGCAGTTTTACATTTTTATTGCTCCATAAAGAAACCTTGTACCCCTTAGCCTTTCCTCCCCCCAACTCCTCCTGGCCCCTGCCCCCAGCCCGAAGCAACTAATCTTCCTTCTGTCTGTATGGATTTTCTTATTACGGACAATTCACATGAATGGAATCACACAATACGTGGTCTTTGTGCCTGGCATCCTTCACTTAGCCTAATGTTTCTGAGACTCGTCCATGTTGGAGCATGTGTCGGTACTCCATTCCTTCTGATTGCTGAATAATATTTCATCGTATGGATGGCCCATATTTTGGTTATCCGTTCTTCTGTTGATGGACCACATATGACCTCTTACAACTTATAACGACCTTATTTTATTGTTCATCTTTCTTCATCGATCGATCGATTGATTCACCAGACGTCTACTTTAGAGGCTATAAAGTGCTACGTTAGTCACCAAGAACGGGGTGATTAATAAGATACTGTTCTTGCTTTCAGAATGCTTATCTTCCAGCAGCGGGACACTTAGGGATCTAAGTGGGTGCCTGTATTTAAATAGGGGAAGCCCATACCTGGTTCATGGAAAGGCAGAGGGCAGTGGTTTTTCCACCTGGGAGGGCCGTAAAGGAATGCACAGAGGAACGAAGCCTCAGCAGCTGAGGATGTGTGCACAGTCACGGTTGGACAGACAGTCCAGGCAGTGGTGGCAGGATGAATGGTTGCATGGAGACAGCTAACAGTGAGCCACATCGGGTAACAGGAACCATAGAGTGAGTTGACTTGGCTGATGTTGTGGGTTGGAACGGGATGAGGGATGAGAAATACAGCTGGAGGGAGACATAGGGAGGGGCCAGACCATGAAGTGTCTTGTATGTTAGACTGAAGAGTTGATTTTAATGTAAACAAGTGGTTGTGGAGGATAGAAGGAGAGGAGGGAGGAACAGAAGGGAAGGAACCAGGTAGGAGAATCCCTTTGCCCAAACCTGCTCCACTTCGGAGTTTCCATCTTGGTTAATGGCATCACCCTCCTCATCCAGTCAATCAAGTTCTGTCCAGTGTGCGTTTTCAGTAATTAGGTACCACTTACTATCCCCGCTGTTGTTGCTTTGCCTTAGTACGGTGTCTTAGCAGGTCTCCATGCTTCCCAGTCTGCGCCTGCTCTAGGCTGTCTTTTGTATTGCCATCGGAGTTCTTTATCATGACCTCATCATGTCACTTTCCTGCTTAAAAATCTCCCGTGGCCCCTTCTTGCCTGCAGTGTCAAACCCAGACTCTAGGCAAGGCACACAAGGGCCTTGTGGTGGAGAGTATAATGCCCTCCTCCCCCAAAGGTGTCCATATCCTAATCCCCAGAGCCTGCGAGTATGTTACCTCACAGTGGAATCACAGAGCTCCTTGTGCAAGGGAAGCAGGAGGGTCAGAGTCAGAGAAGAAAATGTGATGAAAGAAGCAGAGGGTCAGAGAGGAAAGAAGATGCTACACTGCTGGCTTTAAGGGTGGAGGAAGAGGCCACAAGCCAAGGAGTGTGGTGGGTGCTAGAAGCTGGAAAAGGCAGGGAAACCTTCCCCCTGAAAACCTCTGGAGGGAACACAGCCCTGCTGACACCTTGATTTCAGCCCAGCAAAACCCATTTCAGACTTCTGACTTCCAGAACTATAAGACAATGTACTTGTGTTGTTTTAAGCCATCAGGCTTGTGGTGATTTGTTACAGCAGCGGTAGGAAACTAATACAGGCTGAAACTTGTGGCTCAAACTCGTTTTACCAGCCTCACCTCCTGCCATCCTCCCACCCCATATTCTCCAGATACCATTCCTCTCTCTTCTTTTAATTTTTAAAATTTTTATTGGAGTATAGTTGATTTACAGTGTTGTGTTACTTTCTGCTGTACAGCAAAGTGAATCAGTTATACATATACATATATCCACTCTTTTTTAGATTCTTTTCCCATATAGGCCATTACAGAGAATTGAGTAGAGTTCCCCGTGCTCTACAGTAGTTCTTAATTCACATGCCATTTTTCTCTCTTCTCTTGCTTGATCTGTAAAAATTGCCATGTGACTTGCTATTGGTTTTTTAGGACCTCTTTGAAGATGACATCAGTTCCTCCAGTCTGTTGGTCATGGTAAGGTTGTCTTCACAGCCTGATGGCCTGCCTGATTACAAGGAAGTGCATCCCTATTTTCAAGGCATCATAATTATTTTTTTATGTGTCTCTCACACTAGATCATGAGTTTCCCCCAAACAATAACTTAGCCATTTTTCATGCCTGGCTTCTGCTCTGCAATCATCACTTCAAGTTCTTTGTTCCATGAACAAATGCAAAAGACTGAACAAAGTTAGAAATAAAAATGTGTATAAGACAGTAGCGAGGAATCATATTTAAACGTGAGAACATACAACTGAATGCTAATCAGGTTTTAATCTTTAAACAAAGGAACACATTTTTTAACTGAAAAAAAAAATTAACCCGCTAAATGTACGATACGTGACTAGGGCAGGGTAAGTAAGGGCTGAGTAAGAGGTTATAAAACTTCTCAAGGGCTTCCCTGGTGGCGCACTGGTTAAGAGTCCACCTGCCGGTGCAGGGGACACGGGTTCGTGCCCCGGTCCGGGAAGATCCCACGTGCCGCGGAGCGGCTGGGCCCGTGAGCTATGGCCGCTGAGCCTGCGAGTCTGGAGCCTGTGCTCCACAACAGGAGAGGCCACAGCAGTGAGAGGCCCGCATACTGCAAAAAAACAAAAAACAAAAAACTTCTCAAAACGCTGCACTTTCCCATGAGACATCTGATGGAATCACAGGGAATTCTTTCAAATTTTCAAGGTATAGGTGATTCCTATATTGAAAAAGCCCTTCCAAATCATGGACTCATTTTACTAAATTTATTCTATTAGGCAAACATGATCCTGAATCCAAACCTCAGTAAAGGAATTTCGGAAACAAGCAAAGAAAATACACAAGTCTTGCTCTTTAATTAACTGGCAATTTGAAAACAGGTGTTCTGCAGAGCACTGTTCTGGGAAATTGAAATAGATGTGCTGGAAAAAAGTTCCCTAGTCAAATGAGTTTGGGAAATACCGCATGATCTCTCCCCCTTTTTGAGATTCATGCGGCCCGTTAGTGCCTCTGAGTATTCATGCAGGAGAGACCTGTTAATGTTGTTTTAACCTACCATCTCTGAAGCCAGAGAATAGGCCCTTTTAAAAATATCATTGCACATTTAATAACATCCTGCTGAACAGTTTATAAAATGCTGATATAAGCACAAAAGTCCACAAGAATTTACTAGCGGACAGAATTTGGTTATGTGCGTTCAATGTATGGCATCCCAAGATAGGAATGCTCGTTTTAGGAATGTAAGAATAATTCAGTATGAAATAATTAACATGGTACATCTTTTTAATAGTTTAAGAAAGAGAAGAAAAAGAATATCGATACCTACTGAAAGGATTTTAATAAAGTGCAACATTTATTCCCAACTAAAGCTTTATCATTCTAATAGAGTAAAATCCTGTTTGAAACTAGGAGCCAAATTTTAGCTGAGAGAAACAAAAACATTTTCCATAAAGCTAGGAGTAAAGCAGAAGTGCCCATTTTCCCCATAATATTATGAAGATTATTTTGGAAATTCTGACACAGAAGGAATAATATAACTACTTGGCTTCTTGACATCAGCTCCAAAAGCTGGGGTATTAATGAGTACACTCATTTCCTGTAGTGATAACCCATGAGGATTCTCATCCATGACTACGTCCACACCATTTCTGAAGACAATTTATATGAAAATTTCTTTCTTTTAGCCCTGATTTTATATAACTGTATCTAAGGACCCCTTGTTGGTTCTTCCTGCTTCCTTTCTTAGTCTGTTCAGTGTTCTCACTGCCAGACCCACAGTCCTGAAGGCAGGGAGAGTCTGGGCGAGAAGATGCTTGTTTGCCTGTCCTGGACCAGGATGGGGGAACATCCTCTGTGTGTGGTGGGGGGTGACGATGAAGGACTTGTGGAGTGATGCATGCTACTGGGGACCCTCAGTGCTTACCCAGTTCCTATATCAAGCCTTCCCTCAGTTATGGTCCCAGAGGCAGCAATTAGCCCGCTCTACCAAGCCCCCTGCCTGAGGGGAGCCCATTGTCAACCTCGTCCTTTGCCAAAGTACCATGGTTTTGGCCCTTGTGGTGCCTGGCCCTGTGGCACTACTGTTTGGTATCACAAAGTCAGCTCCTGGGCGGGTGGAATGGAGATAGACATACACACCTTTGGGTTTTATTAGCTACGTTACAGTTCTAGGCTAATCAAATATTACAGGATACATTTTTGAAAATGTGAACTCATGACTCTCATACAGATGTAAAATGAACATGTGTCAAAGATTTTATTTCATTTAAGTCATCAATCGAGAGAGCCAGTAAGATGATAACACCTTGTTCCAAGGAACAGTCCAAGAACCAGACATATACAGGCAAATAAGGGATGCTGAAGTGGATTTACAAATGGATGCAAAATCGTCCATCCCCTGGGCAGGGATCGCATTCCATTCTGCTACTAATCTGCACCTTTATGGGCAAGAATCTCTTGTATTATTATAGTTTTCTAAAACTTACAGATTATATAATAGCTCAAAGTTGATGAAAGGCTGAGAGAACCTGGAAACGTGTGTTAGACGAGACACCCAGGAATCCTTTTCATCGATTTCAGAGTCTCACAATCTTCCCCCACCATCAAAAAGCACCATCATCGTCATCATCGTCATCATCATAATACTCTCTTGCAACTCCTAACTGACTAAAGCAATCACATTCTTTGGCCATATCCCATCAGGCTCAAATTGGTTCCACTTTCCTCTTCTTCTGAATGCCCTTCCCCCCGCCCCCTTACTCTTTAGCCAATAGTTCTCTAATTGCTTTGCCCACAGCTTCTCTCTTGCTGTCTCCTGTCTTCTCCTTGCATATTCACGGAGCAGATGTGGACTTTGCTCCGAGCCCCTCCCTTTTTCCACTTGTGTATTTCTTTCCTGTTGCTGCTATAACAATGATCACAAACTTGGTGGTTTACTACAACACAAAGTTGTTACTCCTGGTGCTGAAAGTCAGAGGTCTAAACTGGGTCAGCAGGGCTGCAGTTCTTTCCGGAGGGTTTCGTGGCACATTCCTCTCCTTGCCTTTTACAGCTTCTCGAGGCTGCCCGCGTTCCTCAGCTTAGGCCTGAATCACTGTGACTCTGCTTCCCTGCTCACAACTCCTCAGAAGCTCCCACCTTCCTCCTAGTAAGGACCCTCGTGATTACACTGGACCCACCCAGATAATCCAGTAGGATCCCCCCGACCTCAAGATCCTTAAATCACACCCACAAATTCCTTTTTGCCATGTAAGGTGACATATTCAGAGGATGTGGACATCTTTGGAGGGCCACAATTCCACCCACCACAACCTGGTTTGCTGGCCTTGAGAGGATGAATTCTGTGTTCTCCTCTGCTCATCTTGGGGCCTTTCCAGGAAAGCTTCTTAGGCAATCCTGAAAAAAGTCTCTAATTTCTCCCCACCTACCCATTTGTCGTAGGCTCATCCTCCTTTTTGTCTGTCCTTTTCTTCTTTAAGGCAGTCTTCAGCATTTGCAGAAAACGTTCTTTCCTTTTATGTGTTGGTGTACATTTTCCCAGAGCGGAAACGCTATACCTGGACCCTTTGGGTGAGCTGGCTGACCCAGAGAAAGGGTCTTTGAGCCTGTTGTCCAAAGGATGCAGATTCCTCACACCCACGAAGAGATGCCTTGGGTGGTTCCTCCTGACTGCTTTGTCCCCTCCACACCTGCAGAATTCTCACCCAGTTCCTGAGGTACCTTTGGAGCTCTGAGATATTTTGGAATATTTTACTACAAAGTGGAATAAAAGGGTAAGACACGATGGGGAAAGGACCAGAAAATCATCTATTGTTTGTATAACCAATGCTATGTGTTTCTCTCTCCAGATATGGCAGAGGACACATGTAATAAGAACACCAGTCATAGCCAGGAGTTACTGAATGCTTACTATGTGCCAGAACTCTGTCAAACACTTTAAATATTTTAACTTATTTAATGCTCACAACCCTGTGGGGGAGGGTACTATCACTTTATTTAATGCTCACAACCCTGTCGGGGAGGGTACTATTACTATCTCCATTTTACAGATGAGGAAACTGAGGCACAGAGACATTGAAGAATTGCTCACGGCCAGGCAGGTAGTAAGGGCCAGAGCCAACATTCAAAACTGGGCTCCAGAGCTTGTGTCTTCAATGAGTACATGACATGTAAGATTATGGCCTCAGACATGTCAGTCTGTGTGGAGAAGACAACTGAAAAGTTAACCACTGTGCAGGGCTGTGACTCCAGGGTGCTACCAGTGAGAAGAGATTATCGTGGGCTGGGATTAGTCAAGGATGGAAAATAGGCACTAACACGTATTGAGAATTTTAGAAAGGTTCTTGGAAAGGTTCTTGGAGAAGGTGGGATGCCCCCTGCTGGTTGACCAAATTCCCTTTTCTTTAACTGCACCGAAGTCATAAGGTCAGTTTTCAATGATCATTTCCCCCTGCTCTTGTTTGAGATCTGTGAAAGACTTTACTGGGGGAAAAAAAATGTCAGTTTTTCTCTGCTCAAGGGGACTCTGGTTGCTAAGCAACCTATACCTCAAATTTGGGACTCTTCTTCGACTCTACGGATGGCATAGTGGACATTCATAATTTACTATGAAGAGTACACTAAATTTTTAACATGGAGAGGCTATAAATGTTAGTGGCCCCGCATGTATTTTCAAAATGAAAACCCCGATGAGTTTATTGCTCTGAGATGTTTTTTGCAACCGGCCTATTTACAAATACACTCAATATGAATTCTTACTCCATTTGCCCTCTGATTTGGCTGGTTAGCAAATGGGATTGCATTTCCACCACTGCCTGTTGACCCTCAGAGACCTCAGAGTCATCCTCTAGTCTCTTTCTCCCTGACTCCTCACGTGCCCTCAAGTCACCCGGTTTTTTAAGGTTCACCTTTGAAAAGCTTCTTGATTCAATTTCTGCCTCCTTTTTTCTACCTGGCAAATTCAGCAATACTTCTAGGCCTCATGCTTTTTCATCAGGACTACAGTAAGCTTCTAATTCTTCTTTTTTCTTTACTTTTTCTCTCTTCTTATTCATCTGCCCCTCGATTTATCCTTTTAAAATGTAGATCTGACCATATTACTCTGCCTTAACAACCTGATGGTCCCCTACAGCCTAATGATAACATCCCGATGCCTTGTCTAGGTCCTCAGGGCTTTCACCACCTGACCGCACCCAACCTTTCTCTGCTCCTTCGAAAACTCTTTCTGTCTCTGGCCTCGGAAACCTAAGCTGTGTCCATACTACTGTCACATCTCTATGCCTTTGCAGAAGCTGATCTCCCTGCTAGAATACCCTGTCCTTCTTTTCACCAACACTGGTTTCCAGTCATTGTTCAAAGCCCAAATCCTGTTTGCCTTCTCACTGAGATGCTTTTGTTTTTGTTTTTGTTTTTTTTGGTACGCGGGCCTCTCACTGTTGTGGCCTCTCCCGTTGCGGAGCACAGGCTCCGGACGCGCAGGCTCAGTGGCCATGGCTCACGGGCCCAGCCGCTCCGCGGCATGTGGGATCTTCCCGGACCGGGGCACGAACCCGTGTCCCCTGCATCGGCAGGCGGACTCTCAACCGCTGCGCCACCAGGGAAGCCCCACTGAGATGTTTTGAATCATCTGCTCATCTGTAATCCTGCAGCATTGTGAGAACATATCACATTGTATTATGTTTATCTGTTGGTACATTTCTCTTACTAGACCAGCATTTTTTTTTTTTTTAGACCATGACTCACTTGATCAGTGATGCAGATGTATGGGATGCCCTGCGATGTGCAAAGCCCCGTGCTCCGGCTGTGTCCACCTCCTGGTTCTTCGAGTATCGAGGTGCATGGAGACAGGCAGCGTTGTAGGGCTGACACTGAACCTGTTCTCATTTATTTTTTAAAAAGCAAGCGATTTGCAAACATCCCTACTCGTATCTATGGTGAGCCATAAATATTCACGACAAACTTCCCACCTGATTCTGAAGTGGGAATGGGCGGCATGCCCTGTCCACAAACGGTAGCTCTGATCCATAAGGCTCTGAAGAACAGGGAATGTGCTTTATCTGCCTTTGTCGTCCAGCCACCTTACATGGTGCCAGGGACAGGGTAGGGAGCCAATAAATTCCTGTGATATAGATATATTGAATAAGCTGAATAGTTGCGTGCTTGTTGATAATTTTTTTTTTTTTGGCTGTGCCCTGCGGCGTGCGGGATTCTAGTTCCCTGACCACGGATTGAACCTGTGCCCCCAGTGGAAGCACAGAGTCTTAACCACTGGACTGACAGGGAAGTCCCCTTTGTTGATAATTTTCATGTGGAAGTAAGTTTAGCTTTTATATGATCATAGATAAAAGTCATGGAACTTATGACTACGAGCTAGGTGGTATGTTAAGTCCAAAGACTAATGGGTCATCATGAGAACAGGGAGCCATAAAAAGGGGTTCTGCTGCCCCAGATGAGGTAATAGAAGTAAGTATCAAAAGGAATGATACATGCAATTGGTATAAACACATTGGGAAAAATACAAGTCCTGATTTTATATATATATATATATATACACACACACACATATATACATATATATAGGTGCTATATATGTGATATATATCATATATATAGATATATATTTCAGTGTTTCTACCTGTATATGTTTATATAAATATATAAAAATACATCACACACGTATATATATGAAATATTTGCATCAAACAAGAGTCATCATGGGGCTTCCCTGGTGGCGCAGTGGTTGAGAGTCCGCCTGCCAATACAGGGGACACGGGTTCCAGCCCTGGTCTGGGAAGATCCCACATGCCGCGGAGCAACTGGGCCCGTGAGCCACAGCTACTGAGCCTGCGCGTCTGGAGCCTGTGCTCTGCAACAAGAGAGGCCGCAACAGTGAGAGGCCCGCACGCCGCAATGAAGAGTGACCCCCGCTCGCCGCAACTAGAAAAAGCCCTCGCACAGAAATGAAGACCAAACACAGCCAAAATTAATTAATTAATTAATTAATAATTTAAAAAAAAGAGTCATCATGGAAGAAACCATGAGATGAAAAATTGATGGGGGAATTTGAATGCGAATTATAGGTCTTCACCACCTGAACCTGCTGATCACCACTTTAACTGGGAGATCCAGATACTGTGGGGTGCAGGTATGAAGCAACGTGAAGCTCACAGCATCAGCTGTTCTAAAAAAGTGAACAAACAAAACTGAATATTAACCGAAATCAAGTCTCTAGAGCCCACTTCCATTTACAGGAAACCTGAGGGACAGAGGAGCACACTAAATGACACCACAAAGGCTTCCAGAATGTGGGTGTCTAGGAAAAACTCACTCTTTTCCTTTACTCTTACATTATTACCACAGTCACAGCACTTCTGACTTGGGAAGTACGGGTTTATTCCCATATTGACTGATTCTCTGACACCACCTGGGGGTCCTACAATTCAATTCAGTTCTGACACTACCTGGAGTTAGCAACAGAGGCCACAAGTTAAGGGCTCAGTCCCGTAAGATGGTTCCTACTTCAGACTCCAATAGCAAGTCCCAGCTTGTCCCTGGTACTTCTGACCAACTGGCTGTAAGTTAGGGCTCCCATGACCCCTACCTTGGGTTCAGTAATTTGCTAGAACTGCTCGTAGAACTCAGGGAAACACTTAACTTTACCTGTTTATTGTATGATAAAGGATATGATAAGGATACCGATGACCAGCCAGATGAAGAGATACATAGGGTGAGGTCCAGAAGGGTCCCGAGTTTGGGAGCTTCTGTCCCCGTGGAGTTGGGGTGGTGCGCTCCCCTCCCGGCATGTAGAGGTGTTCACCTACCTGGAAGGTTTCGGGATTTTTATGGAGGCTTCATTGTGTAGGCATGATCAATTTCTAGCCCCTCTCTCCTGTCTGGCAAATGGGGGAGTGGGGCTGAAAGTTTCAAGCTTCTAATCATGGCTTGGTCTTCCTGGTGACCAGCCCCCAACCAGCGGCCATCCAAGAGCAGCTTCATTAGAACAAAAGGTACTCCTGTCATCCAGGACATTCCAAGGGATTTAGGAGCTCTGTGTCAGGAACAGGGTCAAAGACCAAATATTAGCAGGAACTGGAGTCAGAGACAATCTATATCTATATTTCTTACTATTTTACAGCCGGACTGTCGACAGGACGTGTGACCTAGTTTCTGTAACAAGTTAATCACTGGGAAGAGGGTGGTCGGTTCTAGATGAAGACAGATGATGTGTGAGCCTTTTACTTTGTTGGTATGCTGATGTGATCATGTGTAAATGACCTTGTGGGACAATCGGGGAGATGGGATTATGGGTGAGTATTAGATGATACTGAGGAATTATTGTTTTATTTTGTTAGTGCGATAACCGTATATGGTTATGTAAGAAAAAGTTGGGTTTTTCTTTTACAGGTGTGCACTGAAGTATGTAGGGGTAAAATGACATTTTGTCTGAGATGTACTTTAAAATATTTCTGCAATAAAGGGGGGAAAACAGATAAAGCAAGTATGACGAAGTCTTAACAATTATTGAATCCAGATTACGGTTATGTGGAGATTCATTTAATTATGTCTGTAAATTTGAGCACGTTTGAAAAGTATGTGTACATATACAAGTATACATATGTATGTACACACGTATATATATGCATATATATGTATAGGATATTTATTTTCCACTTCCGTTTTAATTTCCATGGTGGTAAGTTCAGTTATCCACAAGTGTACAATGAGACAGCACTCTGCATTGAAGAAAACTTCCCAGTTTCAGTTGATGGAACCTAGGGTCTGCCTTAGAGTGTTTAATAACTCTCCCCTTCACCTGTTTGATTTTGTGGGGCAGATGTGTTCACCAAGGGCCAGCCACCACTCTGAGTCAGTGTAGGGACATTCAAGAAAATTCTATGTCCTTTAAAAAAGAACTTTTAATCTCTGGCATATTAGTCTTCATGCAGGTGATATTAATTACCCATGAAATTTATTTAGTCTTCAGAGCTGTCCTGGTTAGGTATATAAATAGAATATTTTTCTTATCTACTTTCTTATGTTATTGAATGCCCTTGAAAGTCATATGAGGAATTTATTTTCAAGAATCTCTAATTCAGATCAACTTTTCCACCTAATAGTCCAAATGAAGTCTGAGTCCAACTAAGAACTTACTTGCACTTGAGAAAATATCTAAATGTTACTCTTTGTTAATTTTAGTCCAAAAAATTTACCAGTTTTCACTTAACATCTCGTTTGTTTCAAAGGAAACCATTATTGTTTGAGTCAGTCTTTAAAGTAAGCCATGATGCCTAAAGACCAAAAAACCATTAAAATATGGAAAAGCTCGGACTTCAGATTTTCTCAAACAAATGTTATGTAAAATACAGGATAAAAGCATTTCAGAATTTACTTTTTTTTTTTAATGAACTCTAAATTTGACAAAAAAGAATTTTGCAGTCTCTAATTGAAATAGACATCTATGAGCTGCTTAAAAAGTACTACGTGGAAAATAAAATGAGAATATGTTAAAGAACCCATTTTCAATGTTTATTAGTATACAGTGTATTAACTCTAAAAAGATGCTTTAAGTAGATTTGTCATCTACCTAAATTAAAAAAAAAGAACCCATTTTCAAATTGGTTAATCACAGTGATTATGTGTTGGACGTTACTCAATTTGATCTCTTGCACAAAGATTAAGTGCAGCCTTTCACAGGGCTCACACTTTCCATTGCCTTTTCTTTATTAGAATTTCCCTTTAATATAGAGCTAAAATAATTCTCAGTGCTGACCAGGGCCTGATCTGGATTTTCTGGAAAGGGGGGTCTTTTCTCCTGTGCCTGACCCTACCTTTGTTTCCAGTCCTTTGTTTATTCTTCATAGATTCACGTTCCTTCATCCAGTACACACTGTACCTTATTCTCCCTCTGAATAGCTTATGGATTTTTCCATTGCACTTTCTGGATGTTATTTGGAAGAGCTAAATGCGAACACACCTCCCTATTATCCTTTCAGATTGGGGCCAGTGAGATCAATGAAATTAAAAATCCTCAGATCAAGCTGCTGACCACAGGAGCTGCTGCCTTCCCTTTCTGAGTAAGAGTGGTTGGCTGGAAAACAAGCGGTTGGATCCGAGTGGGTTCCTTTTTTCTCCCTTGCTCAGCCCCTGGTGAAGGTGCAAATGAACGCTGACCTATCCACGAAGGAGAGAGCTAGAACAGGGACAAGACAGAGCCAGAGCTTGACTGCCTCGGTGGCAGGGGTTCTGGGGGATGACTCTTCATCCTACGTTAGGGTAGCTCTCCAGAAGATGTCCCATTTTAATTTAAAGTTTGGCTTAGAGGATATGAACCCCAAACCTCTCGAGCACAATCAGAAATTAACAACAGAAATCCTGATCTATTTATCAATCTATCACTGACCCTCTGGCCAGGCATAAGTCACCTGGCAGCTCAGGAGGTCTTATTTTCTATATAATGTCCTTAAATGTGTCTCCTCCTAGGAGTATCCTCCTAAGTCAGGTTCATCACTTGAAATCACAATGAGAACAGCTCATCGTCAAAAGCAGGGAGGAGAGCGTCCTGGTGCATTAGAATGCCCACATGTTCATTGACTGAATGAATAAATGAATGAATGAGTTCTTGCAGTTTTTGAAGTTTGTCATGTTGCTTAAGGATAACACCCGTGCATCCCTCCAACACACTGTTTCAGCAGGAGACGAAGATGTGAGTTACATGTTACATGAGGCTGACGTTGAGAATCTGCTCCCACAAATGCCACTTGGTGTTTTTGCACCCAGCCACCGCTGTGTGTGCTCACTTCAGACAAGTTATTTACGATAATATGAGCTTTCGGAAAGGAGCAAAAACAAAAGTCATCTCTCTTCAGTGAAAGTGTTCCTGGACCAAAAGAAAGAAGGAGGTCAGATACCAAATAGAGGGCCGAAAATTCCACCTCGATTCCATCCTGACATTTTAATTGTCTTTGGGGAAAATCATCCAGTAAAGCGAGATAATGTAACTTTGGGCTTTTCTGTGCTAACAACAAGCAACAGGGAATGTCCAGTCTTGCAGAATTCTAGAATCTTCAGGTTGAAAGAAGCCTTAAAGTTCATCTCTGCCTTTCCAAAAATGTTTCTACAAAGTCTTAGTTGGCCCAGCTTCTCCATGAATATCTTGAGAACCAAGAAACTCCCTCTTCAACATGGCGGCCAGTTTTATTTTTAGATTATTCTTCTGGGTTAGGAAGCTGTTCTTTATTTGCAGATGAGGTTTGTTGCCTTCAGATTCCACCAGGTTACCTCGGTGCTCGGACTCTTGAATTCGATGGCCCACCAGACCGCTGATGGCAGTGATTATGTTTCCCAAGAATCTTCCCTTTTTTTCTTAGATGGGATGCTTTCTTGCCCCCTCACCCTATTCTGAATTGGCTCTGGTTTATTCTTATTTTAAAAAAAAACATATTGAGATATAGTTTACGTAGAATAAACTGCACTTATTTAAAGTGTGCAATGGGATGCGTTTTGACAAAGTACACACCTATGAAACTACCACCATGATCAAGACATCTATCTTGATTTCTATCTCACCCCAAAAGATCCTTATTCCCCTTGAAATCCATCCCTTCCTCTACACACCTTCTTCCCTGTCCTTAAGTGACCTGCATTCTGGCAGTGCAGATTCACTTTCATTCTCTAGAGTTTTATATGTGTGGAATTATACAGTATACACTCTTGTGTCTGGGGTTCTTCCTCCTTCTTGATGCTTAGTGTTCTCTGGGGGAATGACAGGGATGATGCCACTGGGACTAACATTCAGCCTGACGTTCCTGAAACTTCGATTGAATTACTCAACAATGGCCATGAACTTTAAAAAATCCTTTTAAACCTTGTCTTGCAAGTGGTTACTGCTGCTGCTCATCTAGTTGGCTTTGAGTAGAGCTCTTTGTGGTTGAAGCCCGGATGACGGTTGCTAAAAGATTATGAGATGTTATATTTCTTATTTCAGAGTCATCGAGGCCATAAATAGACAAGAGAGTGGAACTAAATGGCAGCAAAAGAATAAGGGAGAGGGAGAGTGAGGGTATAAGCAAGAGGCCAGTAGGGGCCACAGAGGGTAAAATTCACTTTTCGGGGGAGCATTTTTCTCCTTCAAGTCCTTTTCATAAGAAGGAGATGCAGTGTAATTAGAGTCCTGGTCCTTCATTCAATAATTATTTCTCTCCTACTACCTCAAGTATGTGGAAATGTAGAGGAGGGGGTGATAAATCAGATGTAGATATCACTGTCCACATCCTGGAAGAATTTATCATAAAAGAAGACACAAAGCATACTACTATGAAACTGACAAATAAAGGGTACTATGGTAAATCGTATTGGCAAGTTTATAGCAAAGAAAAAATATAATAGACTGAATTACACAGGGGGGAAGTCAGAACATCCTCCCTTTTTACTTTTCTACTTATAGTCCATAAATCTGGTTTTGAAAATATATTGGAAGAGACAGATGGGCACAGTGTCTAGCTTCATGCAAACATTATAAATAAAACATTTCTTGTAATCCTTGGAATTCGCTTGGTGCATTTTAAAAGATCTATACCTTAAAGCCCTGAGCTGTAGGTTCACTAGAAAATGCAATTTTACTACTGATGCTAAACATAAATACAAATCCATGTAATTTTCTACAGCTTGAATAACTTTTTTTTCCCCAATTTATTTACCGTCTGCTTCACAAATAATCAACTTCTGCTTCTCCGCCCTGAAGATGATTGACTTTGCGGATTGCTTATGTGACTGTTTCATCTCAGGCCTTCTTCCCAATTCATGATCCAAGTCATTCTTTGTTTATTCGTCTTTTTTTTTTTTTTTTTTTTGCAAAAAATGTGTGTGCTGATAAAATGTTAATTAATGCTGACTTCAAGGGAGAAATAATTTTACTGTCTAAAGAAACCATCACTGTATCCTCCGATCAAATAAAAATGGACGGCTTCTGGCCATTAATATAGATTATATAGCTGTGACAATAAAACCACATCTTACCTGGACAATAATTCCTCCTTAAGTTCACGGCTGCCGTATTAGCATGTTGAGAGAGCTTAGGAAATTATTATCTTTATTGACAGAATTCTATCTTCTATATCCTGCCCTTACCATTTACACCAAGTGTTTGGAGCTTGGGATAATCAATTGCTATAGCTCCCTTGACATGACTATGCTGTTTCATAAATATTTTATGAATTCTTACAAATCTAGACAAATTACTTGAGCCAAGTTACTTAAGCCACACTAAATAGGTTGGAAATTAGATGGTTAGATCTTAAGTGGACCCTGTGGATAATTACCTTAAAGGAAAGAAAAGTTATCCCAGAGATATTAAGTAATTCTCCAAATTCACAGAGCACATAAGTAATAGTGTCAAAACTAGAATGCTCATCTACTGATTCTCAGTCTAGTGCTCTTTTCTACACAATTTTGGAAGCAGCCCCAGATACTTGGTTGACTCTAGCATCCTTACTGGTCCTGTTTCTCAACATCATCGTGGTATCATCTGAATTGATAATGCAATGCCTATAAATCACTCAGAACCTAGTAAGCCATCAAAAAATGTTAACAATTCTCATTTTTTTCTCTTCCTGCTTCTTTTATTAGTAACTGCTTTACTTTTACTTTGATATTTTCATGCTAGAGGATGCCACCAAGTAGACTTAGATTCACTCATAGCCTTTGAAGAATATTGGTATATTTTTAATTCATTTGCCACCCCCTCTATTTCCTATCTTTTTTCTCTTGTTTGCTAGACCTCTTAAGTAGGAGGGACAGAATTGTTAGTTTTATCAGTTAGGAATGCATTTGACAGCAAGTAACAGAAATCTTGATGAACAGTGGCTTAAATTACAAAGACAATTACTATTTACTTAATAAGAAATCTGGAGGTGGGCAGGTTATGGCAGCAATACACTGATGGTCTTAAGTCTTCAGGCTCTTTCCAGCTTTCTACCCTATCATAAATAGATGTTTACTTTTTGTTCTCATGTTTGGTGCTTCATGGTCTCAAGATGGCTGCCTAGGTCTAGGCATCACACATGCATCTGCAGCATCAAGGAAAAGACAGGGGCAAAACACTTTCACTTACTGAGACTCTCTTTGTTTGAGAATAGGAGCTTTCTCCTAAGGTTTTTGGCCAGAACTGAAACACATGGCCAGCCTTAACTGCAAACAAGGATGGGAAAGTGAATACTTAGCTTTTCAGCCTCTTTAGTAAAGGATAGTAAAGGAGAAAGAGGTTAGGAATGGCTGCTAGGTCAGCCAACTAAAAGATCTGTCATAGACCACAATGATGGCCGCCTGGCACAGTGCATCATGCCCTTCTTCCCTGATTTTATCTAGTGTGCACTCAACCTTCTGTAAGGAGGCAACTCCCATGGCTGGAGTTCTGTTTATTTCCAGGCAGCAGAACAATAGCTATAGATCTTAATCAGATATAATTTTTAAAATCTGATGATTCTTATATGTTCCTATAACTTTCTGGGTTCTGCCTTCTTAGACCTAAGTTTATGGGCTAAGTTTATGACCTAAGTTTATGAAGAAATTTGAAACAATAGGTTCCAGTGGGTAGAAAACATGGTAAATCTGTTCCTGGCTACCAGGGTCTCCAGTCGTATATCTTGGTAAGGCATCTGCTTCCTTGGCTTATCCTTTTTTAAAGAGACTTTTTTCCCTTTTTACTACCAATTAGAAACAGTGAAATGCACAGCTCTTTAGTGCACAATTTGATGAGTTCTGATAGGTGTGTATGTTCATGTAACCTTGTAAATACATACATCCATGTAATCGCATGTATTAGTTTTCTGGGCTGCTGTAACAAAGTACCACAAACTGGGTGGCTTAAAATAACAGAAGTTTATTGTCTCACAGTTCTGGGGGCTGGAAGTCTGAAGCTTGTGGGCGAGAATCCTTCCTTGCTTATTCCTAGCTTCTGGTAGTTTCCAACCATCTTTCGCATTCTTTGGCCTGCAACTGCATAACTCCAATCTCAGCATTCATCATCACGGGGTCCTGTCCTTTTCTCTGTCTTCACATGACTGTCTTCTCATAAGGACATCAGGCATATTGGCAGTGACTTTATTTCCAAATACGGTCATATTCCCAGGTACTAGGCATTAAGACTTCAATATATATTTTGGGAGGGACATACTTCAACCCATCACTCCATGTAAATGTATATACCCGTGTGACTGTGTTATCCCATGGCATAGGTACATATTGGAACAGAGGCCAACAACCTTTTATTTCTGTAAAGGACCAAATGCAAATATTTCACAGTTTGCGGCCCATACTCTCTGTTTCACCTACTCAACTCTACCTTGTTGTGCAAAAGCAGCCACAGACCATACGTAAGCAAGTGAGCGTGGCTGTGTTACAATAAAACTTTATTTACACAAATAGGAGGTAGGCTGGATTTGGCCAATGAGTCATACTTTGCTGACCCTTGTATTAAAACATTTCCACACCCCAGAAAGTTCTATCAGTCCCCCTTCCTGTTCAGTCCTCACCTCGCATAGGCAAACACTCTGTGGCTTTCTATCACTGTAGATTAGTTTTGCCTGTATTTGGACTTCATATAAATGGCATCTTACAGTATGTGCTCTTTTGTGTCTGTCTTCACTCCTACAACATAATGTCCATGAGATGCAACCAGGATTGTATTCTTTTATTTTTAGGATTGTATTCTTTTTTCCAGATTTATTGAGGTATAATTGACAAACAAAATTGTAACGTATTTAAAGTGTGCAACATGATGATTTGATATACATACACACTGTGAAATGATTACCATAATCAAGTTAATTAACACATCCTTCATCTCACATAATTACCTTTAAAAACATTTGTTGAGAATGCTTTAGATCTACTCTCTTAGCAAATTTTAAGTATACAATGCAGTATTATTAACTACAGTCGCCATGCTGTACATTGGATCTTCAGAACTTAATCATCTTTTAACTGAACGTTTTTACCCTTTGACTAACAATGGCCCCATTTCCCCCAAACCCAGTCCTGGGCAACCACTGTTCTACTCTCTGTTTGTATGAGTTCAACATTTTTAGATTTCACTTAAAAGTGATATCATACGGTATTTCTCTTTCTCTTTCTGGCTTATTTCACTTAATGCCTTCCAGTTTCATTCATGTTGTCAGATATGGCAGAATTTCCTTTTTATGGCTGAATAGTATCCTATTGTATATGTATACCACAACTTCTTTATCTTTTCATCTGTTGATGGACACTTAGGTTGTTTCCATATCTTGGCTATTGTGAATAATGCTGCAATGAATGTGGGAATGCAGATATCTCTTTGAGATAATGATTTCATTTCCTTCTGATACATGCCTGGAAGTGAGATTGCTGGATCATATGGTAGTTATTTTTAATTTGTTGAGGAACTTCCATACTCTTTCCCATAATGGATTTACCAATTTACATTCTCATAAAAATGTATAAGAGTTCTGTTTTCACTACATCCTCATCAACAATTGCTATCTCTTGTCTTTTTGACAGTAAGCATTTTAACGGGTGTGAGGTGATATCTTATTGTGGTTTTGATTTGCATTTCTCTGATAATTACTGATGTTGAACATCTTTTCATATACCTGTTGGCCATTTGTATGTCTTTTTTGGAAAAATGTTTGTTTGTTTGCTATTAAGTTTTGAGTTGTTTACATATTTTGGATATTAACTCCTTATCAAATGCATGGTTTGCAAATATTTTCTCCCATCGCTAGGTTACATTTTCATTTCGTTGATTGTTCCCTTTACTGTACAGAGACTTTTTAGTTGGTGTTTAGTTTAGTTGTTTATTTTTTATTTTGTTACCTGTGCTTTTGGTGCCAAATCCAAACAATCATTGCCAAGACCAATGTTGAAAATGCTTTGCCTTTGTTTTCTTCTAGGACCTTTTTATAGTTTCAGGTCTTACAGTTAAGTCTTTAATCCATTTTGAGTTGATTTTTGTGTATGATTTAAGATAAGGATTCAACTTCATTCTTTTGCATGTGTATATACAGTTTTCCCAGTACTATTTATTGAAGAGACTCTTCTTTCTCCATTGTGTATTTGTGGCACTTTCATCAAAAATTAGTTGACTGTATATGTGTGGGTTTATTTCTGGGCTTTCTATTCTGTTCCATTAACCTATGTATGTTTTTATGCCAATACCATACTGTTTTGATAATTATAGCTTTGTAACATAGTTTGAAATCAGGAAGTGTGATTTCCAGTATTGCTCTAGCTTTGCTCTTCTTGTTCAAGATAGCTTTAGCTATTTGGTGTCTTTTGTGATTCCATATGAATTTTAGAATTGTATTTTCTACTTCTTTGAAAAATGCCATGGAATTTTGGCAGTTATTGCATTGAATCTATAGACTGCTTTTGTAGTCTGGACATTTTAACAATATTAATGATTCCAATCTATGAACATGAGATATTTTCCATTTTTATATGTCTTCTTCAGTTTCTTTCATCAGTGTTTTATAGTGCTCAAGGTACAGATTTTTCACCTCCTTCATTAAATTTATTCCTAAGTATTTTATTTTTTGAAGCTATTGTAAATGGTATTGTTTTATTTATTTTTCAGATGGTTTGTTGTTAGTGTATAGAAACACAACTGATTTTTGTATGTTGATGCTGTACCCTGCAACTTTACTGAATTCATTTGTCAGTTCTAACAGTTTTTTTTTTTGGAATCTTTTGAGTTGTCTATATATAAGATCATATCACCCACAGAGGTAATTCTATTTTTTCCTTTCCAATTTGGATGTCTTTTATTTCTTTTTCTTGCTTAATTGCTGTATTTTGGGCTGCCAGTACTATGTTGAATAGAAGTGGTAAGAGTGGGCACCCTTGTCTTGGTCATGATCTTAGAGGAAAAGCTTTCATCTTTTCACCATTGAGTATAATGTTAGCTGTGGCCTCTATTATGTTGAGGTATATCCCTTCTATATGTAATTTGTTCAGAGTTTTTTTTTTATATATATCATGAAAGAATGTTGAATTTTGCCAAATTCTGTTTTGGCATCTGCCAAGATCATATGGGTTTTATCTTTCATTCTATTAATGTGTATTATATTTATTGATTTATGTATGTTAAAGCATCCTTGTATCCCAGGAGAAAATCTCACTTTATTATGGTGTATGATCCTTTTAGTATATTTGTGAACTTAGTTTGCTAACATTCTGTTAAGGATATTTACATCTATGTTCATCAGGGCTATTGGCCTGTAATTTTCTTTTCTTGTAGTGCACTTGTCTGGCTTTGGTATCAGGGTAATACTGGCCTAGTAAAATGAGTTTGGAAGCGTTCCCTTTAGTTTTTGGAAAATTTTGCAAAGGATTGATACTAATTCACCAGTGAAGGCATCTGGTCCTGGACTTTCCTTTTGTGGGAGATTTTTAATTAATGATTCAATTTCCATACACGTTATTGGTCTGTTCAGATTTTCTATTTCTTTATAATTCAGTTTTGGTAGATTCTATGTATCTAGGCATTTATCCTTTTCTTCTAGGTTGTACAATTTGTTGGTGTATGACTGTTCACAGTATAGTCTCTTATGATCCTTTGTATTTCTGTGGTATCAGTTTTAATGTTTCCCCTTTCATATCTAATTTTATTTATTTGTTCTCTTTTTTTTCTTAGTCAACTTTGTTTATCTTTTCAAAACACGAACTCTCAGTTTTGCTGATCTTTTTCTGTCTTTCTAGTCTATTTCATTTATTTCTGCTGTGGTCTTTATTATTTCTTCACTTCTACTAATTTTGGGTTTGTTATTTCTTCTTTTACTAGTTCCTTGAGATGTAAAGTTGGGTTGTTTATATGAGATCTTTTTTTTTTCTTAATGTAGGCACTTATCACAGTAATCTCTCCTAGTGCTGCTTTTTCTGCATCCTATACATTTTGGTATATTGTGTTTCCTTCACTGTCTCGAGATATTTTTTCATTTCCCTTTTGATTTCTTCTTTGACCCATTGGTTGTTCAGGAATATGTTGTTTAACCTTCACATATTTGTGAAGTTTGCAGTGTTCCTCCTTTTACTGATTTACAGTTTCATACTGGTTAGAAAAGATGCCTGATATGATTTTAATCTTAAATTTGTGGCCTAACATATAATCTATCCTGGAGAATGTTCTGTGTGCCCTTGGGAGGAATGTGTATTTTGCTGCTGTTGGATAGAATGTTCTGTATTTATTTGTTAAGTCCATTTAGTCCAATGTGTAGTTCAAGTACAATGTTTCCATATTGATTTTCGGCCTGGATGACCTATCTATTGATGAATGTGGAGTTTTGAAGTCCTCGACTATTACTGTATTGCTTTCTATTTTTCCCTTCAGATCTGTTCATATTTGCTTTGTATATTTAGCTGCTCTGATGTTGGGTGCGTCTTTTTAAAATGGATGAGTGGTATTCCATTGCAAGAATACTGCAATTTGTTTACCCTGTCTTCTGATGATGGGCAATTAGGTTGTTTTCCATTTGGGGCTCTTATGAAGAAAACTTTTTTGAACATTTTTGTGGAATTTTTTTTGTTGTTTTTTTGTGGATATATATTCTCTTCTTCTTAGGTAAATATTCTGGGGTAGAATTGATGGGTTGGTGTAAAGTTGATTTTATAAGAACTTGTCAAACTGTTCTCCAAAGTTGTTTTATCATTTTACACCTTCACCAACTATTATGAAAGATTCAGTTGTTCCACATCCTCATCAAAATTTGATGTTGTCTGTCTTTTTGATTTTAGACAATCTAGTGGATGTGTATTGATATCCCATTGTGATTTTAATTTACATTACCATGATGACTAATAATGTTGAGTTGATTTTCTCTCTCCCTTTCTTTCTTTCTTGCGTTCCTTCGTTTCCTTTCCTTCCCTATCAATTCCTGAAAGAAGAGTGTTAAAAATCTCCAATAATGATTATGGAAAAATCTCCAGTAATGATTATGGATTCATCTATTTCTTCCTTTAATTCCGTTAATTCTTGCTTCATGTATTTTGAAACTTCATTATTAGGTACATATGCATTTATACATTTAATTTAGGATTGTTGTGACTTCTTGATGAATTGATTCTTTTTAGCATTATGAAATGTCTTTTTCTATCTCTGGTAATACTCCTTGCCTTAAAATAAGCTTTTTCTGGTATTAATACACCCACACCAACTTTTTTATCCTTATTATTTTTATGGTATATCTTTCCCCTTTCTTTTACTTTCCTCTTATCTGTGTCATTTATTTAAAGTGCATATCTTGTAGATGGCATATAGTTGAGTCTTCACATTTTATCTGGTCAGAAAATCTCTGCCTTTTTAATTGAAATGTTTAGTTTACTTACATAAAATGTAATTATTGTATAATTTGTTTTATTTACACCTTTTTGATATTTGCCTTTTATTTGATCCATGTGTACTCCTTTTCATCTGTTTCTCCTTTCCTGCCTTCATTTACCTTAATTATTTTTTGGTATTTAATTTTAATTCCTCTATTACATTTTTAGCTGTACTGCATTGATGTGTGTGTGTGTGTGTGTGTGTGTGTGTGTGTGTGTGGTTGCCGTAGGGTTGCAGTATACATCCTTTATCACAGTTTACTTATATTTAATATGATTCTACCTCATTAAAAATGTCTACAACACCGTAATTTACACACACATATAAATATATAAGTACAACTATAACTATATAAATATATATACATATATATACTTATATATAAAATTATATGCTCTCTGTCCTGTTTGGTAACATTGTCATGTACTTTGCATATACATTACATATGTTATAAATCCCTCAATATTCAGTTTTATAAAATTTTCATTAGTCAGTGGTCTTTTAAAAAATTAAGGGAAGAAAAAAGTAATCTTTTTAATTTACCCGTATAGTTACCATTTCTAGTGCTTTTCATCTTTTCCTGTAGATTGAATTTCCATCTGGTGTCATTTCCCTTCAGGGCTGCAGGAGACAAATTTTTCTAGATTATTTTGTTTGAAAATATCTTCATTTGCCTTCATTTTTGAAAGATGGTTTCACAGGACAGAATTCTGGGTTGAAAATTCTTTAGGTTTTTTTTCTTTTATAACCTCAACACTGCTGCTCCACTTCCCTCTGGCCTCCCTTTTTTCCTATTTCCTTTACTTATCTATTTATTACTTCTATTTCTATTTGATATTTCTATGATTATTGATATGAACCCCTGAGACTGAAGCAAATGGAGTGCATAGCAGTCTATTCTACCTTCTCTGCCTGCTTGCAATCTGCTTACTCATTTATTTTCTCTCTCTTTCTGCTTCTCTGGGATATTTTCACTGTTTCCTTCACTTTTCCATGGCCTCCCCTTTTTTCAAGTGTGAAGTCGATGGTACTTCTTGTCTCTGTTCCACTGTATGTAATGTGTCTTATTCTCTGGCTTTGATGTGTCTAGATTTTCCTTTTTATTTATCTTTACTTCATTTTTTCTTTGTTTTTTCTTTTGCATTTATCCTATTTGGGGTATTTATTTTATTTTTATATTTTTATTTTTTAAATTTAAGATCAGCTACCTCTAGTGGAGGTTTGGCCCTTCCTTATAGAATTTCAATGAAAACTTCAAAAGGGGAGTAACACATACCAACATATGAAATTTATATACATCTATATATTCCATATATATATATATATATTTAAAATACACAACATACAATCCTTGTAATGGGGCAGCTACAAATCTAGAAGCTATATATAGTTAGTCATATATAGTCATATATAGTTAGTCAACTATAACTATAACTATATATAGTCATATATAGTTAGTCAACACAGGTTCAGCTCCTAGATTTGTATATATAGTGTATATACATATGTTACATATAATATATATTAGTTATATAGATGTAATATGTAGCATATTTAGTATATGATATACTCTATATTATATACAGTGCTGTATAGTATTACAGTATATTATAGTATTATATTTGTATGTATATATCAATACTATTATAGTACTCTAATATTGTATATATACTGTACTGTATACTATGCTATGCTAACTATAATACTATACACATATACTATATAATATGAATTAAGTACTATATACATAAAATACTATAATTCTATACTATATATGCTATATATATAATATGCCATATACAGTATATACAATATACTGTACACTATATACCATATGTAGTATATATAATATACAGCATATATACAGTGTATATAATACATTATACACTATATATGATACATTATAATTTATCTATATGTATACACACATACACACAAATTTAGGAGCTGATCCTATGTTGACTAACATATATATATAGGTATAGATAGCACAGGCTCAGCCCCTACATTTGTCTCCATCACATTACAAGGATCACCACCTTTTTAACCCAGGATAGTGAAGTCTTTTCTGCTTAGCACTCCACCTCGTCATTCTGCCAATTCCACATTTAGGGTCTGTTACCTGCCACCATTTCCAGTATCACGTTCTAGGTAATTTAGGATGCCTTAAAACTAAGTAACCAAAAACCAGTGGCTTGAACAAATAGGATGCATTTTTCCTTATATGGGAAATCCGGGGGCAAAAAGTCACCAACTTGGGTTCGACTGATCCATGATACCATTGAGGCCACTCTCTGTCCTTCTCCTCCACCCACCTTACGTCCTTCTTTCATTTTCCTGCTTGGCTCCTCCTGGTCACAAGATGGCTCTAGGCATAGTGACTTGACTTTGTAGAAAGCAGGGTGAAGGAAGATGGAAAGTGGCCATTTGTCTGTCTTTTTCATCAGAAAAGCAAAACCTGTTTCAGAAGCCCCTTGCCAGCATCTCCTTAAATTTCATGGACCGCAGCTGGGTTCCATGGTTAGCCCACATGGGGAGGAGGCTGGGAAAGTGGATATCCTGCTTCTCCTGGCTGTGTGGTGAGGCGGTATGGAAGGAGGGTGTGGGAATGGGTGTGAGGTCAGTCTAGCACTGGTGCTGCCCCAGCGGAGACGCTGCTTTCTGTCTCCAGTCAGAGCTTTGCCATCAGCATCATGCCCCTGCTGGTCCTTGGGGTCTCAGGCTATAGGGAAGTGAGACAAATCCCCTTGTGAAAACAATGCTTTACATCCGTGGATTTACCCTATTATTTATCAGTGTTGGAATGGATCCAAAAATGTCCATATTGGGCAACTCCTAAGCATCAGAGGCTAACGGTAGCATTGCATAAAAATAAAGTGCTCCTTGAGTCATTCGTAGTATTGTGGATGGACCTAGAGTCTGTCATACAGAGTGAAGTAAGTCAGAAAGAGAAAAAGAAATACCATATATTAACGCATATATGTGGAATCTAGAAAAATGGTGCTGATGAACCTAGTGGCAGAGCAGGAAGAGAGACACAGACATAGAGAACGGACTTGTGGACACCAGCTGGGAGGGGGAGGCTGGGACGAATTGAGAGAGTAACGTTGACATTATATACACGACCTCATGTATAGCTAGCGAGAAGCTGCTGTATAGCACAGGGAGATCCGCTCGCTGCTTTGTGACGACCTAGAGCGGTGGGATGGGGAGGGTAGGCGGCAGGCTCAAGAGGGAGGGGGTATATGTATACTTATAGCTGATTCACTTTGTTGTGCAGTGGAAACTAACACAACATTGTAAAGCGATGATCATCCAATAAAGATGTTAAAAAAGAAAAAGTAAAGTGCTCCTTAATGCTGATGATTTTGACTTATGCCTTCTTTGCCCCATGTCCTTCCTGAGAACTCAGAGGGGAAGTCATAATTTGATGGTGGCCTCATCTCCTGCTCAACAGAAGAACCGTGTTCTATTGTGTTGTCATTGTGTAATTTAGAATGCAGATGACTGGATGCAGATGACCGGATGGGGGACTGTTGGACTTATTTGGGTTGGTTGCCCGTGCCTCTCTGCCAGTTCTCATTCAGCCTTCACTTGGACATCTCAAAGGAACCTCCACAATGTCCACATCTGCCCTTCTTCCTGGGTTCCCTGACACAGCCAATGACAGTCTACTTGCAAGCGGTCAAAGTCACAAACTTCAGGGGCATATGTTTCTCTACTAATAATTATCACCAAGCCCTGTTTTTCTTCCTTCTAAATATTTTTTTGCACCTGCCCACTTCTTTAAACTTCCACTGCCAGCATCCTAGCATTGCACTGTTTTGGGTTGCAGTAAATAGAATACCCAACGAAAAGCAGCTCAATCTCTACGAGGCTTTGTGTTTTGTTTCTCTGTAAATCTCACATAGTAAGAAGTAAGAGTTAGGACAGTTCCAGGGCTAATTTAGTGAATGATAAGTATCGTCGAGATGCAAGTGCTTTCAAACTTTCTACTCCACTACCCTTAATGTATCAGTGATGTTATCCCCTTGGGGTCACAAGGTGAGTGTGACAGTTCTCAGCATCATTTGTAGACACAACCACATCAGGCAAAGAGGAGGGACATGTGCTGCTTGTACGTCACTTTTTATGCACAAAGAAGACCTTCCTAAGATGTCCCTCTGCAGACTTACTCTCAGGACCCAGTGGTCATCACTGGGTCGCTTGTCCATGCTCTAGTTAAAGAAGGCTGGAGAAGTGAGTTTCTGGCACGTTTAGCAGGTAGAGTGGAAGGCAGTTTCTGCTCTCCAGGAGGAAGATTGGGATGGGAGGGGTGGTGTAGATAGAGGGAATGTCATTTCAGGGAAGCATCCAGTAGGGTCTGACACATACACATTCACCTTTCCCATGGGTGATGGCCAATGTCTCCTACTCATTCTCTGTTTCTAGTCTTTCCCCTTCAATCCACTCTCTCCTGTTCCTGATACCAGAGGGGTCTTTCCAAGTGTACAGTTATCTGGTTAGTTTCTTTGCTTGCTTGTTTATTCTCAATATCTCTCATAATTATGTAAACCGCATGAGGGAAGAGACCTTGTTTGTTCTGTTCCCAGCTTTATGCCCTAGAGTAGGGCCTCCGACATCAAAGGTACTATCATTAGATGTTTGTTGGCTGAATGACTAAAATGCACACCTGATTCCCTCAGTCCCCTTTTAAAACCTTCAAATGGGTTCCCTTTGCCTCTGAGATGAGGTCACATGTTCTGGAAATTGTCCGTAAGCTTTTTCGTGAAATGGTCCATGCCTACGTTTTTACCTCTCCCCACTCCTCCCTGCATCTCCCCTCTCCTCCAGCTTTCCGGAACTTCAGTCTTTCAGATACGCCACGAGTTTTCTTCCCTCTCCATGCCTCCCTCTGTCCGCCTAGAACTGTTTTAGCGTCTCACTTTGCTTGACTAAGTCCTTCCCTAGAAACAAATATCAATTTCAATGCCACCTTTTCCAGGAAATCTCTCAGACATTTCTCTCACTAGACGTTGTTGGAAGTGCCTGAGTATCTCCCAAGGCACCCTGGACCTCTCCATCCTAGAAGTCATCTCATGCTATTGTGACTGCTTAATTGTGTTTCTCTACCACCATCATTAAAAGAAAAATCAGCTTTATTGAGATACTATTCGCATTCAAAACAGCCACCTGTTTAAAAAGTACAGTTCAATCATAGAGTTGTGCAATCATCATTACCATCAACTTTAGAGCATTTTTATCACTCCCCTCAAATACGCATACCCATTAGCAGCTACTCCCCATTTTTTTCCAGTCCTCCCAGTCCTAGACAACTACCAGTCTACTTGCTGTCGCCATGAATGTGCCAGTTCTGAGTATTTCATAGAGTGAAACTTAAGTTCTGTGTGGTTAGGGATTGTGTGTCCTGTCACCACTGTATGCCCAGTGCCCAGCAGAGTGCCTGGTGTATGGTTGGCGCTCAAGAAATATTTGTTGTATGAGTGGCTGATTGAATAATTGAAAATATAGACACCCCCCAAAGCCAATCACTCTCTTTTCTGTATATCTACTACATTCTTACATGTACTTATCGCTGTTTTTATCAACCCGCATTGACGTTTTTTAGGTGCTTGTTTATCTCCCTAGATCAGGAGTTTCTTGAGGACAAGAGCCTTGCCTGATTCATCTTTGTATATCTTTGTTGAGTACAGTACTTGGCACGCCATGTGTTCGACAAATATTTGCCGAATGGGTAAATGAACAAACGAATTAGCTCTGAACCTCGTCCCCAGATATCAGTCAAGCTCTCCCACTGGGACAGGTGGGCTCAGTACATTTGTTTGTTCATCCTGCCAGCGTTTATTAGGAAATTAGGGTGTTATTTTATCTTTCCCATCAGCATCCCGTGAATATCCGTCTCATCCGCGATGATCACCCCCTCTGCGATCAGAGGCTGTGTCTCGGTAATCCTGGGGTCCCCTCACGCCCCGCACAGCCCCTCACACAGACTTAGGCATTCATCAAATGCTGTGTGGTTTAAAGTCCATGCCTTGGAGGCT
The DNA here is from genome assembly GCF_951394435.1 of Stenella coeruleoalba. Lineage (NCBI taxonomy): Eukaryota > Metazoa > Chordata > Mammalia > Artiodactyla > Delphinidae > Stenella > Stenella coeruleoalba. The sequence continues at coordinate 74,291,014 of NC_137161.1, forward strand.
CTGAGGCTCTGTACGTCAAGGGCAGGGTCATTGTGCCAGACGGGGTCGTGATGTTTAATTCCCTCATCCTGAGGTGCGTTAGTAGGACCTACTGCCCAGAGGACTCCCACCAGGGGTGGTTAGAGTGAAGGGTCATGTCACAGAGAGAACACTCTGCTTGGTAGTGCACCCGTGTCTGTATGGGGGTGGGCCTGTCTCCATATGTTGGTTTACCCGGCTTGAGCTATACCGGACCCTTTTCCAGAAGGCCGTCACTATGACACAAAGGGAAGCACTTGGGCCTCTTCCTACAGGCTGGCTCTCTGCTGGCTTCCGGTTGCAGAACTGGTGCTTCCTGGCCTGTCAGTGTGTCGCTTTAGCCAAGCTTGGTGGCCTGGGTCTTGGTTCTTTGTGTCCAGCTGCCCATGGTGCTGCTAGGGAGCCTCTCCTGCAGCACAGCCTGAGGACACAGGGGGCTCCTCCTGGCCTCCCGCGCATGGGGGTCCTCTCTAGAGGAGCAGCCAGTTCTGGCCTATCCACGCTGTTTTGCCTACAGTGCCCCTGTTCCTGATTTCCCTAGGAAATGATCAACCACTGGCCAGTAAACTCATGCCCTGCCCTGCAAATAAACACAGAGACCCACTGCTAGACCCCGGTGACTTCACAGCCTCTGCTCCCCTGGGCTTTGGCTTCTTTTGGAGAATCCCAGAAAATGCCTGTAGACCAGCTGTTGCTGTGGTAGGCTGAATAACGGCCTCCCCCAAAGTATTCGCATCCTGACCCGAGGACCTATAAACATGTTACCTTATGGCAAAAGGGACTTTGCAGTTGTGATTAAGAGGTTCTCCCGGACTATCTGGTTAGGTCCAATGTAATCACAAGGGCCCTTGGAAGAGGGAGGCTGGAGCTCAGAGAAAAAAGAAGATGCCACAGAGCCAACTTTGAAGGTGGAGGGAAGGGGCCGTGAGTATCCTTTAGAAGCTGGAAAAGGCGAGGGCTCTCCCCTGGAGACTCCAAAAGGAACCACCCCTTGCCAATACCTCGGTTTCAGCCCTGGAAGACTCATTTCACACTTCTGACCTCCAGAACCGTAAGAGAATAAATTTGTGTTGCTCTAAGCCACCAAGTTTATGGTCATTGGTTACAGCAGAAATAGGAAATGGATCTACTGTCCCTACCTTGGTGTTGCAGCAGCCCTAGTACAAAGGGTTTGTGTCTGGCCAAATGGGGGGGTATTCATTTTTTGAACCCAAAGTGAGGCTGTATTCGTCAGCTTGGGCCACCACAATACAGTACCACAGACTGAGTGGCTTAAAGAACAGAAATGTATTTTGTCACAGTTCTGGAGGCTGGAAGTCCAAGTTCAAGGTACCAGCAGTGTCGGTGTCTGGTGAGGGCTCTCTTAGCTTGCAGATGGCCACCTTCTTGCTGTGTCCTGGCCTTTCCTCTATGTGTGCACAGAAAGCGAGAGCATGCTGGTGTCTCTTCTTCTTATAGGGACACCAGTCCTATTGGATTAGGGCCCCACCCTTATGACCTCATTTAGTCGTAATTACCTCCTTAAAGACCCTATCTCTAAATACATTGGGGGGTTAGGGCTTTAACGTATGAACCTGAGGGGGTGGGATGCAGTTCAGTCTATAACACAGGCCCTCTGCAGTTATGTGTATCCATGCAGAAAGGGCAAAGATTCCTCAGGCCATTCATTTCCTGGGATCACAGTGCCCTTTGCAAATAACAGAGTGCAGTATGGGTGTCCTCAAGCCGATCTCCATGTGAACTTACCTTGCACTTCTGTCATCCAAGGCTTCACAGAATAACTTGGGGTGTTTGAGTGTTTTTCACTGAACTCGTTTAGGCAATCCCACTGAGGGCAAGTGTAACCCCTCTGGGCTAGTCATCAGAAAAGTATGAGAGCGTTGAGAGTTAGGGTACAAAGGAAGTTCTGTTTGGCCAAGGCAATCTGGTAGCATTCTCCTCCCCTCCCCCTGCCACTGCTTTCCTTAGTAAAGGAAGCTCTGTGTCTGGTCCCCTAGCCATGATTTCATCTTTCTGGGAGTTAAAACCATTTTATATCTTCCTATCCCAGCTTTCTCTGGTCCAGCCTGATGCTATATATACTGTTCAAAGGATGCGTCTAATAGCATTCCAGGGGCATCTCATCCTAGGACCTATTCCTAGGGACCTCCATCCTAATGTCTAAGTCACAAAAAAGTTACTTCTGGCTAAGTCCACTCCACTGTGCTGGGATGTGAGCTGTCAGTGGTTTAGGCTGCCCAGGAAACAGGAAAGCCTGATCTCAAGAGAGCCAGACACTGTGAGAGTGGATTCGGGACACCAAAGACTGGGTTAGCCAGGACCGGCTCCCAGACTGACACCAGGCAGAGTGCTCTGGAGCAGCAGAATCTGCTGAGATGATGCCCCGTGATGGAAGCCACAGGCCCAGGGGACCGCAGAGTCCTCCCTATCCTGAGAGAGCTCTTGTCTGACACTGTCTGGAAAGCCAGCACTGGCAGCAGGCAAACAAGTTCTGACCAAGATCCAGCCACCCCCACCCCCACCCCAGAGGTTCCCAAAGGACAGGGTGCAGACAGGGCCTCTCCCGTTGGCACAGTGGGCATACTTCCTGGTCGAGGACCCCGCACGTAGGTGTCACACTGGCTGGTGAGACCACGGCAGCCCAGAGGTGTTAAAGGCAGATCCTTAAATACACTTCTTGGAAGCGAATTTGGATCTGTAAGTAAGAAGTGTCAGTCTTAACAGTCACCATCTGAGACTGATTTGTAGGGAAAGTGATTCGATCTGCTTGCCTGGGGAGCCCAGTGCAAGCCCTGAGTTTTTATCCTCCTCTGGTGGGAGTCTTGATTTATACTCAGCTCTGAAGGGACATAGCTTCAGGCGCTGAGAAAACAGCTGTGTATTTGGGTTTATTTGTCCAAGTGACCAGGGCCGTTCTGGGGACAAACTGTGCCTTACTGGGAGTTGTTTATGCTTACTATACCTCTCCCCCACAGGGTGACCTCAGATAACCTTGCTCAGCTTGGGAAGACCTGAGTCATCTTATGCACAGCCTAGGGGAACTTGTCCATAGCCTGGGGAAAGCTTCCATCACATTCAGAACCCTACGAAAAACTTGCGAACTCTCCAGACCTGTCCGAGTCCCTCTCCCTTGGCTGGTGGCAGGCAATTGAGTCTGAGGACCAGAATTTTCTCGAGGACCAGGCTTCCTTCAGGGAATCCTGTGCTTGCCTCGGTGGCATCTCAGAGTTCTGCTTCCTGGAACATAACCATGGATTTCTCTGAGTTGTTCCTATGGCTGGGCTTCTGGACTCCTGCAACTGTGGTTCCCGAGTGCTTCCTGGCAGGGAGATAGCTTGTGTCCAGCCCTGTGGTTATGCACTGGATGTTGATGGGGCGTTGGATGGACTGAAGTGCCCTGTAAGGTTGTCTTCCATGTGTTACTCTCTTGGACCAGGCAGGGTGCAGCTTCGTGAAGACCTTGGCTCGGTGGGACTCCCACAGGAGATCACATCCACAGAGATGGGTGGCAAATGTGCCAGCGACTGTCTTAAAGTCACAGTCACCTGGCATAAGCAGAACATCCTGTTTTTCTTCATGGGGAACATGTGGCCTCCCATAGGGGAGGCAGGGAGGCTGATGCGTTCCCATCACAGCTTTGGATTTGGAAAGAATGTCTATCTGCTGGGCAGGAACGTGGGTCCAGGTACCTGGCTGGTCTTTCAGTCATATTCAGAATGTTCTCTGGCTGGTCTGAAACATGTGTCTGAGAATTGGATGTGGGAGTGGGGGTGGCACTGGATGGGGGACCTGCACATTTGAGGCAATGCTGATGGCAGAATCCCAAGTGTGAGCTGTGGGTCTGTTATGGGTCACATTGTGTCCCCCCGCCCCAAAAGGTATGTTGGTGTCCTAACTCCCCAGTGCCTCAGAATGTGACCTTATTTGGAGATAGGGTCATTGCAGAGGTAATCAAGTTAAAATGAGGACATTCAGGTGGGCCCTAATCCAATATGGCTGGTGTCCTTATAAAAAGGGGACATTTGGACAAAGACAAGCACATCTTCATGTGAAGATGGAGGCAGAGATGCACAAGCCCAGCACCACTAAAGACTGCCCGCACAGCACCAGAAGCTAGGGGAGAGGGGCAGGGGGCAGGTGCTCCCTCACGGCCTTAGGAGGAACCAACTCTGCCGGCGCCTTGATCTCAGACTTCCAGCTTCCAGAACTGTGAGACCATAAACTTCTCTTGTCTAAGCCACCCAGTCTGTGGTACTTTGTTACAGCAACCCTAGCAAATGGATACAGAGTCTTGCAAGCAGTGATGAGCTTGTGAGAATCCAACCAGGAAGATGCTAATGACCAGAAGGCAGTGTGGGCCAAGGGTGAGAGTAGGGTCTGCTTGATAGATAGTGCAGAATGTTCCTGTCACTGGGGAGGGCCTCAGTGATAGAAGCATTGGAGACCCTTGATGGTAACATGGAGGTCCTTGACGATGACATCATCATCATCATCATCTTACCTATCATCATCACTGTCGTCATCGTCAACTTCTTCTTCCCCATAATGATATCATCATCTTTCCCATCATCGTCATCATCATCATTTTCTTCGTCGTCATCTTCTTCTTACCCATTATCATCATCATCATCACCACAACTAATTTTATTATCTACTCTGTACCTGACACACATACATTACATGTCTTATATCATTGAGTCCTTACAACCTACAGGGTTGATGTTAGTATTATTCTCATTTTATAAATAGAAGAAACTGAGGCACAGAGAAGGAAGTAACTTGCCCAGGAGCATGCAGCTGATAGATGGAGAGACCTGAACATGGCCACTCTGAGCCCCACTCACGGTGCTCCAGTCCGCACACGTTCCCTCTGTTCTCTCAGTGTCAAGCTCACCCTCTCAGGATCTTTGTGTTGGCTGTTCCCCTGCCTGGGTTGCTTTCCCACTAGCTTTCTGCATGGCCGGCTCCTGTTTCTATTTGGGTCTCAGCCCTGATGCTTTGTCTTCAGGGAGGGCCTCTCACCCTCCCAGTCACCTCCACACACTGCATGTTTTATTTTATTTTTTATAGCCCTTGCCACTGTCTGAAGCTTCCTTCTTGTTTGTGAGTCATCTGTCTTACCCACTAGAACATAAGTTTGCCTGGCTTCCTCCATCCCAGAAACTGGGTGTATTCCTAAAGAAGAAAAAGTATTCAATGCCTCAGTTCCCTTTACTTAATTATTCAAATAATTGGGGCCCTCCCAACCTGATTGGAACTTGGGCTCCATCTTGCATAGGTAACAGATTCGGGAAGATGTACTAAACAAAAGGTAGGTACTACCTGTCCTTGTACCCCTTTTGCAGTGCCTGGAAGCTGGAGGAAGCTTTAACACTGGGCCTTCCCCTCCCTGGGCCTGTTGGTGGAAGGGAGAAATTGACAGAGAAATTGACATTCCCAATGAATGATTGTTGCCGCCCTTCCCAGGAAGCAGAGAGGCTGGAGCCAGTGACTGTGGCCTTGGGTCAGTTGAACAATATGGTGCCAGGTCAGGCTCAGTCCCTGGGGTGCTCTAGCCTGAGTCTGCCATGATCTCCACTGGGAGGTGGGTGTCCTCTACCTCCCTTGTCAGGAGATTCAGAATAGTGCTACCTGCTTCCTCCCAGCTGGCGACCCAGTGCCATAGGGCTGCAGGGCAAGGCTCCAGTGCCCTGGGACGGGCAGTGGTGCTCGGCCCCGACACACCCTCCCTTCTTCTCCCAGGAGTCTGTATGTGCAGAGAGGCAAAGCAACATTCTAGCCTGTCCTGTGAGTCCGTGAGCTCCAACAGCCTGCCACCTGGGACGCCCCACGCAGCTTCCGGGACCCTGCCGAGGCCACCCTATTATCTGTGTGCAGAGCCAGCTCCTGCCACTAAAGATCTCCCCGGTGCTGTCCCCATTCGTTCATTTATTCTGCCATTGACAAGACAGTTATTGAGCTCCTCTGTGTGGGGGAAACAGATGGAGGGCCAGGAGCTCCAGGAACAGTTTATTAGAGACAATATTTCACTGGGACATGTGTCAAGAAGTACCATCTGGCAGGTGGTTGGCCTTCAGTGCCCTGAGCTCCTTCTCTGGGCAGAGCTGGCTGGTCCCAGACTGACGGCATCCCACCTGCAGGGCTGGGGTGTCACCCCTGAGGGGGCTTCTTGCTTTGTCTACCCTGCAGGAGGTACAGGGGTGAGGCGGGGCTGTGGCCCGGGGCACTTCTGAGCGCACTTCCTAGCTACTCTGGTGGAATCGTCCGCAGGATTCCAGGGAGAGTCAGAGCTCTCCTCTCCCTTCCCAAGGAGCCCTTGGTAGGGAAACCTGACTTCGGCTATAAATTCTAAAGATTAAATAGGTGTTCGTCATTTGCGGAAGACAAAGGGAAGAGGGTATTCTGAGTAGCAAAATAGCCCATGACCTTAAAGAAAAGGTCTGGTCCTGATACAGCAAAAAAATGGTATCTGCCCCTAGGTTCTTCAGAACCAATTTTTTTGGCAGAACAGGAATAAAGACACAGACGCAGAGAATGGACTTGAGGACACGGGGAGGGGGAAGGGGAAGCTGGGACGAAGTGAGAGAGTGGCATGGACATATATACACTACCAAATGTAAAACAGATAGCTAGTGGGAAGCAGCCGCATAGCACAGGGAGATCAGCTCGGTGCTTTGTGTCCACCTAGAGGGATGGGATAGGGAGGGTGGGACGGAGGGAGATGCAAGAGGAAGGAGACATGGGGACATATGTACATGTATAGCTGATTCACTTTGTTACACAGCAGAAACTAACACCATTGTAAACTAATTATACTCCAATAAAGATGTTAAAAAAACAAAAATTAAAATAAAAACTAAAAAACAAAAGCGGTACCTGGCGTGTGGTGGGGTGGGGGATGCTGAGATGTGGGGAGAGACCCAGATTGGCAAGAGCCTGGCACACCAAACAGGGAGGATCTTCCCTTCTGCATCGCCGTGGGCTCTGGCCTGGCATTGGACAGCAGCCCTGTAAATACTTGCTGAATGAATGAGTGGGTGGGAGGTAGTGAGGAATTTGATGCCAAGCAAACCTGGTTTGATGTGCTGCTTTAGTTTAGCCCCACTGTTCTTCATGGTGAAGGTACAGTCACCAAGCAGGCAAGGGGTTGAGGGGGTATTTTTGAGGTTGAATTGTGGATAATGACATTGAAACCTTTAGAATGTGTTCAGGGGGAAAGAGCAGAATAATGAAATATTTCGTAGTTTGTTTTTTTTTTTAATAGAATGTGTGAACAGTCCTGGTTCACTGCTCTAGAGTTAAAAAAATGTCCCAACTTGTTTCTCCATCGTGAGACCTTCATTTTCCATTCCAGGTGACACATCCGAGAGAAAAGGTGATGAGTAAAAGGGGGAGGATGCAGGCGGGGAGATGGGGTTGCCAACAGTTCCTTTACCTGCTGTCTTTTTTATCAGGCATATTGCTGTGAACCAGTTTTAATGTTGAAATGGCTTTTCTCCCCCTAAACAAATTGCTTTTCATGTTGTTGAATGGGATGGCAGGCGCCCTCTTTGAAGGTTAGCTAACTCAGTTGTCAGCCTGTGCGAAAATACGCATGCACCTCGCAAGCCCATGAAGGGCGGTGTCTGTGGCTGGCTTGCTTCTCACGGCTGAGCTGATGAATGCAAGTTGGGAAAAAAAAAAAGAGTTTCCAGAAGAATCAGGTATAAGAACAGATGCCTTGAGTTTTGTGGTTTCCCCTTTGAGATTTCAGATAGTCCCAGAAAAACGGACCCCAGAAGGGAGAGAGTGTTTGTACTCAAGCCCTCAGTTCATTCATGGCTTTTGGTTTTGTTTTTAATTTCATTTTGTTCTCATAAAAATTAGACACGTGGACACGTTTGTAAATAAAGGAAAGTATAACGATCACTCCCAACTGCCTGCAAGCATCTGGAATATCGCCATTCCACAATCATTCACCTTTACATTCGGTTGTGTTTCCTTCCTGTCTTTTTATCCCTAGGCATGTTTTTACAGTTAAAATCATATTGCTTATATAAGTTTTTTTTTTTTCCTTGGGGGGTGGTACGCGGGCCTCTCACTGTTGCCGCCTCTCCCGTTGCAGAGCACAGGCTCCGGACGTGCAGGCCCAGTGGCCATGGCTCACGGGCCCAGCCGCTCCGCGGCATGTGGGATCTTCCCGGACCGGGGCACGAACCCGTGTCCCCTGCATCGGCAGGCGGACTCTCAACCACTGCGCCACCAGGGAAGCCCACTTATATAAGTTTTTATTCGAATTTTTTTAAGAAAATAGGCTTTCTTATGTTGCTTAGTAAATGTGCTTTTTGATTGTGTGTAAATTCTATCATATGGATGTAATACAATTGACATCACATAGTCTTTTTTTTTACTGTTTTATTTTATATAATTTCAAATCGAGAGGAAAATTTCAAGAATAGTACAGTGAACTCCTGTTTGTCCTTTATGCAGGTTCCCTGATTGATGACATTTGAATACATTTACTTTATCATTCTCTCTCCCTCCCAAATCTATACAATTTTTAGAGTAAGCAGCAGATATGATGTCCCAATGAGTCTTGAATTCTCTGTGCATATTTTCCACACTTTCCTGCATAACCACGATATAATCATCAGAATCAGGAAAGATAGTATAATACCATCACCTAATTGATAGTCTCCATTCAAATTTTCCCACTTATCCCAGTACTGCTCTTTACAGCTAAATCATGCAATCCAGGATCATACTTAGCATTTTTCTGTGATGTCTTTTCGGTTTTCTCCAATCTTGAAAGGTCCCTCAGGCTTTGTGTCTTGTTTTGTTATTTTACTTTCACCACCTGGACATCTTTGAGGGTTATAGGCCCATTACTTTGTAACATGCCCTTCATGTTGGGTTTGTCTGATGTTTCCTTGTGGTTAGATTTAAGTTGTGCAGCTTTGGCAGAAATACCACAGAGGTGATGATGATGTGTCCGTCTCATGGCACCTGATCAGGTGACACATAATGATGATTTGTCCCATTACTGGTGATACTAACTTTGATCACTGAATTAAGATAGAGTCTGCCAGGCTTCTCACTGTAAAGTGACTCTTTCCCCCTTCATAATTAATAAGTATTGTGGGGGAAATACTTTGAAACTATATATAGGCTCCTCATTAAACTTTCACCCAGTGGTTTTAGTATCCGTTAGTGATTCTTGCCTGAATCAGTTATTATTGTGGTGGTTACCAAATGATGATTTTTCTAAGTCCATCATTGCTTCTCGACTTACTGGCATTATGCTATAAGCAAGAGCCTTTTCTTATCCACATTTATTCATTCATTCATTTATATCAGAATTAACTCATCAATTCCTGTTTTGTTTAATAGATCATCATCTCTTTCTGTCAGTGTTTATTCTGATGTTCCTAATAGCCCCTTCAGGCTGATTCCTGGATCTTTTTGGTATAATCTCACTGTTCAATATGATGATCACATAACACACAAAGTTTAGAAATTTTTCCACTTGACAATAAATTATGAACATTTTCTATGTCACTAAGAATCTACAACATTATTTTTAGTAATTGCACAGTGTCCATCAGATGTACTTAATGCTTCAGCCTTCCTGGTGGCCAACATGGAAGAGACCCCTCCCACATGCTAAGGCCCTTCATTCATTAGGCAGGGACACAGAATGTTATCAGAAACAGAGTTGGCACACAAAGCAGAAGCATGTCCAGCATATCTGAGCATAATTATTTCCTGGCCTCCAGCCTGTAACTCACTGTGCAGCTGCTAAGAGAGAGGCACTGGCTACACAGGGTGCAAGAATATTCATTGTGGGGATACCTTGCATATAAAAACATTTCAGCAACTTATATGCCAATCAACTGGAGATGGAATACTATACAATAATCAAAATAAACTAGAGTTATATGAATCAACATGTGTATCCATGATATTATGTATGCATACCCACCACAGACATACAAACATGTGCGCACACACACACACACACACACACACACACACGAACACACACAAACGCATATATATTCAGAATAAAGATGAAGAGGTCCAAGGTGACAATAAGTACTGAAATCATTGAGTTGAAAAGAGAGGAATGAAATAAGGAGGTGATCTATAGGGAGGGGTTTCAAACTATTCTATGTAAATTATACTTCAATGAAGCTATTTTTTAAAAAAGCATTGAAGTAAACATGGTATAATGTAAAGACCTGATAAGGCTGTGTTAAGTAAACATATGTTTATTATATTATTCTCTGTTTTGGACTCATGTTTGAAACATTTTATAAGAAATAAAGATTTTTAGAAAACACAAATGGGAATGATAAATACCAAAACCAAGACAGTGATTATATCTGGGCCACGAAAGAAATAGGAACAAGGAGAGAGATATGAGAACTTCACTTGTATTTGTGATGTCTAATTTCGTTTTCTTTTTCTAAAAAATTTAAACCAACATGGCAAAGTGTTAAGATTTGATACAGTTTGGTTGTGGGATTATAAGGGTTTGCTCATATCATTCCCTAGGATTTTCTGTATAGAAGTGAGGGGATAACTAAAGTTCAAAGTCTCTGGACAAGAAGGAAGTAACGGAATTCATAATCTGCATGGCAGATTAGCTCTGGAAGGCAGAGCCTGAGGCAAGGGTTAAGTGCTAATGTCTTTGAGGAGGTGCAAACCCAGGGCAGCAAGAAAGGGAAAAGAGTAGTGAGAGAAAGAAGGATGGAAAGCAAACAACAAGGGATGCATTGCTAGGTTGACCATCTTTTCATGAGGTCTCAGCTACGCAGGATGACTCCAGATCAGCTGAAGAGAAACAGTGTTTGGGGACAGTCCATTGGAGAGAGGAATAGAAAGGAAGTTTATTTCCTAGCTCTCTCCTTTCTTTTCTTTCTAATTGTTAAAATTGAATTTTCAGGAAGTGAATACACTTGTGCTTCTGGAGTGTGTCATCAAACCCATTTGGCCACCACTTGGAGGCTGGATTGCATACACTGTGTATTGCTCTATCCAAACGTAGAAACTGTAGGGAAGTGAGAGACCCTGGCCTTGGCCTCAGGCCTTGGGGTCACGTGGCCCTAAAGGACTCTGACTTGAGTCACCATGGTGGCAACAGCTACAGCAAAGCAAATGGCCAAAAGTTTGGGAGAGGGGCGAGGTCAAGAGACTCTGAGGAGTCCCATTAGATGAGGCCAACACAGATGGAATGGGATACCTCTTGTCTAAAACAAGAGAGGGAATGATAATGTATTTTGTAGTAGGTAAGTTTACAGGGGAAAAGGGGTGAAAAATTAAAGCCATTCTGGACTGATGACCCCTTTCTTTTGTGAAGAGCAACTGGAGGACCACATTATTTACTGAGAGTTTGAGTATGGCTTCAGGAAGTGGGATTGGGAGCTTGAGGAGAATGATGAAAATCTTGAATAGGACGATGGGGAAAGGATTGTGTCTGGCTATGGAGGTGGGGAGGCTGCTTGGGTTGCACAGAACAGGACTAGTGGGAAATTAGGAGGTGATGTAAGAGTATTGGGAAGAGAGTGGTTGAATTGAATTGGGCTCTAGGTAACTTGTCTAATTGGGTTGAACAGGAAAGGAAGACAGTGGCGGGCTGGCAGTCTGGAGAAATGCTGAGGAATTAAGGTCTTAGAAAGGTAAAGGAACAGCCTCGTGAGAGTGACCTTTGAAGGTCACTATGAAGTCGTTTTATGAGAGTGAAAAGTTAGAGCTTAAGCTTTCAGAGTTGGAGAATGATGGGTGAGGCCGAGAACCAGAATGAAGCCAGGTGTTGGGTTTCTTGAGTGGAGTGGAAGTAAGAGCTGTTCAAGAAGCAGTGATTAAGTGTAGTGAGTTCACTTAGAAGAGGAGGAGTCTGGGAATGGAGCAAAATTGTTGTTCTGATACGTGGTCCAAGTAAAAAAGCATGAAGAGGAGTGATGAGTAGAGTTAGCTCAGCTCTGCCCTGGAGAACTAATGTAGATGATTAGGAACTGTTTCAGTGCTGAGTCACCAAGGGTGGCCAGTTAATGAATGGGGTCAGCCGTTGCATCCTTGACACTGGATTGAATCATCACCATATCATCTTGAATCCAATTACCATCCATCTTTAAAGATCTTATGCATTTTCCCCACTGAAGAATCAGTTTCTTCCCATGACACCCGCCCCCACCCCCCAGCTTTCTTAAGTTGTGGGTATTATAGCACTTATCACACTGCACTGTAATTTCCTGTTTGCGTTTCTGCCTCTCTCCCTGCCTGCCCCATCATGAGAGCTTTAAGGGCAGAGCCAGATCTCGCCCAGCATCAGGTCCTCGCCCAGCCTGGTCCCTGATGACCTGTGGATGTTCAGAGCACTGCACCGGGTGGCGGGGGAAGGAAGAGGGCAGTGGCAGCATCAGGCATCAGGGAGTCTGTGGGTCACCTTCTGTTTGATGGTTGAGACAAGCTCTTTGATTAAGTCGTTTGCTGGGTTTGCTTTTTCAAATATAACCTCAGCCTCTCCCCCAGATTACTTAAGAGATACGTGTTCCTTGTAGAATGTTTGGAAAAGGATAATAATCACCCATAACCCTAACCTTCAGCAACAACCACTATTAATGATTTAGTGCATATTTTAATAATCATACATTTTATTTTTTATTTGAATATATATACATTAGTAGTACACATTTCAAAAGGAAGAAGAGTGTTTATAGTGAAAGTGTGCCTCTATCCTGTCCTTCCTCCCCGCCTAGCTCCCTTCCCCAGGGGAACCGCGGTTCCCTGAATCCTGTGTGTTCATCCAGAGAGTGATTCTGGACATTTACAAGCAAGTTTGTGTCATCTTTTTTCCTTCTTCTTTTTATACAAATGGTAGCATTTGATGCACACCTTTCTGCATCTTGCTTTTTTCATTTCACGATACATCTTGCAGGTCATTCCACATCAGGATCTAGAGAGCATGCTTCCTCTTTTTACGGCTGTATACTCTTCCATTGCTTGGATGTACTCTGATTTATTGAATCCGTTCTCTGTTGATGGGCATTTGAGTTGATTACGATCTTTTAAAATTTTGATGTTTTATCATGGAAAATTCAAGTGTAGTGAACACCTGTGGGCCCATCACCCAGCTTTAACTTGGGACCATGCTTGTTTTTTCTGTACCCCATCTGCCAACTCTCCTCTTCCTTGTATTATTTTAAAGCAAATCCCAGACATTTTATCATTTCATCTGTAATTATTTTAGTATAGATTTTAAAAATGACTTAAAACACAATACCATTATCACACCTAACACAATTAACAATAATTCCTAAATGTCGTTAAAGCCGATCTTTTGAAACATATATATGTAATCACTGCTGCGACTGATAGCCTGGTTCAATGCTTCACTCCACACGTGTGTGATTAGAGCCGTAGGATCCATTTCTAGAGGTCTGTTGAGTTAAAGTGTGCATTTTTAATAGAATAGACATTGCCATTTTGCACTTCAAAGAGATTATACTAACTTGCACTTCTACCCCCAAAGTTTCAGAGGGCCTGCTTCCTCACAGCTTTATCCACACGGCGTGTTATCACGTTTCTTGATCTTTACTTGCCTCACAGGTGAAAATATACAAATGACATTTTAATTTGCGTTTCTCTTACTCTGAGTTGGGTTGAACATTGTTTTATAGTTTTAAGAGGCATTTGTAATTCCTTTCCTGGGAGCTACTAAGTGTCTGCCCATATTCTTTGAGCATCTTTCTTTTGCTTTGCTGGCCTTTTCCTCATTGATATACAAGAGCTTTTTAAATATGAAGGAATTGGCTCCTCGCTTGTAATGTAACTGGCATATATTTTTACTTTGTTTCTGATTTTTGACTTAGTTTACAGTGATTTTTGTCATGAGGAAGTTTAAAATTTTTACTTAGAATTTATCAGTCTTTCATTTAATGGCTTTTGGTGTTTGTTCCCTACTAAGGATAGCGTTATCCATTCAGATTATAAAATAAATTTCCTCATATTTTTTTCTCTTATAATTATGGCCCCATCTTACATATTTAATCTTTGGTTCTTTTGGAATATATTTTGGTATAAAGTGTGGAGTATAGTTTCATTTTTAATTTTTTCCAGATATCTACTTACTTGTCCCCAAATTATTTATTAAATCCATCTTTTCCCTTTATTTGAAATGTCACTCTTGTGATATACTAAATTTCTGTACATATCCAGACCAATTTCTGATCTTTCTACTGTTTTCAGTTGAATTGCTTATTATCATTTATTTAATTAGATTGCATAAAGCAATGTCCATTGCAGCACTATTCATAATAGCCACGACACGGAAGCAACCTAAAGGTCCATCAACAGAGGAACGGATAAAGAAGATGTGGTACAATGGAATATTACTCAGCCGTAAAAAAAGAATGCAATAATGCCATTTGCTGCAACATGGATGAGCCTAGAGATTGTCATACTGAGTGAAGTAAGTCAGACAGAGAAAGACAAATATCTTATGATATCGCTTATGTGGAATCTAAAAATTGGGTACAAATGAACGTATCTACAAAACAGAAATAGAGTTGCAGATGTAGAAAACAAACTTATGGTTACCAGGGGGTAAGCAGGAGGAGAGGTAAATTGGAAGATTGGGACTGACATATACACACTACTATATATAGATAACTAATAAGGGCCTACTGCATAACACAGGGAACTCTACTCAATACTCTGTAATGGCTTATATGGGGAAAGAATCTAAAACAAAAAAAGTGGATATATGTATATGTATAACGGATTCACTTTGCTGTACATCTGAAACTAACACAAAATTATAAATCAACTATACTCCAATAAAAATTAAAAAAATAAAACAGATTACATCTATTTTTTGTGGTTTCCCACTTTTATTATTAAAAATAAGGCTGTGATAAGTAACTCTGTAAATAAATCTTTACAAATAAGTATCCTAAAACATTTTTTAGAATAAATTTCCACAAATGGAATTGCTGGGTCTAAAGGTATACACACCTTTAAAACAGTTCTTTTATGGAAATTGTCAATCTTACTGACAAACAGAGAGGCTAGCATAAGCCCTGGAGTAGCCACCGCTGGGCTTCAGTGATTTTTCAGCATTTGACCAATTGTATTTATTCTGTCACCCCTGCCCCCTGCGTTTTTTCCTGGAGTATGTTAAAGCAAAGCCCAAACAGTATATCATTTCCTCCAAAATACCATCGGTATAGCTAACTTAAATCAGCTTATTTCTCTGTTATGCATCTCAAAAATGTCCATTTGAGACTTGCTCTATTTAGGATCCAAACAAGGTCCATATTCTTAAGGCTTTCGGTACTTGCTGCTTGGTTGCCCTGCAGAGGCAGGCAGTTCACACTCCCACCAGCAGGGTGCGGAGTTGCTTTTACCATCTCGTCTTGCTAATTCTGGGCACACCATCAACTGGGCCTTGCTGAACTTCCAGTTGCTGCAGCCAGAAACCTCCCGTTCCCCTCCTTTCCCATCCCATACCCCGTCTCTCAGGACATCCTGCTGGAGACTTAGCCTTCAAATCCATCCAGAACCACTTCTCCCTCCTGGCTTGCTCTCTCCCCTGGACCACTGCAGCATCTTCACTCTGCTCCCATGTTATCCTCACAATCTGTTATCAGCTCAGCAGCCAGAGGCATTCTTTTTTTAAAATTGAGGTATAATTGGTACATAACATTATATTAGTTTCAGATGCACAACATAATGATTTGATATTTGTGTATATTGCGAAATGATCACCACAATAAGTATAGATAACATCTGTCACCATAGTTACAAAATTTTCTTCCTTGTGATGAGCACTTTTAAGATATACTCTCTAAGCAACTTTCAAATATGCAATTCAGTGTTATTAACTATAGCCACCATGCTGTACATTATACCCCCATGAGTTATTTTTATATAATTGGAAATTTGTCCCTTTTGACCACCTTTACCCATTCCCCCCACCCCAACCTGACTCTGACAACCAACAATTTGTTCTCTGTATCTATGAGTTCAGGTTGCTTGCTTTGTTTGTTTTTAGATTCCACATCCAAGTGAGATCATACAGTATTTGTCTTTCTGTCTGACTTATTTTACTTAGCATAAGGCCCTCAAGGTCCATCTACGTTATCACAATTGGCAATTGTCTCAACTCCTTTTATATGGCCGAATTATAGTCTATTGTATATATATGCCGCATTTTCTTTATCCGTTCTTCCATCGTTGGATGGAAGGTTGTTTCCATATCTTGGCTATTGTGACTGATGCTGCAGTGAACATGGGGTTGCAGATATCTTTTCAAGATAGTGATTTTGTTTTCTTTGGATATATACCCAGAAGTGGGATTGCTATATCATATGGTAGTTCAATTTTTAAGTTTTTTGAGGAACCTCCATACTGTGTTCCGTAGTGGCTGCACCAATTTACATTCCCGCCGACAGTGCGCAAGGGTTCCCTTTCTTCACATTCTCGCCAACACTTGTTATCTCTTGTCGTTTTGATAAGAGCCATTCTAACAGCTGTGAGGTAATACCTCACTGTGGTTGTGCTTTGCATGTCCCTGATGATTAGTGACGGTTGAGACCCTGTTTAAGTACCTGTTGGCCACCTGTGTGTCTTCTTTGGATGGGGGCGTCCTTTTAACACACAAGTGAGACCACATCACTCCTTGGCTCAGCAACCTGCCACGGCTCCCTCCTCATTCAAGGTGCCGACAGTGGCCCACAAGGCCTTACGTGATCGGCCTTCGCACCCTCATCTCTCCACTATGCCCCCCTCCTTCTCCCCACCCCTGTCACTTGGCCCCCTCGGCAGCCCTCCAGCACTCCAGGCACATGACCGCCTAAAGATTTAGCCCTGAATGTTCCCTCTGTCTGGAACAGTCTTCCCCAGAAAGCCCATGGCTATGCCCTTTCAAGTCTTTGCTCAAGTCTTCTTGCTGCAGCTCAATTGCCCCCCCTCTGTGTTTACTCTGGAACCTGCTCCTTGCACCGCCCGACCCCCGCTGGTTCCTCAGTGCTGCGCCCCCCCCAACTCTGTTATCACTTTCCTACGCGTGGTGTTGAGTTACTTTACAAAAGGCCTGTTGTTTACTGTCTGTCTCCCCCACCCCTTAGAATCCAAGTACGTGGGACCTGGGATCTCTGTTGTGGTCCCTATCACATCCTAGCTTCTAGAACGTACCTGGCACGTGGTGGACACCAGCAAATCCTTATTGATATGAATCTGGATATGAATCTGATACATAAAACATGGTGTATTATGGTTCTACTCATTTGTGCTAGAAAATTAATAGTAAAAAGTACCACAAGTGAAAAAATTAATAGTGAGGTGGAATTCTATTTTATATGATTTTTGACTCTCTGTATTTTTCCTTTTAGGGCAAGTCTGTTTGTGTTTTTTCCATTGTTCTGTTGGGGCATTCCAGTAAAACCTTTTACATACCAATGATGATCCCTTTGTTCGCCATATGTGATGATCCCTTCGTTCGCCATATGTGATGATCCCTTTGTTCGCCATATGTGATGATCCCTTTGTTCGCCGTATGTGATGATCCCTTTGTTCGCCATATGTGATGATCCCTTTGTTCGCCGTATGTGATGATCCCTTTGTTCGCCATATGTGATGATCCCTTTGTTCGCCATATGTGATGATCCCTTTGTTCGCCATATGTCAATTCATGTTGGCTTACTTTCTAGGTTGTCTCTTTGTGTTATTGGCTTTTTTATGTATCAATCTGCCTTCAGTCCTTTATTTATTTATTTTTTTCATTTTTTTGTTTTTTTGGTTTCTTTGGCGGCACCTAGCAGCTTGCAAGATCTTAGCTCCTCGACCAGGGGTTGAATCCAGGCGCTCGGCAGTGAAAGCACCAAGTCCTAACCACTGGACCTCCAGGGAATTCCCAGCCTTCAGTTCTTTAGAAAGAACTTCTTTTGTTGTCTAATGATTATTGTTTTAATTCCCTCTATATTTTAATTTCTCAGAAGTAGATTTGGGTAGATGGTGTGATGTATACTTGTAACTTAATATTTTCCAAGTTCTCAGCTGATTATTACAGCCCTCTGTAGGAAGCCATCTTTCTTTTCCTCCACGGATTGAAATGTTGCCTTTATCACACCGTTGGCCTCCATGATCAGAAAATCCACACGACCAGACGTGGCGCTTCTCCTTGACTCCCAGACAGGTCACCTCTTCTTTAAGAGAAATCTGGAGTGACTTGTGTGTGCATGTGTGTGCACCTGTGTGTTCTGGGATAGTTGGCCTCTTCTCTCGTGACTCCCTTAGGATTGTCTGGGTAGAATTCCTAAAGCAATTTCCCCCCTTTCCTGAGCTGCCCTTGTAATATTGGAGGGTTGGCGCAGGATCAGTCTGCCTCAGCTGATTTCAGTTTTATTTCTCAAACTGGAACCAGTGCCAGGTTTGCAAATAGTCTTTTCAGAGGTCCAGACTTAATTTGATAGAGAACTAGCACATTAAAACAAAATGAGAGAGTTGGCAATTTTAAGCAAATAAATTGCTTTCTATTGATAATGGGATATTTATGTCAGCTGCAGTGGAGAACAATTTCTTCATATCCAGGCCCTTTATCAATGATCAGGAAGGCACAGTGGAGTAGGAAGCAATGCAGCAGGGGGGTGTGCAGGAATTTGGTGAGCTGAAGGAGGGGGTCGCTCCGTGGGCTTCCCCCGAGTGGCTGTGAATCAGTCCAAACCTGTGTCTTTTCCTCTGCACAGTTGAGTGCGGGGCTTGGGCTCACGTTGTCTTGAATTCCATCTGACTACCTACCTTTCTCTAGGCAACAAGTCCAGGGCAGCTGTATTTGCCAGGCTACGAGAAACAAGACTTGGGCCATGTTTACGTGTGCCCTTGCCTGTGAGCAAAAGAAGGACAGGTCTGATAAGAGTTAAAATTGAAAAATTCCACAACAGAAGGGGAATTCTTTTCTGGATTCCAGCCAATTCCTGCAACTTCCACCATTTGTCATTTTGCCCTGAGTCTCAGTGCCATGAATTGTTTGGAAGATGACTTTAGGAGAATTTTCATTTCATGGCCTGAGCGTGTCTTTTGGGCCCTGTTTTAGGTGCTGCAGATGCTTTGGCCTAAGAGACTACAACATGGATGAATTAGGAGCAGACAAGTCAAGCTATACACGTGTGACCATCACAGTCCTCTTGTTCTATTAGGCTTGGTCTGTAAAACGGGTAAATCCTTGTGGCTGACGGACTCTGCCTACTTCTGCCCCCACCGAATCTTGGTACTGAACTCAGGTCCGGCTGCCTGACACTCAAAAAAATCAATACTCGTGAGAGAGATTAACGTCGGTAGAAAGGAAAGTTGCTTTTAATCAGAATGCTGGAAATCTGGGGAGAAGGTGGACTCAGTGTCTCCCAAAAACCATCTCTCTAGAGTCTGCTCAGCCATGAAAGCTTTTAAAGGGAAAAAGGAAATAATTTCAGTTAATCATTGAGATTGGGGGTCAGAGTCATTGCCATCCCCCATGGTGTGCGGGCTCGTCCACTTCCTGTGACTTTTCTTTGGACGCTTTCTTGTTCACACAGTTTGTTCACGAGATTACTGAAGGGGAAGCTGGGGAAGAGATCTGGTCATCTGTTAATTACTTATTCTTCATTTCTACTTCTTTGATCTGCGGAAAGAACCAACAAGTTAGGCAAGGTATTGTGTGATCAAAAGATTCGGAAGGTGAGCTAGGACCCGGAGATGAGGGGGCGACTGATTTAAGGCTAGTGGGAAAACAAAGGGACCTCCTGCAAAGAGCTCTTTCCTGCCCAAAGCTGCTTACATCATGTGGCTGAGGTTGTTACAGAGGGGGCAGGGGGCAGGGGGCAGGGGGCAGAGGGCAGGGGCAGGCGAGGTGCAGCTGGGAGGTCTTAGACCTGCAAGGACTAAATCTGTCAGCCGGCAGGTCTTACGTCATAAGATTGGCAGGCCTACGGGGGTTCCAAAAACAAAGACCTTTCTCTAGCCTTCCAGAATGTAACATCCCTCTGGGACCCAAGAAAGATGGTTGTTTAAGTAGACAGTGGTACAAAGCTGGGTAGCATGTGCTGCTTCGTGGCAGTGAATGAGAGCTAACCGCTCAGTGCAGAAGTAGGAAATGAGATGGTCCCATGACAGCCGCCATGATGGAGGAGGGCATTGATTCAGGAGAGACAGAGAGAGGCCTGGGGCTTTCTAGGACGAGCTTGGGAGGGAGAGTCTGAAGTTGTAACAAGAAGCGGGTGTACCAGAGAGTAATAGTGAGATAGCGGCTGCAGTGGGGAAGCCGAGACATGGGTGAGGTCAGAGCTTCTCCAAGAGTGGGGCCTGAGGGCTTCCCTGGTGGTGCAGTGGTTGAGTCCGCCTGCGGATGCAGGGGACGCGGGTTCGTGCCCCGGTCTGGGAAGATCCCACATGCCGCGGAGCGGCTGGGCCCGTGAGCCATGGCGGCTGAGCCTGCGCGTCCGGAGCCTGTGCTCTGCAGCGGGAGAGGCCACAACAGTGAGACGCCCGCGTACTGCAAAAAAAAAAAAAAAAAAGAGTGGGGCCTGAACCATGCATGAGTAGGGAGATCAAATTCGCTGATTGGAGTGTGCAGGAAAAAAAAAATAAAGAGAAATGGACTAGAAAATAGAGTGTGTCCCAGGTGGGAAGGGTGTGTCCTTCTCAGGAAGTATGTGTTTGAAGAGGTAGAGTGTGAAGTTGAGGAGTGCGCACTCTGGCCAGCAGGCCTGGATTCAAATCACTGCCCTGACACTTAGAACCACGTGGCCTCAGGTGAAGGGCAGCCTTCCGTGGGTTGTTGCCAGGAATAAATGAGCTAACGTACAAAGAACACTCAGAGCAGTGCCTGGTATAGTTAAGCACACAGTAGGTTTAGCTCTTACATAGTAGTTGGAGCCAGAAGAAATTGCGACTATTTGACCATTTCTTTATCTATACAAAAGCAATTTTCTATGGCTCAACCTAATACAATCATACACCTCCCCCGTATACATTATAACTATTGTGCTTCTGTCATGATGTACTGTGCATTTCTTACTGTGGATTGGAATTTAAAAGGCTGTGTGCCATCCTGGCTTTCCCTGGCTAGGGAGTGGCTATGAAGCATCAGTTTTAATAACAAAGTGTGATATTTCCATAGGTACTTTGCTCTGAAGGGCCCCATGACATGCCCTTTTGCTGTCTTTGTCTAGCCCTCTTCCATATGTCATTAAAGGGTGGGCTGGGTGCTGGGCTTTCTAGAGGTTGCCCTTACCTAGTGGCAAACAGAAGCATCTGGGTCACATAGTAGGGCCTGAGTCAACCTCACCGCCAACTCCAGGCCTCCTTCCTGGCTCCTCTTGAGTCCGGTGCACTGGCTGCCCTGCTCTTCTCCCCAGGCCTGGATTGACAGAATCAAAACAAAGCTGTATTGCAACATGGATGGACCTAGAGATTATCATACTAAGTGAAGTAAGTCAGACAGAGAAAGACAAATATCATATGATAACACTCATGTGGAATCTAATTCAAAAAATGATACAAATGAACTTATTTACAAAACAGAAACAGACTTGCAGATATTGAAAATAAACTTATGGTTACCACACACTACTATATATAAGATAGATAACCAACAAGGACCTACTGTATAGCACAGGGAACTCTACTCAGTATTCTGTGATAACCTGTATGAGAAAAGAATCTGAAAAAGAATGAATGTATGTAAATATATGTATAACAGAATCACTTTGCTGTACACCTGAAACAAGCATAACATTGTAAATCAACTCTACTCCAATAAAATTTAAACAAACAAAAAACCCAAAGCTGTGTTGCCTTTAAAAATAATTTTTGCCTCATTAAAAAGCAAAACCAAAAAGAGCCCCTCATGTTTTCTTGGATTTAGTTGTTGGTTTTCTGTTAGAAAGTTGTTTTTTTTTTCCTCAGCCCAGGAGAGATTCCAGAGGTCAGGGAAAAGACTTGGTTTCTAGAATAATACTCTGCGAGATCCAGAAAAGAAATCTGAGTCCCAGCCACCAAGCTGTCCTCCACAGCCCCTTCCCACTGGGGGCGCCGTGTGGGCCCCACCTCTTCCCAACCCATGTCCTGTTTGCCTTGTACCTTGGTTTTCTAGGGCCTGGCACCTAGAAGGGTGTCTGACACACAGTCGGGGCCCGAGAAATATTTGTAAGGTTGAGTTAAATTGAACAATGCAAAGATAAACGTAGCTTTGATGATTCCTAAGACCGCAGGGAGGGGAGGGGGTGTGAGCCATGCCTGGGAGGCCCTCTCCTCGCCATTCATTTTGCTTCTGGTTTATTTCTGGAACTTGCTCTTCTGGCCTCCATATCAGTGCGAAATCCACAAAATGATCTTGTTTTCTCAGAACCTGATTTTTCTCTGATCTCAGGATATTCAGCTTAAGAGCAGTGTGACAATGAAAAATTAATTGTATTGATTATTACCATGCTCACAGATAAATTCCACTCAGTTTGCTGCTTGCAGATCCATGCAGTATTGCCTTACGTGCCAAATGGGGCGATGCCTATTTTATGCCTTGGGCTATTTCCCTGAGAAGGTGCTTGTTGCCATGTGAGAAATGACTCCTGGGGAGAAGCACCAGGTTTGTCCCCAGGATGCTGGCTGGTCAGCTGGACTGTGGGAGATGGTCCATCTCCTCTTAGGAGGAACTACCCAGCATCCTGCCCTGGAAGCAGTCCTGGTCTGGACTCAGGAGAGTGGGTCTCTCCCCTCTCATCCCTCCTCCTCCCATGTTAGGGGAGCCCCTTTCCCTTCTCTGAGCCTCGGTTTCCTCATCTCAGCCATGAGTGTGGGTGTTTCCTGGGCACCTCCTTTGGGCCTGGTCCCATGCTGAGTGTGAGATCCACTCAGCAGATCCACCTGCGATTACCCTGCAGGTCTTTTTCAGGCAATATCTGAATTGTCTCCTCTTCCTTGAAGCCTCCCTTTATAATCACCTGGATCTTGAACTTCGGCATAGCTAGATGAAAGGTACATCTCAGAGGAGATTGGGTTTCTGTGCATAAAAATGATGCAAAATGGAGGACCCTGATAACTGATACTGCCTTTTTGGAGAGTGTGATATTGTATAAGAAATATATATGGGGCTTCCCTGGTGGCGCAGTGGTTGAGAGTCTGCCTGCCGATGCAGGGGACACGGGTTCGTGCCCCGGTCCGGGAAGATCCCACATGCCACGGAGTGGCTGGGCCCATGAGCCATGGCCGCTGAGCCTGCGTGTCCGGAGCCTGTGCTCCGCAATGGGAGAGGCCACAACAGTGAGAGGCCCGCGTACCGCAAAAAAAAAAAAAAAAAAAGAAATATATATGGTTGGTCTTCTTCCCTGGTTCCTGCCCCAAACTTCTGAAACCCTAGGAACCTCTGGAGTGACGAGAGTGTCTTTTGTATGCTAATGAGATGACTGGTGGCTGGTGTCCTTAGATAGCTTTAGGATGGGGGCTGGTGGCCAGAAAGACCAAAGCATGATTAGAAGGTTGGAACTTTTAGCCCCCATCCAGTGACTTCCAGGGAGAGGAGAGGGGCTGGAGATTGAGTTCTGTTGTCAATAGCCAATGATTCAAACAACCAGGCTTACATAATGGAACCTCCATTAAAAACCCTAAATGATGGGGTTTGGAGAACTTTCAGATTGGTGAATACATGGAGGTGCTGGGAGGGTGGTGCCCAGAAAGAGTATGGAAGCTCTGTGCAAACCATACCCACCCCCCATACCTGGCCCTATGCATTTCCTCCATTTGGCTGTTCCTGAGTTCTATCCTTTATAATAAACCAGTCAATGTAAGTAAAGAGCTTTCCTGAATTCTGTGAGCTATTCTAGCAAATTATCGAATCTGAAGAGGAGTTGTGGGAACCCTTGACTTTATAGCTGGTTGGTCACAAGTCCACGTGGCCTAGACTGGTGGCTGGCGTCTGAAGTGAGGACAGTTTTGTGGGACTTCCCCTTTGGGGTCTGCACTCACTCTGAGTAGTTAGTGTCAGAACTGGGTTAAATCACTGGACACCAGCTTATTGGCATCCAGAGAGCGGGAGAATTAGTTGGTGTGGGAAAAAAACCCACACATTTGGTCTCAGAAGTGATGTGAGTAGAAACGGGTCATAGAGGACAACTTGGCAATATATGTTAAGCACTGTAAAAAGAACTCCTGCCCTTCGACCCAATACTTGTGTTCCTAAGATACCATCTTAAGGAGATGATCATCAAAAGACATGAAAATTTATGTACAAAGATTTACATTGTGGTATTACTTAAAATCAGAACTGATCTAAATGTCCCACACTAGGAGTTCGGTGACATCAATTTGTCTGTCGTGATTTAATGAGATACTATGTAGCCATCAAAAATGATGTTTTAAAGCCTAGCTAACAATATGGAAGATTGAAATGATAGTGTGTTAAATGAAAAAAAAAATGATATAAAGCTATAGAGAGAGCATGAGCCCAGTTTAGGAATATCTGTACTTAAAAAAAGTTTGGAATAAAATGCCCTAATATGTTAACAATGGTTATTGCTGACCAGTGAATTATAGATAATTTTTTTCTTTATACATTTTGGGGGCATTTTTCATAAGAAGCATCAACTAATGTATAAACTGAAAAATGTAGCATTCCCCTGTAGGTCTAGCTCTGGTCTTTTGAGGGGGTTGTCCCCATTCCCAGAGGTCAAGTCCAGAACCTCTCAAGACAAAGAAAACTGCAGTCTTGATAGATGTCCTCTTCCTTTCTCTTTGCTCATCACCCTGTTTTTCAGTAGAGAGACCCTCCAGCGATATCACTCTCATCCATATTCAAATCATTTTAATGGTTCTCCTTTCAGCCCTATGGAGCGTTCAGTCCATCACTGGGTGCCCGTGGCCCAGATGGGCTTTCATTGTGAGTTTCAGTTCTCATTTGCTTTGTTCTTTTGCCGTTGGGGAATTTTCCAATAGCTTTAACGGACCTGGTGTGCTAAAATCAATTCAGCTTCCTCTGTGGAGGTGTACACTTTGGGGACAGATAAACTCTGTTTTAGCTCCTAAACCCTGAGAAATGCCCCTGGCTTTCTGACCGCCTGGTGCCACCCTACGTTAGGAGAGAATGATTATTTTTCATGACCTGGGCTACCTCGTCCGTGTAATTTCTCTGCCTAATAAGTTACTGACATGCTTTTCTTTCTGAATGCTAGCTAGGGAAGGAGTTGGCGTTATTTTTGAATTCAAGGTATCATTTGAGGCAATAGGTAAGGAAAAAGGCCAGGAGCGTGGTGACACCAGAGATCCCAGTATGAACCTTGAATCACTGTCCCACCAGCCTTGAGCACGGGGGCCTTTGAATTATTTTTTCAACACGGCCTCTTGCCTGCCCCCAGGGTTAACAGGGACTCACGGTGAGCCTGGGGCCAGGGAACCTGCAGGAGCCCTGCTCAACCCTGGATTCTAACCGTAGATCACAGCTACTATTACGCTCTCGGGGAGGGACAGTCAGTTAGTGAGCATTTATTGCAATGGATGCAATCACATGTCAAATAGCAAATAACCTAGGAGTGAGGATCCTTTAACCCTTTTGAAAACGTACCAAGAAAAAAAAGCCAGGTTAGAAAGTGTATGATACAAAGCAGCATCGTAACCCCAACGTCGCCCCCATCTGTGTGGCCACAGCTCTATTAAATGCGGGACACTTCCGGGTTCCCGCTGCATCCCTGCCTTCTCCCAGCAGATTTCCCTCCTCCTTCAGGGCCCCACCTCCCTTGCTGTCTGAGCTCTCACCTCTGTGTTCCCTAATTACTGAAACCAATTAGTTGTATTTGCAGACCAATAGATTATAATTAAATTGGAACTCATTCACACTAAAACCCACACCGGGATTGAACCAGCATCTTGTATGCAATTATGGTCATTCTATTCCCATTTTCCATCCTCATCGTATTTTCAGTATCACTGTCTTCAAAGGCTAGTCGTGTATTTCCATGTATTCACCAGGCCTGACTGCTTGGGTATCTCTCAGAGCCCTGGACTCCGCGTGGCCAAAATACCACGTCCCCTCCCTCCCTCCCTGAAATCATATGCTTCTTTCTGAATTTGCTCTCAGTTAATATCATCACTGCTCACCCCATCAGGCAAACTAGAAACCTCAGCAGCATCCTCAAATCATCCCGCCCCTAAACCCGGGACACCTGAGCCCTGGACCGCTCAGAAGTCTCTTGGTCCCCCTCCCAGCAGCTCCAGAGGTAGCTCTGGGCCCCTCATCTTCCCTTCGTCTCCAGGTGAGGGCTCTGCTTTTCATCCCTTGTCACTCTAGTCTTCACCACCCTGATGCCAGAGCCCTCAGTTTACGAACCAATCTGATCCTTTCTCTCTCTCTCTCTCTTTTTGAAAAATTTAAAACCATTAAGGGCCCCCTGTGGCCTACAGCAGGGGTTCACAAACTTTAAAAAGCCAAAGTATAACTATTTTAGGCTTGGTGAGCCAAACTGTCCCCGTCACAATGACTCAGTTCTTATTGTGTGGTCCAAGAGCAGCTGAAAATGGGCAACCATTGGTCAATGAATGGGCATGGCTGTGTTCCAATAAAACTTTATTGACACACAAGGTGGTGGGCCAGATTTGGCCACAGACCATCGTTTGCCAACACCTGGCCTGCAGGTTAAAGCTCAGGTGGCTTCGAAGTCTCTTTCAATCTTGCCCTAGCACACTTCTCCACCCTCATCTCTCGATGTTTCTACACCCACCACGCAGCCAACGCGTTCAACACGCGCATCTTGGTGCACTTTCTCCACTCAGCCTCCTTTCCCTTCTCTCCGAGGCCTTAAGATTCAAAAGATCCAAGTGTAACCCTTTCACAGAACTGTGTCTTTGTCCTAAGGAAGGACTTCCATGAGATTTGTGTAGACTTGTATTATTGGGCTTGTTGTTCTCTGTTATGAATATCTGGTCACCCCTCTGTCTCTCCAACTGGAATGTAAACTTCTCAGAGCCTGGAAAGTTTTTCTGGCTACCTTTCTATCTTAGCATCGCATCTGGCATATAATAAATAAGCAGCAACTCTTCAGTGAGTGAATGGCCGTGTTAATCAGCTCTACATATTCATTTTTTGTCTTTCATAGAGAAGGAGGAAACTTTTCTAAATCTTTTGTCATTAGCTCAGCCCCCATTCTATTATTTCTCCAGACTTGTATCTTATATTTCCTGGTGCGTTTGTGTTGGTATTTAATAATTGCCTGGCCCAGCCTTGCTGAGCTGCATCTCTCTCCAGTTTTGCAGTTTCGCAATGGCATTTATCAACAGAAGGCATCTTGTTCATTCATAAAGCCCTCACATTTTGTGGTTAAAATCCCATATGCTTCCCAAACATACCTTTTTGTGGAGAATAAACAGATTTCACAGCTTGCGGGGATTGAGATAGGAAAAATTGTTCTTCGTTACTAATTTGAGTTTGCCAGTTAGCACAATGAATTTCAGCTGATTCTTCAGAGCTAGAACATTAGCCAATGAATATTGACTCTGCCTGGTGGCTGGGTTTCATCTGATACACACTCTGCTGGGGTGGCCTGATTAATGAGTCTGTTCTGCATGATCGCCGCACCTCTGCCATCGCTCCTGCCTGAATTGGCTATGACATAGGGAGCATCACAGAACCAAAGCATGGTTCTCAGAGGGCACTGGGTCCAGATGCAGGGGGTACCAGTGGTGGCTGCAGGTATTTTCAAGAAAATAGACTTGCTGGCATAATGAGCAGTACATCTCTTGTTCTCTAAAACAGGATCATTTCTATCCCAGGCCTTGCTTTGCTCCAGGACATCAACCTCACTCCAGGGAGGAGAGGCCCAGGTCCCTGTGGGAATGTAGACTTTGCTTCTGGGAGATTCCACAGGCAGAGAGTGGATTCCTTTTTTTCAGAAGATGTGTCTTACCGTGTTTCCTTTCATATTCCGCACAGTGACAGTTGGACAGGCTCCATGAGCATCATGGATGCCCCTCTGTGGTCCACGAAGTCACCTTGGAGAGGGCAGAACTGGCCGTGCTGGTTCCTGGTGTGCATATGCTTCGTGAGGCTGAGATTGAATCAAAGACCGAAAGCACGGCATGCTTATGTAACTCCGAAGCACAAGGGACTTTCACCTAAAGAGGGTATACATTCCAGTGGAAAGCACAACACAGTACTGAGTTGTTCCCAAAAACTTGATCTGTGGTCTCCACTTCCCGAGGATGGGGAAAGTGGCCAGAGCCCCTTCGTGCTGTGCCCAGGCTGCCTGTAGCCAGAGGCAGAGGGATCCGGCCTGCTCCCATGTCTCTGCTGTTCTATGGGCATATTTCTCACACCCTGTTCTGCTATTAAAAATAAAATGAGGCACACGTCACGTGTCTCAGACTGCAAGACCCATTTCCTTCTAATAAGCGTCTTGTTTCCTGGGCTTTCCTTACCCTGGAAAGATGAAATCTCTAGAGGCTCCCATTATGGATTTCTAGTTTTGTACTTTTTCTCCCCTCCTCTCTGCTACTTTGAAAGAAAACGAAGTTAGTGAGCTCTGTCTGCCTCTGCAGTTACAGACACACAGACCCTCCCCCTCCACACACCATACACACACATGAGCAGATATTCTTTTTTTTTTTTTTTAAATAATTTACTGCTAGTTTCTTTTTTTTTTAAGAGTTATCAATTTTACTGATTTTTTTTCCAGAGCTCCAGCTTTTTTTTCTGGCCGTGCTGCACGCCATATGGGATCTTAGTTCCCCGACCAGGGATCGAACCCACGCCCCCTGCACTGGAAGTGTGCAGTCTTAACCACTGGACTGCCAGGGAAGTCCCCCTGGGAGCAGATATTCTTTGTAAACAGAGAAGAGTGGCTTTGTCCCACTTACTTGGGGGCCATAGAAAACAGAACTTAGAGCTGAGATGTACCTGCCCCATCCCATCCTGTCCTGGGCTAGAGCAGGGCCAGCCTGGAGACTGCAGACAGGTAAACCATGGGGGTTTGAGGCCTCAAGGGAGCATGTTCCTTCAAGCAGGGCAGTTCTTGGAAGACCCCTGTGTGAGGTCTGATTTACCAAATCCAGTAGCCCAGGGGTGAGGCAACCCTAGGCATAACCCAGGCAGCAAGGTGAGGGTCGGGAGGCATACCCACCAAGGCCCTCATTTCCAGGTCAAGTTCTCAAACATCCCCAACCAGGCCTCTCTGGAGTGACCAGTGTAAGGATACAGGCTCTTTCGCCAGTAAGATCTAGGGCATGCAGGGGACCACAGGAGTGAGGCCAGGCCCTGTCAACAGAAGGGGACCATCCTTCGGAGTGATACCATCAGCCCGGAGAGTTCAGGATTGAGTCAGAGGAATGGGAAGAGGAGGTGGTACCTCAGGAGAGAAGTGGTCCAGAGAACAAGGGACAGGGCTCAGCCTGAAGCTGACCACCAGGCCGGCCCACCTGGGACTCCAGCCGCTTCTGGGACCCCAGGCAGGGCCCTTGTCATCATCTGATATTTTCTACTGTTGCACGGTTTGTGTCAGCCCTGATGTACAAAACCCTATCATAGAGGCTGGAAGGAGATCCAACCCAACCCAGTTTTCAGATGGGGACATTGAGGCTGAGGGAGAGGCCTGCCCTGGTCACAGGGCAGAGCTAGATGGACTTCCTTGTAGGCTGACTCCCGTCTCAGGAGACCTCTCTCTGTATCCTCCTGCCCTTGGCGTCGAGACTTGGGCTGAGTGAGGCGTGGTCTCTGCCCCAGTGTCCTTGAGCACTGTGTGACGTGATCTCAAGCTGAGCCGTGGCTCTAAGCTCTTTTAGGGCCACCTGGCACCTGGTAGGAAAACATATGGCTGCTTTAGGTAATACTGGGCATGTTGCATTGATGAGAAAATTCTCAAAATGCAGACAAACCTCTTAATTCAGAATTTGGAAAGGGCTAAAATGTTTTCTATATCATCAATGGGAAAAAGAGGGGTGTTCGAACAGCAGATCAATAGGGTGTGAAGGAGAACACAGGCTTCCTGTTCTTCTCTTAAACACTCTAACGATGTCCACAGATCCTTAGAAAGGGGCTTAAAGGACCTTAAGGATTCTCTTGGCCAACCCAGCTCATTTACACATGAACAACCGAGGCCTCGGTATTTGGCTGCAGACCTAATGAGCTAACACGCCTGGCTGGGAGCCCGGGGTCTTGACTCCCAGGCTGCTTCCCTCTGCCGGAGCACACATTTATTCACGTAGCGCATTCAGAGCGCTGAATTAGTACCGATAATGAATCTGCTGCTAATATCTGATGCTTATTTGTTCAGACCCATGGTCC
Organism: Stenella coeruleoalba; assembly: GCF_951394435.1. Classification (NCBI taxonomy): domain Eukaryota; kingdom Metazoa; phylum Chordata; class Mammalia; order Artiodactyla; family Delphinidae; genus Stenella; species Stenella coeruleoalba. Next base: position 74,321,306 of record NC_137161.1, read on the forward strand.
ATTGAACAGCTGTCCGTCTAGCGCCTCCTTCAGGGCGTAGGTGGGAACATACCGCCGTGAATGAAATGTATGAGGAGCTCGCAGCTCCAAGAAGCCGTGATTTCTGCACCATGATTTCATCCTATTTCTAGTTGGCACGTGCGAGGTGTCACGTGGGAGGAGTAAATGACCTGCTGAACAGTCGGCCGTGAGGGAACTTGGCTGTGGTGAGCAAAGGTGTTTTTGTGAACTATGCTGCCCTCATCTTGGTCTCGGAGGACCGATATGATTTGGGCAGGTAAAGAGGATGGCAAGGTATTTCCGGTGGAAGCACTTGATGGTAGAGTGTAGAGGGCTGAAAAACAACCCCCAAAGGTATCGGATTCCCATCCCTGGAACTTGTAAATGTCACCTTGGAAAAAGGGTCTTTGCAGATGTCTTTAAATGAAGGATCCTGGGATGGGGAGATTATCCTGGATTATACGGTGGTCCCTAAATGCAATCACAAGTGTCCTTGTAAGTGGGAGGCAGAGGGACATCACAGAAGACGAGAAGGTGATGTGATCACAGAGCAGCTAGCTCTTGGAGTGATGCGGCCACTAGCCAAGGAAGTAAGCTTGTAGGAAGAGGCAGGAAAAGAATCTTCCTTGGCTCCTCTGGAGGAGTGCAGGTCTGTCCCCACCTTGATTTTGCCCAGTGATACTGATTTGAGAGTTGTGGCCTCCAGACTATGAGAGAATAACTTTCTATTATTTAAGCCACCACGTTTGTGTGATTGAGTACAGCAGCCCCAGGAAATTAATACAAACAGGAAAGGGAAAGCCTGCTCGGGTAAGGGTTCAATGTGTTTGCTGGGAGGATAGTCAGATATTTAGAGAAGTGGTAACTACAGTTGACCCTTCATGGATGCTGAACCCATGGATTCGAGGGCCGGCTGCCCTGCCGATACCAAGGGATGACTGTAAAGGGTTAGGGCCAGCATCTTGCATTAGTTTGAAGAGTTCCTGCAAATTTCTGCCTGGATCTTATCTTCCCACCTGGAGTGAGGGGCTCTGGAGGGGAACCACGATGTCCGGCAGATTTCTCTGCAGTCCTAACTCCCGTGCTCCTTAGCTATAGGCAGCCGCTGCTTGTTGAATGGCCTGATGAATGCTGGCGGCTGCCGTAGCTGGGCTCACACTGGGTTTATTGATGACAGATCAAAGCTGTCTGGAGCTCAGAGACAATTGATGTACCTCTCATCCGCAGACTGTGATCTCCAATCGAATTCCCATGAGCTACCTCGCAGGGGTGTGATGTGTTAGGACATGCTCAGCCAACCCAGGATGAACAGGCGGCGGCGGCAGAGGTGGGGCTCTGGAGGGAGGCACTCTGGGTGGAAAGCAGAGCAACTCTGGTTGGGGTGAGAGGATGGGAGTTTCCCTGCTGGGTGAAATGGCCTTCTTGCTGGCAGAGTCAAATTCTCTGCCAGCCCCAGAGAATGTGATTAAAGATGGCTCTGGGGCTCTTAATGACACTCTTATTGATCTGAGGTTGTTTATGGCCATAAAACAGCTGTAAATTAGAGGAATGAAATAAAACCAGCAGGGTACTTAACTCCTGTCCTCCTAGGAGGTTGAGAAAGCTTTCGGCACAGCTCCTGCGGCAGCAGGGAGCTGAAATGTAAGTCTGCAAAGGGGAATCTCATTCTCCTTTCCTCCTGACAGTCCAAGCTAGTAGGTGTCTTCTCACCGCTGAAACCTAATCGTCATCCTTGTTGGGAAAGTGTCGGCTAACACAATTCCCAGCTGGGACCACCGTTTAATTGTTTACCGGCTTCTGTGTGTTAGATGCTCAGGGCCAGTTATCTCCCCCTTCCAAAGCTGTTCTTCTGTTTTTATCCCCCTTCCCTCCCTTTCCTTTACTCCCATCTCCTTTTCTCTCCCTCTTTTTTTTCTTCCTTTCTTTTGTTCCTCTTTTGGCCACCCTTTTTATCAGATTAAAGGGTTTTGACACATCACTATTTGTAAAGCAGCTAGAAGTTTCCAACAATCGCCAACCATTTCAATGCAGTAGACCACACCTTGTGACATTGGACTTTCTTTGCTTTCCCCTTGTAGAGATCCGAGAGGCCTTTCGGGTTCTGGACCGAGACGGCAATGGCTTCATCTCCAAGCAGGAGCTGGGAATGGCCATGCGCTCATTGGGGTACATGCCGAGTGAGGTGGAACTGGCCATCATAATGCAGCGCCTGGACATGGACGGTGAGACCCGGGCCTGCAGCGTCCCCCCACTGGGATGAGCCTGGACTCATCAGGGAGATCTTGGGTTTAAGGGCCCTTGCACTTGGAGTCGAAAGACTTTGATTCATGTCTTGGTTTACCTTTGAGGAGTGGAAACTTGAACTAGATCAGGGTTTTTCAAACCACATTCCGTAGACCTCTAGGGGTCTGCAGAAGTGGTTCTGGGGCCTCTAGAGGGAGCAGGGTGAGGAAGGGGGCCTGGCTGGTGGAGCACTGAGAAGGGTTTTGTTTTGCTTTCAGAACAGCTTTGTTGAGAAAGAATTCACACACCATGAAATTCACCCACGTAACTTATACAATTCAATGGCTTTGAGTGTATTCACAGATTTGTGCAACCAGTGGCATAATCAATTTTAGAACATTTTCACCATCCAAAAAGAAACCCTGTACCTCTTATTCATCACCTCCCCATCCCTCTATCCCCCACCAAGTCCTAGGCAACCACTCATCTGCTTTCTGTCTCTGTGGACTGACCTCTTCTGGCTGTTTCATGTAAATGGAATCATGTAACACACAGTCCTTCGTGACGGGCTTCTTTCACTTAGCGTAATATTTGCAGGGTTCATCCGTATTGTAGCATGTATCACTACTTCGTTGCTTTTTATGGCCAAATCATAGTCCATCATTTGGCTATAACAGTTCTTTTCTCTGTCTTACGTACTGGGTTTCTACATACAATCACATTGAGGAAAAGGGTTTCACTGTATTGAAACAGTTCTGAAAAATGACGGCATTTGATGATCCTTAAGATTCTTTCCTGCTCTAAAACCAGCTGTGACCCTCCTGCCTTGGCTGAAGGTCCAGGAAGGAGGCTTCTTATTTTGTTGTTTTCAACACACGCTCTCCCCCTCTGAAAAGCAGCTTGATTCCAGGTGTAAAGTGTTCAGAGTGGTGGGCTTTGGGGACTTGGGTATACTCATGAAGTAGAGACCAAGTAGAAGGAAACATAGGAGGGGGGCAGGATGTCTTTGGGAGAGATAGATGAAGACCCTGGTAGGGAGATGTTTGCTTGGCCTGCAGACGAATTGCAAGAACGTGGCTGTGTCCTGTTATCCTGCTGGATTTATTGGAAGGATGATACTAAGTGTGACCGTATGGTGAATGGACCCCAGTGCCAACCACCAAGTGCAGCTGTGGGCATGTATTTGCTGGTTCAGGAAAGAGATATTTTATCAGCGATGTTCAGTTGTATGTGGAGTGCCAACCCTGTCCTTACAGCCTCGACAGATTGTGACTCACTGGGTCTTTGCAGGCCTGAATCGACCTTGCTTTGTGTGTAGAGGTATTTCTGACAACCTGGGGCAAAGCACATGTTGTATATGTCCATGAATTCCCATCATCACTTCAGAGATACATTTCCAGAAAAAAGAAAAAAAAGAGTTTCTGCCTTAAAAGAAACTCTCCCACAACTTGTAAAATAAAACATGGTCAACTGGACTAAAAGCAAATGGAATTAGCAACGTTTAGTCAAAATGATCTGGGGCTATCGTGGGAGAGTCACTCCTCTGAGATTTAAGGGTCTTCGTCCAGGTCCATCCTTGTTCTTTGTATATTCATTCACCAGACCCTGGTTCATGGGGAATTTTTACATTTTTTTTCAAATCCTCCCTGATTCCACTGGGACTTGGGAGTCCCCAGGGGATCTCGTGTTGATGGTGCTGTTCAACGGGCCCGTCAGGACTCAGGCATCCATATATAGGGGTTACAGTTTAAGAGACTTCAGGTTTCACCAGTTTATTTGCAACATCATACTTAGCGACCAGTGCCGAGGGTGGAACTTCCAAGCAAAGCGTGTGGAGAATTGCTATTAGTTCCTTTAACAGAAGCCAAAGTCATTGGCCTTTTTCATGGTGAGCCCATCAGGTGAAAACACTGCTATTTACCTTTTTAAAAAATTTTTCTTTTTATTTATTTATTTTTTGGCTGCATTGGGTCTTTGTTGCTGTGCTCGGGCTTTCTCTAATTGCGGCGAGAAGGGGCTACTCTTCATTACGGTGCGCAGGCTTCTCATCGCGGTGGCTTCTCTTGTTGCAGAGCACGGGCTGTAGGCACGCAGGCTCAGTAGTTGTGGCTCGCGGGCTCTAGAGCGCGGGCTCTAGAGCTCAGGCTCAGTAGTTGTGGCGCACGAGCTTAGCTGCTCTGCGGCATGTGGGGTCTTCCCGGACCAGGGTTCAAACCCACAGCTTCCTCAAAGTTTTGTTGCCTCCAAAAGATTCAGCGTACAACAAATGCAAACAATGTAGCAGAGTAGGCAAAAAGAATTGCTTTTGCAACGTATCAAATGCTTAAGTGTGAAAAGAGCTAAGGGAAAAAAAATGCCCAAGCTGAGGCTGAAGTGTGTGTTTTTACATGTTTTGCAAATGATGCTGGTAAGTAAAATTTCTGGGGTCCTGAGTTCTGGATATGGATGGATTGTCTGTTTTTCAGTGTCCTTCTCTTAATGGGGCCTTTTGAGCTGTTCTTTTTTAAAAAAAAAAAAAAAGTCAGGTTCTAATTATATCCTTCCTCCCCAGCTTCTGTAACTGGGGATTCTCTGCAGAGACTTGGCCCTACCTAATTAAGCTTCTCTTTGGCGTGAAACTTGTAGAATGGCAGAGGTTTTTATGGTGAAATGCCACACACACACACAAGCGTTTGGGCCAGAACTTAGGATTCTTTGCTGTAAGATGACCACACCTCCTGGCCCGCAGATCCTGGTCCTGGTATCCAGGGGCGGCAGGAAGATGGCGGTGCCTGCCTGCATCCCAGCTGGCTGTGATTAGCAGCAGGTCTGGCCCACATACTGATCTTTTCTTTCTGGGGTCCCTGTTGGTTTGCCCGACGGTGAGGTCATAGCTTCGGCACGAGGCCCAGATGGAATTAGCCTGAGTCTGTGCAACCTTAGTCTCTCCATGAGGCTTTCATTAGGTGGTTCCTTGGGAGTGGGGTGCCTTGCCGGCTCTGCGTGTAACAGTAACCTCCCTGGATTAGGGAGCTCAGTGGGGTTTCCTGGACACAGAGCCAGCAGGAGCCTGACGGTACCAGTGTGTGTGGAGCTGGTTTTCCAGAGGGTGGAATGGAAGACAGGCAGTAGGGTCTGGAATTGCTCACCTGGCCGTGGCCCATTTGCCTTCAGTGCTGGGAATGAGCTGTGTGTGTGCACCGCCTAGGCCAAACTACTCCAAGTTAGATAAACAGAAAACCCAAACTTCTGCCCAATGGCGCAGTGCTTGCTTTATGGCCCATGACTGCAAATGTCCTTTCAGCCTCTGCAGCTGATATGACTTTTGTCCTGACACCAGTTGGGGACCAAGATTCACCTTTCCTGGATGCTTTATGCCAGGATCTCACCTTCAGCCCAGTTTCTGGAAGCCTGCAGTCCTCTCCGTCAGGCTCCTGGAGGCATTTAAGCCCAGTGCCGTAAGACACTCCTGGCATTGGGAAATCAATTTCTCTCCAATGCATCGCAGTACCAGTTATGTACCATCCTTGGAGGAATTGATCAAATAGTCACCCCCCGCCCCGCCACCGAAAGTATCTACAAAGCTTAAATCTTTTATATTAGAAACAGGTTGAGAAAGAGACTGTGGGCTCTGCCATGCCCCCTCTGCTCCCATCAGCTCTGTCGCTCCCGTGATAGCTCCTGGGGCCCCTCAGAGCTTCCTGTACTGTTCACTGGGGGATAAGGGCTTGGTATCTTCAAGACCAAAGGGATATTTTTGACTCTTTTCTACATTTTAATGGTTTCACAAACCACACCACCGTGGCCATCTGGAGTGAATCCAGCCAGCTTTGCAAGTAATTTCCTGAAACCATCAAACCATCAAACTAGGAGATGCTTTCGGCAGCCAATGGCCTCTGCATGGGTCCCACTCACATTTCTTAACGCAGCCCTCTCCTTTCCAAGCTGCCTTCACCTCTCGTTCACTCAAGGAACAAAACAAATGCAGCCCTTGCCCTCTGCATCCTTGATTTTCCTTTTACCCCTCAGAGAGGCAGAATCTCGTGAAATTCCAATGAATTTGGGGTTTTGAAATGAATTCTTATCTCTCAACAGGTTTGTAGGGCTTTTGTTTTTTTTTGTTTTTTGTTTTTTGTTTTTTTTAAGGTTCACCACTGTCTGGATGGTGAGTATGATTCAGCTTAGTTCCATTTAAAAAGGATTTATCTGGTGTCCATTATGTGTGGATTTGCTTAATTTTATGGTTGGCAAGATGCACTTTCGGTTCATTTTGAGGCAAACCACTAGCTGCAAAGAACGAAATTATGGCCAGAGTCACATGAAAAAGTTAGCAGTGTCTCCATTTTTAGCCTGTGTATTGATCCTTTGCTGGTTAGTCATATAATTATGACTTTGCTGTTTTCATTTGTGATCTTCTAGAAGACAGAAAAGTATGAGCTTAATTCCAAGTACAGCTCACCTCCACTTCACATTCAAACACTAATTTGGATGCTCTGAAACTGGCCTAGGTCTATGGTGTGAGCTCAAATACACACTTCTTCTATTTATTTATTTATTTATTTAGAAGTACAGTTGATTTACAAGGTCATGTTATTTTCAGGTGTACAGCAGTTATGCATATATATACACACACACACACACAGAGACACACACACACACACACACACACACACACACACTTTTCAGGATTCTTTTCCATTATAGGTTATAACAGATATTGAGTATAGTTCCCTGTGCTATGCAGTAGGTCCTTGTTGCTTATCTATTTTGTGTATAGTACTATGTATATGTTAATCCCAAACTCCTAATTTATCTCTACCCTTCCTTTCCCCTTTGGTAACCATAAGTTAGCTTTCTAAGTCTGTGAGTCTATTTCTGTTTTGTAAATAATTTCATTTGTATCATTTTTTTAGATTCTTCCTGTAAGTGACATTATATGATATTTGTCTTTCTCTGACTTACTTCACTTAGTATGATAATCTCTAGGTCCATCCATGTTGCTGCAAATGGCATTACTCCATTCTTTTTTATGGCTGAGTAGTATTCCATTGCCTATATACACTTTTTTTCTGTATGTGAGGGAAGATGCTCACCCACAGACTCCGTGAAGTGGGACCATCTGATAGAAGCAGCTGGGGCTTTTTAGCATTAAGCACAGGTTCCTGAACTTGAGTGCACATCAAAGAAAAAAAAAAAAAAGAGGAAACGTGCTAAACAAACAGACCGGTAGAGTCAAAAACCCCAGGGTGGGGCACAGGAACCTGCATCCTTTAACAAGGCTGAGCAAGAAGGTCTGAGGAGGAATAAATGCCTGAAAAGCAAATAAGGATTTTTTTCCGCTGGGGATTTGAGGAAGAAAGAACAGTCTGTGGTCAGTCAGTCCTGCCTAAAAGCTGGAGGCCCTCCCAGTGCTTGCACATGCTGGAGCCTTGGCTTCCTCCCTCCTCCAGCTGTGGCCCAGGGGCGTGCAGAATCGCCATCACCTGGGAGCTTGCTTAAAATGCTGACTCTCAGGCCCGCCCCAGACCTGCTGATTCAGAGCCTGCATTTTACCAAGACTCATGTGCACAGAGGTATTAGTCTAGGGCACACCATCAGAAACAGGAAGCAAACCCAAATGTGTTTCCTCATTTGAGGATCTCTCCCATGCAGTTGCAGCCCTTCCCTAATCTCCTGCCGGTACCTCAAGGCAAAGATTTGTAACTAAAAGCTGGAAGTAATTCACAAAGCCAAAGTTTTGGTGAAGGTCAATCAGGAAGCTCTCTCTCCATCTGTTTGCATTTGTGAATAAGCATGATTGGCATCAAACTATTTCATATTTCATTCTATGTTAGGGAATTACTGCTGCATGTATTTCGACCTTATTACGGTAAGTCTTCACTGGGTAATGATAATGATAACTAATACTTATGTAATGCTTGCCATGCTCCCAGTAATAACTTTGAGTATGATAGTACTGGCTAACACATCAGAGTCTTCACCATGAGCTGCTGTTCTAGCGCTTTACGTATTAACTTATTTAGTCCTCACAACAGCCATAGGTACTAATATGATCCTCATTTTATACATGAGAATAATGAAAGACCGAAGTTTCAAGTTACTTGCCCATGTCACGCTACTAGTAAGAGCCCAACACATTTAAGATCTTAACCACACATCTTGTAGATATGTTGTTATTCTTTTTGTGATTTAATGGACGTAGATCACTCAGGGTGACAACGGGACATTGAAGCAGTGACTTGACACAGGCACACGTGCATACACATACCAGAGTCATGATGTCACGTAGGTATTTCAAACCTATATGTGAGTGTTCTGGTTATCAGTTACCATTCCAGGTAGTCTCCTGCTGTCAACTTTGGTTGGATGATAAACTCCAGCTACTCTCCAGGTTATCCTTGCGTGAGTCAAGCCCGACCCTAAAGCAGAATTTGTGAAATGAAGATGTGTGAGCTACTGGATTTCTTGTTGCTTTAGCGAGGGGTGTCCTTTAGGGCCTTTGGGGATATATAGTGATAGTGGATGTTTGCAGAAAATCCACTCCGACTTTCCTATTACCCTAGGCAGCTCCTGACAGGAAGGGTCTGCCATCTCAGTTGTATTGACAGTTGCTCACACTGAACCCAAGTTTCCGCTAAAGACCAAACTGTTGAAGCCACTTCCAGCTACTCAGTCCAGCATACTAAAAACAGTATTTCTGGCCCTTAGGCTCATTTCATTAAGAGCACCCTCAGACAATATTATATTCTGTCTCCCTTGTTTTAACACCCTGGAACCCATTGCTACACCTCTTCCCCCAGTTTACAATGAGATAGATTAGCAACATCTTGTGACTGTGTTCTTCTCCCATCAGCAGACTTGGAACTTCTCCTGGGATGTGCTGATCTGATTTTAGTCATGGGTTTAGTGGCAGTGAAACTTGGTAGAAGTAGATCTTGAAAATGGGCATCTCTGTTCAAGGCAACTGCCTCATCTATGTTTATTTCCAGTCTTCAGGGTCACCAGGCTCTTCAAGCTGATCTTGTCTGACCTAAGGGACGTATCAGAGAGGACACCAAGGAGACTTGGCCATTCAACTTTCTGAATCCACGCAGAGGTCCCCACTCTAAGTCTCAGGTCCCACTTCCTTCCAACCAGTGCCCTAAATTTCACATAAGAGACTTGATGAGTCTGTGACTTCAACTTAATAATTCTTTTGACCACCCAATTAAATTTGGAGTCTTCCCTTCAGTTGTAAGAAATAAGTGATTATCTGGGGCTACCCTAGAAGCACTCTGGTTGTCTGACCGTAACCTGAGCTGAGAGTTTCAAGACCTGAGCTTATTAGAAGCAGCCTTGTTGTCATAATTGCTATTGTGAAAGTCAAACATAGTAGCTACATGAGTCTTCGAAAGCCTTGCTTCAATAATTATTTTATCCCAAGAAACCACAGATGACATTTAGTTAATTATGATGCCAGTCATGCCGTAGGTAACAGTATGGCATTTTTCATTAGCAAGGAGGTCAGCGCTTCATTTAAGATCATAGATAAGCAGGCCAATCTCAGAATCCCACTTGAGTAGTTTGTTTTCTCCTGGTACCACATACTGTGTCATCGAGAAAACAGAAGTCATCCTGGATTCCTAGGAGGGAGGGTATTTTGTGAAATGTAAGAACCTGCTGAAATTCTTCATACGTAAATAATATTTCTCTTAGGCAGAATTTACCAAAAAGAATATATGAAAATGCCCATCTCAGAACACCCAGACCAGTATCGAGTATTATTTAACAAATCATTACTAATATGATTGGTGAAAAACGGGGACTTAGTTTTTACTCATAAGTGAGATGATATATTTTTCATATGTTGATTGGTTATCTATTTTTTTTCCTTTTTGCAGATTGTCTTTTTTTTTTTTTTTTTGGTCTGTTTCAGTAAGGACAGGCTAAATTATGCTATAGTGATAAACAATCCCCCCAAATGTCAGTGGCTTAATACTACAAAGTAAAACGTCTCACCCAGGCTATATGTCCATTGGGGGCTGGTTGGGAGTTTCCTCTTAGTCATCCTCACTCAGGAATCCTGGCAGAGGGAGACTTCTGTCTGTACTTCCATGATAGCTGTGGCAAGGGAAAGAGACTGAGTGAAGCACTTGGTGATTCTTAAAGTTTTTGTCGCTTCTCTTCTCATCTCATTGGATAGAGCAAGTCATGTGGCTGTGCCTCATATCAAGGGCTGTTGGGAAGTTGAATCTGACTCCGTGACCACAAGGGTATGAACGGGAAATGTTTGAACAACACTAATGATGACTTAATGGATTTTAGGCTTTTTCTTTTTTCATTAGAATGTTACATTCATTGCAAAATTTTATTTCAGGAAAAACTTTTAGAAATACTATGAATAGGGGCAAAAATGATTATTACACATGATTTTACACATTCCTTTAGACTTGATCAAGTACATAAAACTAAGTAACAGAATTTGAATGACATTGAATGTGCATGTATATGAGTGTGTGTGAGTGTGTGTGTAATATAAATTTTGTTCCTTTGAAAAGAGAATACTCTTCTTTCGAAGTGATTCTGGAATGTTAGCAAACATGACTGTGTATTAGGCCACAAAGACAACCTAATTAAATTCCAAAGGACAACTATTACGGGCACATTCTTTGACTACAATGCAGTAAATCAGAAATTAATAACAAACTTTTGAATAAGAATCCCACCCGCTTGGAAATGTGAAAATGAAAAACCAAAAATCTTTCAATTTAATTAACAGGTCCAAGAGCTGATTCTTTGGTGAAAAGAATGCAATAAATTGACAAATAAAGCATATTTATTTAAGAATTAAAGAGAGTTCTCACTAAACTAAACTAGAAATGAAAAAATATGGAAGAGTTTTAAAAAGAATACTTGATACAATTTTATGTGAATACATTTGAACATCTACATGAAATGGAGATTTTTGGAAAAATATAAGTAATTGAAACTGATTCAAGCTGAAATAAGTAGTCTAAATCAGAAGTTGCATACTTGCAGCCTACCAGCCAAATTCAGCTCTTAGCCATGTTTTATTTGTCTCACACATCATTTTATAAAGCAGAAAATCTCATATTAAAAATCTGCATTTTTCCCTCTTAAAATATGGGAGAATTTGACAAGTCTGGACCTGCATTCCTTCACTGCAATAATTTGGTGGAGTTGAGTAGCTATCCTCTCTAGGCAGGGCAAATGCCATAGTCTCCACCAGTCCCTATTGTCTTACACCTGCCTGTTCTCTTTTGATGGACTAGCTTAGGCCCTATGGACATGGGAGTTTGTGACTCTGCCTAAATCGACCAGTGAGTGATGAGGGCCTCTTTCACTGCTGAAGCAATCAATTTTTCATTTCCTTTAGTTTTAATTGTAAGGTGTTTTTGTTTTGATTTTCTGTTTTGGTTTATGTATCGCTTATTTTTTGTCATTTCTAGCAACTTCAGTAGATTACTTATTTTAATTTAATTCCTCGTTATTTAATAATTAAGGCAACTAGGACAATAAATTTGCCACTGAGAAGACTTTAGTAATCTCTCCAAAATTTTGATAGATAATTTTGTTTCATTCTTCTCTATATAATATTTTATTATAGTTTTTACTTCCCTCTGCTCCCCTACAATTTTTTTAGGGAAGTGTTTTGTAGTTTCCAAGTCACTGGGATTCTAAATTTCTAGTTTACATTTAAATTTTCTATTTTCGTTGCCCATTGGAAAATAAATATGACCTGCTATTTGCTAAGATTTTCTTTGCAAGCAAGAATAAGATGAACTTTTATGAAGGTATTTCCTCTATGGTATAGGCTTTTACATATGCATAGAAGTTATCTTCCTATTATGTATATCCCTTCCACCTGTATTTTGGGTTATTTTATCTGAGATAAATTACTGTGATGTGTCAAAGTCTCCCACTGCTGTTACCTTGCTTCCTCGGTGTACTTCCAGCTGTTTTTATTTTCATTTTTAATGCACTGTCTGCCCTCATCGTGGATTTTACCTTTTATCAATGTAAATGTTCTTGAAACGCTTTTGAGTGATGCTTTTGCTTTCTGTTGATTTTTACCACATAACCTTTTTGCCTGTGTTTGCATAACATTTATTGTTATGTGTGGTCATTGGGGAACATTCACAATTATTCAGCTTCTTCCAGGAACACAGTGCACTGCACTCCTGCCCTTTCTGTGTGATTTTGTCAGGTGTATAAAGCAATTTGTGCCACTACGTTTTAATTTTTAATTATTCTGAGAGCCTTTCTATGGGCAAGCTTAACCTATCGTTTATTTCAGAATTTTTCAGTTGGGTCTTAATTCTGTTATTTTGTTTTATGCTGGTTTCCATGTGTACCTAAGGTATTTAATTTGTCTTCTTTCTTGACTACAGTGGGTTTTTTTTTTTTTTTTAATACAACGGATTTTTTTTTGGCCATGTCATGTGGCTTGCAGGATTTCAGTTCCCCAACCAGGGATCCGACCTGGGCCATGGCAGTGAAAGCCTGGAATCCTAACCACTAGGCCACCAGGGAACTCCCACAGTGGGTTTTCTAAATTGAAATATAATTGACATATAACTTTATATGAGTTTCAGGTGTACAACATAATGATTTGATATTTATTTATGTTGCAAAATGATCAACACAATAAGCCTAGTTAACGTCCGTCACCGTACATAGTTACATAATTTTTTTCTCTTGAGAACTTTTAAGTCTATTCTCTTAGCAACTTTCAATTATGCAGTACAGAATTATTGTTAACAGTAGTCACCATGCTGTACATTACATTCCCGTGACTTATTTATTTTATAATTGGAAGTTTGTACCTTTTGTCCACCTTCACCCATTTCACCCACCCTCCACCCCCTACCTCTGGCAACCACCCATCTGTTCTCCGAATTAATGAGCTTGAATTTTTTTTTTTAAGATTCTGTATATAAATGAGATCATGTGGTATTTGTCTTTCTCTGACTTATTTCACTGATACCCTCAAGTTCCATCCATGTTGTCACAAATGGCAACTTTCCTCTTTTTTTATGGCTAAATAATACTGCTCTGTGTGTGTGTGTGTGTGTGTGTGTGTGTGTGTGTGTGCTGCGTCCTCTTGCTCCATTCATCCATCAATGGACACTTAGTTTGTTTCTGTATCTTGTCTATTGTAAGCAGTACTGCAGTAGACAAGGGGGTGCAGGTATCTCTTTGAGTTCGTGTTTTCATTTTCTTCAGGTAAGTACTCAGAAGTGGAATTGCTGGATCATATGGAATTTCTGTTTTTAATTTTTTGAGGAACTTCTATACTGTTTTCCAGAGTGGCTGCACCAGTTTGCATTACCACCAGCAGTGCACAAGGGTTCTCTTTGCTCCACATCCTCATTCACACTTGTTATTTCTTGTCTTCTTTTTGCGGTACACGGGCCTCTCACTGTTGTGGCCTCTCCCGTTGCGGAGCACAGGCTCCGGACGCGACGTGCAGCCTCAGCGGCCATGGCTCACGGGCCCAGCCGCTCCGCAGCATGTGGGATCTTCCCAGACCGGGGCACGAACCCATGTTCCCTGCATCGGCAGGCGGACTCTCAACCACTGCACCACCAGGGAAGCCCTTCTTGTCTTTTTGATAATAGCCATTTAGCAGGCATGAAGTAGTATCTCATTATGGTTTCAGTTTGCATTTCCCTGATGATTACCTTTCCATGTACCTGTTGGCCATCTGCATGTCTTTGGAAAGACGTCTCTGCAGATCCTTTGTCCATTTTTAAATCGGATTTTTTTTCGCTATTGACTTTTATCAGTTCTTTATATATTTTGGAAATTAACCCCTAATTAGATATATGATTTGAAAATAAGTTTTCCCATTCAGTAGGTTGCCTTTTCATTTTGTTGATGATTTCCTTTGCTGTACGGAAAGGGTGTTTTGTTTTGTTTTGTTTTGTTAGTATTACCCTCTCAGTTGTTTGGAAGTTAGATATCTTACTTTCAATTTTTCTAGTAATGGCCACAAAGTTTTTGCGAATTTAACTCCTAACATCAGCTACAAATTAATAATACTTGCTTTTGTGGAAGATGAGAAATTAACTATCTCCCCCTTTTCTCTTTTCTGTTCTTTGTTAATTTCAATATATGGCTGTTATAAATATGCCTCCCCCTTTCTAAAAACAATTTTTATTATTTTCAATTTTAAAGAATATGATCAGTTTTATAACCATATTTGAAACACTTATTTTGCCTGTACATTTAACTGGTTTGAGGGCTTACACCCAGCCATATTTAACTCATTTTCTGCTTCTTATTTTAATTAGCATGCATTTGTTTCTGCAAAACTTTCTAAAATGTCATTGTTATTGTTTTTCTTTTTTTCCGAAAGTTTACTTCAATCCTAAATCTTCTGAGTATTTGAAATCTGAGAATGTCCTTCTCTTGATACACAGATGACGACTTGGTTTAGGTATAGAATTCTTGGGTTTCAGCCTTTTGTTTTTAAAGTTCCGTGATTGCTACTCCATGATTTTTGGTTTTTCATGTTGTGAGGAAGCTCATGACCAACCTACTTCTTATTCCTTGTGAATAACCTTATGTTTTTAGGGTGTGATTATTATCTGTGAAGTGTGAACGTCTCACCCGCCTGTTTACTTCTCTGTGTTGTAGTTGCTAACGGTGGTTGGTGCTTGGTTATCAAAGATGTTGGGGTTCTTTGCGGTATGAGTCACACTCTCAATTTTCCAAAGTTTTTTCCCTAGGAAATATTTTTTCCACCCTTTTTGTTTTCCACCCTCTTTGCTCCACAGATTTCACTCTCTCTTTCTAGCCTTATATGCAGATTAGATCCTGGGCTGTGGTCTCTGCATCTCCCCCTCAGCTGTCCTTTCTCCTTCTTTGTCTTCAGTCTTCTGCATTTCTCACATATATTTTGTTCTTCTCTACTTTGAGGTTTTCCAGTGAAAAGTCTACTGATCACTGGATTTTATTTTTGTGACACTGCCTTCTCATCTCCGTAATCTTTTTCTTGTCACTTTTCTAACTTGGTTGGTACAGCATCTTCTCGGTGTTGTTGAGGAATACACTGGATACTTTTTGAACATTGTTTGGTATATCTGTTTGAGAGTGAGGTAGTTGCCAAGTTCTGAGCAACTGGTTGTCACTTTTGAACCACAGCATCTCTTCATAGGTCTCTTGATGTTCCAGTAGAGGCAGATCCAGCCTGCCTAATCCAGCGTGCAGATCCAGCGACCTGACTCAGGGTCAGGTCAGACTAGGCTCCAGCAGAGATGGATGCAGGACAGTAGGCAAATCTGCTTCTAGCGCCATGCAAAGAAGGGGTGGTGTGAAGGAATTATAGGCGGTACTTACACAACAACCTAGGAAATCGAAGAGGAAGCCAAGTAGGTGTCTCTTATAAGAGGGATCCCAGTATACCTGGAATTCCTGTAAAAAATGCTCCCTGAAGTTTCTGTGTCTGTGTTATGTGGGTCCATCTCATTTTTCCTTTTTGCCTTTTTGCCTTATTTCCGTGAGTAGAAATTTTTAGATCAAATAGTAATAGTAATTGCAGACATTTTTTTCTTGTTTTTGATTTTAATGGAAAAGTCCCCAGATTTTGAACTTAAACTTGCAAATGGTATTGATTGCTGTTTGATATGAATATTAGTTATAACGTTAAGCTAATATATCGTATTCTTGATTTACCTTTTTTTCTTTTAAAGCAATCATGGCTATTAGGTAACTTTTTGACATCTATTGAGATAATTATATAGTGTTTATTATTTTACCTGTTGATCATATGTATTATTTAACTGAATTTACTAAAATTAAAAAACTCCTACAGTTCAGGGATGAGTTTCTCTTACAATATCCTGTTGTGTTTAACTAGCTATTGTCTGGGGTTTTTATTTAGGTTTTTGCATTTATATCGGTGAAAAATAATTGATCCATTGCTTTTTCTTTCCATTTGGCAGGTTTTTGTATCAGGGTTTGCTGAACTTATAAAGGTATTGGAGACTTTTCCATCTTTATATGCACCAGAAGAGATTATAAAATAATTATTTCTTAATATTCACACATATTCCTGTGAAATCATGTAAACATAAAAGTTTGGGAGTATTCTTTAACAGTATTTAGTTTATATTGTGTTTACTAATCTGTTCAAATGGTCATTTTCTTTAGTGAATTTGATTATCTATTTGTTCCCGGAAATTACCCATTTCTTTTGGTTTTCAAATGTGTTAACCTAAATGTATACTTGTTTGTCATTCTTTATATGTTGATATCTTTTAATTCTGTAAATATATCATCTTTGTGATTTCTAATATATATACTTATTTTATCTCTTTCTTCTTACTTTGCTTTCCAGATGATTTTCCTTATATATATATTTTCTCAGAGAATTATATCACCATCTTGATTATCAGTGATATTAGTTCAGTTTTTGGAGGGAGGGTTTACATTGTGAACTTTACTTTTGCTAGTAGTTTTTTAGTTTTGTTGTATTCTTTCCTTATTTTCCCCAGCTTCTTGCTCATCTCAGCCTTTACCAACTGATTTCTAATTTTTAATTGATTCATAATTCAAATAACCTAAAATGCATAATTCTTGAGTGCAGTTTGAGGGGTTTTGACAATTCTATATGGCAGTGTAATTCATGCCCTAATACAAAATATAGAAACTTTCTTTAGTCCCTTGACAAATAAATTTTCCTACTCTGTGGCTTATATATTCATTTCTTAATAGAATCTTTTGATTAGCAGATACTTTAAGTTTTGATTAAATCCAATTTATCACTTTTTTTTCATGTTCAGTGATTCTTGTCTAAAAATTTTTGCTTACATCAATAATGTTATTAAAATATTTTACTACGTTTTCTTCTAGAAAATTTATGGTTCTAGCTTTTAAATTTAGGTTTGTGATCCACATGAAGTTCATTTCTGTGTATGGAGTGTGGTAGAAGTTGAGGTTCAGTTTGCCCACTACAAGTTTTTGGTTATTTTAAGCACAATTTGTTAACAAGACTTTTCTAGCCAAGTCATTGAATTGACTTGGAACCTTGATTGGGTATCGATCGACCATAAGTGTGACAGCCTGTTTCTGCATTCTGTCTTCTATTCTATTGACCTATTTGCTCTATCTATTTTGTACACTAACACATACTGTCTTGATTCCTGTAGTTTTATGTCAACTCTTGAAATCAGGATGTGTATGTCCTGAAACTGTTCATCTTTTCCAAAATTATTATGGTTATTCTAGATCCTTTGCATTTCCACATAGATTTTAAAATCAGCTTGTAAGTTCTGTCAACAAAACTACCTGGGATTTGGATTGCGATTGCATTAAATCTGTAGATGAATTTTAATAGAATGGACATATTAACAACAGCAGGTCTAAAAAAGGGTATGTCTCTCCGTTTCTTTAGATCATATTGAACTTTTCTCAACAATATTTTATGTTTTATTTTGGATGACTCGCACATCTTTTGTTAGATTTATTCCTAGGTACTGATGCTTTTTTGTTGTTATTTTTATTGGAGTATAGTTGCTTTACAATGTTGTATTCGTTTCTGCTGTACAGCAAAGTGAATCAGTTATATGTATACATATGGCCCCTCTTTTTTAGATTTCCTTCCCATTTAGGTCACCACAGAGCACTGAGTAGAGTTCCCTGTGCTATACAGTGGGTTCTCATTAGTTATCTATTTTATACGTAGTAGTGTGTATATGTCCATCCCAATCTCCTAATTCATCCCACTCCCCCTTCCCCCCCTCGATATTGACACCATTGTAAATTATATTGTTTTAAAATTTTGCTTTCAGATTGTTTGCTACTGGTATGTAGAAACACAGTTGCTTTTTTTTTGGTAATACAGTTGCTTTTAAAATTGAATTTCTATTCTGATATCTTGCTAGTTCTAGTAGTTTTTAATACTTCCATGAGATTTTCTACATACTCAAAGGTATTGTTTGTGACAAATAGTTTTACTTCTTCCCTTCTAAGTTTTATGTCTTTTGTATTTCTTTTCTTGCCTTGTCATACCAGCTAGGATTGATTAAAGTGATAAGAGGAGACATTTTTATTTCTTTCTTGATCTTAGGGAAAATCTTTCACCATTAAGCTTTTTGTTGATGCTTTTTTCAGATTTTTTCAGATTCTAGATTGCTGAGAATTTTTATCTGGAACAGGTGTTGAATTTTTTCAGATACTTTTACTGCACCTATCAAAGTGATCATATTTTTTTCTTATATTCTGTTAATGTACTGAATTATGTTGATATATTTTCATGTTAAACCAACTTTATATTCCTAGAATACACCAGATCAGGTCATGATATACTTTCCTTTTCAGATATTGCTGGACTTGATTGGCTGATATTTTGTTAAGGATTTTTGCATCTATGTGTATGAGGCATATTGGTCCGTAATTTTCTTGTCATTTCCCTGTCAAGTTAAGGTGTCAGGTTTAAGCTTGTCCCATAAAATGAGTTAGAAAGCTTTTTCCTTTTTGTTTTCTCTTTTATGTTCTGAAAGAGTTTGTATAAGATTGGCATTTTTCTTCCTTAAATGTTTATTTGAAGCTATCTAGACCTGGAATTTTCTTTGTTAAAAGGATTTTTTAATATTATACTATAAAAATTTTCAATCATGCAGAAATGTTGAATGAATGTGTGCAGTGAGCACCTACATACTCATCACATTGATTTTACAATGCTGCATTTGCTTTAGCGTTTATCTCTTCATCTCTCTATAGGAGTAGCTTTTTGATTATAAAACACTTCCTTTAAAACCATGGAGCTGTTTAGATTTTCTGTTTCTTCTTGTGTTAATTTTTGTCACTTTTGTATTTCAAGGCATTTGTTCATTTTAGTAAATTGTCAAACTTACTGACATAAATTTTTCTTAATATTTTCTAATTAAGAAAGATCCCATAGGATCTTTCATTCCTAATATTATTAATTGTTTTTACTGTGTTTTGTCTTCATCAAGCTTGTTAAAGGATTTTCAGTTTTCTTGATCACTTAAAAAAACTATCTTTGACAGTTTTCTCTATTGTTTTTATTTCATTGATTTCTGCTTTTATTTTTTAATTATTTCTTTTCTTCAAGTTACTAAGGCTTAATTTCCTCTTCTTTCTCTCACTTGTTAAAGTGGAAGCTTAGATCATTGATTTTAGACCTCTCTTTTCTAATACAAGTATTTAAAGTTTCAGCCATATTCTATAAATCCTTTTTTGAAAATTATAGAAAATTTATTTACATATTCAGAGAATTGGGCCTGGTTTGAATAGAGAGAAGAAGTCAGGTAGACTAACATTGATTGAGGACTTCACATGGTAAGGAGGGAAGCACATACCCATTTTACAGATGAGGAAACCAAGATACAGGTCAGTTCATGCCTCAGCCAAGACGCCACAGACCTGGAAAATAATAGGGCTGGGGTTTCACCTCTAGCCTTTCTGGCTTCCCACTCCACTCTGCTGCCACCCAGAAAAGACAGATCCTGGAATGTTTGGAAAGTGTCCTCACCTCTTTCCTCTCACCTGTTTTTCCATCATTCCTGTGGTGATCAGTGCAGGTGTGTGTGTAGCTGCACAGGTGGGATGTATCTTGGGAGAAAAGGGGAAATGGAGACAGAGGAGACCATGCCTGCTCTTCCAGGCTGCATGAAGAATGCTGCATTCTCTTTTCCAGGCATTCAACCTGTTTCTCATTCCATAAATCCATAATTTTTTTTCATTTTCAGTTTGCAGTCTTTTCTAATTTCTCTCATGTGTGTGTTTTTTCCCTCTGACTCCTGAGCTGGTTAGAGATATCATGCTTAGTTTCTAACTAATAGGAGGTTTTATAGATATCTTCCTGTCATCATTAAATATCATCAAGGTATCTTTACTGTTATCGTTGGATTATCATTGTCATCAGAAAGCATACCTTGTGTGAATTTGACCCTTTGAAATTTACCGCGTCTTGTTTTGTACCCCAGCATGTGTTTCCTTATGCACTTAAAAAGAATGTGTATTTTGCACTATTGGGTGTCGTATTCTATAAATGTCAATTAGGTCAAACTCCTTGGTAGTGTTGTTCAGATCTTCTGTATCTTCCTTGAAACTTTTTTTTTCTTCTACCACTACTGTCAAGAGGTGTTAGATTCTCCAGCTATGTGGGCTTGTGTGTTTCTCCCTTTAGTTCTGTAATTTTTTTGTATGTGTGTTTTGATGCTCTGTTATTAGATGCACACACATTTAAAATTATGTTTTCTTTATTAACGGATACTTTTGTTGTTATGAAATGTCTGATAATACTCTTTGTCTTGAAGTCAACTTTGTATGATATAAATATAGGCACACCAGCTATATTGCTTAGCGTGTGTACGGCTTACTTTTTCAACTGTTTTACTTCTAAGTTATTACCATCTTTATATTTAAAGTCTGTTTATTAGAAGCTTCAAATGATTGGGTTTCCTTTTAATCCAGTCAGCCAAGTTTTTAAAAATTAGTGTCTAATTTATGTAATTATTGATAAGATTGGATTTGTCTGTCACGTTGTTATATATTTTCTGTTAGAACCATGTATTCTGTGTTCTTCTCTTTCTCCTTTCCTGCCATCTTTCGAGTGAAATGAGAGTGTTTCAGTATTCCATTTCATCCCTCTTATTGCCTTATTAGCTATATTACTTTGTATATATGTATTTAGTGGTTGCTCTAGAGATTACAAATGCATCTTTAACTAATCACATTTTTCTTTGAATAATCTTATGCTACTTCATGAACAATCTAAGAATCTTACAACATATAAACGTTGTCACGTATTTTACATCTCCATATTTTATATTGTATTTATCACCATTTCACCTTTTCTGGGATTCTTTATTCCTTCTCGTGTATCTGAGCTTTCATCTGGTTTCATTTCCTTTCAACCTAAAAGTCCTTTAGCATTTCTTTCACTGCACTCCTACTAGAGAAGAATAATCTTAGGTTTTGACTGACAGGAAATGTCTTTTTTATTTTTGAATGTTTTATTGTGATTAAGTATATATAACATAAGATTTTCCATTTTAAGCATTTTTAAGTGTACAATTCAGCAGCATTAAGTACATTCATGATGTTATGCGGCCATCACCACTATTTCCAAAACTTTTCCATCACCCCAAACAGAAACGCTATAACTATTAAGCAATAACCCACCATTATTCCATTAACCCCACCCCAGGGAATCTCTAATCTACTGTCTCTATGAATTTACCTATTTTAGTTATTTCATATATGTGGAACCATACAATACTTCTCTTCTTGTGGTTGGCTTATTTGACTTAGCATAATGTTTTTAAGGTTCATCCATGGCATAGCATGTATCAGAGCGTCGTTCCTTTTCATGGCTGAATAATATTCCATTATTTGTCTCTAGCACATTTTGTTGATCCATTCATCTGTTGATGGACACTCGGGTTGTTTCTACCATTTGGCTCTTGTGAATAACGCTGGCATAAGCATTGGTATCCAAGTATCTGATTGAAGAAAATATCTTTATTTTGTCTTCTTTTTTGAAGGATATGTAAAACACGGAAAATTCTAGGTTAACAGTTTTTTTCCTTTGGGTATTTTGAACGTATCGTTCTATTATCTTCCATTGTTTCTGATGAGACCGCCACAGTTATTTTTAATGTAGATACTTTTTATCATCTAGTGTGTCTCCTTCCTTGACTGTTTTTAAGATTTCTTCTGAGTGTTTGGCAGCCTGTACTATGCTTATGTATGGTTTCCGTCGCATTCATGATGCTTGACGTGTGTCAAGCTTCTTGGATCTATGGGTTGATTTTTTTCATTCATTTTGGTAAATCCACAGCTATTGTATTTTGGAATATTTCTTCTTCCTTCTTCCCTATCTTTTCTTTTTCTGGTACTCCAATTACATACTTGTTAGGCCATTTGATAGTGTTCCCCAGATCTTCAGTGCTATGTTCTGATGTTTTTCATTCCCCTTTTCTTTTCTGTGTTTCAATAGATACATTTTTTTGACTGATCCTTTCATTTGCTGTGTCCAGTCTGCTTTTAAGTCCTTAAAAAGTGGGTTCTTCATTTCCATATTTTTTTTTTTAATTTCTAGCATTTTCATTTGTTTCTTTTATATAATTCCCATGTCTCTGCTGAAATTCCCCATTTGTTCACTTATTTTCTCTAACATACTTATCGTAGTCATTATAAAGTCTGATCATTAAAACACCTAGGCCATCTGTTAGGTCTGTGTCTGTTGAATTCTCCTCTCTGGACTATCAGTCACACTTTCTTGCTTTTTCTCATAATTTTTACTGAATGTCAGATATTGTGTGTAAAAAAAAAAAAAAAAAAAGCTGTAAGACTGAAATAAACAAAAAATGTACCCCCAAAGAATGGCAGGACCTTCCTTCTGCCAGACACCTGTGTCAGGGTCACGGTCCATCTAACCTAATTGATCTGGACAGGGGCTTAGTTACAACTTTAGTTAATAGATTTGGTTCCTGGAGATTTCAAGGGTTTTGAGGGAGCTGTCAGGACTTTGTAATTGCCAAGGCCTGCGATCTGAGCACTGATGAGATCCTGCAGATCTCTTTTTTGCTGCAGAGCTGAGCTGCCAGGTTTTCTGTAGCATGACAGAGGAGTTATCTTTGCTCTCCTGGTTTTCTGGGTTCTCAGGAGCTCTGTCTTTGTTCTGCTACCTGTTCCTGGTCGTTGGAGAGCAGATGCAGACGCTCCATGAAGCCTGGGGGCCTCAGAAGGATTTCTCTTAGCTCACCTGCCCTCTCTCCCCAGCCTTCACCCTCCTTGCTGCGGCCGCTCAGCGGAGGTCCAGGGGATGGAGATGGAGTAGTGGTGGGGACCGAGCGCCCTGCAGCCAGGCTCCTCGGGATTCAAACCTGTCACAACAGCCCACATGCAGCTCCTGCAAGTCTGTTCAAAGTTAGGCTGATTTCTCCTTAACCCAACATGAACCATGAATGAAAGCAGCCAGGGGCGCTTCCTTCCTTGCAAGGGTTCATCACTTCCTGGAATTTAGTTCCTTTAAGTTTCTTTGATTCCTCAGCTCTCTGAGAGCTTAAAAAGGAAAGAAAGAAACTTTGAATTTGTGATTTATCCTGCTTGTTCTTATCATAGGTGAGGAGGGTGGTCTCTGTGACTTTCCACATTCCAACCATAAGTGCGATCCTTCTAGTTTCTTTTGCCTTGTCTTTCAGAGCCCATGTTTTCTAGGAGTTTCTGAGAACAAGTAGATTCTCCTTTAAACATTTCTTGTGGTTTCTGCAGTAAATTTTTTTTCCCTAAAGCGAAATCTTTTCAGACACCCTACAAGTAGAACACTACCGCTGCCATACACTGGTCTCCGAATGAGAAACAGATAAGGAGGCCTGAGCTGCACGCTGGCCGAAAGAGAGGGCACGTGGATTGCCCTCGGCCCACACTGATGGTGTCTCCGATTTGCCGAGCACAGCCCTCCTCCCATCCCTGGACTAGCCAGAGCTCATCCAGAGTGTCACACAGGTACCCCTGCCCTGTTCTCTGTCCTGTTTCTCTATCAGAGCAAACACCATGCCAATGGCCTCCCTGTGTCAGCACATCTCCTGCCAGTGTGCCCTGTTCTGTGGGCACTTCCTCACCCCTGTGCAGACATCTCTCCTCCTGTGCCAAAGGCCCCAGGGCCCAGTACCCCAGGGACTCCCCGGTACCCTGCTCACACCCTCTCCCCCTCGCATTCAGAGTTAATAGTCAACTCATTCATTCCCTAGACACTTATGAAGCCCCAGTTGACCGAAAAAAACATGCACAACCTAAAAGTTGAGGATTATGTTTTATTCGATGGATTTGCTGAGGAACTTAGCCTGGGAGATAGCCTCTCGGCAAGCTCTGAGTGACTTTTCCAAAGAGGTAAGGGAGGAGCCAGGTTATATAGGAATTTTTGCAAAAGCAAAAACAAACAAACGAAAAAACCCCAGGTAGTCAGAACATCAGAAGATTACTGTTAAAGAGAACCAGACATCTCAAGTGAATGAATTTAGTGCTTTTCTATGTTTGGGAGGTTGCAAGAGTCTGGGCTCGTTGAAATCATTCCTTTTTTATGCCCCTTAACTATCTAGGGCCAGTATCTTGTTTTTCTCCATCCTGCATCCCCTCAGGGTACACTGTCAGGGCGGCTGCAGTAGCTGATGGCTTGATGGCCGCAACATCCTTTGTTTACTTACGTGGCAGGTGACATTCTTTGTCCGTACCCCCTCTATGTGCCACACGGCGTTCTAGGCACTTGGCACTGATGTGGGGGTGACACCAGCAAGCCACATCCCCGCCTGCATGGAGCTTCCATCCAGTGGGGAGATACTCAGTTTACGCATCTGAATTCCTTTAATCCTGGCAAGAGCCTTACGAAGTAGGTTCTTTTATTGATCTCATTGTCCATATGAGAAGATACAAGCACAGAGGAATTAGTAAATCGCCCAGGGTCTCCCAAAATTACATGGTTGACGATTCCTACAGGAACAGAATTAATTCGCAGGGCAGGAGGGGCTGCTTCCTTCCCAGTCGTTGTCGCGAGGATTGAAGTATTCCTACCCTGAGGATCCACTTCCCAACAGCGTGGTTACTTGACAGTCTGCAGATCTGGGCTCTGGATTTCGCTTGTAGAAGTTGCTGTTGCCAGTTTTTGTGTGTTTGTGGATTTTCAGGGCATTTTCATTAGGAATCAGGGGAGGGAAGGCAGACACTGTTAGTCTGTTGAGGGGACACCTTGGGAGTCTCTTAAGCCTTACTTATGACACAGATTACCTACGTGGACCAAAATTTGGGCTCACTGCTTGTGATTTAAATGTTTGCTGTTTTCTCTGAGGGGCACTGAGTACAGGTGGCCTATTCCATGTGTTTCTGTTTGATTCCAGTTCTCTTCCTAGAGTAGGTAGCTGCAGATAGATCATTTTATGAGGGTACTACCCAAAATAATCATTTCTCATGGGGAGCTCTGAACATTTCACCAGAATTTTACGAAACATATGCTTTTCTAACGTCCCACCCCTCACTCTCCCAAGCCTCAGAAAGGGCAAGCACTTAGCACAGCTGGGAAATGATGAATAAATTCTCCCCTCATTTACATACCTATTCATTAGCTAGGATCGCCATGGCAACGGTACCTTCCAGACACAGACCTGTGGGCCCAGCACAACTTCCTTTTGGAAACTGTCTGGAAGCCTGTACTATCCTCCTAGCACCTGACAGGTGAGGATGATTTTAGGTGGGTAGGGGCCTAGAGGTTTCCAGCGTCTGTAGGTGACAGTTACCAGGTAGTGGACATAGGAATAGCTGCATTTTGGTGGAAAACAGTCTGCAACGCTATGGCTGTTCCCTGCCTGTCCCTGGGTGCAAGACAGTCAAATGCAAGCATGATGGGTGAGCTCTTATTTCATCCCTGTCATTTGTACCCTTGGACACATGCCTGTCTATGTGAGATCCTGGGATACAATCACACACACATACACATCCCTATAGACTTTTTTCCAGGAAAGGCAAGACCTCTTTTGGGGAAAAGGGGTTTGGGAATTGGGGGAGTGTGAGAAAGAGAGAGAGAGAGGGCTGGAGACTTTTCGGGGTGGACTGTAAACTTTTCCTTGCCTCTGGCTGGTCCGGGATTATAGCCCGATCTGGTGGCCTTGAAGCCTCTTTCACCCAATTTGGAGACGGTTCCAGGTTTGCAAGGGACGGTGAATAGGATCCAAGGGGTGGCTGCCCGCAGCTCCCTTCCTGGGGACCCTGGAGAAGCAGGTGGCAGATGGACAGACACAGCTCACAGCCGACATCTTTGCTAAGGTGGGCACCGATGCTGCTGCACTTATGCATTGAGAAGTGAGGTCATCAACCCCCTTAAGCTTCCCATCCCTGAAGATTTTCACTGAGCTTGACTATATATTAATTAGCCTAGAACAGAGCCTGGCATCTCGTAGGTACTCAAGAAGTATTCATGGAATGCGTGAATTGGCCTTGTCCACGCCAGGCTTTTTTCTCCCTTGGTGACACCCCAGCCCTTGCTAACCTCTTTGGGCCATAAGTCTTGTGCCGTGTGCCCTGGAGAGACATCTGCCCTCTGATC
This sequence comes from Stenella coeruleoalba, assembly GCF_951394435.1. Taxonomy (NCBI): domain Eukaryota; kingdom Metazoa; phylum Chordata; class Mammalia; order Artiodactyla; family Delphinidae; genus Stenella; species Stenella coeruleoalba. The sequence goes on from NC_137161.1 coordinate 74,347,581, forward strand.
CTTGAGCGCTTCCGCCTCTGCGTCTTCACATTGGTTTTCTCTGCTGAGCTTAACTTCCCCTGCACTGAGATTTCTCTGTTGAAATCGTATTGAAATCGTATGGCTGGAAGCATCAGTGCTGGCTCAGGGGTCTTCAGGGACATGGCAGGCGAGCTCAGGACGTAGGGCTGGATGAAACTCTCTGATGGGGGAGCATACTTGGCAGTGAGACTCCCCAGTGTCCCAGGGGATCTGAATGAATTAATGCAGAGATGGAGCTGGTCAGGGGATGGGGCTGGGCCTGGGCAGGGTCACCCAGGAGAGGCAGGGGTGATGCTGCCTCTATCAGGGGGAGGTGCACAAATTCCCCCCCTCCCTGGGGTTTACTAAGCTCTTTCTCTGCAGCCGTCACCCTTCAAGGTGGACCATAGATTGGTAACACACAGGCTCAACAGGTAGACTGAAAACTATAATAAAATAATAAAGCTCCCAAATTCTCTAAAGATAAGGAAACTGCTTTAACTGAGCCAAAATGTGGTCTATTTCCAGTGCATATTTTTTCCCTTCCAGCCTGCTTGCCTTTTATTCCCACTTATGATGGTAGCTTTTATATGGCAACTTGACTGGGCCACAGGCTGCCCAGATATTTGGTCAAACATTGTTCTGGGTGTGTACATGTGAGGGTGTTTGGGGATGAGATTAACATTTGAATCAATAGGCTGAGTTATGCATATGCCTCTCCCTAGTGTGGGTGGGCCTCATCCAATCAGGTAAAGACCTGAATAGAATAAAAAAGCTGATCCTCTCACTAGTAAGAGGGAACTCCTGCCTGACTCTTTGAGCTGGAACGTCGGTCTTTTCCTGCCTTCAGACTTGAACTGAAATATCGGCTCCTCTTGGGTCCTGAGCCTGCTGGCTTTTGGTCAGAAACGACACCATTGGTTCTCCTGGTTGTCAGGCCTTTGGACTCAGACAGGAATTACACCATCCATTCTCTTGGGTCTGCAGTTGGTCAACTACAGATATTGGGGCTTCCCAGCCTTTATAATCTCATGAGCCAGTTCCTTATGATAATCTCTTTTACATGTATAGTATCTATATAACTATCCTATTGCTTCTCTTTCTCTGGAGAACCCTGACTATACAGATACTGAGAGTGGTTCTAGAGAAACAGAATTCTACAGATAAATCTTCTGAATTGGTTCTGGGGTTTCTGGAACTGTCCATCTAATCTGATTAGAATTATTATTTTTTTTTTTTGTGTGGTTACGCGGGCCTCTCACTGTTGTAGCCTCTCCCGCTGCGGAGCACAGGCTCCGGACATCAGCCATGGCTCACGGGCCCAGCCGCTCCGCGGCATGTGGGATCCTCCCGGACCAGGTCACGAACCCGCGTCCCCTGCATCGGCAGGCGGACTCTCAACCACTGCGCCACCAGGGAAGCCCCCTGATTAGATTTAAAGACGCTAATTCCAGTGGTAAAGAGAGCACTGATAGTCCGTGGTGTGATCTGACAATCAAATTATGCAAAATACCATCATTGGATACTCCTAATCCATCATTTCTAAGAAGCAAGGATCTGGGTGATTGCATATATGAAACTTTCGAACATTTTTGGAAAACTAATAAATATGACGAGACTGGCTGGTTGTTCCTAATATTGCTGGACACTGTAGGGAAAGAAAAGGATCAGGGATTCAAATTCTCATCTCAGGTACCACATACATGATCTGGAAGATTCTATGTGTGCCCTGAAGGAGAGCCTTATCTCTAATAGCTGCAGGGCTGAGAGTGCTGAAAATCAGACCCCGGAATCTTAAGCTGCCATTGGCTGAATTATAATTCACATTGAACTTCTAGCTTCCTGGAGTATTTACTTTTGAAGTAAAGGCATTGACTGGGAAGGAATGGGATCCTGAAAATTGGAATGGGGATGTCTAGGAAGACCCTGATGAAGCTGGGGACAGTGGGGGCAGCCTCTCCACCTCTGAGGGGATTCACCCTGCTTTGTCTGAGGAGACTGCAATGGCCTCCCCTGAGGCAGTTGTCATGTAAGACAGCGCTGAGTCTCCTCAGGAACTACCGCCACCTGCCCTCTTTGCTTCTAGACCTGTAACTCAAGACTCAAGGCCCAGCAGGCCCCTAAAGGAAAGGTACGAAGTGTGACCCACGAGGAGGTGTGCTCTCCTGGCCTGGGGGTCTTAGCTGCCAAGGGAAGAGTGCTTCCACCGGGAGATACAACAATGATTCTACTGAACTGGAAGTTAAGACGGCCACCTAGCCACTTTGGGTTCCTCCTGCCTCTGAATCAACAGCAAAGGAGAGAGTTACTGTGCTGACTCGGGTGTTTAACCCTGAATACCCACAGGAAAATTGGATTACTTCTTCACAGTGGAGGTAAGGAAGAGTATGTCTGGGATACAGGAGATCCCAGAAGGTCTTGTAGTATTCCCATGCCCTATGATTAAGGTCAATGGAAAACTGTAACAGCCCAATCCAGGCAGGGCTACTAATGGCCCATATCCTTCAGGAATGAAGGTTTAGGTCACCCCACCATGTAGACAAGCAAATCAGCTGAAGTGTTTGCTGAAGGCGAAGAGAATACAGAATGGGTAGTAGGAGGCTCCCAGCTATGAAACATGTGACCAGTTACAGAAATGAGGGCTGTAATGGTCATAAATATTTTCTCCTTATTTTGTTGTGAATATATTTGTATGTGTTTAAAATATGTGACAAATTCCTTTGCTTTCTTCTCTTCTTTCCTTATCATGTAACATAAGATGTATTGATTTAATATCATAGTATTTAAGTATTGTTAATTTTCTGGTATAGTATTTAAGTTCTTGGGTATCAAGGAGAAGATAAAATATCATTCAAGGACTTACGTCTTCTTCTGGGGAAGGGGATGAAGCATCTTTTTTTTCTCATCTCTGTGAGTTCACATCTTCATATACTTTCTTTTCCACAAAGTCTTCTCTAATTCCTTCCTGCCTGTCTAGAAGTAATGTCTCCTTCCTTCAATTTTTACAGCATTTAGCTGATAACCCTTACATCTTTCTTTTTTTTTTTAATCGATCTTATCTCATGAGACTTCAACCTTCTCCCAGGCGTGATCTACTCAAACTTACATGTGGCTCCTAGCACAGTGCCTGTCACATGGCAGATATTCTGTAAATATTTGTTGATTAGTAGAATAAATGAATGTCTGTGGACTTGGCAAGCAGGTTGTCAGGGAACCATATCTGATGCCAGGTTTCCCATAAAATGGGCAGCTGTGCTAATTCATTCTAAGGTGGGGAGCTGGTCACACAGGGTCATCGAGATGGGCCCTGAGAGGTCCTGCCCATATGACTAGCGAACTGCCTCGCCTCTGAGACCCAGTTTGGACCACATCTTCTCTCTGGAAATGTTTTTTGTCATGAGTCCAAATGTAATATTTTCCTTCCCTGAACTCAGAGCATGAATTTTTATGTGATCTTTCTGGTTTACCTTCTCAATTAACTGACCAAAGTCTGGTCTTGCCTGTCTCATCGAGAAAGACTGATGTGGAAGTTGAACTCATGTTTAATGCCCCCGTGGGATGGTCAGCTTCTTTTCTTATATATTAATTTTTTATAAAGCTATAATTGACACATAACATTGCATTAGTTTTCAGTGCACAACATAACGATTTGAGATATATATATAGATATAGAGATATATAGATATATATATATATACTGTGACATGATCACCACAATTAGCTTAGCTACCATCCATCCCCATATGTAGTTACGTTTTTTTTCTTGTGACGAGAACTTTTAAGATCTACTCTTTCAGCAACTTTCAAATATGCAATACAGTATTGTTAACTATAGTTACCATGCTGTACCTTACATCCCCAGGACATATTTGTCTTTAAAAAAGTTTGTAACTTTTGCCCACCTCTCCCCATTTTGCCCATGTCCCCACCTCCCCAGCCCACTTCTGGGAGCCACCAATCTCTTCTCTGTACCTATGAGTTTGTTTTTTTTATGTTCCAAATTTAAGTGAGATCATACAGTATTTGACATGTCTGACCTATTATTTCACTTAGCATAATACCATCTGTGTGGTCGCAAATGGCAAAATTTCCCTTTTTTATGGCTGAATCATACTCCCGTATCTATATGTACACACCAGATTTTCTGTATCCATTCAGTAGGTCAGCTTCTTAAGTTCAGGGGCTTGGCATATTGACATTTGATTCCCTCAGTTTTCTGACCCTTTGTACATAGCAGATGCTCCACAAACATTTTTGGAAGAGGGACTAAATGCAGCCCTAATCCCACCTCTTATGTTCCCAGAGAAACACTCTTATGATACACCCCCCGCCCCAGGCTAAGTTTTAATGTCCGCACTTATATAGCCAGGAATTGTAGGTTATTGAAGTCATAGGGAACTAGGAAGAAATCAGGACTGATGGGAGACTCTCCACCTGCTTCTGTTTTGACCTTCCAAGTGAGTTCAATCGGGCCTGGGGATTGGAGGCACCTCTGCTTAATTCCACAACAAGACGTATTGAATCAAACCTCCAACAGGACTTAAGAAACAGTCATCAGGGTGGGGTGAGGGTGTAGTTTACAAAACTACATGACAAAGTCTAGTCCCCTCAGAATGAAGATGCAAAGGGTAAGAGGGGATGCAATTAAAATCTATAATATTCTTTAGTTCATCTAGGTCTCTGTTAAACATTTCTTGCATCTTCTTGATCTTTGCCTCCATTCTTTTTCCGAGATGATGAATCATCTTCACCATCATTATTCTGAATTCTTTTTCCAGAAGGTTGCCTATCTCCCTTCACTTCGTTGTTTTTCTGGGGTTTTATCTTGTTGCTTCAGCTGCGACATAATCCTCTGCCTTTTCATTTTGTCTAACTTTCTGTGATTGTGGTTTTCGTTCCACAGGCTGCAGGATTGTAGTTCTTCTTGCTTCTGTTGCTCTGAAGGCATTTCTGTTGCTCTGAAATCTTGAAATAGATATGGAAAGAAATGGCATCAAGTGTTCACGATGAGCGATTGCACCAAGTGCTAAAATCTATAATATTGTCGTTGCAGACAGTTAACCCAGGATTATACATCAGATTTTGAAACTGGTGCTTTGGGGTCCCTTTGATCTTGAATGAGAGGTTTTGTATACAGAGAAGTAAGTCCTACTTCATAGACCCATGATACATTCAGGAAACTCTTCTCTCTTGAAGAGGAGAGAAGCGGGGGATATAAATGGATTCCAAAGCGGTAAAGGAGATTCGTGAATCACAAATATCTATCGGGAGCAGGTGGAATATATTCCATGTCTGAGGTCGCCGTAATGGTGAGGAACCTGGCTGAGTCCCAGAGGCCTCCATGAAGAGCAGAATGCTGGGCCAGGGGGAGCCTCAGAGACCTGAGACAGTCGGACAAATTCTCCAGCCCAGAGCAGACCTCCCTTATTCTGGCCTAGCGTCCTGAAGAAGCAATGTGAAAATGATGACCTAGTGCAAGTTGTCCTCTAACTTCTTGGGGAGAAAGAAAGATGAGAATGTAGGAACTGTTCTGCATTCCTGACAGCATTTCACCTTCATCTGCCCTCTCCCTTCATATGTGTCACCGTGGTCTGCTGACCAAACTAGTCTTGACAGGAGAGGCCGTTTGCTTTGTAGTGACAAGAGTTTTTCCTCAAGCAATTAGAAAACATCAGGTGGAAGGGAGAAGAGGTGAGGACAGCCCAGGGCCAGGGGGAGTTGCTTAGGGAGTGACAGGCACTGGGACTCTCCTCTGTGCCCCACGAGATTTGGGGGCAGATGCTGTGTTCACGGGCTGGATGCTCCCTATGGGGGTCTCTGTACGTCACCAGGAGGCCGAGATCAGGCTACGTCTCCACCCCTGACTGCTTTTGCATTCATTATTCCAATCATATAACACCTTACTTTATTTGTGCTGTTGCATATGCATTAACTCTACGATCATAGGATCTCAGGGTAAGGGGAACTGGAGAGCGGTATGGTAGGCTGAAAATTGGACCCCCAAAGATGGCAGGTTCTAAGCCTTGAAACTTATAAATGTTACCTTATTTAGAACAAAAGGGTCTTCGCAGATGCGATTAAGTGAAGAATCTTGAGCTGGGGAGATTATCCTATATGATCAGGGTGGACCCTAAATGCCATCACATCTATTGTTATAAGACGGAAGCAGAGGACAGATTTGGCACACACAGAGGAGAAAGCCATGTGAAGACAGAGGCAGAGATGAGAGTGATGTAGCCACAAAACCAAGGAACACCAGCAGACACCAGAAGCTGGAAGAGGCAAGGTCTCCCTTAGAGGTTCTGGAGGAAATGATCTTGATTTTGACCCAGTAATGCTGATTTCAGGTTTCTGGCCTCCAGAACTGTGAGAGAATACGTTTTTCTTGTTCTAAGCCACAGGAAGCGAATACAAGATGCCACTTACTGCAGGCGAGTGTCCGAATGTCCCACCCATCCTTGATGGATGTCTTCCCCAGTAGCCCCTGCTTGAACTAGTACCTTCTACAGCCATGCATTCCACAGTCAGAGAGTTCTGACAGTCAGCGTGGTTCTCATGAAGTCTGTAATTCAACCCATGGGTGTTCAGCCACTCCTCAGCATCGCCTGTGTTCCCCACGTGCTTTGACATCTGCTGTTCTTGATGGGGAAGTCAAACTGTCCTTGATGGGGAAGCGATTTTCATTGTACTCCAAAATGGTTCTTAACTCTACTGCAGCTTAGAATCAGTCTACTTCTACTTCTGAGAGTTCTCAATGCGTCTTTTCCCTCCAGTTTTCCCGCCATCATCAGCATGAAAATCGCGATAATAAAAATAGTATCGTTTTGCATTGTCATTATGGTTTGACGTTTTTGGAGATTTTTTTTTTTTTTTTTACCATCTTGAGTAAGGTAGCTTAGTGAGCTAAATTAGTCCAATAGAAAAATATGGAAAACGATGTGCAAGGAGGAGGAATGACATAGCCCAGGTCAGTAAGTAATGAATGTAAAGCCATGATGACATCCAGGATCCCTTCAAGTTCATCATGGTCTACACCACTGGGATCCAAAGTGGTGTGAATGCAGTCTAGGGGGTATGGGAAAAATCCGCAGAGGTGTAGGAAGAAAGTACTAGAACTTCCTCATTTCTATTTTTAATCTAAAATTAAGAAGAAAATTGAACTTTGCTAATATTTGACAATAGTACATGCATCTAATTTATGAATAAATGAATGTCACATATGTTTTCAAATCTTCCACTGATGGAAGTGTATACTTTTTTAAAAGTAGGGAGATTGCTGTTCTTCCCCATCCTGTCCCTTTTTAGACAAAACGGATGATTTGAGGTTTGATTCAGGATGATATTTACGCATGAACGTGTGGACACAAATTGGTAGGTGATAATGAGATTACTGAATTAGTCTAGTTTAACTCATCATCTAGTAGGGGAGCCAGACATATAAACAATGGCTAATATACAATGCACATAGACGCAGAGAGAGATGGAGGGATTGACTTTTGAAAAATTAAGATACTCCGCAAAGTTTGTGAGGTGTGATGGAATCAGCTGACTTCCCTGGCCCTTGGCCTCTGGTTTGTATCGGCCACTTTGTGCAGATGAGGAAGGCAGCAGAGGTGGCCTGAGGTCGGCCCTTGCTGGACCAGGGCCCACACAGTGTGATACATGGACACGTGACAGAGGTAGGCCATTTAGTACATCACTGGGCAGCCCATGCCCACTTCTCCTTAGCAAAGTGGGTTATTGACCAATTCCCCTATACTTTTTTAAAGAGATACCTGATGCAGTTTAAACTTTTCTCCCTACCAAATATTGCTCTCCAGAGTGTTCTGGAAATGCAGGAGAGCCATGCAGAAGGTGTGAGGGACGCATTTTGGTTCTGCAGACGTCAGACTCAGCTTGAATTTCTGCCTCTATTTTCTCATCTTCCCATCACTAAACCAAAACACAAAAGTCGCCTCACCTTCTATTTCAGACCAGCCTACTGGGGGAGTAAGTACTTATGGAGTTTCCTCTTCAGGGGCTCTTAACTGCTCTGTGCCTTACTTTCTTATCTAGAAGATGGGAGATAAAAATAGTACCTACCTCATTGTTGTTGTGTGGATTAAGTGATTTGGATGTTTAAATTGCTTAGAATAGTGTCTGCCACATAATAAGTGGTCAAAGGTGTAAGCTCATGTTATCATTGCTGTTTTGAAAGTGGCCGGTAAAGGTGTGGATCTAATGCTTCCTAACTCTTTCTGTCTGGTGGGGTGCCCTCTTCTAGAACAGGTGCCTGGATCACTCTGAACCTGAGCTCCTCAGACACTGAGAGCTCCAGTCTCTTTCCACTGCTGGTGTGCAACGTCCATAAAGACCCTCAGGAGTCCTTATAAAGTCCTTATAAAGGAGTCCTTATAAAGTCCTTATAAAGGAGTCCTTATAAAGATGTATTGGGTTGGCCAAAAAGTTCGTTTGGGTTTTTCTGTATGATCTTACGGAAAACGCAAACAAAACTTTTGGCCAAACAATATGGTCAGACTCCTCCCCTCACCCCTCTCCCCACCCCGGCCCAGGACAAACCATTGTCCTAGAGCAGGGAGTTCTCAAAGGTTGGTCCTTACTGACTTCTGACACTTCCACTGGCCTTTGCAGAAGCCAGAACACACAGAATTCCATCATAATTTTAGTATTGTTTCTGTTGAAGGTTTGAATCCTTTTTAAAATTCACAGACTGATTGTCACCACCTGCAATCAATTCATGCATGGTTGAATTTGTTCCTACAGCAATAAGCAGAAAAGGATGCTTGGTCCTGGAAGCATTTGCTTTTATTGAAGAAAATTTATGTCCTGAAAAGTATGGGAAATGGCTGCCCTAGACAGAGCGTATCTGAGTTTCACCAAGACATTTGGCCAGTTAATTTTTATATGGAAAAGGACTCATGGATAAACTGGAAGAGGATGGGCTGGATGCTAAATTATAATTAGGTAGATTTGTAACTGGATGAATAACTAGGCTCAAGGGAAGGTTCCCAGCCACACGCCACGGGGCTTTGCCACCAACTTTATTTTGTTCAAAAATTTTAGCAGTGATTTGCTGAAGCCAGTGCATGATGGAATCAGGATCCAAAGAGGTCTTGACAGGCTGGAATAATTAGGCTGAATCCAACAGCTGAGATTGAGCAGAAACAATTGTAAGGTCTCGCCTTGCCTCCAGACAACCAGCGATAGAGGCGTAGGAGGCGAAAAGCATGACCAGAGAGGGACAACTCTCAGCACAGGTGCAGATACTTGGCACTGTGTTGGACGTGGATCGGCAGTACCATGGAACCGTACTTCCGGGCTGTGCAATTAGAGGTGTTGTACCACAACAAGACAAGTATGGGGTTCAGTTCTGGCCTCCTGACCCTAAGGTCCCATATAGCACATGGGAAGAGAGGACCAGGATAGCAGCTGGACTCCAGATCATATTCTCTGATGAATCATATGGAATCGGGCATGCTTGCTTTGTAGAGAAGATTCCAGGAGATCATGAGCATTGTCTTCAAATACTTTAGGTTGCCACTTGATGGTTGAAGGGCTGTCATGCTGAAGGATTAAACAGTTTCTGGGGTTGTCCCTCAGGACTAGAACAAAGGTCAATGAGTGAAAACCCCTGCTGGGAAGGCAGAGTTTGATGTAGAGGAAGGAATGCCCAGCAGTCCACAGATGATTGGATTATAGTGGGGACACATCTTAGAACTCGGGAGTTAAGAGTTGAGATCTCTGGCCAAGATTTAAGGATAGGTTGTGTTGCTGATTTAAAGGTAGCTCATGCTTTTTTTTTAGATTCCAGATGTATACGTGACAAAGGTCATTAAAGTGTAATAGCCTGATGTCTGTTCATGCCCACGTGTAGTAGCCCCAGAACCTCATAAAAGCAAGGTCAGGATTTTTTTTTTCAGAGGTGAGTTTGGAATCAGGTAAATGCCTGAGCAAGTAACTCACTGGACAGCTAGGGGTCCTGCATCAAGGAGCGTGAAGGAAATGACCTTGAGTCAGAAGATTTGATGCCAGGATTTACAAACACCTCTTCCTACTTTAAAATAACATAATCATTACAAAATATGGTTTTCAACGGGATTACACCATCAAAGATTATCCAAATGAGCCAGCTCCCAAACCCTTCCCCACCTAACTCAATGAGTTACCCAGTCTAATTGGGGTGTTTGGACTTGTCTGTCCAGCAGAAGTGTCTGCCAAAAGTGATTTGTTTTGTTACCTTAATTGGCTTTGAATAATTTTCTCAGTAAAAGGTTCAGATGCACCTTGACGGTTTGTAGAATCTTTATAGAGAAAAACATGGTTTTCCCTTATTTTCTATTAACAGGAAGGCGTGTATCCAGCTCATCAATAAAAGCTGTTCAGAGTAGTTCAAATACACATTCAGGTTTACTCTACGAGTTAGACTTTTTCAGCTGCCAGAATGTGAAATGATATGGCTTTATTAACCTTCACGATGAGTCTGGAGGTAAGATGAGTTTCTGGCTGTTTAATTTAGCCACTCAAGGTGTCAGAGTTTTAAGTCAGCAACTCTCCAGTTTTCTTGGCTTCCTCTCATGGGCTGCCACGTACCTTATCTTCATAGGGCAGCGTCCAAAGCAAGGCATGTTCCCTTTTAAAAGAGAGGAAACCTTTCCCAAGAGACCACCAACTCTCTTTTCTTACATTGCATCACGTCATACCATTTTGAAAGATGACTACATGGCTTTGCAGATGTCAAAGCCTGCCAATTCATGCAGTCTGAGAGTTACAGCCTTAAAAGATTTCCTCTTTTTAATTTTAAAAAGATATTTAAATTAACATACAGTACAATTGACCTCTTTTGGGTGTACAGTTCTATGAATTTTAACGCATGTAGATTTACATAACCATTAACACATTCATCATACAGAACTGCTTGATCATGCCCCCTAAATCCTTTGTGTCTAAGTTCCTGAGAGATATTGGATCTAGGTTTTTTGTTTGTTTTTTCCTTGTAATGTCCTTGGCTGGTTTTTGGTTTCAGGGTAATGTTAGCCTCATAAAATAAGCTGAGAGGTGTTCCTCCCTGTTTTATTCTTCTGGAAGAGATTGTATAGAATTGATATTATTTCTCCTTAAATGCTTGGTAGAATTTGCCAGTGCAGCCATCTGGGCCTCAAGATTTCTTTTTCAGAAAGTTTTAAATTATGAACACAATTACTTCAATGAGACTATTCAGGTTACATCATTATATTCATTTTTGGTGAGTTTTGTATTATCTGAGAAATCAGTCCATTTCCTTTGTCTTTCTTGCTCGAAGTTTTTATATTGTATCTACCTACATTGAAAACTCCATCAGACATGTTTTAATTTTTGTTTTCAATCCTCAAACATTTTGTAAGGAACAAAATGGGGGAAGGATAGTCTATCTCATTTACCCAGAGATTTACCTTTCCTTCACACCTAATGTTCTAAGTTTCCCTCTGATGTAATTTTCTTTCTTTTTGAGGAATTTCCTTTGTCTGCTGACAAGGAATTTCTCTGCTTTTTTTTCATCTGAAAATTTCTTTGTTTTCTCTCCATCCCTGAGGATATTTTCACTGGATGTAGAAATACGAGTTGATGGTCCTTTTCTCTTAGCATTTTAAATAATGCTGTTCCGCTTCTGCAGACCTCCATGTTACATCATGAGAAGTCAAGAGTCATTTGAATTGTTGCTTCCCTGTTGGTAATGCATCCTTTTTCTCTGGCTGCTTTCTAGACTTTTTTCTCTGTCTTTACTCATCAGCAATTTGATTATGATGTATCTGGGCATGTATACGGAAAAACCCAAAAGAGCTTTTTGCCCACCCCAATATTTCTTTAAGTTTACCCTGTTTGAGATTCACTGAGTTTCTTGAATCTGGTGGTTTATTTTGATTAGCAAATTTGGGAAGTTCTCAGTTGTCACTTCCTTAAATGTTATTTCTTCTCTGTAGTTTTTCTCATCTCCTTTTGTGATCCTGATAGAATGGACAGTAATCACAGGAGAGGAGAAGGACCCATAATTTTTATTGATCTATCTTCAAGTTCATTGACTTTTTCTTCTATCTTTTCCATTTTGTTATTGAACTTATCTGTAGAGGTGTTTTGTTGTTTTCAGTTCTAAAATATCCTTTAGGTTCTTATTTATATCATCTATTTCTTTGTTGAAAATTTCTGTCTTTCCATTTCTCTCAAGAATATTTGCTCTCAGTTGTTGCAGTCTTTCTATAATGGTTTTGTTCAAGCTTTTTTCAGATAATTCCAATACATGTGTCATTGGCATCTGTTGTTTGTGTTTTCTTATGCAGGTAGAAACTTTCCTTGTTCTTCATATACTGAGTAATTTCGCATTATGCTTAGACGTTTTGAATATTATCTTATGAGACTCTGGGCCTTCTTTAAATCCTATGGAGAATGTTGATATTTTTGTTTAAGCAGGCAATTGGTTTGGTTGGGTTTAAGCCATTAGTTCTGACCAGCTTTCTTCGGGTTGTGGTTCCAATGTCTGTTCAGTTTTCAGAGACTTTGCAGGGCTATTCAGATCTGTTCTGCTTTCGCACCTCCCACTGGCCATTCTGGGATCTGAGTCGTGGTCAGTCCATTTTTCAGCTCAAAGTCTATGGTAAGCTGTTTAGGGTCTGCTGCATGAGCAGCGTGTGGGTGAGCCCAGGATTTCATAAACAGTATTATGGAGTAGCTTTGCCAAGCTCTTCACTCTCCCAGATCTCCCTGACACTTTCCAATTCTTTTCTTTTTTTATTCCTACAGCCAGAAATCTGGGTCTTTATTTGTCCCATTCTGTTGTGCACTTTCCATGCGCAGCCTCTTGGTCCAAACAGTGGAAGAACAGAAGGAGAAAACAAAATAATCAGAGGTGAAGTTTCTTTTCCCTCAGAGCTTTTAGGCACCTACAGGTTACTGTGGTTTGGGACATGAGGAAATGGAGAAATGAAAAAACCTTAAGTATTTCCCCCACCTTTCTGAGTATTGACAGACCCCTTTCCCACCCCTGAAGCCAACACTAGAGGGCCTCCTGGGGCTCTCACTGTCCACACCAGTGTCCACTTCCAGACTTTACACCATACGTAGTGCATCTAGCCTGGGAATATCACAGTAAGAATACAGTAAACTCTTTGCTGGTTTGGTGGTACTTCAAATTCAGGTCTTCTTCCCCAATTCCCCTGCTCTGTGTACTTGTCAGAATCTTCAAGTCGCTGCTGTAGGCATTCTGTCCAAGTTTCATAGCTGCATTCAGTGTAAGACATGGGGTGATGTGTCATTCTATCTACCCATAACCAGAAACCCTTGGAAAATTTACACAGAAGTTTTCTTCAGCCTGTGTGGTTAATTGAGTGTTCTATCACAAATGAAGTCACTAAATCTGAGCTATGGGGAGTCATGGTCTGTAAAATACTGAGTGAATGCCCTAGGACTCACCAGAAATAGGGATATCAGCTTTCATGAGTCTTTCACTGTTGGTACACTGTGAACATCTGGGTCTGTGACTGACAGCTCTTGTCTGAAATCTATTATAATTCAATTTTTTTTTGAAATATTGTGCCTATAATAAGATTGCAAAGCAAACTAATCTCCACATATGTAGTTTCTATTAAGTTTAGTCTGAAGTGCTGACTTACTGGATTTTTCTTTCAGGAAGTTTCTGTCAAAGCAGAATACTTAGAGAGCTCCGTAGGTATGAGGAATGTCAGGATTTTTGGCTCAATCTGTCCGTATTTCCTTGGCATGTGTTATTAAAGAAACCTTCACCTCTAATATTCTCACTTGAGTGTTGCTCTTATACACCATTCCTGTAGTAGTGTTGCTAAGGAAGAGACAGGGTTGGTGTCGGGAGGAAGCAATCCCTGCTGACCTAGGTTAGGAGGTCAAACTTGGAAGTACGTAAATGGAGAAAGATTCTGAAATCCATACATTGGGTGACATTCCTAAGAGTGGTTTGTTCATTTTCCTTGATAAATATTTTTTTAAGAGATCACTTAAAAGAAGTAAATTCTGCATGTTTCTTGTATATCTTGGAATTCTTTGAACTGTTTCATACACTTCTAAAGTTTCAGTTTAAAAATATATATGAAATTGGGCTTCCCTGGTGACGCAGTGGTTGAGAGTCTGCCTGCCAATGCAGGGGACACAGGTTCGTGCCCCAGTCCGGGAAGATCCCACATGCCGCGGAGCGACTGGGCCTGTGAGCCATGGCTGCTGAGCCTGCACGTCCGGAGCCTGTGCTCCACAACGGGAGAGGCCACAACAGTGAGAGGCCTGCATACCGCAAAAAAAAAAAAAAAAAAAAAAAAAAAAAAAAAAATATATATATATATATATATATATATATATATATATATATATATGAAATTGGATAGTCACAATCCAGGAAGCATAACATCTAGGTTTAAGTCCAAATTTAAAACCTTGAATCTTCAGTGAAATGGAAACATGTCAAAATGATTATACTTCCCCCTGTTGACGGCCATGTTTTAAAGCCAGATGGTTCTAGAAGTTGTTTATTTTTAACTCCTGTTTATTTAATGCAGAATGTCATAGATTCTTTCGCACGTTACTGTCCCTTGCATCATCTCTCCGGGTGACCAATGCTGGTGACCCACGTGGGGCAAAGGCATAATTTTCATAAGGACTTAGGTAAAGTTACTTCCTCAACTATTTCAGTTTAGAAGTCACTATCTTCCAAAGCCCTGGACCCTTGGCCTTCTGCCCAGTGTGTGGACACATGGTATGGAAACACCCGTGGGCATGCCCTAAAGAGTCCAGGTGGTTTCAGCCTTCATCAGCCCAGCAGCCACCCCACAATATTTACTCCTACTTTATATTTATAATCTTTTAATATATAAACTTTATAATATTATAATCAAGCTAATAATTTCTGGAAGTAGAACAGTCAAACTTATTATCATCCAAGGACTTGTTGGAGTGAGATGTGCAGCATATAGAGATATTTAATGTGCTGTGTTTTTTTTTTTATATGTCACATAGCAATGGGGCCCCAGAACAGCAATTTTCTATACAATTCTAATTTTGCATGAAATGATCTGGGTGGTGGTTGTATAACATTCTATATAAGATGAGTTGGTACCAAGGGACATCTTACTTCTGTATAGCTTGGAAAGCTATGGTACGTGTTCCACAGAGGAAGTCCTCCAGATTCAGCTGCATGCTTGGTCCAGCAGAACCGTTAACCCTTAAGAGCTATTTTATACGGCAGATACATAAAATAGTTCTTAAATTAGGAGTTAGGGATTAACATATACACACTACTATATATAAAATAGGTAATCAACAAGGACCTACTGTAGAGCATAGGGAACTCTACTCAGTATTCTGTAATAACCCTATATGGGAAAAGAATCTGAAAAAAAGTGGATATATGTATATGTATAACTGAACCACTTTGCTGTACACCTGAAACTAATACAACACTGTAAATGAACTATATCCCGATACAAAGTGAAAATTAAATTTAGAAAAAGGACTATTTTATATGGACCCCTAAAAGCCTTAAACAAGAGAAATAGCTTACTCTCTTTTTACAGCCATATTACACGCTCTTATAGAAACATTCAGACTTTCTGAAAATAGGGGATTGATTGAGAAAACTATGGGTCCCTGTAAGGTGTTATATGACCAATTACATTTTAAAGATCTTTAATAACATGTGAAATGCTCACAATAGGATGTCACATAGAAAGGACAGGAAAATATTATTTCAATTATTTTATTTACTTGCTTAGAAGAAAAGACTCATATGTTATGTCTGGGTAAGGTATTGATTTTTAATTTCCTATTTGTATTCTTTATTCTTTTCCATTTTTCATTAGTATAAATAATACCATGGTCAGCAACATGGTGCAGAGATATTTATCCAAATTTCTGATTAATTCCTTAGGACAGACTCCAGAAAAGAAATTATGGAATCAAAGGAAAAGAACATTAAAGAGGAACATTTTATCTAAATGGCATTGCCAAGTTAATATCCAGAAAGGCAGTGCCAAGGGCCTGTTGCCATCAATGGGGATGAGGAGTCTCAACAGACTGCACACTGTCTTCTCACTTAGAAATAAAGTCTTCGCGTACTGGGGATGTGGGAAATGCCATCTTATTATTGCTTTAATTTGCATTTATTTTCATACTATTGAAGTTGAACATTCCCACATGTTCAACAATCGTATTTTTCCTCTGTGAATTATCTATTTGCATCCTTTAGCATTTATGTCTTTTAATGAATTCCTTTGTATTTGAGCAGTATTACGCCTTTGTTAAATTCATGGTGTACAGTTTTCCTAGTTTATTGCTAAATATTTAATTTCGTCGCTGATGTTTTTAACATGAGGAGTATGTTATCAAGTATGTGAATCTTTACTTTTCTGCTTTTCTTGCATTGATTTGAAGCTTAGAAAAGTTTTCCCCCATTTTACCTGTATATTTCCTCTACATTTCTTTAGGGTTTTAGAGTAAAATAGAAAGTGAGGAGCAAAATTGATTTTTATTTCCAAATTCTTAACTTATCTTCCCAACACCATTTGTCAAGTAAACCTATTTTCTATTCAGTTGTTTCTGTTTATTATCTATATTTCCTGAATCTTACTTCTGAATAGTCCTGTTTTATTTATTTCCTATCCATTCAGTACTTTTTTCATTATTATAGTTTTGTAATATATTTTATTATTTGTTATAGCATTACTGTTCTTAATCAAAGCTTTTCTTGCCTGCTCACTTTCCAAATGACCTTAAGAGTCATTGGGAAATCTTCAAAACACATTCCATAAGGATTTTTATTGGAATTGCATTAAACATATAAATTAATTTGGGAAGAATTAACATCTTTACAATAATCTTTCCATCAAGAAGCATGGTATTATTTGCCATTTTCCTTAGAGGCTTTTAAAATATTTCACTAAAATTGGGTAGTTATATATATATGTGTGTGTGTGTGTGTGGGTATACATATATATATTATACATATATAAATAAAATTGCATCTTCATATGGGTCCTAAATACCATTTTCAATTTAAACCTGTTTTTTTGTCTCTTCCTTGTGGTTATAAATTATAGAGATTTTCCTTTTTAGATGGGGATCATTTTCTCATTGCTTAACATACTGACTAATCATTGCTGGCTTTGTGGCTAAAATCCTGGTCCCTGGAGTCAGGGTCCCCACATTCAGACTCCACCCAGCCGGGTATGACCAGTGTGAATCAGGCACAACCTCCCCTGGTTTCTGCTTGCTGATTTAGGACATGAGATAATAATCAAAAGACCTACTTTATAGGTGTGCTGTGAACAAGTTAATTCATGATGCTTTAATGCAGTGCCTGGCAGATAGAAAACTCAATGGATGTTAGCTAGCTATCATGAAGAGCTTTTCTCTCCCATCTGTTCTTTTATTCTTTATCTGGAATCCCTGTCCTTCCTACCTGAAGTCTCAGGGATATAGGCTCCACGTCCATGAGCCTTTCTCTCCTGCCAGGCTGCTGCCTCAGCCCTCTGCACTTAACATCGCTTTTTCAGTGCATCTTTGAACTTGCATCACTGGAAATCAAGCGTTTTAGTTCCCGAGACTCTTTGCTGTGCTCTAATTCCGCTGGGAGCTTGTATTTCTTTCCTCTCTGTTTTCTTTTTCCTCTAAGTTCTGGTCAAGTTCTTCCTCCAGCTGTAATTCAGTGGGAGCCTAGTGCTCTAAAGGCTCGGTTTGGTCACCCCCTCTTTGTCACTATACTCCCTGAAATGAGCCGCCTTTTCTTTGCCTGCCTATGCTTTTCTGTCCTCCTTTGGCAGCCAAGTCAGGGCCTCTCAGGCAGTGGCAAAGCTAGGAATGGATAAAGAAGATGTGGTACATATATATGGAATATTACTCAGCCATATAAAAGAAGGAAATAATGCCATTTGCAGCAACATGGATGGACCTAGAGATAATCATGCTGAGTGAAGTAAGTCAGACCGAGAAAGACAAATATCCTATAATATCACTTATATGTGGAATCTAACAAAAATGATACAAATGAACTTATTACAAAACAGCAACAGACTCACAGACTTCGAAAACAAACTTATGGTTACCAAAGGGGAAACGTGGTGCGGGGGGAAGGGATAAATTAGGAGTTTGGGATTAACCTATACACACTACTATATGTAAAATAGATAATCAACAAGGACCTATGGTATAACACAGGGAAATCTACTCAATACTCTGTAATAACCTAGATGGAAAAAGAATCTGGAAAAGAATGGATATATGTATACATAAAAAGGAATCTCTTCTGTACCTCTGAAACTAACACAGCACTGTGAATCAACTATACCCCAATATAAAATAAAAATTAAATTACAAAAAAAAAAGCTACAGGGAGAAGGAGGCCTCAGCTCACACCTTGTGGCTGAGCAGAGAACAAATGCCTGTCCTCTGAGGCTGCAGGGAGCTTCCCTACACGGAAGCAGGGAGACCCCAGCCCACAGAGCAGATTTTTCTCCAAGTGCTTGGAGTCAGTGGACCAGGAACCACCCTGCCTTCCATCCTGCTCATGTACACAGGTGAGGTCCTTCCTTCAGGAGCCTCCCAGGTGAGGCAGGCCCCCTTTCTGCTAGCCCCTGGGCAGTGCAGACCCTCTCTACCTTCTTTGTACCATCCCTCTACCTTTGCTCCATCTTCTCTGGGAGCCCTGCCTGCCTGGGCCTGTGCCCACAGCAGAGGGGACTTGCCAGGAAGCTGGGAGGGAGAGCGGGTTGGGATCCTGCTGCTGCCTGCAGGCTCAGAAGTCCCTGGGCTCTTATTTTTCTGTTAAGTTTTCTAAATGGTTATTGCTGTCACACAAGAAAACTATTGATTTTTAAATGTGTGTCTGGTGCCTAGCCACTGTTACTAAATTCTGCAGAATTACTGTTGTTCTTCCTAGACAGACAATCACACTGCCCTCTGAATGGTGATAAGCTTGTCTTCATTTCTGAGGTCGTATTTCTCACTTTCATTTCGCATCGTGATATTGGCCAGCACGTTGAGAACAATATTGAATGAAAATGAGAGCAAGCACCCAGGGTCTCGCTTATCTGAATGGGGATTGCTCCCTGTATGAGGATATCTGTTCTTGTCTTAAGATCAATCACGCTTAATTTTAAGGAAGTATTGTTCTTTTCCCAGTACTAAAACGTCCTGAAGGGATATTATATTTAACTCAGCTTCTTTGCAATATCCATAGAGATGACCACTTTTTAATTCTATCTATTGATTTGATTTAATGTATTAATTGAGTTTTCCTAATATTAAGTTGTACTCAACTCCTGGAATAACCTGTACTTGGCTATGGTACACTATGCTTTTAGTGTATTTTTTTTTTAGTTTTTTTTTTTTTTTTTTTTTGATGTGGACCATTTTAAAAATCTTTATTGAATTTGTTACAACATTGCTTCTGGGTTTGTTTGTTTTCTTTATGTTTTGGCCACAAGGCATGTGGGATCTTAGCTCCCGGACCAGGAGTCGAACCCACACCCTCTGCATTGGAAGGTGAAGTCTTAACCACTGGACCTCCAGGGAAGTCCCGTATTTTATTTATTTATTTTTTTTATTTTTTTATTTTTTATTTTTTTTTTGCGGTACGCGGGCCTCTCACCGTTGTGACTTCTCCCGTTGCGGAGCACAGGCTCCGGACGCGCAGGCTCAGCGGCCATGGCTCACGGGCCCAGCCGCTCCGCGGCATGTGGGATCTTCCCGGACTGGGGCACGAACCCGTGTCCCCTGCATCGGCAGGCAGACTCTCAACCACTGCGCCACCAGGGAAACCCTGCCCTAGTTTATTTTAAATGAGATTTTCCAGCTTAGGCTTTAGGATTTCTGCCTGTATCCATAAATGAGGTTTGCCAGTTGTTTTCCTTTTGTGTATTTTGCTATCAGAGTTTTAATGACACTTCCTCTTTCTCTTCATCCTGGAATAGTTTATATGACATGAGGAGTATCTTTTTTTCAAAAATATGAAAAAACTCAGATGTGATTTTTCCTATTTGAGAAGCTTTTCAGGTTTTATTAAAAATTACTTTTCTACTTATTAAATCTCATTCCATTACTTTTCTACCTGGTAAATTATTCTTTGTCAATAAAAGCACTAGTTTCAAAACAATTTTTAAAATATTAGCTTTAAGTTATACAAAAAAATGTTTCATGATTTTTATTTCTTCTGTATTCATTGCTACATATCTTTTCTCAGTTGTAATTTTGATTCTTTCTAAATTTGATATGCCAATAATTTATATATTTTGTAGGGTTTTTTTTTTGAAGAATTGGCTCTTTTCTTTTTAGTACAATAATTACCATATCTATTTATTTATTCCCCAATTAATTAATTCTTCCCCTACCCCAATTTTATTATATCCTTACCCCTATTATCTTTATGTCTAACTTCTTTTCTAAATGTTTCTTTGAATGTTTTCTTTCCTTCCCCCCCCACCGCCATCTTTTAAAATGATGAAATTACTTTTAATGCTTTGCATTTACCTCTGAGGACAGCTTTGATTAATACCTACGTAGTTGAGACATGTAATGTTCTTACTGCCATTTTCTCTAAAAATTACCTCAAAATTGTACAGTAAGTTCCCTATGAATATATGGGATATATATGAATATAATATAATATATGATATATATATATAAATATAATGAATATTATATGAATATAAATATATTATATGAATATAATATATGAACGAGTTCCATCCCAAGAGCGTGTTCATAAGTCCAATTTGTTCTTAAGTCCAACCAAGTTAGCCTGGGTACCCAACTAAGACAATCAGCTATATAGTACCATACTGTAATTGGTTTATAATAATTTTCACACAAATAATATATAAAAAACAAAAAATAAAGAAAACATTTCTAATCTTACAGTAGAGTACCTTGAAAAGTACAGTAGTACAGTACAACAGCTGGCGTACAGGGGCTGGTATCAAGTGAACAGGCAAGAAGAGTTACTGACTGGAGGAGAGAGAGGAGGTGGGAGATGGTAGAGCCTTAAGGATCGTCAGCAATAGGAGATGGAGGGCAAGCTGCAATTTCTCTCACACCTGACACTGATGGCACAGTTCTGGTTCCTTGCTGGATTCAATTCTATCTACCATCTTGAAAAACGATCCAGTGATGTCTGGGTAGTAGCTCTTTTTTCTCATCATAGATGACATGGTAGCACTGGATTGCATGCTGAATGGCTGCTGCAACCTTCGTGTACCGTTCTATGTTCGGGTCCTGTGCCTCAAAAACTAACAGTGCCTCCTCAAATAAAGAAAATTGTACTGCCATTTCCTGCATCATGAATCTTTTCAGTTCTTCAGTTATTTCTTCTTCCTCTTGTCTCTCTCTTCGTCCTTTCTCTGGGCCTCCAATTCCATCAGGTCTTCATTAGTAAGCTCCTTGTGTTGCATAGCAAGGAGTTCAATGAAGTCGTCCTCTTGCAGAGCTAGCTTCAAATAAAGATACTGTACTACAGTACTCTATACTGTACTGTACAGTAAAGTACACAAAAGCACAACCACTTGTAGAGGATGCACGCACGTGACAATGCATGCTAGACATGTGAACTAACTTACGTGATTGGGCATGTGAATGCACGTTTGCATCTTTGAAAGTTTGAAACTTGAAGGTTCATATGTAGGGGACTTGCTGTATTCTTCATTGGTTAGGAGAGTGTTTTTCAGTTCCAGAGAGGTTTAGGGATTTCTGCTTAAGTGTTTACTATGAAGTTCTACTTTCTTTGGGTTTGAGTAGGAGAATGTAGCCTGCTCATTTCAGCTCTGGAGAATTAGTTGATGTTCTCTCTGTTATCTTGCATGGAATCCTACATTTATAAATGTTTCACAAATGTTTTGAGAGGTGTAGCCTTTGTTTGCCACAGCATTCAGTATTGCAGTTGTATTACTTAAATTATCATCTTTAAAGACAACACAGCCAAAAGGAAAGGGCAAATGCAGAGTCAAGATCAACCAGGGTTCAAATCTGGATTTCGTTACAATTAATGACATAATCTTATACAGGTGACCTAATAAGGGAACCTCCTCTATGCCTTAGTAAAATGGGGACATCAATCTCTATCTTTCACTGTTGTCGGGAGAAGTAAATATGGCCCCTTAGGTAAAATATCTCAGCAGGGTGTTTGGCCTGCAGCTTGCCCTAATAAATGGCAACCGTTATTAATTGTTGTCCACCTGATCTGCTACTGACTGATAGTATATCAAAATCTTTTCTCTCTCTGCTCAGGAAAATCTCTTGTTATTGTACGTTTGAGTATTCTCATGTTTTTCCCCCTTGTGAAATTCAAGTCTCCAATTTCTGTCTTTCATCTCTATCATCTTCTCTTTAATCATTTCATTTCTCTCTTATTTCCCTCTGTCTTTATTTAGAATAACTTAGGGCTATAGGTTATTCCTATAATTGTGTCTGCAGCTGCTGCAATGGCTACTTTTATTACTGCTACTGCAATTGTTCCCCTCCCCCCACATACTATGACATTATATTTTCCAAATAGCACTTATGTTTGCTTACATAAAATTAATATACTAATACACTACTTTTAAGTAACAGACAAAGGAGTAGACCAAGTAGAAGTGTATGAGTAGCAAGTTCATCATGTGCAGATTTTGGCTTTCCCAGTACACAGTGACCCCTCTTTTCTGCGCTTCTCAGCTCGTGCACCCTCCCCTCCCTGTTTGTCATATTACGTGCAGGTGCTACTGTACTAATATATTTTGGACCTCATAACACATACCCAAAAGTGAAAAGGTAAGTATGGAGCTTGTGATGCTTTTCCTGGCACCACGATGAGCGTTCTTGAGCATCCCTTGCCTTGCCCCCACCTTGGAGACTCCTGTCCTAGACCATATCGAATTTCTCTGCTTTTGGCCTTTGTAACACTTCCCCTTTTATAGTCGACACACACCCGTGATGCCTTGTTTTTCTCTCTTCCCAGCTGAACTCTAACTTCCTAGATGACCGTGCTGACGTCCTCCACATTCATGCAGCATCCCCACACCTAGCACAGTGGCTCTCACATAATGGGTTTGGGTACCTATCTGTTGGCTTGACTTAGAAGTTGTGGTTTTCTGCCAGTGGATCCCAAGTAGACCTTGACTTTGCTAGAGCATTGTTGGTGTCTTCACATTTTCTCCTCACTGAAGCCGGGTCCCTCCTCCTTCCATTCATGTCTTGGCCTCTTGCCTTTCACCTCATCCTCATACGTCTGTACAACGTCTTGTTTGCATAGGGCTGTTTTCATCTGTCATGGTGAGAATACAAGCAGGTGTTCCTTAAGCTTTCTTCTCTTTCTAATAGTGAGTGACTTTTGGGAGTAAATCTTTCTTTGGGTGTTCAGGATAATGTTTCTCTTCTCTTTTGGACTAATCCCAATTTTTTCCCTTCGTTTTCAATTCTTAACATGGAGACCTGGGTCTCAGCAATGGCCAACCATCAGCATGTGTGGGTGTCACTGACCACGTTCTTTTCCCACTTGAGTTTCAGAATATCCAGTTATGGGGTAGAAGTGTGCAGTACCTTGTGCAGTTTCTAGTGGCTAGTAAGTATTCAGTAAAAGAATACTGGACAGAGTTTGTTTTTCTGCTTCCACTTGCCACTTCTGTAAATCTGAGAATTATGGTGAAAGAATCATGATCAAGAAGCATCATATTGGGCTTCCCTGGTGGCGCAGTGGTTGAGAATCTGCCTGCTAATGCAGGGGACAAGGGTTCGAGCCCTGGTCTGGGAAGATCCCACATGCCACGGAGCAACTAGACCCGTGAGCCACAGCTACTGAGCCTGCGCGTCTGGAGCCTGTGCTCCACAACAAGAGAGGCCGTGATAGTGAGAGTCCCACGCTCCGCGATGAAGAGTGGCCCCCACTTGCCACAGCTGGAGAAAGCCCTCACACAGAAATGAAGACCCAACACAGCAAAAATTAATTAATTAATTAATAAACTCCTACCCCCAACATCTAATAAAAAAAAAAAAGAATTACTAGGAGGTCGAGTTAATAGGACATAGTGACTTCTAAAAAAAAAAAGAAGCATCATATTAAAAAATGATAACTCCCAACACTTATTACACTCGGATCCTACTGTCTCTGCCCTGGTTAGGGCATGGAGACTGGAGCCTGCAGCGTGATGCTGGCCAGTGCTGGAACTTCTACTCTTGTGATATGCTGGGGTTGTAGCTACAAATGGAGGTTGAAAGGGTGGTACCAGGGAAGGAGAGAAAAGGGATGACAAGAGACGAGAACAAGGTGCCAGTCTTCCTAGCAGCCCAGGCACACACTCTTGGGACCTGGTTGCCTGGGTTTCTAGGTTTGCAGAGTCTGGGTCTCTGAGCTTGAGGGGGACTGGGTATGAGGCTCATGCCTCTTCCTACCACTTCTTGGCAGGTGCTGCAGCTCCTTTCCAAGAGTGCAGCCTGCACAGACCACCAGTTTTATTTCTCCATCTGCTTCACCGAGGCTGTGGTTGATAAACATTTCCCCAGGTTTTTTTCAAGTGGTTGATGGGTGACCTCAGCGTTTAGAACTTCTGTGATTTTTTTGGTCTTTTTCTAGTTGCCTGGACTCTTTAACGGAAAGTTGAGTGAAGACACATTAGAAATTATCTTCATTCTTTTTTTTACTTGATACATTTATACTGCAGTATGATTATCAGAGTAGCGTTAGCTAACACCTCCATCATGTCACATAATTATTTTCTTCTAATATTGGGAACAATTAAGATCTATTCTCTTAGCAAGTTCAATGTCTATAATACAGTTTTGTTGGCTACAATCACTTAGTGTGTGTTAGATCTCCAGGACTTATTTCTCCACTAGTTGGAAGTTTGTCCCCTTAAACAACATCAGCCAACTCATTAACCGAAAAGACCCGAACAATCTGATTTAAATATGGACAGAACAAAATCGATTTTTTTTTCCAAAGAAGACATCCAGATGGCCAACAGGTCCATGAAAAGGTGCTCAGCATCTGTTCTTCTTCATCCTGAAGTCGAGGTTATTCTGTAGTCACAGCATCCATTTTCTCCTAACTCATTCCCTAATGTATTTCAGATCAGAAACTGTTAAGGCAAAACTGTTCTCTGAAGTTTAGAAATGACCTTGCAGCCGTTGGAGTAGAAGGCGGATTTGGTGCTAGTAAGATGCATGGTCTGTCTTGTCTTGACAGTTTCTCTTCCACACGGATCCCTGAGGGAGACGTGTGCATGAGAGCAGTAGGAATAAGAAATAAAGTGCTCCTTTATATTCACCCTTATTCATGGCCTGTATCCCCATGTAGAAAATAAGAGAGGAGGCAGGATGGCTGGGCTTACTCAGAGCAGACCGGGCTTGGATGAACCTATAGCATTGATGAGAAACACTACCAGGGTGTGAGCCCCAGCTGTGAGCACAATCTTTGCACACCTCCTGAGAGCCAGCTCTGTGGACTAGCTGCTGCTCCTCTTTGGAGGAGAAGTGAGAGTGGGTAGTGGCAGTGCTAGGAGGCGCCACCAGCCTCCACCAACCCCCCCTTCACCACCACTACCGCTCGACTTTCTCGTTCTACCGTGGTCAATTGCTATTTCCCACTCAGAGGTAAAGTGGAAGTAAAAACATCTTTTCTGTTACTCTGGGTTATATAATAGATGTCAAAGCTCTGCTTAATGTTCAGCTGTCATGGGAAACGGGCTTCCCGGGATGCTGAAGGCAGGTGCACTGCTTGGGGTTGTCCGGGCCTTGATGATGCTTTGACCGACAGGTTGAGGATGGGGCGCTTCAGGAACTAGGAGGACTTGCTGTATGTAAAATTCTGTGAGCAGAGCAGAGGTTGGAGGGACTGTGCTAGTCCTTTCAGAAGAATGGCCAGGCCGGGTTGCTGCACAGAGTCAAGCCTCTCGGATCTAGGAAGACTGTCCCTTGTGTCACCAGCCACTGCGAGGTCTATTATTAGGGACTCTGAACCATGAGAAGCCTTGCATCTATTCCTGTTCTAGGTGTAAATGTTGATTTCCCCAGATTTCTGTGGTCTTGGCTCGATGACTCAAGACCTTAGAATGAAGGTAGAGGTGTGTTCAGAAAAGAGTTAACACAACAGGCTATCCTTTGAAAGTCCTGCTTGCAAGGTTAGCCCTCTGCTGGTGTCTGGGAGATTGGATTTGGGGAGCGTCCCCGTCATTCCTAAAAGAAACAAGTGGCTCACTGTACCTAAACTGTACGTACAATATGGTTTATGTTTAAACACCTGCTTTCCTCCTGGGAGTCTTGACTTTTAGTCCATGCCAGGGACAGATTGCCTACCTGACCAGCCCCCAATAAATACCTTGGACAACGGGACTCTAATGAGCTGTCCTGGTGGACGGGATTTCGCCTATGTTGCCACTGCTCATTGCTGGCGGAATTAAGCATGTCCTCTTGACTCCACTGGGAGAGAATTCTGGAAACTTGTGCCTGGTTTCCTCCAGACTTCACCCCAGTCACCTTTTCTCTTTGATAATTGTGCTTTCTAATCTTTCATGGTAATAAATCATAGCTGTGAGTAGGACTATATGCTGAATCCTGGGAATCTCTTAGTGAGCTGTTGAACTTGGGGGTGGGTCGTGAGATGCCTCCAATATAGAGCCCGGTGATCCAGGGTGTGACCCCTCTAATATGTATCCCACCCGAAGAGCTGTAGACCCCTTCCAACCAAGGCGCTGCTCCTGAGCCCCTTTTCTGTAAAACTTCAGGTGCTGCTATTGGGACAAGGCTTGGTTTTGGCCCCCCCCACTCACCCAGGTCCAGTCATCATCCTTACAATGTCCCTTTCTCAGCCTTCATCCTACTGGGTCCCCTGTAGCATTCAACACTACTGGAGGCTAACTGCCAGCCCCTTACTGAATCTTGGTGTCCCCTGTTATCTAGGGCACCCCTCTCATGCTTGGTTCTCCTCTCAAACTCTTCCTTTCCAGTGCCTTTCTCCTGCCTCTTACCTAGACTGTAACAGCATATCAAAATGGCACCCTTAAGTCTCTATTTTACTTTCTTTTATTAAAAATTTTTTTTATTATTATTTTTTGGCTGCGCCACATGGCACGCGGTATCTTAGTTCCCCGACCAGAGATCCAACCTATGCCCCGTGCATTGGGAGCGTGAAGTCTTAACCACTGGACCACCAAGGAAGTCCCATAAGTCTCAATTTTAGGCTCTAACTCACAGGAACAGTGCAAAATGTGCCAAGTCTCCCAAGAGCCCATTGTTCTTCCCTACCTTGATGTGTTAGTTAGCTCGGGCTGCGGTAATAAAACGGCACAGCCTGGGTGGCTTAAACAACAGAAATTTATTCCTCTCAGTTCCAGGGGCTGGGAATCCAAGATCAAGGTCCTGACAGGGTTGGTTTCTGGTGGGAGCTCACTCTTTGGCTTGCAGATGGCCACCCTCTCGCTGTGTCCTCACATGGTCTTTCCTCTGTGCTTGCACTCCTGGTGTCTCTTCCACTCCTTATAAGGACACCAGTCTTATTGGATTAGGGCCCCACCCTTATGACCTCATTTAACCTTAATTACCTCCTTCAAGTCTTTGTCAACAAATACAGTCACACTTGGAGGTGGGGGGTGGGGGAGTTAGGACTTCAGCAGATGAATCTGGGCATAGTTCAGTCCCTAACACTTTATGAGAGGTTGAAGCATTAGGCAAAAGAATTTCACTGGATGGTGTTGGTGGTGGGTGATGCTCTTACTCCCCACTTGGACCCTTTCCACTGACTCTGCGTCGAGGACCAGCAGTGCTTATCTCATCCTGTTCTCTTCCCATAGGAACACTCGATCCAGCATGAAGGGAGGGTGGTTGCTGTTCCAGCCACCCTCCAACCTTCCTGGGGGCCCCACGTTGTTCAGGGTGCTCACCTCATCTCCCCTTTCAGCTCATTAGAACCTTCCCTCCACTGAGGGCTCACTGCCGAGCCATTGAGAATTTCCTAATTGGAGCCTTTGCTCCCAGCTTGGTGCTGCCCTAGCTCCGTGCTTCTAGGTAAGTCCCAGCTCCCACTTGATTCTGTCCCAGGTTTCGGACTACAACCTCCCAGAAGTAAGTCTGTGTCTATTCGTCTCTTTCTTGCCCCACTGTACATCGCCCTCCCGGAAGCAAGCCTGTGTCTCTTCGTCTCTTTCTTGCCCCACCGTACATCGCCCGCTCTTCTGCTCCTTTGTAGGCATGCTTCTGGAATTGAGTCAGTTGATTTGAGCGGAGTCTCAGGCAGACGTTTCTTCTTACTCCTAATCCGTCTCCTCATTACCTTTCTGAGCCCACCATTTTTTCTGTATATGCGTCTTTTCTTCCTTTTATTTTGCAGGGATTTTTACTGTTACTTTAGCTCTTGGTGAAAGTTTCAGCTGTTGGTCTTAATGAATGTTGTGCAGTCCTGGCCCTCCCTCGGCTTCCTGCCCTCGTTCAAGTTCATTACTCTGACTTCCATAGCAGTGGGAAGCAATCAGACGCAGTCCCGGGCAGGTTAGCTTCCCGCGTGTCTTGCTAAGCGGATCATGATATTTGGGCTTGTGGATGGGGACTGAGGCCCCATAGGCGTGAATTTCATTCTTTCACTCTGCACTCACTTGCCTGTTCAAGATTCGTAAAACAATTTAACCAAGTAAAGATTTTTGCATTCGGAATCCGCTGCATTCTGTGAAAGGTTGGGGAGTCTGGGAAGATACCCACTTTGTTTTTAGGGGACTGTGAATCCGGAATGCCAGCCTCATGTCATGCTGCTAGGCCTGCACAGGCCTCATTCGTCAGACCAATTCTTTTTGGTGGAAGAGGATGCCTGGAGGGTTGTATGTGAGATACCTGGGTCCTCAGAGTATTGACCATCCAAGGAGGATTACTGAGAGGCTCACTGCAGGCAGAATGGCAGTTTGGGGAACAAATAGCTTTCAGGCAGTGGTCGTTTGCATTAAATGCCCCTAAAGGCCATCCTCCCAAATTCCTACTAAATTTCTTCCCAAAGGCCCAGATAGGAAAACATATTAAACTCTCCAACTTTGAAGAGCGATATGAACCTGGGCCAGGAATTATGCTGGGGCCTCTGACACGGAGGGAGGCTTTGCGACGCGGGGGTTAGCATCAGGGGTTCCAAGCTGATCCCTTTGCTGGTGCCTACTAGCTGCGTAGCCTTGACCTAGCTCCTTTTAACCTCTTCTTGCCAAGATTTTCTCAAGGGCAAAATGTGGAAGGGCGGAACCTATTCATAGTGTTGGGACAGAATCAAACAATAATATATGTAAGGCCTTGAGTTCAGTGTCCGGCATATCGCAAATGTTAAATCAGTATTTCCTATTACTTATTGTCATTCTTTTAAATGCTTAAGAAAGACCTCCAGCAGCTGACCTGAGACCCAAGAGAGCAACTTAGATTTCAGTTTGCCTCTGTGTGCCAGGCAGCCGTAGCTCTCCCCAGCCAGGGAACGCTGGGATCAGGGGGAATAGTGTTCTGACAGAGCCACACATCGCCCGGCCTCCTGAGAGACAGCAAAAGCATAGGCAGACTGCTGGGTTTGGAATCCCAGCTCTGCTCCCCTGTGTGAGCTTCTGCAAGTTACTGAACCTCTCTGTGCTTCAGTTTCCTTATCTGTAAAATGGACCGCTGGCAGCCTTAAATGAACTAGGGTGTGGCGATTTCTTTAAATGATGCCACGGCATGGTGACTGCTCAGTATGTTAGATGTCAAGGTCATCATCAGACTTCCCAGACCTTGCCTCGGCCTGGGGCTGGTTTCTGTTCAAGGGGCTTAGGGAAAAACTGGTCTCTGAGATTGTATTCATCTCAGTTCTCCTGGAATGGATGCAGGGAGAGGGTGGGGACATGGGGGCCAGACTTCTGGGAACAGCACTGATAGCTTGTGGGGTGTACCCAGTCCTATTTGTCCTTCAAACTAGGATCTGCTGAAGACAGGTTTTCCTCACTCTAAATCTGAATAGAACCTTTGTACTGCGGGCAGGTCTGATGTCGAGCTGTGTTTGTGAAAGGAGGAGTCTTTGTGCACTGAAGGTCTGCAGAAAATGTGCGATGTACACACATACTCAGGAGCCAGGGCTGAGAAGATGCCAAGAGAGACAGAGATAGGTGAGGGGGCCGCACCCTGATTGTTTCTCCAACTATGGGCCTGCAGGAATCTCCCTTGGCTCAATGATAGTTTAAAAAAAAAAGGGGGAGGGTTGGGGGAGAATCACATTCTGACCAATAACAGACCTGAAGTTCCAAATGTCATCTGCTTAACAGCTAGAAGCAGACCCTCCTGTGAGCCAGACCCCTCCTCCAAGTAGCAGAAAGGCTCTACCAAGCCACCCGTGCACCAGCGCTACAGCTGGCACTGCCATGGGGTCCTGAGCACTGCCCCCCAACCCGAGCACTTCCCCTCTGGCCAAGGCTCTGAGTAGAGAATAAGCTGCTCCCTTCACTGCGGCCAGGATGTAGTTTGAAGCGTCATTTCCGCTCGTGAGCTTTGGGTTTGCTGTTCAGAGCCAAGGGCACCGTCCGTGAACGCTCCCTGATGACTTTGACCAGAGTTCCGTGTGGACCCTTGAAATGCGCCAGTTCCACGTGCTGCTCTCCCATCACCAGGGGTGGCGGGGGAGGTTTTGGAGAGGTAGGTGATCTCTCCCCTCCTACCTGGAAGGTAGATTGTTTAAAGACAGCCTCATGCTGAGAAGCAGGTGTTTTGCTAAGTCCTGTGGATCCCCAACCCCATCCCATTCGACTCCCAGGGAACAGTGGTGCCTACGGCACTATGGGCGGGAGCTGGTGTGGCCCAGCTGGTGGACATATTTTTGTTAAGGTCTCGTGAGGTCTCTTTTTTTATTTTTGCACCTTTATTGGAGTATAATTGCTTTACAATGGTGTGCTAGTTTCTGCTTTATAACAAAGTGAATCAGTTATACATATGTTCCCATATCTCTTCCCTCTTGTGTCTCCCTCCCTCCCACCCTCCCTATCCCACCCCTCTAGGTGGTCACAAAGCACCGAGCTGATCTCCCTGTGCTATGCGGCTGCTTCCCACTAGCTATCTACCTTACATTTGGTAGTGTATATATGTCCATGCCACTCTCTCACTTCGTCCCAGCTTACCCTTCCCCCTCCCTGTGTCCTCAAGTCCATTCTCCAGTAGGTCTGTGTCTTTATTCCTGTCTTACCCCTAGGTTCTTCATGACATTTTTTTTTCTTAGATTCCATATATATGTGTTAGCATATGGTATTTGTTTTTCTCTTTCTGACTTATTCACTCTGTATGACAGACTCTAGGTCTATCCACCTCATTACAAATAGCTCAATTTCGTTTCTTTTTATGGCTGAGTAATATTCCATTGTATATATGTGCCACATCTTCTTTATCCATTCATCTGATGATGGACACTTAGGTTGTTTCCATCTCCGCACACCCTCGAGCTTCTGACCTTTTATGAACTGTTGGACCTCACCTGGGTGACAGACACTTGGGATGACGCCCACTGCTAATAGACCAACATCCCAGAGAGAGGGCCCCGGAAGGAGAGCCGTAGTACCTGGGACATTATCTAGTGCAGTGTTTCTTGAACTACTTCCTCTTCGTCCTCTTCCTCTTCCTCTTGTCCTGTTCCTCCTTCTTGTTCTGCCACTCCCCCACTCAGGTGCCTAAGAAACTTGTTTCCCTAGTTGCCCTAACCCCATGGCATTTTATTATAATTGGACAGATATACTGTATGAATATATGTTTATACACTGTGACGTTAGGAGGGCCACAAACCATAATATGTAAGTTATTTTTGGTCCCCTAAGAATCACTTTCCATCTCACGGAAGGTGATGCTCTCTCTCTTGAGAATGCACCCTCTGGCCTAGACTTTTTGGCCATCCAGAACCAGCTTTGACTAGTGGGAGTGGCTTGGGGTGAGCTGGGCGTTAGCGCATGTATATAACAAGCGCGGTTGTCCGAGCCTCGTGGTTCTCGCTCAGTATGAATGCCAGCAAGACTGGGCCATTCTCATCTTCCTCCAGCTGCCACCTTTCCGCTTTCACAAATACTGGATGACTTATCTTTGGGCAAACATCTTGGTCTGCATTTAAGATCATTTCCTTGCTTTGTCTTTTTCTTTAAAAGTGAAGTTGTTAGGTACAAAAGAACCAGAATGTTACAGCATCTTGAACACTGCTAGTCAATATCTGGGTGAATATACCCAGAGACGCGTCAGAGAGTCCATCTCTCATCTGCATCTCTGCCAGCACTGAGCAGTATTCTTTTTTATAAGTATTTGCTCATTTGAAAGGCAAGATGCTAACTCATTGTCGCTTGAATTAGCCATCTTATGACCAGCCAAGGGGAAATTTTGGATCCTTTCATCTTGCTGACAGGTGAGAGATACATCAATTTCTTCTCAGTAGTCCATCCTACTGACTTGTCATGCTTCCCCTGTCCTCTGGGAAGTTTTATCTACACTGGGATCTGTTCCTGGACTGTCTGTTCTGAATTATTGACGTCTTGATCATGACGTCTGCTTGACTTTTGGAAATAGGTTTCCAATGAAGGTTCTTGGAAGGCGATTGCACTCCAGGAGTGGATTGATGTGTCTGCACTTTGGCAAACATGTATGCAGACACCTGGACTGTCCTCCCTGCCTGGGGCCAAGATGTGGTGAGCTGTTGGTGGACACACCCTCCTGAGCCATCCTAAGGGTGCAGAGTGCCACACTGATGCGTCACTGAGGCTCAGACAATACCCTGAAGGTCTAATTTTGTCTAATTTGGCTCAAGTTCACCTTTGGTCAGTGTCAGCTCTAGTATGAAAGATCCAATGCATGTTGAACTGAGCAAAGGAAAAACAAACAAGCAAGAGACGTCATTCATTCTCTAAGTGCATACAGAGCGCCCACCATGGTGTCAGATATAAAGAAGTTTCAGGCTGGGTCCCTGGCCTTGCAGAGCTCACAATCCAGGTGGGAGATAGGTGTGCAAATTAGTGGCTGAGATATAGGGTGATCTGTTCTAAATAGATGCACACTAAATTAGTAGAAGGGACAGAAGGAAGTGCCCAACTCTGTCTAGTGAGATGAGGAAGGGTCAGGAAAAATACAAAAAGAGAACATGATGTTTAAGCTCCATTGTATAGAACAAGTTAGAGATCACCAGGTAGACAAATGGGGAAGGGCATCCCGGATGGAGGGAACAGCAGGTACAGAGGCATGGAGCTCTGAAAGAGCATGGCATTTTGTGCAGAGGTAGGAAGCAAAGTGTGTCAAAAGGAATAGCTGGACTTGAATACCATCCCGAGGTGGTTTCCTTATTTTTGGTCAAAGATGCCTTTGAAGTGTATAAAGCACGGTCAGATATGCTTTGGGGAAAAAAGCACGGTCACATATGCTTTGGGGAAGTAAACTGAACTGTCAGGAAGAGAGTGTGGAGGTGAGAGTATGAGGGCAAAAGCCATTTTACTAGTAACATTGTAATTATAACTAGGAACATTCATTCTTGGAAGCATTTTCCCACCACAGTCTTTTTGGAAATGGACTAGCAATTGGATTAACAAAAAAGGTAGAGCAGCCACAGGTATTTAAGATGTGAAATCAGTAAGACTTGATGACTAAATTTATGTGTGATTGGCAAGGATGAAGGAAGAGATAGGGATGAAGATGTGATTTCTCTCCTGTACAGCTGGGCAGTTTGGGGTCCAGGTACAGCAGGTGTGAAGCCATGGCCATTTAAGCGGGAGGTGTTGGTTGGGCATTTAGACACAAATACTGGCAAATGATTAGGAATATGAGGTATCAGAGGTACTCACAGTTGCGAATTTCTTGTATTTCTTTTGGTATTTTAAGAATGAAGCCCAATATTCAGAAATGGTTTCAGCTCTTCATTGACTGAGGTCATGCCGTGGAGAAAAGCATGGAGATGTTTATTTCATTGGGTACAGTAGGTCAATTTCAGCTACTTTTCAACTCATATTTATATCTTCTCCTTCCAGGGGATGGTCAGGTGGATTTTGATGAATTCATGACAATCCTTGGCCCCAAACTGGTGTCTTCAGAAGGTCGCGATGGTTTTCTTGGAAACACGATAGATAGCATATTCTGGCAGGTGAGTAAGAATTCTTTGAAAAATTAAGTTTGACAGTAAACACGTGTCTGGGACTAACATTTGACTGTGAATTCTTGAGCTTCTGTTCAGCGCGTGAAGCTCCCTTCTGGGCTTGAGTGATATACGTTCCTTGAACTGGACATCTAAATTGAGATCCGTACTAGGCCCCCTGAACAAAGAATCAAAACTACACTCATTTAAGGCTCGGAAGAGTGAAATATCTCCCTATTTTCCCTCATATCAAAACTAGTTTTACATTTTGGAGAAATGAGATTCCTCCACTTCTGATTCACAAAAGACTTTTTCCTGGGGACACTTGGAAAGGACATATTGGTATTACCTGAGCCCACTCTGTCCCTGGTTCCAGCAGATCCTTGATGGGAGGATGGCATGGCTGCCTTGTGTGTTTGGATCCTAGCAGTACTCTTAATAGGACAGAAGGGTTTTATCTAAAAATTTGCATTTGATGCTTCTCGATTTGCTTCTATTTCTATCTTGTAAAATCTCTTAGGAAATTCCACATAATACCTTCAAATGATTAATTGTGCTATAAATCATTTCTCTATATTAGTTCTTGAGTCTTAAAATGTGACTATTATTTTGTGACTATGGAATTTGGGGAATGACTCATCAATAATTATTTTAAAAAATTAGGGACTCCCCTGGCGGTCCAGTGGTTGGGACTCCGTGCTTCCACTGCAGGGGGCGCGGGTTCAATCCCTGGTCAGGGAAGTGGGATCACGCATGCTGCGCAGCGTAGCCAAAAAAAAGAGAAAAAAACTGAGTTAATTTGTCAAGTTAAATTGAATTACTGTTTAAACATGTAAAATACCATTCAAACACGGTGTGGTTTCTTTAATTTCTTGATGTGTTTTTTTCCTTAACCAAAGATACTTCTCTGTATCTCTAGATAAGGATTGCAGTTGACGTGTATCTCTAGTCTTATTCTGCTACCCATCTTGCATATAACCAACAAGTACTTAGTAAGAACTTGTTACTGGCCCTGTAGTCTAACAGTTACTATGGGTTTTACAAAAGATGCTTAAGACACAGTCCTGGCTGTTTAAGAATTTGGTTGGGGAAACACAACTAAGAGAGAAAACAAAGAGTAATTAATTGGCTTGATGGTTACTAGACTGTAATCTCCTTGCAGCCAGGGACTTCATTGTTGTGGTACCCTCAGCAGTTAGCCCATGTACTCAGCAGACCCTCAATAACTTTTTTTTAAATAAAATGAATAGAAGTTCAAGAAAGGAGACACATGTGGTCTTGAGAGGTCAGATAAGGCTTCAGGAAATGGGGGCACTTGGTTCAAACCTTGAAATAGGTGGGGGATTAAGTGAGAAAAGAAAGAAAAGAGAGCATCCCCAGCCTGTCACAATGAGAGTTTGAAAAAAGGTGGAGGCAATGAGCACAGGAAAGTCATTGACCGTGAGGAAGATACGGTTGAAAGGGAAAGAGCTCAGGATCCACTGGCAGAGTGGATTTAGAGCCTGAGGAGAGAAGGCTTGAGATGACTGACTCCAAGCTTCCCAACTGGCTACTACTGCCAGGAATACGATCATGGAGAAAAGACGTCTTTGTGGAGTTGAATTCTAAATTGGACACGTTGAGGGTCAGTCACCAAGGAAAGTCTGTGCACAGCTGAAATCAAGGATGGATCATGGGTGAGAGGCCAGGGCTGGGAACCCGGATTTGGGATTCATCAGAGCTAGTGGGTGAAATTATAGTCAAGGATGAGCTCAACGAGGGAAGTCATATACCTGAAGATGACCAGAGAGACAGGACCTTGTCCTGGAGGATATCCAGGGCAGGGGAGAGTGAGACATGGCGTCTGACCTCCACACTGCTGATACCCATCAGGAGAACATCATCTCCCTGTGGTTATGATCAGCCCTGACTCTCCCTAGAGAAGGACCTCCGTGACCCTACTTGCCACGTGATCAGAATATTTCAGCGCTCAGGTAACCTTTCGATGTGGAAAGATAGACGGGTGGACTCCACTGGCCAAAATCAAACGTGAGCACATAGGGGGACTTCCCTGGGGATCCAGTGGTTAAGACTGCGTGCTTCCAATACAGGGGGCACGGGTTCGATACCTGGTCAGGGAACTAAAATCCCGCATGCGCACAATGCAGAAAAAAAAAAATGTGAGCCTATAGTTAACAGGACGGAGAAACATTATTTCCCACCTGGCATCTTGCAGCCCATACAGATGTACTCTGTTTGCACATCTGGGAGTTGCTTCTCTTCTCGGTTTCTCTTCTTCCCTGCGCTTTCTGAATGCTTTCTACCCTTTGCCTCTGTCTTCAGGGCTCACTCTAGCCTAGAAGGATGCTGCAAGCCCTTCCAGGCTCTAAGCATTCTTCCTGGCCCCGATCCTGAAGGGGAAGGAGCTGCAGGTACTTAATTATATCTTAAGTGGAGGCCTCACATCTGCCGGATTCTTCCCAGTAGAGCATCTGCACGAGGAAATATTTCTTTTCTAATATATCGATTGCCTCTTGCATAACTGCGACATGCTACTATGCTCATGAAGTCTCTGTGCTTTTGCCTTACCAAAGACCCTCCCCCTCACCCAGGGTGATAAATGGGATGGGAAAAAGAGAATAAAAGGGGAAAATGCAATTCTGAAATAGCTAAACGAATGTGGGACCGTGTGGACTGGTGGCTGTGACTTCCTCTCCTGCTGGTGCTCCCCCAGCTCAGACTTTGACGACTAGCAAAGGAGAAAGACCGTCAACCCATTCTTGATAGTCAGTCTCCTCTGCTGCCTGCCCCCCCCCCCCCCCCCGTCTGCCCATTCAGTGACAGTGTGAGAAAACTGTACTCAGAGCGTCCAGAGCATCTGGTCCTTCCTGGAAGAAAAGCTCATATTGCCAGCACTCGAGTGATTTTTCAGGTTTGAAAGAAAGCTCTGTGTGTGCACAGGTGTATGTGTGCACATGCATCTGTGTACACG
Source organism: Stenella coeruleoalba (assembly GCF_951394435.1). Lineage (NCBI taxonomy): Eukaryota > Metazoa > Chordata > Mammalia > Artiodactyla > Delphinidae > Stenella > Stenella coeruleoalba. Next base: position 74,384,624 of record NC_137161.1, read on the forward strand.
TGAGTGTTTACTTTGCCGCTGTGGTTGAAGATGGTCTAGAAGAGGAGCAGCAGAAAGGCAGCTTTCTGCCTCCAAATTTCCAGGCAGGAGATTTTGATATCAGGAGTTCCTGATATTCTAGAAAGGAGAAGACCATCCATTTGAGACACTGACAAGGCTTCCTGTGAGGGACAAAAATCAGTTTCCTGTGGAAACAGACATGATGGTACACTTGGAAGGCCATATTAGTGATCTACTGCTGCATAATATATTATACCAAAAGCTAGTGACACAAAACAGTAAGTATGTACTAATCTCACTGTTTCTGTGGGCCAGGAATTCAATAGCAGCTTAGCTGGGTGGTTCTGGTTCAGGGTCTCTGATGAGGTTGCAGTCAAAATGCTGGCTGGGGCTGTGATCATCTGAAGGCTTGACTGGGGCTGGAGAATGTGCTCTCAGGTGCTCGCTCACGTGGCTGGCAAGGTGATGCTGGCTGTCGGCAGGAGGCCTCAGGTCCTTGCCACACGGACCTCTCCGTGGTGCTGCCTGAGTGTCCTCGTGACATGGCAGCTGGCTTCCAGAAAAATAAATGATCCAAGAGAGTACAAGGCAGAAGCTGTCATGTCTTTTACTACCTAGCACTGGAAGTCAAACTCCATCGTTTCTGCAATATCCTATTGGTTACACAGGTCATCCCCATTCAGTGGGGAGAGGACTACCTCCCAGCGATTACCGGGAGGCAGGGGTCATTGGGGACCACCTTGGAGACTGGCTACCACAAAGGGGGATGATTCTGTAATTGGACTTCAACTTCTGACCCGACATTGCTGCCACAGCCTTTCATTTTCCCTAGGCTTTGGTTTCTTCCTACCTGAGAGGAAAACTGTGACCATGGCCGTTCTCTGTGTTCCGAGAAGTGATCCCACCAGGCCCTAGGCTCACCTTGCTAATTAAATAATTAGCTCTCAGTGCTCGCTCCTTACTGGCATGCTAGCCTACGGTGCCAAGGGTCAAATAAAATCAAACGGGATTCTGCAAAAGCAGCTGTTGATCGGTTGGTGCTCATCCCGAAAGCTGTGAGCCTCCGGCTCTTTGTGAGAAATTGGTATCAGCGAGGGGCGAATGTAATTGGCTATGCAGCCTCCTTTCCAAAGAGGCTGGTCTGAGGGCTACGACTCAGAGTCTCGATCCTCCCAGGATACTCTGTCCGCTGGGTGTGAGGCTCACAGATTTCTTGGTAGCCAGTTCAGAACCTCTCTCTTACGTAGCAAATGATAACTTGTGAAATTCTTATCGTCTTCTTTCCCTTCACTCATCAAAGTCCTGTGTGTTGGCAGTTACTGCTGTGATGTAGTTGAGCAGGGCTTGTGAAATTATTTTTGGAATCAGCCTTAGGACTTGGTGTATGTTAATGGTAGAGAGGAGGGGAGGGAGGGGCTGAGGGGGCCAGGCTCAGGATGGGCGGGGAGGGCTTTCATGCTCATTGCTTCAGGTCCATTGCAATCGCAGAGGAGCAGGGTCCTCAAAGTCACTTTGTTCCGCCAGTCACTCGCACCACACACCATGAGGCCACTTGTGCCCAAGAATGTGTCTTTAACGCAACAAATGCTCCCGGGTGGAAGGAGCATCTGCATTTCAGCTTCACCTGAGTCCCCACAGCAGCCCTTCATCTTTTCTCCTCCTTGACCTCCAGCGCTGTGCTAGCTGGGTTCCGCCGTGAGCTTGCAGACAGCGCACAATGGCAAAGGAAATGACAAGCATCACGGGAGATCATGCAGCACTACTGATCTATCCTAGGTCCAGCCAACACTTCCATTAAACTCTTCTCCCTCTGAAGAAAGAGAGAGAGATGAGTCCTGCCCTTAGCTAGGAGAGGAGCCAGTGGTGTCGGCTTCTTCTTTTTTTTTTTTTTAATTTATTTATATTTATTTATTTTTGCCTGTGTTGGGTCTTCCTTTCTGTGTGAAGGCTTTCTCTAGTTGTGGCAAGCGGGGGCCACTCTTCATCGCAGCATGCGGACCTCTCATTGTCACGGCCTCTCTTGCTGCGGAGCACAGGCTCCAGACGCGCAGGCTCAGTAGTTGTGGCTCACGGGCCCAGTTGCTGCGCGGCATGTGGGATCCTCCCGGACCAGGACTCGAACCCGTGTCCGCTGCATTTGGCGGGCAGACTCTCAACCACTGCGCCACCAGGGAAGCCTGGTGTCGGCTTCTTGACTCACATTTTTATCTTATTCACAATCCAACTTCATTCATTAAGACTTGACTCAGAGTTTCTGACTTAAGAAATGAAACATTAATATTTATGCAAATGAATCTGTTCACTGGATGGTGCTGGTTGTGTGGGAATGGATCTGGGGCTGGAGATCGAGAACTAAGAAACTCACAGGGCTGCCTGGTCTTTGTGCTCCAGAGTACCCTTCGCTAGCCCATATGCAAGCAGGTCGTTATCATAGCTAGTTTATCTCACAGCTATGTGCAACGTCCAAGACACTGAAAGTTATCCTAACATAAAAGTGCCTGGGGCACCCGTGCCCAGACTTGGTCTAGATCAAGGCCTGCTTGCCACCCCGACTTCACCCACAGGCCTGCTCAGCATCCTTTCCAGCTGTCCATTCCTCCCCCACTGGTGGGAGAAGACACAGCTGGGGAAATACAATACCTGCAGCTGCTCCCCAGGTACCTCTCCATGCTTGGCCGCTGTCCCTCCATCCCATATTCTTACTCTGGCCTCATGTCTTTTCGGGTTTCCACTTCTGGTTTGGTCCTAGGCTCTTGATCTCTGTTCCATGCTCTGATCCAGAGGCCCATCCTCCCCAGCCCAGGTCCCAGGCTTTAGCTCGGGACATTTCATGCGCTGGTTCCCCATGGCTGAGATGGACAGGGAGCTCGGTTTCAAATTCTTGACCCGGGACTTCCCTGGCGGTCCAGTAGTTAAGATTTCACCTTCCAATGCAGGGGGTGCAGGTTCGATCCCTGGTTGGGGAGCTAAGATCCCACATGCCTCAGGGCCAAAAAACCAAAACATAAAACAGAAGCAATATTGTAACAGATTCAATAAAGACTTTTAAAAAATGGTCCATATCAAAAAAAAATCTGTAAAATTCTTGACTCAGTTCAGAATACTTGACATTCCATGTTCACAACACAGGAAAGGAACATTACACAAAGCTCCAGGTACAGTATGATCCCAAATCTGTTATGCATAAAAGAACTGGAAAGAAATATATCAAAACATTGACAGTGTTGTTTCATGTGATAGGATGATGAGTGATCACATCCTGTATTTTTCAAAAGCTTGACAAGAGGCATGCATTAGTTCTATAATCAGAAAAAGAAAATTAAAGGGAAGAAAATATAGTCCCCAGCTAGTCAAATATTTATTAAATACCTACAGTGTTTTCATCTGTGAAACTGTAGATTACCTGTCCCATGAGGTCGACTGTGGATAAAATTTGCAGGGAAAGCAAGTGACACAGAAGAAATCATATTCATTCATATAAGGTATTTGTTGCACGAGGCCCAGACCTAGAAAATTCCAGGACTTTGACTTTTGTTCTTTGAAGGATAATTTGCACCCTAGCAGGCTGAGTCTCTCCTCACATCCAATCTGGCACCAACAGGATGGTCCTCCCCCCAGTATTTTGTCAACGTGCCACTCTGTCAGAGTTTGCTGTTCTTAATCATCTCACGGGAGCTAAATAGCTTTCAGCAGTCATGTGCATCACAAGGCCTGTTAGACTGACAGCGAACATTTGAATCCCCAAAGCGATTTTACTGCTTGTGAAATATGGAGCGTGGAAAACATTAGTGTCTCAAAGTGGGTCTCAAGGTGTGGTTCCTGAACCAGCTGCATCAGCATCACCTGGGACTCGTTAGAAATGCAAATTCCTGGACCCCACCCAAGTAACACTGAACCGGAAACTCCAGAGTGGGGCCGGCTTCCGGGAGTTCAATACGCCCTCCAGGTGACTCTGATGCTCCCTCAAGTCTGAGAGCCGCTGAGATTTCAGTGATCCTGGCCTACGGGGCAGGCATCTGGTCAGGCTTACTACTCAGACCTTGGTAATTTGGGTTTTTCTTTCATTTATCCATATTCATAAACGTCATTGGTCTTTAGTCTATATAACAGTATATGTTTCAACTGTTTTTAAAAGATGGAGGAATTACATGTCAACATATAACTAATTTTCTAAGCAGGAAATGCCTTTCTAAGCATTAAAGCAATGGAAGAATCATAAATAAAAACTGTTAAACTATTAAGTTGAAAGGATATTTCAAAAAGTAATAGGAAAAATACAGCAATTAATAGGCTAAGGTATATGTGAAGAGCATTTCTAAAAAATATGAAAACCTCTAGATATGACAATAGAAAAACGGGATAAGGAATAACAGACAATTGATACTTTAAACAAACATATTAAAACAATTTTCAACCTCACTAGAAATCTAAGGAATATAAACTAAAATAGTAATTGGATAACAGTTTTCACCTATCAGGTTGGAAAAGAATAAAACATATGATAATAGTACTGTCAAGAGTAAGATAAAATGGGCAAACTCATATACTAATGGTAGAAATGTACATGGTAAAACTATTCTGAAAACTATTTGGTGATACTTAGCTACAACTTTTCCAGTGTGAAACCCTATAATTAAAAATAATTCTACATCTAAGACTCTGCATATGAAATTAGTCAGAGATGTAGAAAAATGCACTTACAAAGATGGAATATTGTACAATTATTTAAAATAATATTTTCACTTTACAGTCTACAGATTTAATTTATAGTATAATTACATTGCTGTTCTACATCTATTATATATCCATGTATATTCATGCAGAGACAAAAACTGGGGAAAATGTAATAATTCTTTTCTTTTTAACATCTTTATTGGAGTATAATTGCTTTACATTGTTGTATTAGTTTCTGCTGTATAACAAAGTGAATCAGCTATACGTATACATATATCCCCATATCCCCTCCCTCTTACGTCTCCCTCCCACCCTCCCTATCCCACCTCTCTAGGTGGACACAAAGCACCGAGCTGATCTCCCTGTGCTATGCAGCTGCTTCCCACTAGCTATTTTACATTTGGTAGTGTATATACCTCAAAGCCACTCTCTCACTTTATCCCAGCTTACCCTTCCCTCTCCCCATGTCCTCAGTTCCATTCTCTATGTCTGCGTCTTTATTCCTGTCCTGCCCCTACGTCCTTCATAACTTTTTTTTTTAGATTCCATATATATGTGTTAGCATATGGTATTTGTTTTTCTCTTTCTGACTTACTTCACTCTGTATGACAGACTCTAAGTCCATCCACCTCACTACAAATAACTCAATTTCATTTCTTTTTATGGCTGAGTAATATTCCATTGTATATATGTGCCACATCTTCTTTATCCATTCATCTGTCAGTGGACACTTAGGTTACTTCCATCTCCTGGCTACTGTAAATAGTGCTGCAATGAACACTGTGGTACATGACTATATTTGAATTATGGTTTTCTCAGGGTATATGCCCAGTAGTGGGATTGCTGGGTCATATGGTAGTTCTATTTTTAGCTTTTTAAGGAACCTCCATACTGTTCTCCATTGTGGCTGGATCGATTTACATTCCCACCAACAGTGCAAGAGGGTTCCCTTTTCTCCGCACCCTCTCCAGCATTTGTTGTTTGTAGATTTTTTGATGATGGCCATTCTGACCAGTGTGAGATGATATCTCATTGTAGTTTTGATTTGCATTTCTCTAATGATTAGTGATGTTGAGCATCCTTTCATGTGTTTGTTGGCAGTCTGTATATCTTCTTTGGAGAAATGTCTGTTTAGGTCTTCTGCCCATTTTTGGATTGGGTTGTTTGTTTTATTGATATTGAGCTGCATGAGCTGCTTGTATATTTTGAAGATTAATCCTTTGTCAGTTGCTTTGTTTGCAAATATTTTCTCCCATTCTGAGGGTCGTCTTTTCGTCTTGTTTATGGTTTCCTTTGCTGTGCAAAAGCTTTGAAGTTTCATTAGGTCCCATTTGTTTATTTTTGTTTTTATTTCCATTTCTCTAGGAGGTGGATCAAAAAGGATCTTGCTGTGATTTATGTCATAGAGTGTTCTACCTATGTTTTCCTCTAAGAGTTTTATAGTGTTTGGCCTTTTAGGTCTTTAGTCCATTTTGAGTTTATTTTTGTGTGTGGTGTTAGGAAGTGTTCTAATTTCATTCTTTCACGTGTCGCTGTCCAGTGGGAAAATGTAATAATTCTGATGCTACTAATTATTATGGATTGGAATAAAGGTGAATGTAAATTTTCTTTGTCCTTGTATGTATTTTCCAAAATTTCTGCAATGTGGCCATAGGATCTATTCTGTTATTATTCAGCAAAGTTAACGAAATCTCACATTAACAAAATCACATTGTAAAACAACTGTTTTCAGTGGCAAAAAAAAGTGATTGGATTTTTCTAATACGCTTGCCCACTGTTATGGTAACTAAAGCACAAACTTTACATGAGATACACAAGCATCTAGTCAAGGTGGCAACCGCCAGCTGCCGGGAGGAAAGGAGTTCAGGCTGAAGCCTCTGAGGGGCAGCCACCACCCAAAGCAGCTAGGTGGCCCCTTGTTGTAGAAGCCACAGGGTGCCCGAGGCCGGCTGCAGCCCCCCGCTGTATCAGTTACCTTACATCCATTTAGTATGCCGAAAACTTACCCTTTAGAAGAATGTCTGAATTGATTTCATAATCAGAAAAATAAATTGAAAGTAATTTTAAATATTATTTCTAAATAATTTCATGATGAGTCTGTGGCTGGGTTGGGTTGACAAGTTACCTCAGCCAAAAAGAGGGAAAAGCTCATATTATCAGGCAAGTCCTGGCACCAGTAACTTAATGCTTATGTCCGGTGAAATCTTCCCAAGTTTTATGCAAAGTTATTTTCTTTTCTTCAATCTGCTTACCCTTAAGGATCTAACACACAGGGTTTATATGTAATATGTGTATACTGTAGACCTCAGAAAAGCATAAATTTTCATTAAAAGGTACCTAAATGGGGACTGATTCTATCAACGGTAGAAGCTTGCATTCAAGTTCAGAGGGAGCAGAGAAAGGAACAAGACAGGCGTGAAGCCGGTGGGGACCTGTTGCGGTCAGGCAGATGAATCCTCTAAAACCCACAAGCGGCACCCAAAGGCAGGCTTCTGAAGGGGACAAGGGTCTCCTGTGCTTCAGGGGTGGTGTCCTGGTGGCACTTTTTTTAAAAAACCATTTTCTTGAGTTATGATTGACATATAAAAGCTGTACATATTTAATGTACACAACTCAAAGAGTTTGGGGATAACTATACACCTGTGAAACCATCACTACCATCAAGGCCATAAACATATCCATTTCCCCCTGAAGATTTCTCTTACCTTATTTTTATTGTTGTTGTTATTTGTGTGTGGTAAGAACACTCAACATAAGATCTACCCTCTCAGCAAATTTTAAGTATACAATATTGTTAGCTCTAGGCACTACGCCATATAATAGATCTCCAGAACTTTTCTTACGTTGACCTGAAATAAACAGACTGCCAGATATTTCTCCAGCAAAGGTGGGTTTATTGGGGATGAGGATCAGTAGAGAATTGTAATTCAGGGTCTGCAACCATGGTGAGCCACGTGCAAACCCCCCCGTGGCCAGGGAAGGAGACACTTTTATAGAGAAGAAAAGGAGGTTGGGAGGGCTATAGTAAACAGAGGGTCCAGGGTTTTCTTGCCAGGAAATGAGTCTTCTTGGGCTCTGCTATCATCACAGGGCATGAGAGCTCCCCCTTCTGGTCTCCCAACTCTATTTAATTGAGGTTTCTGTTTATTTTTTACAACTGGAACTTTGTACCCTTTGACCATCACCTCTCCACCTCTATTCCCAGCCCCTGGCAACCACCATACCACTGCCTGCTTCTATGAGTTTGACGAATTTAGATTCTACACATAAGTGATATCATACAGTATTTGCTAGACACACCTTCTGACCATGGCTCCAATGATCTTGATGCCACAGGACCGAGTTTTGAGGTTCACAGATGCACCAGGGTGGCAGGGAGAAGTGACCACAGTAACTCTTCCATCTGGTCCAAGCTCCTGGCCCTCACTCGGCTACACACTGAGCTGTAGACCCCATGCTTGCTTGTGGCAGTACCACTGTCTATTTTTTTTTTCTATTTTTACTATTGCAAATAGGATTTTTTCATTGCATGTTTCTAACCACTTTCTGCCAGTATAGTGGAAAGCAGTTTTGGGGATTCTGGCTTTTATCTTGCTTCCTGACTGAATTCACTCATGAGAGAATTAGCAAATTCTCATTACAGAATTAGAGATTTTCTCAGGTTCTCTATGTCTGCTGGGACTTTGTCCACAAATTGCAGTGATTTTGTTTCCTCCTTTCTGGCAGTGTCTGTCTTAGTTCCATTTGTATTGACTGAAACCTGTTTATTAATAATACACAAGAAGGGTGAAATGTGATATTAGGAAATTGACATCGTACTTACCAATAGTTTTTTAAATTGTGAATATATGATAGCTTTTACCAAATGTCCTTTTAATCTCTAATAAGAGGATCATGTGATTATTCTTGTTTTCACTTACCGATATGATTTAATGATGACTAAATCCCTAATGTACATTCCTAGGATTTACATTTGCTGTTATGGCAGGTCATTTTCTTAATATAATTTAAATTTCTAGTGTAATTTAAAACTTTGATTTGCCATCAATTTTGAGTTTTTTCATCTGTATTCATAAATAAAAGGAGCCTGTAGTTTGCACAAAACTGTAAGTGTCGTTGTCAGGTTTTGAAACATAGTTATTCTAGCATGATAAAATTAATTTGTCGACTTTCTTTTTTGCTGATGTACAATAAATTCTACAGTATGGAATTTATTTATGACCTTAAATTTGAGCAGGTTAGTTCATAAAACTACCTTGATCTAGTGGTAGGGTTTTCGGTTTTGGTTTGGGGATTTTTTTTTTTTTGAGGTATTTCTTAATGATAAGTTTTAATTATTCGTTACTCTACTTTGAAATTTTATATTATCTTCAGGAAGTTTCCAATTTCTCAAAATTACTTAATTTATTAGCATTTGCTTGTACATAGTATTGTTTAAAATTTTCTTTGCAAGTACTATTTTACCATCGTTATAGCCTCTCTTAATTGTAATTTTTGTTGTTCTCATTTTTCATTCATCTGATTTGCCAGAAATTTGTCTATTTTACTGATTTTTTGGAAAAAATGTACTCTTCAACTTAATTAACAATTCTTTTTTTTTTTTTCCTGGTTCCTGTTCTAGTATTTTCAACTTTGATCTTCACTTCCTTTTTCCTGTTTTCTTCTTGTTATTATTTATAAACTTCTGCATTAAATAACTATTTCACCTAGTTTTGTCTTTTTTATTCATGAAAGAATTTAGATGTGAATTTTCCTCTTAGTGTAGCTTTATCACCATCCTGAGATTTTGATCTGTAGTGTCTACCATTTACTCTATGGTCTGTAATTATAATTAATATCTTTCTTCACTCAATATTTATTTGGGATAATATTACTTCATACTATGTTTAAACATTTGTTATTAATTTATCATTTTATTGCACTGTAGTCATAGAAGATCACTTATGCCATCGCTTCTTCATGCTATCTACTGTGTTCATTTACTGCATCTCAGTATGTGTTCAGTTTCTGCAAATGAAACATGACAACTGAATACACTGCTTTCACAGTTTGTAGGAAATAGAACTATTGATATATGACCCCTTTCCAGTAATAATTAAAATCTTGAATGTCCTAGTTTATTTTATATCTATTCAATCTGTCTTAGATTGATAGTAGTAAGGTCTATCTCAATTCTGTTTCTGTCATTTTCTCTGTGTGTGTGTGTGTGTGTGTGTGTGTGTGTTATTGAAAGCCTCTATGGGCCAGCGTGGATACAGCGGTGAACAAGAGACAAGTCTCTTGTTCTCATGGAATTTATATTCTAGTGTAGAGGATAGGGGAGAGATAGACATTAAAGCAATAGATAATAATAAATAAGATAAACTCAGATAATATTAAGTTCTTTGAAGTACATAAAATAGGATGATATAATCGAGGGCAGTCAGGGTAGGTACTACACAGCTTTAAACAGAGTGTGAAGAGAAGACTGCTCTGAGGAGGTGATGTTTGAACTTACCCCTAAATCGTGAGGAAGGTCCAGCTGTGCAAGCTGTGGGGGAAGTGCTCACCACCGGGAGGGAACAGCAAATTCTAGGGCCCTGAGGAGGGAGAAGCTTGACTCCAGCTTGGTGGGCAAGTGGTTGGAGATGAGGTTGGAGATGCTGGGGTAGAGATCAGCTCTTGTGGGACACCATGGGCTCTGCGTTGGGATCTAGATTCAGCAGAATGTGACTGAGAGCAATCTAACAGTGGTACAAACAGAATAGAAGCAGATATAAATCACTCTCACCAAGTTCTCTGCTGCCATCTGGTTCATTGTTCTGAAATCCTAGAGTGTTGCCCTATCCATGTGGTTTACGTCCACATCTGCGCTCCACCCATCAGAAAGCCAAGGAAGGGGAAGGGAGCACAAGTCTTTGAAGAAGTTGCACCCAGCACTTCTACTTATGTCCCCTTGGCCAGAAGTTAGTCACATGTTTGACCAGAAGTTGGTTATGTTGCCACACCCAGCAGCAAGGCATGTTGGGAAATGTAGTCTTTCTTTTGGACAGCTATGTTCCCAGATTCTTAAATTGAGGGGTTTGTTGCTATTAATAGTGAATTGACCCTTAGGGGAGAACGCTGTGTCTCAGGTCCCATCAAGACAAGGAGTTTGGTTGTGATTTTATGTAGAAGCAGTACTACTTGGAGTATGTTAAGCAATGGAGTGGTATATTTTAATTTACATGCAAAAAACATCACTACTGCTGTGTGAAAGGAATATAGGGGGGAAGAATGGGGCTGGGAACTCAGGAAGTTATTTCAAAAGTAGGAGAGACATGCTGATGGCTTACACTAGGGTGGGAGCAGCTGGGTAGTGAGAAGGGGGCAGGTACAGGCTTCATGTATTTTGAGTCTCTGTTTTTTTGGTGGGTCCACATTTAAGACCATATGTACTCTCACTGATCCTCTTGGTGGGCTGATCCTTTTACTATTATGTAATGTCCTCTTTGCCTCTAGTACTTTGCTTGCTCTTAAGTCTACTCTACTGGATATTAACATAGCCACTCCTGCTTCTTAAAATTAATATTTGTATGGTATACCTTTTTCTATCCTACCTATGTTGTTGAATTTGTAGTAAGTTTCTTGTAAACAGCATACAGTTGAGCTGTGTTTTTTATCTATTCTGTCAGCCTGTTTTTTGAGTGATGTAATTTGACTATTTCTATTTAATTTTTGAAGTGTGTAAGTCTGCCCTTTTATTATTTGTTTTCTCTTGGTTCTTGTTTTTCTTGTCTTATCTTCCTGCAGGTTACTTGAACATTTTTAAGAATCCCATCTTGATTTAGTTATAGTCTTTTTTTTTTTTTTTTTTTTTTTGCGGTACGCGGGCCTCTCACTGCTGTGGCCTCTCCCGTTGTGGAGCACAGGCCCCGGACGCGCAGGCCCAGCGGCCACGGCTCACAGGCCCAGCCGCTCTGCGGCATGTGGGATCCTCCCAGACCGGGGCACGAACCCGTGTCCGCTGCATCGGCAGGCGGACTCTCAACCACTGCGCCACCAGGGAAGCCCCTAGTTATAGTATTTTTAAATGTATCTCTTTGTATAGTTTTCGTAGTGGTTGCTTTGGATATTACAGTATACATATGTGTCCTCACAATCTACTTGTATCAACATTTTGCCTCTTAGAGTGGAGTGTGAAAACAGCACTTGCATTTAGGTTCTTTTGCCTTCCCGCTTTTAACTATCATTGCCTTGAGTGTCACATGGTATTATAATTTTTGTCCCAATCATTAAATATTATTTATAAAACTCATGAGGAAAAGAATATTCTATCGTATGAACCCAGAATATTTTTATTCTTTCTGTTATTCCATCTTCCTTCTTGATTCTCCAAGATTCTTTATTTCATCATTTCTTTTTCAGTCTGAAGAACTTCCTTTAGGCAGTTTTTAAGGATAAATTTGATAATGACAAATTCTTTTAGCTTTTCTTCACCTGAGAATGTTTTGATTTCCCCTCATTCCTAAAGGATAATTTTGTCAGTTATATACTGCAGATGATAGTTTTTTGTTTTTTGTTTTTTCTTTCTCAGAACTTGAAATGCGTTATGCCACTTCCTTCTGGTCGCCATGATTTCAGAGGAGCAATCTGTTGTGTTTGAATTGTTTTCCCACTGTAGGTAATGCATCATTTCTCTCTGGCTGCTTTCCAAAATTTTTCTGAGTTTTTAATTTTTCAAGGTTTAATTATGAAATGTCTCGGAATGAATTTATTTGGAGTTCATCCATTTTGAGATATGATCAACTTCTTGAATTTGTAGATTTGTGTTTTTCACCAAATTTGGAAAATTTTAGCCACTTCTTTGAACACTCTTTGCCTACCACTCTGTGATCCCTCCCTCTGGACTCAGATGAGTGTTGGAACTTTTTATTGTCCCACAGGTCCCTGAGGTTGTTATTTTTTTCATTTAGTCTATTTTCTTTCTTTTGTTCATATTGAGTGAACTCTGTTGATCTATCCTCAGTTCAGTGATTTTAACCTCTGTCCTCTCTACTCTGCTGTCCTGTCCAGCAACTTGTTTTATTTCTGCAATTGTATTTTTCAGTTCTGGAATTTTCATTTGGTTCTTTTTTATAACTTCTATTTCCTTGTTGAGATTTTCTCATTTTTCATTTGTTTCAAGAGAGCTCGTGATTGAGTGTTGGATTTTTATGGTGCTTTCTTTAAAATCCTTGTCAGGTAATTTCAACATCCGATTCATCTCAGCGTTCACGTGCATTGAATGTCTTTTCTCATTCAAATTGTGATTTTCTTGGTCCTGGATGTGATGGGAGGTTTCTATTATGACCTGGACATTTTTCCTAGTATATTAATGGATTCTGGATTCTATATGAATCTTTTATTTTAGTAGGCAGTCACTCTCTTTAGGATTAACATGCAGGTCGTGTCTTACTTTTGTTGTGCCATGGTTCCAATGACAGCTTCATTTCAGAGCCTTTGTGGTGATATTTTGGTCTCCTTAGTTTATCTGGTGCCTGGGCTCCCATTAGTTCCTCCTCATGCTTCTCAAGGGGTGGAAAGGATTTCCTTAGGCTGGGATGACAGGTGTCTTTCCTTGGGGGAGAAGACCCTCGGGCAAGAAAGGAGTGGTTTCCTTAGCCAAGCATGTCTCGTGGTGGGATTCTCCCCTGCCTCTGGGGAACAAACAGTGTTTCCCAGGCCTTGCTGAGATCCCATGTGCTTGTTGAGATCCATTTGATCCAATGCATCCACAATGAGATCCATTTTGCCGTTGCCCCCAGTCTCTGGGCAGGGGTGGGGGGTTTCCATCCCATGGAGACAGAGGTTTCCTGGGTCCGGCCATTTGTCTGGGTGAAGGTCCTTTTTGCTGTGGTTACCTTGTTAATCCCTATAGGTGAGGGGAATTTCAAGCCTGCTAGGGAAGGAAAGCACTTCCCTTGTCTGTTTATTGTTAGTGAGGCTCCCAGTAGATCCCCATGGCCCTTTGTGGCCTTGCCTGATGTGATCTAAGGGACTCCCAGGCAGTCCGGGGGAGGACTGAGCCTACCTTCTGTTGCTAGGTTCAGGGACAGGAAATGTCACATATAGATTGCTTTCTTCTCTTGGGTGGGAGAATGTAAAATGTCCTGCCACCATGTTGTTCCTCCAGTGCTGGGCCCCAAACTGGTTCAGCTTCCTCTTAGCATCTTTGGGAGTTCTCCTTTGGTTATCTCTCACATTATTTCCACAGGTTATAGTTGTAGTTGGCAGGGAGAAGCAGGGAGAAATGGGTCTATACCATGTTGCCTGGGCTAAAAGTCCAATTATTACTAATCAGCTCCTTTAATCATTAAATACTCCTTTTCCAGAATATTTTTGGTCTTGGTGTTTAGTTTTGTCACCACGTTTACAACAGTTAATTTTGCTTATCTCAAAGCAGTTTTTATTTACACTGTCATTGCTTTATACTTTAAAACTCTTATATTTGAATTGTTCGTTATAATTCATTTCTCAGTTGACTGGAGAACTTTTATGTGTCTGTAATTTTTCATAGTGGGGATCAGAGGATTACTTAAGAGAGGTGTTTTTCAAGCCCTTTGCAGACTTAAAAATATCCTTCTGTTAACTTTGCTCATGAAGGAAAAATGGTTGAATATAGAGTCCTTGGGTCATAAAATGTTAACCTCAATATCCTATAATCATTTTTCATAGTATTTTACATAGAACTCTGCTTTTCCAGAAGCTTCCTAGAAGGAAAATGCAAGTTCCTTGGTCAAACAAATTATAGAAATGCTTCCTATTTCAAGCAGTTCATCTCTTGGAGGTTCATAATGTCCATTAGTTCAGTGAAAACTCTGATACTGCCTTCATTTGAGAAACTGATTTAATTTTGTTTAGCCTGTTGCTGCAATGATGACGGTGGACTCCCTTTTTTTAATTTATTTATGGCTGTGTTGGGTCTTCGTTTCTGTGCGAGGCCTTTCTCCAGTTGCAGCGAGTGGGGGCCACTCTTCATCGCGGTGCGCGGGCTTCTCACTGTCACGGCCTCTCGTTGCGGAGCACAGGCTCCAGACGCGCAGCAGGCTCAGTAGTTGTGGCTCACGGGCCCAGTTGCTCCGCGGCATGTGGGATCCTCCCAGACCAGGGCTCGAACCCGTGTCCCCTGCATTAGCAGGCGGATTCTCAGCCACTGCGCCACCAGGGAAGCCCTGGACTCCCTTTTTTGTGCTTTTCCTATTAATACTTATATGCTTAATACTTTCAGTTATAAGTAAGAGGAAACCTAACCCTAGATTAAATGGTAGACGTAGATCTAATTTAGTAAGAAGTCTGGAGTGGGCTGTCGGGACGGAGCGCAGGCTCAGTAATGTCATCCCGGGCCTCTGAGCCTCAGTCTTCCATTCCCCATTCTCAGCCTGTTGGAAGCTCGTCTTCATTCATGTTGCCTTCTGGATGCAAGACAGCTGCTAAAGCTTTGGACACCAGAACTGTAGTAGGAATGGGATGGAGGAGGCAGAAAAAGGTCTTTTTCTGAGAATGGTTCTTTCTTAAAACCATTTAAGGCTCCCAGCAGGTTTTCCCTTTAAATCTCATCAGCCAAACAGAACCACACACCTAGCTGCAAGGGAGGCTGAGAAGATGGGTACCTGGCAGAGAAGAATGTGATAGCTTAGATCTGTTATGATCCACCCTTGGGGTTCGACTCATTGTTCTGAATCAAATCAGGTTTCTTTAAGAAAGCAAGATGGCAGGTAATTGGCTGCTGGGTACACCACAAATGGTGCCCGCCACAACCTTCCTCTAAGTAAAACGGCGGGCAGAATGCATCACTGGAAATACTTTTAGGTATCTGTCCACTGTGTTTTGTACTTTGTAGGGAGGAAGTTGGAGGATGTCTTGATTATATCCCTCATAGAGAACCTATTTTGTTTTGCCCGATGCTTATAACTTTTCTTATTTATTTATTTAAAATCATATTAGGTAGAATGAGTCTTTTTTATTACTTTGCCTGGATCTCAGACCGCTCTTCTGATATGTGAACTCAGGCCTTTCTTCCACCCAGTACAGTTTTCTATTATTATCTATTAAATTATTGCTTCTTCTCTTATTGTTTTGTTTTCCTCCTGTGTGACCGATAAAATTCTTATCGGTTGAACTTCCGTTTCCTTCTTTCTTATTTGTCAGTTCCTCTCTGTTTCATTCCTTTCCCCCCCTAATTCTGAGAAGGTCTAAAGTTGGTCCTTTGCATATGAGTCCTGGATCACCTTCAATGTAATTTTAATTTTGCTCTTGGCTTTTGAGTTTCTTAACAGTCTTTGTTTTTTTTTTCCTTCCTTATTTAAATTTCCTTTTCTGTTTCTTTCTTTCTTTCAGCATTTTTCCCCTATAGCTTCCTATTTCTGTTCCATAGTGACCACATCCTCTTGGCTATTTTGAAGACTCTAAGGTATTTTAAAGTATCATTTTTTTGAGAAAAAAATGATTTTTTCAGAGTTATTGTTCCCCCTGTAATCAGGGTGATGTTTATTTTCCCTTGTTCTTCATTATCTTTTCAAAAGTACTATGTTAACATTTTTTTCTGATCCACGTTGCCCCAATGTCCTGGGATTTGTCACAGAGCACAGAAGTTGTTTAGCGTGGTTTCCTGGCTTTTTCAGGACTGATTGTCCTCTCGCGGCTCAGGTGGTGTAGTTGGTGGTTTCTTTCCACATTCATCCCCAGGACCATGGCCATTAGTGGAAAGTCCTCCCAGATTTTGGCCTGTGGTCTTCTCTTATCTTCAGTTCACAGTTGATCTGGCTGCCTCTCCTTTTTATTTACTCCTGTGTATATTCTTTGGGGAAATTAGCAAGCAAATTTAGTTTGACACTGGGCTAGCGCTCATATCCAGTTGGTGGAGACTTGAGAAATTCCCAGGAAGGCAGTATGCGGTAATAGGAAAAAGCCCAGGGCTTTTGAGGCAGACAGTCTTCCTCCCAGATCTGCCTCTCGCTTGCTGTGTGACTGTAAGCTCGTTACTGTACCACCTGGAGCCTCTGCTTCCTTAGCTGTAATAGGAATATCCAGGTGACAGTGATACTGAGAATCAAATGAAAACCGCATCTGAGGAGCTTGTAAGCTCTGTCCCCTCCCTCCTGTTCCCGGTGCTCCACAGTGAAACAGCAAGCATCCAGACAGACTTCTCGCAGATGGCTCTGCTCTCATGGCCCAGACACTGTCCTGTGCCCGGACCCCATTCTCCTAGTGGGGACTTCTTCGTATTGAGAGACCCATTCCACATGGACAGTGGGCTTGGGATGCTGAATATCTTTCCCAAGATACCCCTCTGCCGACTTTTCTCTGCCAGGCAGGACTCTCTCAATGTTCCTTTTTGAGAGTCTGATTAATGTAATGGTTAGGATCACAGGCTGCTTGTGAGTTTTGGGTCTGCCTCTGATGGGCTGTGGGACCACAGTCAGACTCAGTGTCCTCCTCTCTGCTTCATTCTCCTCATCTTGAAAATGGCGATAGGGATCTACATGGGTTAACTGCCATGTGAAGCCCTTAGATCACTTCCTGGCACACGGCAAGTATGATATCAGTGTTTGCTACCATGGTGATGATGATGATAATGATGCTGATGTTGATGCTGATGGCGGCCACCAGCATCATTGGCATTAGACCTTCCTGCTGCAGACTGCCACATCTGGACACACCCCTTTCTGCGAGCCTGATGCAATCATCATCGCTGCATCACCCCTCCTTGCCCCACTACCCCTGTGCCTGTTGGCCCCCTGAGTTGCACTTGATTCCCTTCCTGGTCTTCCTTGCCCTACAGCGGTCACCTTGTCCACTCCCAGCTAAATTTGCACCAACACTGTGAAAGATGAAGGATGGCGACTGCAGAGTCTCTGTCCTTGGAGATGTTGCAAAAGAGACAAGCCCGCCGTCCGGAAAGATTTAGACATTTATCTGCCTACAGGCAAGAGACTGAACAGATGCTCCTTCAAGGTCATGCCTCTGCTCAAAATCTTCCAAAGGCTCCACTTCTCCCTCAGGACAGAGTCCGGGTTCCCAAACTCCTTCCCATCTGCCCTACTCACCTCTTGAGCCCAGGGCCCCAGGCAATGGCCTCAAAAGCCTCCCCAGGGAGACTCCAAAACTACTCAGAGTCCCAGCCACACCCCACGTCCTCGTGCCTCCAAGCCTTCCTTGCCCAGACAGCCCCTCCCTTCCTGCCTGCATCCCTAAACCTGGGGAAACCCTAGGCATCCCCACCAGGAGATCTAGCCTGCGTGTCCTTCAGCCCCCACTGGGGAAACAGTTGGCCTGCCCATCCCTGGGGCCCTGCTCCCCAGTCCTCACAGCCTCCACTTATGTAACAGCACGTGGACCATCGGTCTGAAGCAGTGATTTCTTATGGTAACAGGATGCTGAGTAAGCACCATTTGTGACATCACCAAAGTACAACTTTCTGTCCTCTGTTGCCCTTTTACAACGCATCTGGTCCCAGTCACTCTGCCCCTAGATGAAAACCCTGGCAGCCTGTGACTTTTTGTTCACAAGACCCTTAAGAATGAGATATTTAGCTGATACAGAAAAGCACAGAGCAAATAGAACAAACACGGTGTTACATAACCCATCACCCATATTGAGCAAATGGTAACGTGATGCAATATTTGCTTCAGAATTTCTTAAGAAATTCAATATTATAGACACGGGCTCATGTTCCTTCCTTTCGCCCATTAAGCTGAAGTTGGTTTTTATCTTTTCTATTCATATTTTTAGACTTTTACTTTGTACGTACGATCTGTGAACCATCGTTTCTTTTACTGCTTTACATGAAAGGTATCAATTGGAGGGGGTGCCTAGAAAGATCAAGACTTTCATCTCTACTCAGCCAGATTTCCGTGCACTCTGTGTGTCTAGAACAAGGTCTCATCCTAACGTTTCATCTAAGTTGTATAATGTTGTAACTCGCTGGGTTTTTGTTTTTATGCAAGATGCTTTTTAAGGTTTATCCATGTTGATGTGTAGATCGAGATTATTTTAAGTGCTGCGAAGCAGTCCGTTGTACCATCAGTGAGCTCGTCAATCTCACACCCTGGGTCATTTAGACTGTTTCCAGGTTTTTGTTATTATAAAGTAGTGCTGCTGTTAAAATCTCCTTAAGTACCTGTGCATGAGTTTCTCCAGGACATGTACCTGGAATTAGAATCGCTGTGTTCTGGGGATACACGTCTTCAGCTCTGTTAAGAATTGTCCAGTTGTCTTCCAAGAGCTCGTTTCAATTTACAGCTCTACCCATACGTCATGTGGCCCCACTTACCCGCATCCTTGGCAACTTAATCTCTGCCAGGATGCAGAATGTGAAATGGTATTTCTTGGTTGTTTTCGTTTGTTCTGCCTGTAACGCTGGAGAGGGTGACCATTTTCCCCCATGCGTATTGGCCATTTGGGTTTTCTCTTTTGTGACTTGCCCACTTATATTCTTTGCCAGATTTTCAATTTAGTGGTGTGTCTTTTTTCTTATTTATTTGTTGGACTCATGGTTCTACTTCTAGGTGACTCAGTTCTCCTGGGTACTAGCAAAGGTAGAGAGAATAATTTAAGCCTGGATTGTTACAAACTCAAGCCAAATCACCACTTCCCCCAGGACAGAGAGAACTTTCGTTTTTTCTCCAGTAGAAGAATCTAGATGAAATGAATAAAACAGTCAAGATAGCGTGGCTCGGTAACTGCTGGATTGGTAACTCCATGGTTTATTTCTTAACACTGGTGTAGCCAGCCTCACTGTATGTTGGAACTGGTCTGCATTACCTGTATGCTCTTCTGAGGTCTTGGGGGCCAGTTAACCCTTCTATATACAACTCAAGGTGTTCCCCTTTATGACACCATTTTTTGCTACTTTTGCTATGGTGATTCTTAAAGGGGACTCACTAAATCTCTTCAGATTACTGTTTATTTCATGGGATGCGTGTTCCCGACGCCATGGTAGCCCAGCATGGATGACACACCTTGCAGCTTTGATAGAACATTTAACCCTGCTTGGTTGTATTCCTACTATTTTCTCAGCCTCCTTATTTGTATGGTCGAAAGGATCCCAACCATTTCACGCTTCTGCCTGTTAGTTCTTACTCTTTCCTGCACCCCACCCCCCGAATGAGCTCTGACCTTTCTACAAGGCCTGGGGGACCTGTTCTGTTTTACCTGAATCTAGTAACTTCACTGGCTAGGTGACCATAATGCTTTTCTTGACCTCACTGCAAGAGATCGTTCCTTTGATTAATTTTTCATACATACTTAATAATTTATAGACATTTTTGAGAAGATTAGCTACTATTTTTTTTGATTCGGTTTACTGTCTCCCTACTTTTTAGATTCTAATGTATTAATGTCTGCTCTTTTAATGTAGTTCCAGTCTATGTATTTTCACCACTGCTGTGTATTTTTCCTCAGGTTCGTTTTTGTAAGTAGCATATAGCTGGATTTTTTAAAATCCAACAAGTTAGTCTTTGTGAAATACATAAGTTTAGCCCACTTCCTGTGTGTGTGTGTGTGTGTGTGTGTGTGTTTGAGACTGTAGACCTGTAGACACTTTAGGACTCATTTGTACCATCCTCATTTTGTGTTTTCTCTTTCCCGTTGGATGGATGATATTGTTACCTATTGAATAGATTACTCCCCCCTTTTTTTCTTTCCTGCTTGGAAGCTATACATTGTACACTTGTATAAATTGTATTTGTGTTATTTTACACACAAAACATATGCTTAAGAATTTCAAACAAAGTTCAGAGTTATTTAGCATCTGTAGGATTCGAAGTTAGACCATGACCACCTTTTTCCTACTCTTGCCAATTGTTGTCTAGAATTTGGGTGGCGCTGATTATCACCAAGGGCAGCTTGGCTCACGCCCTGGTGTGAGGTTTGTCCGCATCCCCTGGCCTCCCTAGAATTGGTACTGTTTCAGCCCCAGGCGTGGTTGGAATCTTGTGGTCTCCTCTCCTGTGTAGGGAGCCCTGTCTCAGTGTCTGGTCTCAGCAGTGAGACGAGTTCAGGTTCCTCGATTCACGTAGGGCAATTCTACCTCTTTACCCAGCAGGACAGATGCTCCCCACCTCTGTCTGTTTCTACCCCTGAAGCCAGCAGCCCTCGGGGTCACTGCCATTTTCTACATTACATTTGTTCTCCATGTTTGGCCCATGGAAAAGATGCCTTTGTTCTCGAGTAGGACTATGTCTTTCCTTCTCCTTACTCATATTGGAGTGGGGTGGGGAGTGGTGCTCAAAGCATGTCCTTCTAGTGCCAACTTGACTGGTGCCTTCTTGTTGGATTTTGAGTTTCCTGAGGGTAAGAAGCACTTTTTTTCATTTGTGTGTTCCTATTAGGAAGAGCACTGTGCCAGGTTTATAAAGTCGTGTCAAGAACTCTGATGGATCTGAGATTTGATACCACTTGCAAGCTATCAAGTGAGCCTGCCATGGTTTCCTGAATGCCGGCAGGAGACACGATACTTGGTCAGAGACAGGGACCATTGCTGACAGCAATAGCGATAGCAGGTTACCATCATTTTTAGCTGGTTCTCTGAACCCCAATTCCCATTAGGAGGGCCTGGCGTCACCTGCATCCAATTATAGGTGAGGATCCCAGAGCTTAAGGAAACTGAATCTTTTATAACAGGCAGTAAGCCGACCTGCCTTTGTCCTAGAGAGACACACCGTCTTAACATACTGGACCATAATTAAACTTGCCCTTTGGAGGGAGACGTTATATCTTCAAAGGCTGTTCTCTCTACAGACATCCTTGGGAAGATAGTCCTGAGCAACGGTGAGCAGTGCCTGTGCTATAAGATGTACAGAAATGTGAGAGACACAGGCAGAATTGTAGCTGTTTGCTAAAGTCTTCTCTGCGGTTCCATTGTGTGTATAATGCATTATAGTAATAGCTGTATAGGAAAAGCACAACAGGCATAGAAATGGAGGGCGGGTCTGCAATGTTGCCCATGTTCTGTGGCAGGGAATGCAGGGAGAATCTGGTTTCTTTTTATGTGCAATAACAAGATAGGCAGTAGGACGAGGCAAAGGCCTGTCAAGAATGGGTCCCGTGAACTTGAGGATATGGGGAGGGAGAAGGGTAAACTGTGACAAAGCGAGAGAGAGGCATGGACATATATACACTACCAAACGTAAGGTAGATAGCTAGTGGGAAGCAGCCGCATAGCACAGGGAGATCGGCTCGGTGCTTTGTGACTGCCTGGAGGGGTGGGATAGGGAGGGTGGGAGGGAGGGTGATGCAAGAGGGAAGAGATATGGGAACATATGTATATATATAACTGATTCATTTTGTTGTGAAGCTGAAACTAACATACCATTGTAAAGCCATTATACTCCAATAAAGATTTAAAATGAAAAAAAAAAAAAAAAGAATGGGTCCCGTGAGGACTCCCCAGCCCCTGCTGCTCAGCCCAGGAGCCACAGCTCGTGCTGTCTCCACCCTCAGTGCTGGTCACAGCTTCACTGCCAGCTCCATAAAGAACTCTCAAGAGTCCCTGATTTTGTGCAACATGGGCTCAGGAGTCAAGATCCTGCATGAATGCATCTGGTGGAACAAACCTTAGGTATAGAAGCTGACTTTTTGAGGATTTATTCTGAGAAGTGGGCTCAGATTCCCACCAAGACACTTATGGTAGGGAAGTTTCCAGACGTAAGAAGGGAATTCAGATCCTGAGCCTGTTCTTTGCTTTAGCACACATCTTTAGTAGCAGCTTGGCTTTGATTCAGGAGCTGGTGGACATGAAGACAGGTGATTTTGTTTTTCTTTGCGTTGCTTTTTGTAAGCACCATGGCACGTACATGTATCAGGTAAAGCCCCTGCAGGTATCCATCACCCATGGGACAGGCCTGTCAGACTGAGTATCATACACCAGCCCCTCTGACTGTAAAATCTGGTGGGAGGAAGCAGGTAACCTAACCTCAACAAACACACGTGTTTTCAAATACGATAAAGTGTCCAAGGCAGGACCTAGTTCCCCTCCCACCTCTGGGGACATCTCAGCCGTTCCTCACCTGGCCCTCTTTTCCCAGCTGATGTGAACCTGGGCAAGATTCCATGTACGAATCTGCAGAGGCTACGGTTGCTTGAGGACAACATCCCCTGATATTTCTGTGTTTGGGGAGGGGCCAGCTCTGGGAGAAAGAGCAGAGCTCAGCACTGGGAGTGTGTGGCCCCAGACCATCCCCATCACTTACCTCTCTGAAGGAAGGGCCGCCTGGGATGTCCAATCCAGCTGCCAGATTTGCCTTTTCCTCTGGTTTCTCAGTCAACCCTGCTCGGGGACACTACAGTGTCCATGACCCTTTAGTCATTGGCATGCCCCGCTTGAGCAGCTTTTTCTTTACCCTCAGATGTTTCACACCCCTCTATCCTATGACACGTTTTTGTTCTTGACTGCAGTCATTGTCCAAAGTCAAGGGTTGACCCAGGCCCAAGTACCAAAAAGAAAGAAAAAGGATTTATCTCAAGAACCCTCTAAATCAGTTGTGCATAGTTGGAAATTGTCTCTCATGGAGCCCTAAGTCTGGCGTAGAGTGTACTTGAGATCTCAAATAGAAACACCTTAATATAGCTGATAATAGTGTTTCATACTGGAACTGATATGAAGAGAAGATGAAGGAGCAAGAGGGTGTGGAAGTCAAGGCATAGAAGAGGGACCACGGGGCACAGAGCTTTCAAGAGCAAAGGAGTTTCCCATGAAGCACCTGGTAGATGTTGGGTGTGGGTCATGTCAGGAAAATTAACAAGGGGCGATGAATGGGAGCGGGAACATAAGTACTGATTTTGACATTGGACTTAAACTTCATTCTTTTTTTTGTATTTCTAAAATTGAGATGTAACAGATTATAACACCATATTACTTTCAGGTGAACAACATAATGACTTGATAGTTGTATATATGGTGAAACGATCACCACAGTAAGTCTAGTTAACTTCCATCACCACACGTAGTTGCAAATATTTTTTTCTTGTGATGAAAATTTTTAAGATCTTCTCTCTTAGCAACTTTCAAATACATAATAGAGTATCATTAACATAGTCACCCTGCTGTACCTTGCATCCCCAGGACTTATTTATTTTATAACTGGAAGTTTGTACCTTTTGGCCCGCTTCACCCATTTCACCCACCCCCACCCCCTGCCTCTAGCAATCGCCAATCTGTTCCTTGTATCTAGGAGTTTGGGGGTTTTGTTTGTTTTTAGATCCTACGTATAAGCAAGATCATACAGTATTTGTCTTTCTCTGTCTGACTTATTTCACTTAGCATAATGCTCTCAGGATCCATCCACATTGTTGCAAATGGCAAGGTGTCTTTTTTTATGGCCGAATAGTATTTCACTGTGCTGTCTGTATATACCTGTGTATGTATGTGCCACATCTTCTTTATCCATTCATCCATCGATGGACACTTAGGTTGCTTCCATGTCTTGGCTACTGTAATTAATGCTGCAGGGATTGTGGGGATGCAAATATCTTTTTGAGTTAGCACTTAAACTTCATTCTTTCAAATGACTGAGGACAGAGGTGTGGCCGACCAGAGGCACAAATGTCACATGGGGAGCAAAGCGGGAAAGAGGCTAGAACATGCTCAGGTTCCCTCCTGAATGTGTACCCCAGCTGCAGCATCTCTCCCTGGGCCTGCTTGTCTGGGGTAGGTCTGCCCAGAGAAGCACACTTATGAATGTACATCACCCTCCTTTCCGATGAGAGGTCGTTGAGCCAGGGACTAATTGGATTCGGTGGAAGGCCCAGCAGATGTGAAGCCCTGCTATGGGCTCCTGGCTGGAGGACAGGACCTTCTTCCCTGAGACAGGAGGTTAATGAAAACACAGAGCAGAATATCTCAGGAGCCTTGGTCCCAGCTGCCAGAGCTGCTGCGCAGTTGGAGCCCGTGCTGGCTCCCAACCTAGTTGCTAATCTGAGCATCACTGCCGGGTCCAGGCGGGGGCTGCAGGGCTGTGAGCAGAGCCGGGACCAGTTGTGACCAGCTCTTCTCCTCCGGTGCTGGGAAAGTTCCTTCCAACCAACAGTGGGGTCAGGGAAAGAACATCTGCTCCTACATTTTCCGAGTCACAGCTGTCTCTGCTGACGGCTCATTCCTTAGAACTTATTCTTGCCGGCTCATCCAGGTCACCGAGTTTCACAGCGGTCACTCTTGTCCACAGATTCTGTCCTAGAGCCTCTAGGGGTGGAATGATCAGTCAATATAGCGGCAGACGAAAACACCCAAGAGATCAGTGGGGCAAGGGCCCAAAAGCCAGGGAGAACCTGGCCATTCATTCCTTCCCAGGAGACAAGCAAGTAGCATGGTAGCTCTGCCTTAACCCTAACCCTAACCCTGACTGCAAGGACGATCCAAGTTAATAGAGATGATCATTTGTTGACTACATATTTGGTTGTGCTGCATCATTTCAGACCACATAGGGAAGGTCAGCCTGAGTTCGTTAGAGATATCTCATTACTTAGCCATTTTCAAGAAATGGGGTTTTATCACAGCATTTCCCCACATTTTTGTATGTTGAAGGTAATTGGAATTAACTGCTACCTTTAAAAAGTGTTTTTAAATGGAAGCTTTGAGACACATAGATAATTAACATCATATACCCTAAATTAAACTTCCAAAGTCCCTAGCAGTTTCCTTCTTTCTCAAGTTACTTAAACATAGCTGTGTAATTGTGTTTACCCAATTTGTTTGCCCAGGCAGCTCTTTTATCAGTGATAATGAAGAGGAAGACTTAAGCCCTACTTGCATCAAATTATCATAAGTACTAAATTTGCCCAGTTAAAAATTCTTAATGGAGGTTTACAGTTTATAAGTGCATTGTTGGTTTAAAAAACCTACATCTTGAGCAAAGAGAAGACACATTTCTGTTCTAATGACACAGTGAGTCTACTGTCTGTTGGCTCACAGACCCATATCCGCCAACTTATTCTTTTTGTGTGTGTGTGGTGTGAACATCAGAAACAGAGAACCCCTAGAGCAGAATTCAGTTCTCAGGAAATGTGTCTGTTAAGTAGCGCAGGATTATTTTTTCTGAAACGTGTTGCGTACCTACCTGTTCTGGGTGCTGTGAGACCACCAACCATATCAGTGTCTACCCTCAAGGAACTCACCACCCAGTTTGGGGATGATGGGAGGGGTTCAAGGAGTAAGCATGTTGGTGACCTGCCGGGCACCGCCTGGTCCTCAGTGCTGGGCACCTGGCCTTTTTGTGAGCTGCAAAATCTCGGAAACACACGGGAGATCACAAGAGATCACACTCTGGCCACGTCCGCTGCAGGTCTCCAAACCATCCTCTCTTGATTGCAGCTAAGACAGCAGATGCTTGACTGCTTTACAGGAATCGAATTAGAGGCATTAAAACGCCTATCAATCACTGCCAAGCACACGTGCCAGTGAAGCTTGATGTCAAAAGCTCTACGGTAATAAACGGTGAATAGCTCATTAAAACCCAGTAACTTCCCTAAATTGAAAATTGATTGCTCCCACCCGGCACACCTTCTAAATCTCATCTGAGAGCTTTGTCTGATACCATTTATCACTCGTGACAAAATATGAATGGAGAGGGCTTCCCTGGTGGCGCAGTGGTTGAGAGTCCGCCTGCCGATGCAGGGGACGCGTGTTCGTGCCCCAGTCTGGGAAGATCCCACATGCCGCGGAGCGGCTGGGCCCGTGAGCCATGGCCGCTGAGCCTGCGCGTCTGGAGCCTGCGCTCCGCAACGGGAGAGGCCGCAACAGTGAGAGGCCCGCGTACAGAAAAAAAAAAAAAAAAAGTGTGAACGGAGAAGTGGACACGCCTTTGGCCAAATTATCACACTTTGGTTGTGTTTTTTTCTGTGTTACGTGGAGGTGACGGAACTCTCTCCTAGCAGACAAAAATAGAAGAGGAGATTAAAATGTTCTCCTTTCAGATATAAACTAAAACAATTTTTAAAAAATGGGTTAGACTTCCGTATCATGATTCCCCAGAAAGGCCCCCGTAACTTGATATCTTTTAGGCAAAGCAACTTTGACATCAGATGCACACTAAGTTTCTTTTCCCCAAACATGCAACAAAATGCAAATGGTTGCTATTGAAACATCCTATGGGGAGTTCAGAATTAGCTGCATGTCATCGTTGAGCTTTGGGCCTGTGTAGCCCTGGAAGGCTGAAGGTTTCAAAGGGATATGAAAATTCCAGTATATTAGGGTCCAGATATATGGAGGCCATTGTGTGTCCATTTGCTGGATTCATTTGTGGGTATTAGACCTGTATTCAGCTCTTTTTAGTTGGGCTGAACTTGGACAGTTAGATGAAATACTCCGACCCTCTGTTTCTTCACTTGTACAATGGGGAGAATAGTATAATACTGTTTCTTACAGTTGTTGTGAGGATCGAGTGAATAAGGTACATAAAATACCTAGTTTGGTACTTAGCGCACAGTAGGTACTCAATAAATATTTGTTTATTGTTTTGAGCCCTTCCCACTTCTTTGTTTGCCCCCAGCTTTATTGAGATGGAATTGACATATCACACTATGTAAATTTAAGGTGTACAATGTGATAATTCGATACACATATATATTGGGAAATGATTCCACACTAAGATTAGTTAAGACCTCCTTCACCTCACATAGTTACCTGTTTTTACATTGTTGTTGTTGTGATAACATTTAGGATCTACTCTCTTAGCAATTTTCAAGTGTGTAATATACAGTATTGTTAACCTTAGTCATACTATACATTAGAACTCCAGAACTTATTCATCCTATAAGCGGAAGCTTGTACCCTTTGACCAACATCTCCCCATTTCTCCCTGCCCCTGGCAACCACCAATCTAGTCTCTGTTTCTATGAGTTCAGCTTTTTTTAGATTCCACATATAAGTGAGACCAGACCATCTTTTTGAAAAGAATTTTATTGGAGTATTATTGATCATGCCATCTTTGTCCTTCTCAATCTGACTTATTTCTATCTGACTTACCCTCAGGGTCCGTTTGTGTTGTCCCAAATGGCAGGATTTCCTTCCTTTATGGCTGAATAATAATCCATTGTGTGTGTGTATGAAATATGCGCCCCCAAGTGGGACTGATATTTTTAATGGTAGTTCTGTTTTTAATTTTTGGAGAAAGTTCTATTTTTAATTTTTGGAGGAACCTCCCTACTGTCTTCCATAGTGGCTACACCAATTTACAATCCCACCAACAGGAAAGGGTTCCCTTTTCTCCACACCCTCGCCAACACTTGAGATCTCTTGTTGATAATGGCCACACTAACAGGTGTGACGTGGTATCTCATTGTGGTTTTGATTTGCATTTCCCTGATGATTAGTGATGTTGAGCACCTTTTCATATACCCCTTGGTCATTTGTACATCTTCTTTGGAAACATGTCTATCAAGGTTATTTGTTTTTGGCCTCTTTTATACTGTGCCTTCCAGTAAACACACTCACTTAACGGGTCTTCTTTTGTAGCTGTGCCTGTAATTCCCACTCATACTACAGAGTTGCTTTTACTCTTTCCTTTGCTCAGTTCCTAGTTTGGTTGTTAGACCTAAAATGTCTTCAGGATGTTTCTCACCAGTTACTTGTGGCTTTTGGGGTTGCCAGGGAAACCCACGCTGCCTTGGAACCTAGGCATTCAAGCCAACCTGAAATTCGCTCTCAATTTTGCAGAACCAATAACCCTCGGTTCCTTGTACTGATGGACGTGAGTTTTAAGTCGTAGGTCTGACTGCTTGGCAAAGACTGGGCTTTCTCAAATGGGAAAATGCCAGGATGATGCTGGCTTGGGCTCTTTCATGCATAAGTAGCACTTCTCTTTCTCGGCTTTTTATTGAAAATGTCATGAGCTTTATTGCCTAAGTGTTAAAGCACAAGGACAAAGGGGGAAATCGCTTAAACTTCCATTCAGAGAGTGCTGTATAGCCAGCCTGTTTCCAGAGGGCAAAAAAGGGCAGCTGGCTGACCAAGAAAAGGGTGTATTTTGCAAATATGAGTCGTAAAACTCTAAATATAATTTTGTATTTTATTTTTTAAGGGCCTGTATGAACGTCTGCTTGCTACAACCTTTTTACTTGTCCTGACATATTGGGATTATGATACAACTTAATATAACAAAACAAATTGATGAGGAAGAATATGATGGTGTTTGCTTAGTCAAAGTAAGTTTGTTTCACATTGGAAGGGTACTGTTTTCTCATAAGATTAAGTAACTACTGAATCTTGGGATTACAAGGGAGCAACCATGTGTCTAAATGAATCTTTATACGACATCCTAGCCAAGTGATTTTCCAACTTGTGTTTGGTTATATCCACTGCCAGAAACTCTTTCCTCAGACAATACCTTGCATCTGTGCTGTGCTACATTAGAAATATATCTCTTAACATGGATGGACCTAGAGATTGTCATACTGAGTGAGGTTAAGACAGAGAAAAACAAATGTCGTATATTGCTTATATATGGAATCTAAAAAAATGGTACAAATGAACTTATTTACAAAACAGAAATAGAGTCACAGATGTAGAAAACAAACTTATGGTTACCGGGGGGAAAGGGGGAAGAGGGATAAATTGGGAGATTGGGATTGACATATACGCAATACTATATATAAAATAGATAACTAGTAAGGACCTGCTGTATAGCATAGGGAACTCTTCTCAATATTCTATAATGACCTATATGGGAAAAGAATTTTAAAGAGTGGATATATGTATATGTATGACTGATTCACTTTGCTGTACACCTGAAACTAACACAACATTGTAAATCAACTATACTCCAATAAAAATTGGAGAAGAAGAAGAAATATATTTCTTACATTAAGCCCCAATTGGTCCTGGTATAGTGTCTACCCATTGGTTTCATTTCTAATCCAATAGGACGAGTCAGAATTAATTCACCTCTCTTCTTCTACCTGACAACCTGTAAAATTCTTGGAGACAGCTTTTGTATTTGCCCTGTCTTTTCTCTTCTCCAGGATAAACTTTCTTGGTCCTCTGTTTCCTACGTACCCTTCTGTTTACTTTTTCGCAATAATGCGATCTTTGATTCTCAGTCCTTGTAAAGAGAAGCATCCAGAAATGAATAAAACATGTTAGGTCCTGCATGGTGGCATGGAATTAAGATTCCTTTATCAGGGAGAACTCAGGTCAAAAGGCTAATGAAAACAGGAAAAATAAGATGATGGCCAGGGTAAGATTAACACCTAAAGTCCATGTCAGACACCTGACTCCCTGCTTTCAAAGCACAAGCAAAGAGGTAATTCTAATCACAGTCACAGTCTTCAGAAAATAAAAACAACCTCAGTACTCAAGAGAGGTGTAACCACTTCTGGTATCAAGACATTTCTTCCATGGCTCTATGTGAAAAGGATACTGGACGGAGTATTTTGAGATATAATTTCCAAAATGTCATTTAAGATGTACAGTTCTATGAATTTTCATGAACTTATATACTCGCGTTACCACCACCATAATAAAGATATGAAATACTCCCGTTGCCCCCCAAATTCCTCATGCCCCTTTGGTGTCAGTTCCCCCAGGTCCCTTGCAACTACTGATCTGATCTCACTTCTATAGTTTTGCCTTTTCTATAAGGTCACATAACTAGGATCATACTATATGCGACCTTTTCATCTGGCTTCGTTCATTTAGCATAACGCTTTTGAGATTCATCCATGTCATTGTGTGTATCGGTGGTGCAACGCTTTTGAGATGCATCCATGTCGTTGTGTGTATCGGTGGTGCATTCCATGATTGCTTAGCAGGACCCCAGTGTCCTATTGTAACTTGCACCCAGTTTGTTTATCCCTTCACCAATTAGTGGATGTTTGGGTTGTTTCCAGTTTAGAGTGTGTCTAGTCCATTCAGGCTGCTGTAACAAAAATACCATAGACCAGGTGGTTATAAACAATAGGAATATATTGCTCACAACTCTGGAGGCTGAAAAGATCAAGGCACCAGCAGATTTGGTCTGGTGAGGACACCTATGAGACACCTGGCTCATAGATGGTCATCTTTTCAATATATCCTCACGTGGCAGAGGAGACAGGGAGCTCTCTGGTGTCTCTTTTATAAGGACACTAATCCCATTTGTGAGGGCTCCATCCTCATGACCTAATCACCTCTCAAAGCCCTCACCTCCTAAGACCATCATCTTGGGGGTTAGGCTTCAACATATGGATTTTGTTGACGGGACACAAACACTGCTTCCATGGCAGAGTGATTATGAATAAAGTTTCTATAAATTTTCATGTACAAGTCTTTATGTGGATATATGTTTTCATTTCTGTTGAGTAAATACCTTGGTGTGAGAATGCTGGATCATATATCAAGTGTATATTTAACTCCATAAAAAATAGCAAAATATTTTCCAAAGTGGCTGTACCATCTTAAACCCCCATCAGCAATGTCTGAATGTTTCGGTTGCTTTACATCCTTGCCAGCACTTTATATCTCAGCTTTTATTTTCCTTTTACATTTTAGGTAAATAGTATATAGGTATATAGTGTTATCTCATTGTGATTTTCACTTGCTTAATCTTCTTAGTGATATTTATCTTCAAATCTTTCACCCATTTTTTTACTGCATTGACTATTTTCTTATGATTGAATTTGGGAAGTTCTTTATATATTCTTCACAGAGGTTTTATTTAACAAGTATTTATTTTGCACATATTTTATGCCTGATTGTGGCTTGTGTTTTCATTGCCTTAACAGTGTCTTTTAAAAAATAAGTCCCCAATTTTTTTTTTGCAGCTCCCTGTGCATATTTAATTTTGTTTTCCCTCTTTAACTACAAATATAAGAGAAAGAAAGACTATTTTTTACAACTTAACTTTCTATGTTTTTAAATTAATTAATTTATTTTTGGGCTGCGTTGGGTCTTCGTTGCTACACGTGGGCTTTCTCGAGTTGTGGCAAGCAGGGTCTACTCTTCATTGTGGTGGCTTCTCTTGTTGCGGAGCACGGGCTCTAGGCACGCAGGCTTCAATAGTTGTGGTTCACGGGCTCAGTAGTTGTGGCTCACGGGCTCTAGAGCACAGGCTCAGTAGTTGTGGCGCACAGGTTTAGTTGCTCCATGGCATGTGGGATCTTCCCGGACCAGAGCTAAAACCCACGTCCCCTGCATTGGCAGGCAGATTCTTAACCACTTTGCCACCAGGTAAGTCCCTACAACTTAACTTTCTAAATGAAGAAGTCTCCAATTTTTGTGAAGTCTAATTTGCCATTTATTTTCT
Source organism: Stenella coeruleoalba (assembly GCF_951394435.1). Taxonomy (NCBI): domain Eukaryota; kingdom Metazoa; phylum Chordata; class Mammalia; order Artiodactyla; family Delphinidae; genus Stenella; species Stenella coeruleoalba. The sequence continues at coordinate 74,416,513 of NC_137161.1, forward strand.
TTTATGATTCATGTTGTTTGTGTTCTATCTAAGAAATCTATGCCTAACTCAAGACGTCCTATGTTTTCTTCTATACATTTTATTCTTTTAGGTTTAATATTTGGGTTGTGTTACTTTTTAATAGTTTCTCATTACATTATTGGAATAAGCATGTGGATGAGTTTCAAAGATATTTTTCCCTAAACTGTTCTTAGTGAAAGCCAATGACATTGTGTCAAAGAATAATTGAGAAACAACTTCTATTGGGGAAGATGAACCAAGGACATAGCTCTCTGCTGTTCTGTTGTTCTGACATAATTCAGTGACAGATTACAGTTTCTAGAGAAAGGTTCTTGACTTGGGGGTTTTAAAACTTATAAAGTTGCACATAAAATTAATCCAGTTGCATTGTTTTGAGAAGAAGTATAATTTTCATCCGACTTTCAAAGGAGACAGTGACCACCACTTACCCTGCCCCACTGCCCACTTGTTAAGAACCATTGACCTAAAGCAGGAGTCCACAAACTATAGCCCACCGGCCAAGTCCAGCCTGCCCCCTGTTTTGTTAATAAAGTTTTAGGGCAACGTAGCCACACTAGTTTGTATTGTCTGTGGATGCTTTCTCATTATAACAGTAGAGTTAAGTAGTTAGGACAGACCCTATATGGCCCACAAAACCTAAAATATTTATCATCTGACCCTTTACAGGGGAAGGGATGGATTGCATATCCTTCAGGATAACCTGAAAAAATAGAAATTGTCTCAACTGTTTCTATTGACCATCGTGTATATTGAATTCAAGGTTGCACTCCCTGGTGTATGAGCAGATGTATGTTGTTGCTGGCTATACGCAGAACTCCGTATCTTAACAATTGAAAGCTCTAAGAAGCCCACCACCTTGACTAGAAAGCTACCTTCCTTTCCCCAGAAGAGCAAAGAAGATCTTCTAGGCTTGTAAATATCAAGTTATCTTTGCAGAATTATGTACAGATCAATGGAGCAATCCTGGTGTTCCATTTTGTGTCTCAGAATATGGTGCAATAATTTTCAATTGGGAAATACCACAAACGGTCATTACCGTACACCCAGCTTTGAACTTTGAGCAGCGTGGCTTTTGGCTGTGGTTGTGGTTGGAAATGCGTCTCTAGGAAATGAGCGAGATGACTTGCTTCATGGGAAGTTAGCTATAAGCCATTTAAGTGCATTTAATGTTTGTTTGTTGTTATCATTTTTTAATAGCAGGTCGGAAGCCCTTCTTTGTAAAATGAATTCGATGTCTGTTAAAGCTACTCCTGACTCATGATGGTAAAAATCATGCTCTCTGCAAACAGGAAGAGGTTTTCAGTTTTCCTTTCCAGAAGGTGGGAGGAAAGGGCACACACAAAGGATCGAGATTTTTCCAAAAGTAGTATCTAAGCAATTAAGAGCACACTTCTAGGGAAATGTGAACCAGAGGACATTTCTCTTTTTCCCTGAATGCTCAGAAACTATTTCTACCAACATAGACTCTAGTAGCATTTTTAGGGTGCTGATTCAGAGGTCAACCCAAGTCCATAAAACCATGTTATTCCTTATAGGTTTCTCCTTAGAGTGATAGAATATTGCATCGCTCAATATTGGAGGAGCCATACCTAAAGTCCACCTCATTTAGAATATTGTCTGAGGAGCCTAGACTTGGGATTTATATAGAGGAAAACATGCATTAATGAAATGTTCAATCAGTTGAGTACATGTATACTTTGCGGCAGAATGAAGAACTGTCCTTTTGAAAATGATATTAATGATGACCGGGTAAAACTAGATAGGGCCACCCCCAAAGTTGATGGAACACTTTTCTGGGGTACCTTTTGACTATCTTCACCCATTTCACCCACTCCTTACCCCTTGCCTCTGGCAACCACCAGTCTGTTCTTTATATCCGTGAGTTTGGGTTTTCTTTTTTAGATTCAATGTATCTGTGAGATCACACAGTGTCTGTCTTCCTTTCTTTGATGGAAACACTTTTAAGTTCTTAAGGACTAGACTGTAAGCTCAGTGTGCTTAGAATCCACATCTTTCTTGTTTTTATCCCCCATTCCTTGCTCAATGCCTGTCACACAGTAGACAGTGAATGAATGAATGAATGAATGAATCAATGAATGAATGAATAGATGGATGATCAAATGTATGTTTCCCAGACGCAGTTAAAAAATTGCCTGGGCAATCGGTAAGTACTTAATGGTATTAAGTATGCGTATGCCCAGAAATCCCAGGCTAGGTATTCTTCCTAGAGACATCCTCACACAGAGCATATCGAAGGATGCTCATCATGGTCTGTCTGAGATACTGAGTTGAAGGTAGCCTAGGTGTCCATCCCTAGCAGGATGGTTAAGTCCATGTATATAATATGAAACACTTTGCAACAATCCAGATGTACTTACATAGCCGTGTGGATGAATCGCAAGACTGGAGATTTAGTCAACATGTACAAAACACAGTGAGATTCGTAGCGTGATACATTCATGTAGTGTTAAGCACAGAGGCACTTAACACAACACGTATTTTGAGGCGGTGTATCAGAGGGGATATAAGATCATGGATTCTGGAGCGAGACTTCAGGGGTCCAAATCCCATCTCTGTTGCTTATGGCTTATCTTAGGTGAGTTGCTTAATTTCTTTGTGCCTCGGTTTCCTCATTTGCTAAATGGTGGTACCCAATGGTGTTGTTATCCAGATCAGATGAGTTAATATATGTGAAGCATTTAGAACACATCATAAGTATCCCACAGGTGTTATCTATTATAACTTTTGTTACAAAGGAATATGAATAAAGACGTATCAGACACATTAGAGTGTGTGATCAAGGGGTGAGGGAAAGGGAGTGGGATTTGGAGTTGAAGAGGGGAGGAGGGAAAATAAGAAAGGGGAAGAGAAAGTTACGTAGAGCTTACTGTTTGGGGCAGGCGACCTCAATTGGTGACACTGGGAAGAGTAAACTTTCCAGGTTTCCCTGGTATAAGACACTCTAAAACTTCAATACCAGGTTCAAATCTTGGATACCTATGTCTAGATCTGTCCTCATTGTAGTATTTAAAAGCCAAACTTAGATCCTCATGGAAGAATTTATTGTACCGGAATCTTTAAAGGTTACTAGACATTTGAGTAAGTGTTGAACTGATGAGATCTCTGCTGATGGCTTCTGATTTCACTTTTCCTTGTCACTTTGTTCACCTCATCAGGGTTTGTCTTTTTTTTTCTTTTTCCTCCTACCACTGGCAATCCCTGACAGATCAGGCATTGGAAGGAAGAGACCCACAATTGCTGTGACATAATATAGATAAAACTGGTTTTAAATTTTCAGCCATTTGTAGATAAGATGTAGAAGAAAAGTCTTTTCCTCAAGGCAGCCAAGATGGAATTTTAAAAGGTCATTGGATAATGAAAAGTTTCTAATGGGATTTAAAATCTTCCTAGTCAATCTCACTCTTTTGAGTCCCCGATCTCACCAATGTAAAGGGTTAAAGTGAGGGGAAATAATCACTCTTTATATAGTGCAGAATGTCCATCCAAACGTTGAGAGCAAGCACACAGGGACCCAATACAACCGGGTCTTGGTCAGTCATTCCCCAACATGGAGCCAGTATTGGTAGTGAGGTTTGTTACAAGTAATTTGCTCCTACTGTATCGTTTTTTTGTGCATATGTGAGTGGATTCAGGCTATTCCTGTAATAATTTCCCTCTCAATCATTTGCATCTCGTATCAGAATTTCGTGAGGAAACAGAATACACCCAGATACAAATGAGGAGGCATTAATGAAGAGACTGTTTACATAGCATAGGGAGGTAAATGGAAGAAACAAGGTATTATGAGCTTAATGTAGCTGGAAGATGTTCACATCCCACCAAGGGCTGAAGGGAAAGGGTTACTGGAGGAGGGCCACCCAGTGGGAACTGGGATCACCAAGGGACATAGCCACTGCCAGAGTAGCACAGTCTTACTAGGAAGTGAATAGGAGAGAAATACCCCAACCTCTCCCTCAGATTTCCTGCCATTGTCTACCATTGGCCTAACCCAGTGAGAAGCCAAATAGCAAGGTTGTGTAGGAGATGCAACCCATAGGGATTAGCTTCCCAGGGCCTAGGACAGGGAGGTGCAGAAAATGGATTGGGGGGATGGCAGATGGAGAATTTCCATCATACATTTTCATATTCCTTTTTTTTTTTAAACAAGGAGAGAAAGAAGTTTTGAGAATTTCATTTAACAGTACCCATGGGAATGTGGTACAAATGTGAACATAATCTACTAATCGTTGTATGGCAGAAAAGAGACCGGGAATTACTGGTCCATGAGGCTGACTCCTAAGGTAGAAATATAGGTAACATTTTCCTCAGATAAATCTCATATGCTATCATTGAGCACAGCTATGTGCTATCTATAAATATATTTGGAAGGCAAATTTCTATCAAGATTTAAATATCTGTCTTTAGAGGAGAGGTCCCCAGGGAATGTAGGCTCCATTTCTGATTCTCTGCCTGTCTTCTTTGCCATTGTATACCCAGCATCCAGCACAGTGCCTGACATTGTGAATGAATTAATGGGAAGTGATCTTTGTGCACCTTAAATGTTCTAGGTATGAGCTCATTGGACCCACATCCAATACAGAGATAATGACAGTAACTTTGCCGATCATGTAAAATTTGATTAAAATAAATGATCTTAATATCATGACCAGATAGTGATGTAGGTGTTTGCACCCTGTTGGTAAAGTAGAGGGACGTAACTGTGAAGACACATCACATTCAGTTTGCCAAGGAGTGGAAATAAATAAGGAGTGGAAATAGATGCTGGTCTTACGAGCCATGGAGTTTGACCATGGTCCTCTGTGCTGATAGCGATAGGGGTGGGGGAGCAGTCATCTCTTACCTTTGCTGCAAGTATTCACTACACATAACTATCCCCTCCCCACAAAGTTGGAAAGGTAAAAAGTAAAAAACCTGGTATATATAGAGATGTCCTAAACGCCAAGTCTCTTCTCATTGGAAAAATTTGTATTCCTCAGTTCTCCATGTTCTGGGAAAAGATCCTTAGTCATTTTGGTGGACATTCTGAGGATGCAAATAGACGACATGATTAAAAAGGACGGGGGCAAACCATTGAGGTCACTCTTTGTTCTAACGTCTGATAATGCCACAGCTTCCAGTAGAGTGGCTTGCTGTAGATCAAACAGTCTATGCTCATCTGTTATGACTAACAAATACCCCAAAGTAGAGGCATCTGTGGACTGGACACTCCAGGTCACCCATCATGGGGAAGCCAATCTGAGAAGTCAGGCAATGTGTAGGAAAGTGACCTGAGGGTCTGATCTCTCAACAAGGAAAACACTGTGGGCAATTTTGTTGTGAGGTTGGGTGGGAGATACAGCCTGTCAAGGTGGGCAGTGATAGGTCAGGTGCCATGGTGGGAAAGGAGCTGCCCTTCTGTGGAGTCTTACAGACAAGCCAACACAATGCCTAATGGAAGGAACTACATGATGCAACTACTGCCATTGTGATCAGTTCTAAAGTGTGAACAAGTTGTCCAGTGTGTTCTGTCCTTTCTTGGGTACCACAGACATAGGATTGGAGAATCCAGGCTCTGTTGTTATCATGTAATTCAGAGAACTTTCCTATGATGGATGGGAAAGTAAGGTCCCTCTGAGAAGAAGCAAAAGGGTCTTCCCCTCTCCCCAGAGCTGGATATTCCAGGTGTCTCTGGGCCAACCAATGAGTCCCCTGACAAATGGGAAAACTATCCTCAAGGGCGTCATTGAGTTGTTTGTTGTGTCTCTATAATGAGGAAGGGAATTAGGGGAAGCCAAGAGCCGAGGTCCTCCTGAGAGAAGAGCAGATCAAACCAACAATAAGCTCAATTCAGATGGGCCAGGATGAGAGCTGTACAAGAAGCCCAACTCCCAGCCCACTAATGTCCTCTCAGTGGACTGTCCTTACCCCCACTATCCTCTGCTGGCCAGTGACTCCCAGAACCAGCTGTGGAAATTGTAGAGCAGAGTGTGGAAGCTAAATTTCCACCTTTTAGCCAGAAGGGCAGGAAAGGGGACCCTGAGCACACACAGAGGAGGGACCTTGGAAAAGTAACTTGATGAACTTGTATGAACTTCTGAACTCAGCCCCGAGTTACACAGTCATGGATCTGACCCTGAACCATAGTCTTTGAGAACTGATTCATAGTGTAGACCATCACCTGGATTCCAGACTGGCTGGCAGATGGCACATACACAGGACAGATCTAAATAGCACTACAGAGACATTGTCAACTGAACCGATGTTGGAACTACAGGGGGTGGGTCAGAACTTGTGGCCTTGGTGTTAGGCAGAGACCTTTCATGGCCTTGGGATAGGCAAAGAGTTCTTAGATATGACAATAAAAGGACAACCCATAAAGGAAAGAAAAAAAAAGATCAATTGGACCTCATCAAAAGTAAAAGACTTGCTCTGTTAAAAGAATGAAAGGACAAACCACAGAGTAAGAGAAAATATCTGTATCACACACCCAAAAGACTTGTATTCGGAATATATGAAGAATTCTCGTAAGTCAACAGCAAGTAAGCAAACAGCCCAATGCAAAAATGGGCAAAAGATATGAACAGACACTTCACCAAAGAAAGTATTTGGATGGCAAAGATATTTAACATCATTAGTCTTTAGGGAAATACAAATGTAAAACCACAGGAGATACACCTATTATACTGACTAAACTAAACTGAACTAACAGAACAATAAAAAACCTAATAATACTAAGTGTTGGTGAGGATACAGAGCAACTGGAACTCTTGTACATTGCTGATGGGTATGCAAAATGGTATATCTACTCTAGAAAATAGTTTGACAGTTTCTTACAAAGTTGAACGTACAGTTATCAGATGACCCAACAATTCCACTGAGTATTTGTCCTAGTTGAATTAAAAACCTATGTGCACATAGGTGTGACTCGTACATAAATGTTTATAGCAGCTCTTTTTATAATTGCTGAAAACTGGAAATGACCTCATATCTATCAACTGGTAAACAGATAAAGTGTGGTACTTCCATACTGTGGAGTACAACTCCACAATAAAACAATGAATGAATTATTGATACACATAAGAACTTGAACGGATCTCAAAGGATTATGCTGAGTGAAAGAAGCCTGTATCCAAAAGAGATACACTGTATGATTCCACTTATATGACACTCTGGAGAAGATAGGATTATAGGGACTGAAAAGAAGAGTTCTCAAGGTTTGGGGGTAAAAGAAGATTTGACCTCAAAGGGATACACAAAACTATTTTGGGGGATGAGGGAACTGAATGTGGTGATGGTTATATGAATCTATCCTGTCTTAAAATTAGAACATGATTCTATCAGTTCTATAGAATTGTACATAACACCAAGGAAAAAAAAAAAACTAGAACCATATATATGGTGTGTGTGTGGGTGTGTGTGTATTTTGATATGGTGGTGGTCACATGGGTATACACATTCCTCAAAACTCACTGAATGTTAAAATCAGTCACTTTTGTTATATGTAAACTGTACCTCAATAAAGTTGAATTAAAATATTGATGAATCAAGCGAATCATAATGAGATACCATTACACACTTTTCTGCATGGTTAAAATGAAAACGGTGGCAATACCAAATGTTGGCAAGGACACAGAGCAGCCAAAACTCTCGTTTCCTACAAGTGGGGGAACACAGCTTTTGGAAAACGCTTTGGCACTGACTCCGTATGCTGTGCGTACCTGTACTTGAGAATATTTCTCATTGGGCACCTTACCAAGAACACACAGAGCTCCAAGACCCATTAATGCCAGTATTCAGAGCAGTGCTAGCCCAGCTGTAACCTGGGGACAAGCCAGGTATGCGTCAAAAAGAGTGAAGAAACACACTGTACTCATTCCCTGGAATATTTTATAGCAGTGAAAGAAGACAGACTTCTGCAGGCTGTACAAGGGGACAGTGATGCAGACAGCACTCAGCGTAACCTCAGCAAACTTCCCAAACATCACATTTACCATATTAGATTCAAAGAAAAGTTTCCCAGTCTTAAAATGAAAACACTCCATTTTTTCCCCCTTGTTCAAAAAACCAGCACCAACAAAATCCAGGGTATCAAGCAGCTCATTTCTGTCTAACTCACCTCCTGGAAACTGCCTTCGTGTGTCTGAGAACTGAAGTTACTTAATCAGACACTTGTGATTTGTAAAGCTGAGCCAGGCATCCCAGGTTGACTGTGATCAGTACGGGTGACGGTAGGCTGAGGGCTTTGCCCGGGGAGGGGGCGGGGTGCGGGGAGAATGTCAGGTTTTGGGAGCAGTGTCTTTTGGGGTTTGAGTTTTTGAAGGGTGAGCTATTTCATTCCTGAGTTTCCTACAACAAAAGACCGTCTTTGTTTTATTTTTCAAACCTTTTTGTTTTACTTTTCATGCCTTTATATCAGGTTTCTTTATGTTTTCATCTTTCCAGAATCAATAATGATAAATGTCTTGCGGTCAAGAAAAGTATTAGGTTTAACCGTGAATCAAAGGGTCACGCCCCACCCACCTCCTATCAACCTTCCCCAAAAGAGTAAACCAGAATTCTTTAACAGAAAATGGGAGAGGATTGTCAGTCTAAGCTGAGTGGCTGTTAGATTGCTCAGACGTCCAAACCATGACTTCTGCTGAGATAGAAACAAGATGATTAATTTCAGAGTCTCTCTCCGTGTCTCATTTAACTTTCCCCACTCTCCACCAATTCATAAACCTCCTGTGAAGGGAGATGAAGGGCCCGACTATCAAAAAATAAAATATAAATGCTCCTGGCTCACTGTATCTGCATTGCTAAGTTCAATCAAGACTTTGAATTGAAATAACACAGAATCATAAAATTTCCAGACACACGTGTCTGCACTCTTTGCCTTGCTCGCCACTCTTCCCCTACAGCACACACATGCTCCAGTTCCCCAGCCATCACCAAAGGGGTTCTTTTCTGCTACTAAAACTCCAGAGATGCAGACTGCTCGGTCTGCACTTTCCAGGTTGGGGGTTTCAGCAAAACCGCTGGCTCTGGGATCACCAGGGACCACCCAGCTGTCAGATTGCACACTTGACTTCAGTCTCAAGCCCCCAGGCCATCCTGAACTATGTTATATTTCTGACCTTCCTCGTGGGGGTGGTCATCCACCCACTTGGCATTAAGTACATCCTAGTCAGGTCATGCTAGAATCTGTCTCCTGCCTGCGTGGCTCCCCCAGGTTCCAGGGCATCACAGGCCCACTGAACCTGGATCCCCCAAACCCTTAGGTCCATCCCATATACTGACTTGATATTGATTAGCTGGTGTTTTTTTAAAAAAAAAAATTTATTTATTTTATTTTATTTATTTTTGGCTGCATTAGGTCTTTGTTGCCACGCACGGGTTTTCTCTAGTTGCGACGAGCAGGGGCTAATCTTCGTTGCGGTGCGCAGGCCTCTCATTGAAGTGGCTTCTCTTGTTGCAGAACAAGGGCTCTAGAGCGCGCGGGCTCAGTAGTTGCGGCACACAGGCTCACTAGTTGTGGCTTGCGGGCTCTAGAGCGCAGGCTCAGTAGTTGTGGCACACAGGCTTAGTTGCTCCGCGGCATTTGGGATCTTCCTGGACCAGGGATCGAACCTGTGTCCCCTGCAGTGGCAGGTGGATTCTTAACCACTGAGCCACCAGGGAAGCCCGATTAGTTGGTTTTTGAATCAAAGGAAACTGAAACTGATGTGGCCTGTTCCATGTCCCACACGGAACAGTGGGGAAAATGGGAAACAGTGGGAAAACATGTTGGCGCCTAGCAGACCTGCGTTTGAACTCCAGCTGTGCCATTTACTATGTCATCTCTGAATTCACTAATTTACAGTCCTCACTTATAAAGCAAGAAGCACGGCTACCTCCTTGAGCATTTTGAGGATTAAGGAAAAGAACAAACGTATATATAACGTTCAGCGGCTTCTCTCTCTCCACTGTTCATTCCATTAGGATACAAACATCCTAAGACAACCCTCATCCTAAAAAACAACGGACAAAACTCTGTTCACACCCCCGCCTCCTCTGACTCATAACTCATTTCTCTTCTCCCCATGGAGAACCCTCCGAAAAGTAGCCTGTACTCACTGCCACCAATTCCCTCCTCGAGTTGACTCCTGAATCCACTCTGATCGGCCAGATTCCCATTCCTCCCACTCCCTGAACAGCTCTAGTCAAGGTCACGGCTGACCTCCATCCAGAGGTCAATTCCGACCCGTATATTTTTGGCCTTCCAGCAGCTCCAGCACAATCTAGCAAAGCGATGAGGTGCAGAATGCTACTGCCGACACGTTCTGGTTGTATAACCTATGGCCTTGGGGGAATTGTTTTACTCCTCTGTGCTTCTGTTTCTTCAGGTGTAAAGCGAAAAGCTAATCAAACCCATCTCTGTCCTCCTTGCAACACCCCCTTCACTTGGCTTCCAGGTTGGCACATCTCCTCTGCTGAGTCCTCCTCAACTCTGGCTGCTAAACCCTGCAGGGCCCTGAGTCTTCTTGCCCCTGGACTCATCTCATTGTAGACCCCACCCACGCCCACGGGTTTAGATACCTGTCTATGCTAAAGGCTGAACTCCAGACTCCTATGATATCCACACTTGGTTAGTGCCACTCTGTCATCACACCCCACATCCCATCCGTCAGCGAGTCCTATCAAAACAAATACAGAATCTGGCCCCTTCTCGCCTCTCCTCCTGGTTCAGATCACCATCATCTCCTGCCTGGATTAGTGCAAACAACTTCCTCACTGATCTTTGTACTTCTGGCCCTGCCTGCCCCACTTCACCAGCATAGCCAAAGTTATCATGTTACGATGCGAGACAGACCAGGTCACTCTTTTGCTCCCTCTAAGGTCTGTTTAAAAGCCCAAATCCTCCTTGGGGTGCCTCTGCTGCCTTTCCTTCTCTTCTCACCCTCATCTGCTGCAGCCACGCTAGCTTCCTTGCTACTCCTCAAACACACAAAACAGGCAACTTGCCTGCCTCAGGGCCTTTGCCCTTGCCATTTCCTCTGGTTGGAAAACCCTTCCCTCAAACAGCTAAGCGCCCTTGTTCTCTTCAGAAGCTGAGAGGTCTTTATTGACCACGCTGTTCAAAGTAACACCTCCTTCCCTCCTGCCCCTCCCCTGGCCTTCCTTATCCCCCTTGCCCTGCCTTAGTTTTCTCCACAGCACGTCTCATGTTCTTTCATAAAATGTGATAGCTTTTTGTTAATTTATTGTCTCTCTTACCTCGCTGAAAGATAAGCTTATTCAGCAGGTTATGAAACCTATGTCTCAGTTTCCTCGGCTAACCAAACAGGTGAAAAAGCCCATTTTTCATAGCCACCTCCCAAGGACATTATGAGAAGGTGACATCATAATAAAAAATTGCATTGAAAAATCATTAAAATTGCTACCCAGATGTAAGGCGTTAATTCCATCATCATAATGAAGAAGATTCCAGGGTGTTCCTGCTTCCACCTTCTTTGGGGTATCTGCCTTGTGGGAAGATTTTCCTTCTTCTTACAAATGGAGAGGAAGCCCACATCTCTCGTCACCTACAACAGACAGGACAGCTATCTGATGAGGGGGCCATCTAGGTCAGGGAATGGGATGAGTGGCCATGGGTAAGCCACAGTGTTTCAGAACCTTAATTTCCAAACTATGCCCCAAATGAGGTATTTATTAGACCTCCTCTGCCTCAACTCTCAGAGTTGATGAGATCAAAAAATAATAGCTATGCAATTATTTGTTCTACACAAAAGATCTAGCAAAGTGGCTAGGTGCAGAATGCTGATGCCAACACGTCCTGGTTGTGTAACCTATGATCTCGGGCAAGCCATTTTACTCCTCTGTGCCTCTGTTTCTTCAAGTGTAAAACAAGATGCTAACAGAACCCATCTCTTGGGGTTGTAGTGTGGTTAACTGCCCAACACTTAGAGCCATATCTCGCTGCACCAAATAATGTTACCTATCTTTATAATTACCTTATTATTATTATTATTTGTAAAGTATGGGGCACCAGGCCATTTTATATTATTGTATATTCTTTTTCTCTGGGGCCATTGAAAAAGACTAAGGAAACTTCATTTACACACATTTATTGGAACCTAACTACCCACTGAAAACATTTTAAAGAGATGTTTAATGACCAAAATCAAATTTATATATAAAAGACTTCACTCTCAGTCTTTTAGAATTCTTCTGATGTCCTTTGATAACTCTCTTAGGGAAGAATAAGTGCCAGAAATCAGAAGATTCAAGGACTCTCTGGTATAAAACGAGGGATAATAGGAAGGGTACGTGAGCATAAGCTTGGTTCGCACCCAGAGTTTGTGATTAGAGCTGTGCATTTCATGGGGGTCTTTCCCAAAGGTGTCTGGGGTGTGCATTAGCTCTTTATAGACAGTAAGTGACTTCCTATAAGTTACTACCCTTTTTTTGAGTCTTAGTTTCCGCGTTGTAAATTTGAGAGTAATAATAACGGCCCTAAAAATAACAGCAGTCGCCCTCTATCCCCATCCCACCTTCACTTTTCTAGCAATCATGAGTTCATTGCAGTTGTGCGAAAAAGCCAGGTCCTCCCTTAGCTCTGGGTCTGGATTGTGCCCTTTTTTGCACGGCCGACCCCAACCCCATCTTTTGCTAGCCTATCTGCTCCCTCTCTTTCAAGATTGTCCCTAGCTGTATTCCTCTGGGAGAGGGGTCCCTCCTATGTGCCCCTATAGAGACATATGCCCCCGCCATCAGAGCACTGACTACGTGATAGGGAAATTGTTCCTGTGTTTGTCAGTCTCTGTCATTAGCCTGCAGGCCCTGCTGACCGTTGGATCCGCAGTACCTAGCACAATGCCTGGCACATAAACAACACTCAGTGTCTAGTTAACGTCTTCGGAAACTTTGTTTACAATTATTCAAAACACTTCTACACACACCTTGGAAGAACTGTTATGCAGATGAAATGTCATAACATGTGAAAACACCTTAGAAAGATAAAAGCATTATGAAAAGAATATATATTAAAAATGAAATAGACCTTTCAGAAAAACCTTGAGAATGTGTAAAGGAGAAAAAGTGGTAATTGCATCTTTCCCCTGTCAATGATACAGCCATTTTATTGGCCTCATTTAACCCCTTTAAATAATAAACCCATTCTCTTAACCCATGTGTGTACTGATAGCACCTACTTAAACAGTGCAAGGCACACGGGTGTGTGGAGAATGCAAAGAAGAACAAAGTGGTGGAGATAATCCGTGGGCACCAGCAAGACAAGGTAGAAAGTGTGGGGGACTGAGACACAAAAGAAGCCAGAGGCATTTACGAGAGTTTAGAGGGGGAAGCACTTCCTACCGCTAGAGGAATCAAAACAGACTTTATGGAGAGGACCTGGGGGATGAATAGAAGCTGGACAGGTCGTCCTGACGGACTTTGAATGTGAAGGTGAGAAGGATGCAGGGACCCCACTGTGCTGAGCTGACAAGAGTATGTTGAGAACTTAGTTTCAGAAAGAATAACCCTAGCAGATCGTGCAAGGAGGACCAGTCCAGAGCCTGGGGCATCAGTCAGCATGTAATAGTCCAGGTAAGGACTGAGAGGGTCTCGTGTAGATGGAGGGCAGGGGATGACAAGTGAAGATGTTGTAGAGGAAGAAATGATTTCAGTTATACGTAGGAGGCCACTGGGAGGAAGTTGAGGCATTGGGGGTGGAGCCAGGAATGTGAGGGCATGAGTTTGAGGATTTCATGGTTCAGGAAATGCTGACAAGTTGTCTCCGATTTCTTCAGTTTAGCAGTTGCACTCAGCGTATCTGACTCAACAGATCAGTGACTTGATTGAGACACAAGAAGGAAGCAGTTGGAAAGGAGAGGCTGTTCATTTTTCATGCTTCAGCAAGCAATTGTTTCCCTTCAAGATGCCCTAGAAAGCAGAATCCGTTCTGGGGTGGTCCTGCCCTGGTTCTCACTTGGCAATCAGCAGCTGCATCTGTTAGTTCGGGCAAGTGATTGATGGCTGAGTGTGCCTGCTGGGGCGGGGATGGGGAGGAGAAGGCTGAAGCAGTTTGACAAACTAGAGCACAGAAAAAAAACCCGAGAAGGAAGAAGATCCACCATTGCTCAGGTCACTTGACTGCGATTCAAAGTCAAGTGCTTTGATTTCCAATGCTGGGCGAACCAAGCTGAACGAGCTTGGCCAAGAGAGCCAAAGCTGCTGGCGTTTCGGGTTATTATCTGTGTGGCCTTAGTCCGGAATGTGATACCTTCAAGTCCAAAGGGTATATTTTGAGACACTGTAACAAGCCAATATCCTCTCTGAGTTCTCTGGGATGCTTGTCTCTGTTATTTACCTCTTCCCTGAAGTGTTCTCCTGAAACGACCTGACGTTAGAGCTCTTTGATCGAATTCCAGGATGCCATCCAAAAAAGTGTGCTGTGTCCTAGGGGAGGCCACGGTAGTCATCCTTTAACAAAGTCATCAAACCCATAGCTCTTAAGAGCCTACTATGTGCCAGGCGGGCTTCAGGCACCAGCAATGAATGAAACAGAGGGAGAGACAGTTAATAGAGAAGGAAAGGTCATTTACTGATAAGTGCTATCGTGAAAATAAAGCAGGGTGATAGAGACTGAGGCTACTTGGGATTGGCTGGTCGGGGCAGCCTTCTCCAAGGAGGTGGAATGGCTGGGAAAGGAATGTGAGGATGGAGCCAGCTTTCTGAAGAACAACGAGAATGGCATTCTGTGCAGAAGGTGGGAACGACTGGGCATGTGCCCGGAACAGCAAGACATCCGGTCTGGCTAGAGCACAGTGAGGTGGGCAGGTGGGCAGGGCAGACCGGAGGGAATGTACAGGCCACCGCGTGGAATTTGGATTTTATTCTTCCTCTGGTGGGAAGCCATTGTGACTTTAAACAGAGGTGTGTCCTGATTGGATCCGTGGTTTCAAAGGCTGACTCTGGTGGCTGTGGGATCAGGGTGTGAGGGACACAGGGAGTAGAGTCTTTGAGCAAGAAATAGTCTGGCATATCAGAAAGTATGCTAGTGGGGGCCAGATCCTACTCTCAACCCTTCTGCATATCCGTGTGTGACCTTGGACTAGACCCGCCACCCAGCCCCACCTCGGTTTCCTCGTCTGTAAAATGATGGAGCAGATCACACCCGGGATCCCTTGCCACTCATCCAGGTCTAAGCTGCAGGATAAAACAAGTGTGAGCAATTATCCCTAAGGAACTTCCTTCCCAGACAGTGGGGGAACAGTGTGCTTCCTCTGAATGTCCATCATATTAATGACCGGTCCTTCAGTGCAGGTCACGCTGTAATAATGACAAACTGGCAGCAGAGGAAACAAATCCTAATGGAGTCCTTAGTAGCATGTGTTTGCTACTCCTGCCCAGATAGTCAAGGCTCCTTTGTATCATACGAGTGACATAGAGCTTGAGCATTTTGAAGACCCATCAGCTCACCTTTCATTTGCCATGTGCCCCGCAGAGGAACATTTGCTACCTGGCCGGGAGAGGAGGTTACCAGGCACGCTTTCCCCCACCCAGAGCAGAGTCCATGCAGAACAGCCCCTTCTCTGCAGACACTCACAACTCTCCCAGACCCATCGCTGAGTCACCCCAATGCCTACTGTCTCCCCTAGGTGCTCGCTCAGCGTGCCCCTTCCCGTCATGCTCCACCACCACCACATCGTCTCCAAGTCTGGCGGACGTGTTACCACCTGAACAAAGTCTGGTACCCTCATGCCTTCCTCCCTGCAAAGGAGAAAAGGAAAGCACAGCCACAGCTTCTCTGAGAGGCAGCTCTCTTAGGAAGCTTTTTCATCTCTATTTTCAGGATGCCACTGGCTTTCCTCTCATCAGATCAGGTGTCTTTCTTTGGGACTAGATGTCTTTTTTTTTTTTTTTTTTTTCAGCCGTGCCTCACGGGATCTTATTTCCCCGACCAGGAATTGAACCCCCGCCCTTGGCAGTGAAAGTGCAGAGTCCTAACCACCGGACCACCAGGGAATTCCTGGCACTAGATGTCTTAAACTCATCCACACATCTACCCCTTTCTGCCTTCCTTCTAAGCCAGTCTTAAATAGAAAGGAAGCAAGACTTCCATGGGTGGCCTGGAAGTTTCCTTGGAAGAGGGGTTATTTACACCCAAACCTGAACAAGCAGTTTTTAGAACAAGCAGTATTTCAACAGCAAGAGGTTGGTAATACCAAAAGTCACCAGAAGAGGTGAATTTGAATAGGTAGGGGCTATTTACACCTGGAGATTTTTCTGATCATAGCTGCATTGTGGGAATAGTATTCTAAGGTAGCACAATTTATGTGGAGATTTTTAGGAAAAAAATAGCTCCAGTACAATTAAAAAAAATTTTTTAAGTCCAATAATATTTTCAGAAATTCCAAAACAGACACAGGAAAATTGTGTGGTAAGAGTCTTTGGGATTAAATTCCTGGTCTAGTTCTTATTTTAAGTACTGCAACTGTATTGTAAATTGTAACTTAAACAAGTTGCTTCACCCTTCTGATTTCTCAGTAAAATTGTCTTGGTTCATGGTGTGATCACCTGAACTGAGATAATGAACTCCCAGCAAAGAGCTAGTGCATAATAGACACTCGGTAAGCGGGAATCATCCATTGTCACTGCAGCCACTCCCCTCAGGTTTCAGATGACTGCAAACCAGAAGTTTCCTTGCCATCACACACCGCATGGAATTCAAAATCGGGAGGCCTGGTTTGAGTGTGTTGGGTGTCACCCGCCCGGCCTCAAAACCTATTTTCCATCTCAGGAAAAAAAAGGCCTTGCAGCGCTTGTCTCAGTAAGACACGTGTGGAAAATTATGTGTTTGTATAAAAAGTTCTTGGAGCCCTCGGGATGTAAAATAATATATAAATTCAGGCTACCTTTATCATCATCGCTATTTTTATGTGAATTGGATTTTGTTACTTAAGGTCTTTGGAAACAGACAAAAATAGAAATGCATGAAGATACCCTGATTTCCCTCCTCTGGAGGGACTTTTTTCTTATTATGTGATTCATCTAATTAAAAGAAAATGAACCCAGAGTCTACCATTTCCCTGGAGGCGACTATTTCCAGAAATGCTTTCGGTATCTGAGCTGCCTGATGGATTTTACAAAGAAGGCATTCAGGCTTCTGCCAGGAGCCGTCCCCAGAGTGGCCTTTACCCTGTGTCTG